>NC_142605.1:1243528-1855782 GCF_041222555.1 Hakea prostrata
AGCCAAAGGATCCACGAAACGTTACCTCAAAGGCAAGCTGTCGTTCCTTTGCCCGAATCCCTTCCAGATGTTACGCGAGCTGCGTCTTCTAGTATTTACACGTTAAGCCCTTTGTTGATATGCCGAATGCTTATAACTTGCGGGCGTACCGGGATGGTGAGAACGAAGTATGGGAATCGGTATTAAGGAAGGATCCTCATTTTGATACTACTCCCTCTGGTCTTTGTTTGCCATCTGAAGTATTTACCGACACAGGTATTCCTCCTCCCAGTTGGACCAAAGATAAGATTGATCCTCCACCTTGATCCAGATATTATGCATTATCTGGAAGATTCTCTGTTTATTCTCCCTGGAAGAAGTCAATTATGATGAGCTCGTCTTGAATGCAAGTTTGGTGAGGACCATACTTCTCTGGACAAGTTGGACAAAGAGTATGAAATTGCGGAGGGATTTTATGCATACCGAAATATTTTTGTAATCCTCATTTCTTCTCTTCTTTACCTTGAATCCACACCAATGGTTGACTCATATGTTTGTTCTAGCAAAGTCTCGTCGATCTTGTATAACTATCTTAAGATCACCGATGATGACTTTCTTTTTTGACCGAAGATTGTATCCAGCTTTTGTAATTGTTTTGATATTGGCCTCTTTTGATCTTTTGAAGAAATAAGAAATTAACTTCATCTTGAGCTTTGCTATTCACTTGAATTGCGGTTGAATTAGGTCTTAGTTGTTTGAAACAATGCCTTTACTTAAGGATTTCCGGAGAAATACAATAAGTTTGAGAAGGAACTCACTCGGGTTTTAAACCAATGCCTTTACTTAAGGATTTCCGGAGAAATACAATAAGTGCGAGAAGGAACTCACTCGGGTTTTAAACCGATGCCTTTACTTAAGGATAATTCAAAAATTCAATAAGTCTTGAAGGAACTTACTCGGGTTTCAAACCGACGCCTTGCAAAAGGAACTCACTCGGATTTTCATCCGATGCCTCGACTTAGAAAGTCCAAAAAATTCCATAAGTGTTGAAGGACCCACCACGAATTTTCATCCGATGCCTTATAGTTGGATCTTGTTCTTGAATGTAGTGTATGATGCCCCCAATCAAAAGATAGTTTGTTGAAAGCCAAAAATTGCGTTGATTGAGTTGAAAATGATTACATCACGAACAAAATTGAAATCATCATCAAGGATAAAACTTTTTGAGATGCCTGGCATTCCACGAACGATCCAACTCTTTAAGGTGTTGATGTTCTTCAGCACTGTAAGCTCCTGAACCAATTGTTTTTACAACCATATAAGGTCCTTCCCAGGAAGGGTCCAATTTTCTTTGGTGACGGGGGTCGGAAGCTAGGGTGTTTCTCAACCCCAAATCTCCGGCTAAGTACCGACGATTCTTCACTCGAGTATTATAATGAGACGCTATCCTTCTTTGATAATGTTGAGTTCGTGCTATTGCCTTTGCCCGAACTTCGTCCAACAGATCAAGACTATCAAGCGGTCCTTGTTCATTTGCTTTTTCCTCGAACTCACGATCCCTTAATGTCCCCGCCATTATCTCCACTTGGTGCCAATGCTTCGGATCCATATGCCAACCTGAATGGAGTTTCTCCTGTGGGTGTTCGAACCGTGGTTCTATAAGCCCACAGTACATTATGAAGTTCTTTGACCCAAGAAGCTTTGTCAGCTTCGAGTCTTCTCTTTATTCCTTCCAGTAGTGTTCGGTTACTAACCTCTACCTATCCATTGCTCTGGGGGTATGCCATTGAGGACATACGATGCTCGATCATATATGTTCCGCAAAATTGCTCAAATTGCGGACAGTCAAACTGAGTACCATGGTCAGTGACGATAATCTTTGGAATCCCAAAGCGATATATGATTGATTCAAGCACGAATTTCTCCACTTTTTTCTTAGTAATTGCTGCCAGTGCACTAGCTTTAACCCATTTTGTGAAGTAATCAATTGCTACTATCAGATATTCCCGTCCGCCTGATGCCTTGGTGAATTTGCCCATGATATCAATTCCCCACATCGCAAAGGGAATGGGATCTAGAATTGAAGTCATGGTTTCCGCCGGACGCTCCAGATCTTGTAGCATGAATTTGTGATTACCACATCGGCGAACATATTCCATAGCGGCCTCTTGGACCTTAGGCCAATATAACCCAAGTCTCAGAATTTTGTGAACTAGGGCTCGTCCACCCATGTGAGCTCCACAAATTCCTGCATGAACCTCAGCCAAAGCTGATTTTGCTCCTTCGGGGCCTATACATCTCATAAGGGGTCCAGAATAAGATCTTTTGTATAGTCTCCCATTCTGAATGACAAATCTAGCTGATCGAATCTTGATCAACTTTGCCTCTTTTGGATCCTCAGGTAATTTGTCATCTCTTAGATACTCGATTATCGGATCCATCCAGCAACGTTCTGCTTCAATATAAGAAATTTCTTTCTCATGATAACTTGGAAAAGTTATCTCTTCAATATAGACCGAAGGGTCTAGATTCTTTTCTTTGGCATTGGCTAGTCGGGATAGCTCATCGCCCTTTGAATTTTCATTCCTTGAAATCCGAGATATCTTCAAATTCCGAAATTGGTTTTGAAATGCCTGCACTATCTCTTGATATTTCTGCAAGCGTGGTTCTTTAATACCATACTCCCCCTGGACTTGGTTGACTATAAGTTGAGAGTCACTATAAATAGTAACATCTGCAATAGATAATGCTTTTGACAACCGAAGTCCTGCTATCAGAGCTTCATATTACGCTTCATTATTACTTGCTTCAAATGCAAATCTCAAAGCATATCGAATAATAAATCTGCTGGACTTTTTAATAGAATTCCAGCTCTGCTCCATCTTTATTACTTGTACCATCCACATATACCTCCCAAGTGGTTGGTATAATGGGATCCTCGATGGTGGATTCCACCTTTGGTGCGATAGTTTCTACTACAAAATCGGCTAATGCCACGAGCCTTGATTGCGGTTCTGGGCTTAAAGCTCACTTGGAACTTCGTTCGACTTCAACCGACCAGGACACCATCCTTCCGGACAAATCAGGTTTATTAAGAACTTTACTAAGAGGAAAAGTTGTAAATACCTCAATTGGATGAGCCCGAAAATATGGCCTTAGCTTCCTGGCGGCCATCATGAGAGCCGAGCTTGCTTCTCAATCCGTGAATATCTTGTCTCCGCATCTAGCAACACGTGGCTTACATAGTAAATCGGCCCTTGTTTTTTATCTTTTTCACGAACAAGTCTTGCGCGACGCATTTGAAAGGGACGCCGCTAGATATAGCTGTAATATTTCCCCCTTCTGCAGTGCCGGACAAGATTGGTGGTTGTCCAAGTGCTTCTTTTAACTCCTCAAAGCTTTACGGCACTCTTGAGTCCATTTTGCTTCCTTGCTGCCCTTCAGGTCTTTAAGTGCCTTGAAGAAAGGCAAACATTTTTCTCCATACTTGGAGATGAATTGATTCGAAGCAGCAACTCTCCCTGTTAAACACTGCACATCACGAACAGTTTTGGGAGCCTCCATATCAACTAGAGCTTGTATTTTGGCGGGATTAGCCTCAATTCCCCTCGTGATACCATGAAGCCCAAAAATTTGCCCGAGGAGACTCCAAAGGCACACTTTTTCGGGTTTAGCTTCATTTGATATTTTCGCGATCTTGGGAATACCTCAGTCAAATCTGCAATATGATTTGCTTTTGTAAAGCTTTTCACTAGCATGTCGTCAACATAAGCTTCAACATTCTTTCCTATCAGCTCTTTGAAAATCTTGTTGACGGCCCTCTAATATGTTGCTCCTGCATTCTTCAGGCCAAAAGGCATGACCTTATAATAATAGCTTTCACGATCAGTCATGAAAGCCGTATACTTCTCATCCTCCTTATTCATAAGGATCTGATTATACCACGAGTAGGCATCCATGAAACTTAAAGTTTCATATCCTGCAGTCGCATCTATCAAGAGGTCAATCCGAGGCAATGGATAGCAATCTTTAGGGCAAGCCTTATTAAGATCTGTGTAGTCTGTACACATCCTCCACTTCCCATTCGCCTTTTTTACCATTACCACGTTGGCCAACCAAGTTGGGCATTCAATTGGTTCTATGAAACCAGAATTCTTGAGTTTTTCAACTTCGCTCTAACGGCTTCATATTTTTCAATGGAGAAATTTCTTCTTTTCTCGTATCACTTGGTTTTGCCTTAGGATCTATCCGAGTTTGTGCTTCTGCGACGACCCGATCGATTCCTGGCATGTCCTCGATGAGACCATGCAAATACATCTTTATTCCGTTGAAGGAATAACTTCAACTCATCTTTAAATTCCTCCATTTGTTCGGACCCGATATAAGTAATCTTTTTCTCATCCTCGGTACCACATTTGGATTTGTTCGACTTCTCCATTGGTTCGGGTCTTTGCATCTCTGCCTCTTCCCGATCGTCTCGAACTTCTATAGGTAGGGCAATTACCTTCCTCGGGCCCTCCTTGTCTTTTAAATAGGCAACATAACACTGCCGAGAGATCTTCTGGTCAGAGGAGACTTGACCAATTCCCATATCGATGGGGAATTTTATCTTCAGGTGCTTTGTCGAAACAATAGCACCTATCTTGGATAAAGATGGTCACCCGATGATCATATTATAAGCTGGCAGTTCCCGAACCACCAAAAAATTGATTCGGACGGTTGTTTCCTTAGGAAAACTTCCAATAGATAAGTCCAACTAGACCGGTAATTACCCTAATCCATAAGTACCCAGTTTAAATACGAAAATTCCAATTTTCTTGATTATTTTAAACCTACTTATTGGGACCTCGTGAATAGAACCCTACCCAATCATTTGGACTCCAGAGAACGAGGAGTGTGCTTCCCAAGGCTATCTCTTGGAGTTTGTGAAGAATATTGGTCTCAATCATTGCATTTCATCTCCATTTGCTTCCTTAAGGTATGATTTCTCTCTCTCATCCTCTATCCTACCCATTCCTCTCTTCTTTCTTGCTGTTGAGACCATGACTGAAGTGCTACAACCTTGCAAACACCTAGTCATGTGTTTCTCCTTTCATTTCCATTAGTTTCCTTCCATTCTTGCTATGCTATACTACCATTTTGATTATTAGCATCGCATTTCTATGATTCTTTTCATTCCAACTTGCTTCTTTGATCTAAACTGATGTGTAGATGTATGCTAGGTCTGATTTGTTGTTACTTTATGATTCTAATCTACTTCTTATTATTCCCTTAGCTAATTCCCCATTGTTCCTTGCCATTGCAACAAATTCCATTTCAATTCTTGATGTTTAGCATATAGAACATAGGGTTTCAATTTGGGTATTCCTAATTGGACAATTAGATTATGATAATACTTCCTAGGTATTGTTCTTATACTATTCCTAACAATCCCCTCAAGTTTCGGATCGATCCGAGCCCCGGAAGATCGGTTTTGGACCAACAATCACTATTCAGTCCGTCACTGTTCATCTTGGTCGACTGAGTTAGTGGACCAGTCAGTCTACCAGATGAAAACAAAAATCTTGTGTTTTCTCGATTTGCTCCGTTTGAACTTCGATTTGATTGTTTCCTTCTCTAATGCTGCTCATATGTTGTCTAGGGTTCAAGCACTAATTTGGGGACTATTCTAAGTGATACCTGGTATTATTTTCGATTCGATTAAGGTAAGGATAGTTATTGTCATAATTACATGATTTATGTGAATCTTGCCGCTATGTTGGAAATGTGGTGGATTTACATTCTTTGAAATATTCTAGACATCTTGTGACTGTTGTATACAATTCATATCAGTAGTACCATGTTACATATCATTTTGGATTACCATGCTTACTTATTTTGATAATGACATATGTGATCAATCGTGTTACATTGTATCTCTTTTTATATGATGAAATGTCAATGATAAGCATGCATTTACCATTATTTATTTGATTTAATTCCCCATACTTATTTAATTAAAGAGAGCTAATTGAGTATTTTTGTGAATTTTTTAGGAATAAGGTGATTCTGGTTATTTGAGATAATGTAGAGTAAAGTGGGCAAATATATTAGATATTTGAGGATTTTAAATCATGGCATTCAATCTTGCTACCCAAGAAATCATGAAAAGTGAGATCGTAGCCAAATTGGAAATAAGTGGAGGTCTAAGGCACAAAATTGGAAATAAATCGGGTAAACAGACCTACCTTCGGTATTTGGGCATATCTCTCTAGTATGACCTTAGATTGAAGTGATTCAAGATTCTATGGAACGATATTGAAAATATCTACAACTTTCCAGTTTTGAGTTTTTCCAAACCTCGAAAGAATAAAGGTCAAATCGACGGGTAAAGAGAAGGGATTCATTGTGTGCGGGAGACATAGAAGAGAAGCTAGCCACGGAGAGAAGGAAGACGGCGAACGCGGCTCTCATCTCTCTCATTGCTGAAGAAGAAGACCACATCTCTCTCTCTCTCTCTCTCTCTCTCTCTCTCTCTCTCTCTCTCTCTCTCTCCCTCTCCCTATGTTTCATCTTTATTTTTCTTATGAACTTTGTGATAATGAGTAGCTAGTTCCTTTTCTTTGGGATGTAGATGAACCATGCTTATTTCATTAATTTGATTGTTCTATATCTTCTAGTTGATTGTGTTTGAGTTTGGCCAAAGATGTTCTATAGCTCAGCAAACTAAGCGTTCCAAGCTTCCACGAAGGACGATAGTCTTGCGAAGATAGGGCATACCTAGGAAGACCATCCTTAATTTGCTTTGAAGTGTAGAGTTATATCGATTAAGGAAAAGTATTGGGGATTCAAAATCCCAAAGATCTTCACATATTCATAGTTAACGTTTTTGCATTAATTAGTAGATTTAGTTTAAATTTAGTTTTGTTGAATTCAATCTTAGTGACAGCTTTTTAGTTCTCCATAGTTCGACCCCATACTTTCTGCTTTCTAGATTAGTATAGGATTTTATTTTTGATTGGTTAGCGATACAATCAAATTTTGGTGCCGTTGCCAGGGAACCAAAGCACGGTTGCTAGGATTGATTTTGTCAATTAGGCAAAATTTTAGAGTAATTTTAGAGTTTTTAATTTCTAATTTTTTTCTTTGATTATTTAACTAATCTCCTTTTCTTTTGTTTTGTAGGTAACTGCAAGAGTAGCGATTCGATAATTAGATTAGGTTGTTATCTTTTCTTTCTTAGATATAATTGTATTTAGGACTTTTCAATTGTAATGTTTGCATTAGATTGGGTTGTTTAGGTTAATTTTTAAAAAACCCCATCCCTCAGATCCCACATGTGTAACTTTTGTTCGAAAGGTCACGTGGATTGCGCTTCAGGTACGTCCTAAACTCTCCCTTTTGCTATAGTTATTTTCTTTTAATTTTACTTATTTAGCTTATTCTTCTGTGTGTATGCATGGTCGTCAGTCCTGAAACCTTGAGTTGACTCCATTGAGATGAGCACTAAGGTTGACTTGCTATCAAAGAAATTGGACCATCTCTTGTCATTAGGACAACAAACCCCATCTCCACTTCCTACAAGTTTCTCTCCACCTAATCAGATTGAAGATGTGTTTTATGTTCTAGCCTATCCCATCATGTCACTGATTGTTGTTTGGCTACACAATACCCTGAGTTTGTTAAGGAGCATGCACATTTGGCCCAAGGAGTCTCTAAATTGGGCAATGATCCATATTCCAATACCTACAACCCAGGATGGCGAAACCACCCCAATTTTTCATGGCGAAAGTCAATGCCAAACCCTCTAATCAAATATCTTATAGGCCACCTCCATTTAATATGCACCAAAATGCCTATAGGGATGAACAACCATCATCTCCACAACCCTCACATAATTCATCATTTGAGGATAAGGTACTAAAAGCACTTAGATGATTAGAGCAAAACACTCAATTGTTGCATTCCCATTCTCAGTCCATTAACAAATTGGAAACCCAACTTGGTCAACCAGTTGATGCCATCAGTAGGAGGGAGGTTGATCAGTTACCTAGTCAACCAATAGGTAACCCTTATCATCAAGTTGGGTCTAGGAAAGAACAAGTCCAAGCAGTCTCGGTTGTGACACGCAGTGGGAAGGAATATTATGCACCTTTGCCTACTCCTAAGCCATTGCCCATTGATCTTGAGAGTCAAGAAGAGGTTGATTTGACCCATGAGACTGGCGATGATGCACACAAGCCTAGTAAAGAAACACCACCTGTGAGTATTTCCCATCAATTTCCTTGTAAGGGGTTGCACATTCCGATTGTAGAGGGTCCTACTAGAGGGTCCTACTCCTAAATCTTACACTCCCAAAGCCCCCTTCCCTGAAGATCTTGAGTCCTCAATTCCAGATTCTAGAAAGAATGCTAAGATGTAGGAGATGATTGATTTATTCCAACAAGTTCGTATCAATCTCCCACTATTAGATGCTATCAAGCAAGTCCCAGCTTATGCTAAGTTTCTAAAAGATTTGTGCACCCAAAAGCATAAGTCGAAGACTCAAACACCTAAAACTGTGCACCTAACTGAACAAGTCAGCTCGGTAATTTTCAACCAACTGCCCCCTAAACTTAAAGATCCAGGTACACCTTTAATTTCATGTGTCATTGGAGATTTATCCATAAGTAAAGCATTGCTTGATTTGGGAGCTAGTGTGAATATTTTACCCGGTTCAGTTTATGATAGGTTTGGTCTAGGAGATTTGAAGTCCACTGATGTGATTCTACAATTGGCAGACTACTCAATCAAACGACCCCGTGGGCTATTTGAAAACGTTTTGGTAAAGGTTGAGGATCTATATTTTCCTATTGATTTTTTGATCCTAGATATGGACAATACAACTACCAATAAGTTACCACCAGTCATTCTTGGACGGCCCTTCTTAGCCACTGCGAATGCTTGCATCAATTGTAGATCAGGTGTCATGGACATATCATTTGGCAATAAGAAACTTAGAGTCAACATCTTCAATGCATCCTTAAGCTCAAATAGGGATAAAGAGTGCTTTGCGATTAACCTTATTGATGAGGTAGTGGTTGATTATATTCCAAACATGCTTATTGATGATCCCCTACAACATTACTTGCCATTTGGGGAATCTAACCTAAATATTGAGGAAATCAACACATTGTTGGACTCTTCGACTTCTTTGGAGCATTCACCATTCACATTTAGATTTGAGCTTCCACCTCCATTGGCTGCATCTCAATGAGTGTGGTTGAAGACTCTAAACTTAGCGCTTTATGGGAGGCAACCCATTTGTTTAGATGTTATTTCTTGTTCTTTTTCTTCTCTCTTTTTTATTTTTTATTTTTATATATCTTTCATGCACTAAGGTCATTGCATAATTTAAGTGTGTGTGTGTGGGGGGGGGGGGTGTCAACTCGAATAAGACTTGTTGATAGTTGGTAGTGTAAAATCCAGCTTTTACCTAACCTTGACCCGACCCGGAAATTGTTGTGTTCGTAGGTCCGAAGACCCGAAGTGGTGGTAGAAGGGACTCGTGGACCCTTTTGTTTGATGATTTGGTGTCGAAACCCAAGCCCATGGACATTGACGTTGATGCCCCTCACTTTAGAGCATTGTCAGTGTTAGTTTTGAATCTGTGCACCGAAGAGGGGTGAATTAGTTGAAATACCTAATGAAATCCTATGCTCAATACAAATATATTTCCAGAAACTATACTTCTTGATGGACTTGTAGGAGAAAATCCCACTCAATTTGACCCCATATAGCCCTCCAAATCGCTGTCCGAAGTTGCTGAACTATGTCTGGAAAATCCTGCTTGCGCATTGAAGAAGAGCTTAGTTGGTGGACCTAATGAACTCCCATGCTTGATCCGAAGGTATTTCTGAAAACTAGACTTCTTTATTGACTTGTAGGAGAAAAATGCACTCAATTTGACCTTGTATAGCCCTCCGAATCCACATCTGAAGTTGCTGAACTATTCTTGAAAATTCTGTTGAAACTACTATTGGTCGATACTGTTGGTGGATACCATGAACCCAAGGTATCGACCAAACAAGCCCAGATTCGAATAAAAAGGTGCTTTTGGATATTCCTTTCTCCTTTTAAGTGAAACCTTGAACCTAAAACATTATTTCACTCATTTCAACATCTGAGAACGTGGGAAAGCTCCTCTAAGCCTCCTCCTTGGCTTGGGTGTTGATCTTCTTCAAGAATCCTTTGTCTCTATTCTCAAATTTCATCTACAAGGTATGTGTTCTCTCACTTCTCTCTATTCTACTCCTATCTACTGTTGTCTTGTACTGAGTTCGTGAAGAAGGTGCTGCAACCTTGCAACCACCCCTTCTACAAGCTCTCTTGGGTTGATTAAACCTCTCTTCATTCTTTCCATGCTATGTTTCTTATAATTGATGTTCTTGCTTTCTTATTTTGATTTCCCCTTCATGGAAACATGAGTTCATCTTCTTAATCTAATTTTCTTTAGCAAATAGGTCTGATTATATGTTAGCAATTGTCTATATTCTGCTGCTCATCATTTTATTGATTAAATTCCTAAACTCTCTTGCATTTGCAATTGATTCCATTGAAGACCATGAATTCCAACTCTTGAACTTGATATGCCAATTTGGGGATTTCTAATTTGACCATTGGATGATGTTAATTCTTTGATAATTAGTGTCTCTATATTGTGTTTAAGCTGCTCCCCAAGTTTTGTATCGATCTGAGACCCGGAAGACCAACTTTGAGCCAAAACCCAACTTGCTGTTCGAGAATCTTTGGGTCGATACTATTGGTCGATACCATCGACCCATATTTACCAACAAGGTTGCTATCAGAAACTTTTGCCCAGTTTTGATCCATTCGACCTCCGATTGTTTTGATTTCTTCTCTAATCCTTCAGGTATGTTTGTTTAGGGCTTTAAGACTATAATTGGACCATTCTCTTGTGACTTCGGATCATATTCTTCACAATTTGAGGTAAGGACGGTTATTGCCATATAACATAGACTGTATGACTTTTACACTATTGTTGGTAACTTAGTAGACTTAACTTATTAATTGATTTTAGACATCATATGACTACTGTAGTTACCTTATGACAGTGGCACCATGCTTAATTACTTGGTTTATCATGTTTACTTATTCTTGTCATTTATTTATACACTGTATTATGAGATGTTATGACATGTTTTCAATAGGATAATGTATTGTTGATATGTAATGGATGGAAATAAGCATGTGATTGCTTTGGTATGATTTGGGATTGGGGAGTGCCCTACTGGTACTTCTGTCCTTAGACATCAGAGGGAATAGTATGGGATGTTCTCCGAAGATGCCCATCGACACTTTCCTGGATCATTGGATGACATACATAGGACTTGTCTAGATGTATGGCTAGGATGTCCCTGTCATATCAGACCCGAATCAGAAGGGCATTGAGTCCGAACGACCCGTAGTAGTAGTGTGGATTTGTGGGCGCTCAAGACTGGTAACCATCCCGTGAGAGGACATAAATCGCATTGCGAATACCCGAAAGGGGCCATTTATTGGTAGGGTTGCAAATGGCTAGACTTGGGCTCATGGGCGCTCAAGACCAGTGAAATGATCCGTGAGGGGACGTGAGAGCTTTCCATCTACTATTTGTGGATGACCAATAGGGTTGATGAGTCCGGTCGGTAATGTCCGTGACTCTAGTGTGAAGGATACTGGAAAGGATCCCGAGAGGGGAGGAATGGACGTATTTGGAACTGACATGATATGACTAAGTAGATGACCTGCATTGGGCTAAGCTTTACCTTGACATGCGCCAATACTTAGACCAAATGGTGATGTGAGAGAGTGGTGATCGAAACCCCCAACCATGGGTTTGTCCGAGAGGGATGCAGGACCCAATTCCCCCTGGTGATGAGTGACTGAGACTACCTAAAGAAGTATGGTGCTACGACTTAAAGCATGTCTACCTTAGAAACTAGCATACTTAGGGTTAGAATCATATATCATCATTGTCTCATATCATATTGCATCATGCTATGCTGTGTGCATCATATGATTTATGTTATTATGGAATAACTTTCCTTGCTGAGTTTTTTTGAACTCACTCCTTTTGCAACATATTTTGTTAGACTTTTCTGCAGGTACTACTACTGGTGACTGTGACGGTCAACACTTTGAGGACTAGGTTGGTGACTCATACCACTTTGGCGACGGTGACTACATTTGTGAAGGCTATCAGTTCAAGACTCATATTTGTGAGGAGTAGATCCGGCCTGGCTTAGTTTCTTATGATTATGTTATTGAGGAGACATTATATAAGTTAGAAGAAACTGTAACTTAGTTGCTTACCTTTTTGTTTCCCTTCTTTGGAGATCTGGTTGTAACCTTTACCTTATTTCGATCTACCTTTCGCACATGTTTGTAGAGTATATTTCCACTATACTCTATAATTGTCTTTTGATTTGGTACTTGTTATTCCGCACTTTGATGTTCTTTGTGATCCTTCTGTGATCATTCTTTTAACTTTTATTATTTGATTACTTGAATACCATAAATTGTTCTTGCTTTTGATTATATTATTGTGCTAAGTGGATATGATCGTTCCTAAACTGGATCTGTTGGGCTGTGGATCACTCCCGAGTAACCCAAATAGGGTACCCCCTGGGTGGATTTAGGGTGGGATGTGACAGATGGTATCAGAGCACAAGTTTTCGGACGATCATAACCATAGAACACAGTAATGAAAGCATCCTTGAGTCATAAATCCAAAAGTGACTCAAACTTTCTTAGAAGTGAATAATAGAAAACTTGGATTAGAAACCTGAACAAATGGAGCATAATACATCTTGGCTGAATAATACACAATAATTAAAGTTTATGACTTGTACTTGGGTTGTAGTCATGGTTAGAGTTAAGTTGTCAGTTTTAAGTATTGTGTATGTGTGTTGAGTCATGAGTTGGGTCTTGAGTTGAAAGTTGTCGTCGGAGTCGTCCTTGCTAGTGAGTCTCAGTTGTGAGTCGGGATTGTCGTCGGTTGTTGTCATGAGTCTGAGTCGAGTGTTGTCGTTGGGAGTAATGGTCGTGAGCGGTTGTCATGAGTTTTAAGTCATAACTAAACATTTACAACTTCTAATGCAACAAAAGAATTGCATAATGTACAATAACACAAGTGACATAAACTAAATTTCATTAATCACATAAGAAATTTTTACAAATCTGAAAAGAAATACATCTGTGAAAGCATAAAAGGAAGCCCCTAGCACTATCTATCTAGGTGATCGAATCCGATGATCTGTCTGGTCCCTCCTAGCTGTGAACTTCTCCTCTGGTCATACAAATCTCTCCCAAGGTATACATATAGGGCTCTATCATCTCTTGTCGAGCCTTTATCCTCTTAAGTGTGGAAGAAATCAATGACTAATGAGAAGCCACACCTAGAGCCTCAGAAGTCATATATGATGTACCTCTAATCTCACGGAAGCGTGGTGTAGGAATCTCTTCGTATCTCGGAATCTCATCCTGACCTTTGATCCTCATCTCCCTGATCATCAATATCATCCGCATCTTGAGTTGGAAACCCGTCATGATCATGATCATCACCCTCATCTTCTGTACCATCGGCCTTGACAATATCATCATCATCCTCTGACCTAGCTGCGTGAAGCTGATCGCTCTGCATCCAATCGTAGACTCAATGAGAATCCTAGTGCTATCTGTTTAAGAAATTGTTCTTGAGAATCGAGCTGATCTCTTATAGCCCGAGACTTTTCCTCCAGTTGTGTCAATCGATCTTCTTTAAAGCATATGTGTTTCTTTATCCTCTTATGTGTGAAAGTTATTCCTGACAGCTGAGAAACCACACCCGGTGCCTCGAAAATCGATGAGATGGACCTCCAACCTCAAATATTGAGCTGGAATAGTTTTTTCCTCATCTTCTTGAACCTCTTGATCCTCCTCCTCATCATCTTCATCTTGAACCTAAACCTCAATTGGAGTCTGGACCGTTGCTTCCTTACCATTGTATTACCTCTGCTTGTGGCGTAGGAATAATACTCTAATCCTCGTCTCTACCTCTTCTAACCCTTAAGTGTTTCCTTCGTGGTGGTTTGATGGGAATTTGAAGAGACAAGTTGAAATCTGCACTTTATGAGTAAAGGAAGTTAAGTAATGCAATAGTTTGTGAAGAAGGGTATTTTGGTAAATTTTGGTAAATTTTTGTTTTCGATTGAAGCTGTGATTTGGACATGTTAGCATGTGTACAAGAGTTGGTTTAACATGCTAAGAAGGTCGTTTGGAGAAGATCCATCGAAACCCTTGGATTTCGGAAAATTTTAGCCAGGATGAAAGTTGTGGAAGATCCTCCTGTAGAACTACTAGGCGTAGAACGTGTCCCCAACCTCTATCAGCCCTCCTATCTTCTCCAATTTTTCTTATGAACTTTGTGATAATGAGTAGCTAGTTCCTTTTCTTTGGGATGTAGATGAACCATGCTTATTTCATTAATTTGATTGTTCTATATCTTCTAGTTGATTGTGTTTGAGTTTGGCCAAAGATGTTCTATAGCTCAACAAACTAAGCGTGCCAAGCTTCCGTGAAAGACGATTGTCTTGCGAAGATAGGGCATACCTAGGAAGACCATCCTTAATTTGCTTTGAAGTGTAGAGTTATATCGGTTAGGGAAAAGTATTGGGGATTCGAAATCCCAAAGATCTTCACATATTCATAGTTAACGTTTTTGCATTAATTAGTAGATTTAGTTTAAATTTAGTTTTGTTGAATTTAATCTTAGTGACTTAGCCTTTTAGTTCCCCATAGTTCGATCCCATACTTTCTGCTTGCTAGATTAGTATAGGATTTTATTTTTGATTGGTTAGCGACACGATCAGTCAATCATGTATGATATGATGGAATTGAGCATGTGATTGATTAAGTATGATTTGGGATTAGGGAATGTCCTTCCGAAATTTCTGTCCTTGGACATCGGAGGGAATAGTATGGGATGTTCTCCGAAGGTGCCCATCGACACTTTCCCGAATTATTGGATGACATACATAGGACTTGTCTAGATGTGTTGGCTAGGATGTCCTTGTCATATCAGACCCGAATCAGAAGGTTATTGAGACCGAATGACCTGTGGTAGTAGTGTGACTTGATGGGCGCTTAAGACCGGTAACCAACCCGTGAGAGGACATAAATCATACTACGGATACCTGAAAGGGGCCATTTATTGGTAGGGTTGCAAATAGCTAGACTTGGGCTTGCAGGCGCTCGAGACTGGTGAGTCATATCCGTGAGAGGACATGAGAGCTTCCCGTCTACTATTTGTGGATGACCAATAGGGTTGATGAGTCCGGTGAGTATTATCTGTGACTCTAGTGTGAAGGATACCGGAAAGGATCCCGAGATGGGAGGAATGGATGTATCTGGATCTGACATGATATGACTGAGTAGATGACTTGTATTGGGCTAAGCTTTACCGTGACATGCGCCAATACTTTGACCAAATGAAGGTGTGAGAGAGCGGTGACTTAAACCCCAACCATGGAGTTGTCCCGAGGGGTGTAGGACCCAGTTCCCACCGGCTTGAGTGATTGAGACCTACCTAAAGAAGTATGGTGCTATGACTTAAAGCATGTCTACCATAGAGACTAGCATATGTAGAGTTAGAATCATATTTGCATCATCTGTCTCATATTATTTCGCATCATGTTATGTTTTGTATCATATGACTTGTGTATTATGGAATATCTGCCTTGCTGAGTTCTTTTGAACTCATTTCTTTCTATGCAATTGTTTTGTTAGATTTCTCTACAGGTACCGAAGAAGCTGATGGCTCATACCTCGAGACAGACCAGGATCCCGCATACTACTCTGAAGGTCCTAGCCACTATGAAGGTTACAGTGAAGATACCGAGGGCGGTTACCCTCCATACCAAGATTAGCCCAACCTTGGTGTGAGAAAGGCCTTGCTTAGTTTCCTTTGGGTACACCTATGAGGATGTATTGTATAAAACCGAGGAGACCTTAGCTTAGGCCTTTATACTGTCATTTTTGGAACCTGGATCTGTAACTTTAACTTTCACTGATATACTCCTTTGAATTTTTGGATTTGTAACTTAACTTTGATTGACTACTTTACGCTGCCAATGAGGGAGTAACTTCCGCTCACTCTCTCTCTTTTTGGATTATATATTTATACTTTTGGTATCGTTTTATTCCGCACTCTAATTATCTGTTTTATCTTATTCATGATTCTTTTATTATATGCTTTTACCTTGATTATTATTGTTCATGATTGTGTTATCGTGTATGTGGGAGGCATGGTTTGCTCGATACTTGGTCCTTGGGACTATGGATCACATTTCCGGGTATGCCTGATAGGGTACTGGCTGGGTGGATGTGATAGCAGATCTCATGAAGCTCGTAGGGTAGTAGAAAGGAGTCTTCCTTGGCACCCATTGTCACACCCCATCCGCGGGTCTCGGTTACCTGTCCGACAACCCGTGGGAGCGATCCGTCACAAGATCCACGGTTCTAGTCTATCAGTAATAATAAATGCAAGTAAAGACAATCATAAACGCCAAAGGTGGTATGTTAAAGTGGTTAAAGACCCAACTTCCCTAGGGGATGTCTTGGGTTCACACCCACTCAGCGGCATTAATATAAAAAAAGCTCACCCCCTGAGGAAGTAAATCGTGGTGCGCGCAAGCTGGCCCGGATGAACCTTAGTCCAAAATAGTTCAAAAATAAACTAAAGGCAAATAAAAAAAAAAAAGAAGACAATCATAAACATATGAATGCCCATGAACATACTGTCACATGTCGGGGTATCTAATCCAATGCAGGGAAGGTTCCTTCATAGGAAACCAGGAATTAGTTCCCATCCATATGTCAAACCAATAGAAATGCATAAATGATATGTATGAATGCAAAGTATGAATACCATGAACATACTGTCACATGTCGGGGTATCTAATCCAATGCAGGTCAGATACATCCCCTATGGCACTAACCAACTCGGTTCAGTATCCTTCGCAACTTAGGAATGAGAACCCTCACGGACTGGCTACTGCTATGGTCATCCACATATTGCTGTGGTGGAATGCTCTCATGACTCTTCACGACAAACCGAACTACAAACCAATCAACATCAACATCAACATATCACATTCATGATCAACAAAGTATAAGTAAAAACAGTACAAACAGCAAGCATATCACAAGATCAGCATGCTAAACAAGGTTACAGCAGCAGTCTATGAAAAGAAAGAATAGTAGTAACAGACACTAGACTAACATGTTCAAGTCATTACACAAGAATAGGATTGTATGTCCTTACCTATAATTATGCAGAATTCCCTCTAACTTGGAATCCAGAAACTATTATAAGACTTTTATTTGAAATAGAGAACACCTATATACAGGGTTACAATAAGGTATAAGTCGAATGAATTAAATCGGATCAAAACCAAAAGTCATTTAGTCACTGGAAACCAGCCGGTCACTTAGGTTGAGCGACCGCCCCAAAAATAGAGAGTTTCAATCTGAAACTCATGCTTCTGATCATCCGTTTTCAATCCGAATTTTGAATGATCATAGTCCGAATCTCAAATCTATTACTCCTATAACCATATGTGATACTAAACCTAAGCAAAGACACCAAATTGGTTATCCAGAAACCTCCTTCTTGATTAGATCAGCCCTTTTCACGAAAGCAGGGTTTTGTTTTCGGATCTGATCTCATGAAGATTAACAAAAAGGTAGGTAGTGCAATAGAAGGATCAAGAACAACCAAAGAGAAATACTAATCTACCGCAATCAGGACCAGGCGGTCGCTTGGTTTAATCAACCGCCACTAACAACCGCCCCCAAGTATATTGCTATACAAGGGTGCTTTACTCAGGGGATTGATGCCCAAGGACAACCTAACCCTAATGAAGACATGGGGGAGGTCTTACCTTCATTCCGGACATCTCTGAACATCACTTTCCTTCCAGAAGTCCAACTATCAAGCAAGGCAGGCTCTTCAACAAGAGAATCCAGATCCATGGGTTCAGGGTATGGATCATGGGCTTCTATCCAGACACTCCACAAATTTACTCGGCTAGACCTTCGGGTTCTCGAACCTACAATACGGATCCCGAGTTAGAAATTTGGGGTTTGTTACATCCCTCCCCCCTTTAAAGAAATTTCGTCCCCGAAATTACAATGTACCTGAAGGTCTAAAAAGGTGAGGATACTTGGACCGCATCTCATCTTATTTTTCCTAAGATGCTTCCTCAATAGAATGATTCTTCCATCTAATCTTTACCAAAGGTATAGACCGGTTTCTCAACTGCTTATCCTTCCGGTTCATGCTGGAGCAACTGCTTTGCGCTTGCTAAGCATTGCCTTAGCATAGATACATGGAAAACATCATGCACACCAGCAAGAGACGGAGGCAGAGCCAACCGATAAGCTATTTGTCCAACCTTTTCAATAATGTCAAAGGGACCAATATACCTAGGAGCTTTCCTTTGATATTGAAACGCATGACTCCCTTAATCGGCGAAACTTTCAAAAACACACGCTCACCAACTTGAAACTCAAGGTCTGATCTTCTTTTGTCTGCATAAGACTTTTGTCGAGACTGGGCAATTTTGATCCTTTCTCTAATCATATCCACCATGATACCGGTGGTTTCAATTAGATCAGAGCCAAGAACATGCCTTTCCCCAACTTCATCCCAATACAAAGGAGTTCTACAAGTCTTTCCATACAAAGCTTTAAACGGGGCCATTCCAATAGTAGACTGATAACTGTTATTTTAAGCAAACTCCACCAAGGCTAGGTGGTCATCCCAGTTACCACTCATATCTATTACGCACGCTTTAAGCATATCTTCCGAAATTTGTATGGTCCTTTCCAATTGTCCATCGATCTGAGGATGATGAGCATTACTCAAATTCAGCTAAGTACCCAGAGCTTTCTGCAGACTATTCCAGAAACACGAGGCAAACCTCGGGTCTCTATTTGACACAATGCTAATAGGAACACCATGCAGTCTCACCACATTATCAACATATAGTCGGGCCAACTTGTCCATAGTATAGGTGATCTTCATCGAAATGAAGTGTGCCGATTTGGTTAGTCGGTCCACTACCACCCACATTGAGTCATTCCCTTTGCTAGTTTGGGGTAGACCTGTGACAAAATCCATAGCTATGTCTTCCCACTTCCAACTAGGTACTGGAAGAGGATGCAGAAGGCCAGACGAAGGCTGCTGGACAGCTTTCACATGTTGACAAGTTCCACACTTAGCAATGAAGTCTTCCACATCATTCTTCATGCCGAACCACCAAAAATACCCAACTTCATGGTACATCTTCACACTTTCGGGATGAATAGTAAAGATGGACTAATGAGCATCAGTCAAGATTTCTTTTCTGAGGTCTTCTACAGCAGGAACACAAACTCTTTCTCTAAAAACAAGAGCACCATCAAAGGCTAGGGAGAAATCTTCCACGTCCTTAGTCTTCGAAGTGATCAGGTCAATCTTCTTCTTCAATTCCGGATCAGTCGACTGCAGAGCAACAATTCGATCCTTCAAACTCGGTCGAACTGACACATCTGCCAAAATAGCAACGGAACCTTCTGACAAAATCTCAAGTCCAAATCTGACAATGGAGAACAATAAGGGCTTACTGAGAGATGTCAGATCTACACTTTCTCGATTACTCTTTCTACTCAAAGCATCAGCAACCACATTAGCTTTTCCTAGATGATACTGAATATCACAATCATAGTCCTTCACCAGTTCTAGCCATCTTCGCTGTCTCATATTCAACTCCTTTTGAGTAAAGAAATACTTGAGACTCTTGTGGTCAGTGAAAATCGATATCTTTTCACCATACAGATAGTGACGCCAGATCTTCAGAGTAAAAACCACAACGGCCAATTCCAGATCATGAGTAGGATAGTTATGCTCATAGTTCTTTAACTGCCTAGAAGCATAAGCTACAACCTTCCCATGCTGCATTAGAACGCAATGTAAACCAACTTTAGAGGCATCGGTATACACTGTCAAACCTCCAGAGTCGTCTGGTATCGTCAACACTGGAGCGTTAGTCAACCTTTTCTTGAGTTCTTGGAAACTCTTTTCACAGGCTTCGTTCCACTCAAACTTGATTCCCTTTTTTGGTAAGCTTTGTCATAGGGGCTGATAATCTAGAGAAATTCTCAATGAAGCACCTATAATATCCCGCCATACCAAGAAAACTTCGAATCTCAGTGACTGACTTAGGTCGGTCCCAATCGGCAATAGCTTGAACTTTCGCAGGGTCAACTTAATACCGTCAGCAAAAACAATGTGACCAAAGAACATAACTTTAGCTAACCAAAAGTCACATTTATTGAACTTGGCAAACAACTTCTTCTCTCTCAAACGCTGCAGAGCAAAACTCAAGTGCACAACATGATCTTCCTCACTTTTCGAATAAATCAGAATGTCATCAATGAACACAATGATAAACTTATCCAAAACATCCTGAAATACTCAGTTCATCAGATCCATGAATGCTGCCGATGCATTAGTAAGACCAAAAGGCATGATTCGAAATTCGTGATGCCCATATCTAGTCCTAAATGCAGTCCTGTAGACATCACTGGACTTCACTCTTAACTGATGATACCTAGATCTCAGATCGATCTTCGAGAAAATAGCGGCACCTTTCAACTGATCAAACAAGTCATCGATCTTAGGAAGAGGATATTTATTCTTGATCGTCAACTTTTTCAATTCCCGATAGTCTATGCACATCCGCATGCTACCGTCCTTCTTCTTCACAAACAACACCGGGGCTCCCCAAGGCGAAACACTGGGTTGGATAAACCCTTTGCTTGTCAAATCATTCAACTGAGTCTGGGGCTGGTCCAGGAATTAGGTCAATTGAAAACTCTAACTCCCTCTCTGGGGGCAAACCAGACAAATCATCAGGGAAAACATCAGGAAAGTCCTTGACAACTTCAATATCAGACAACTGTTTCACTCCTTCCAAGACATCCACAGAAGAGGAAAGAAGTCCAACATCTTTGGTCCACTGCCTGACTGTAATAGTCGCAGCCACAATCTTTTTGCTCAACTTCCCTTGACTACCTTGATACTCAAACAGACTTTCATCCTTAGGATGAAACAGTACCTTTGTCACACCCCACCCGCCGGTCTCAGTTATCTGCCCGACAACCCGTGGGAGTGAACCATCACAGGATCCATGGTCTTATCCATCAATAATAATAAACACAAGTATAGACAATCAAGAGCAAGAATAAGTGCAATAATTAATAAAAAGGTTACATGAGTCCAAATACTCCAATAAATATCCAAGAAAGAATCAAAGGCAAGAATCAAGAATCAAATGTAATATCGAGTTTAGCGGAAGCAAAATAAATAAAATAAATAATCCTCTTTCCGGTTTTCTTTTCTAAATCTAAAATCTGGTTTTCTAAATTATCAAGTAAAGGGGTTCTCCAATCTTTCTCCATACGATCATCAAAATCCTGGCACTCTGTCTCCGTCGGCCATCAATGGGTGCTAAAAGCGCACACCAAGCATCTTCAAGAGGCTTCATGCTCTACAAGTTCATGAACCGCTGTCTGCGCCACATTAGCTTCATACGAGAAGGCTCTTTCATACGAATCATCTCCAACTTCCGACGTTGTGCGACCATCTGTACAACTCATATAATATATACAATGAAAGGAATGAGTTATGACGAACTCAGTAAGGAACAGACAATCCTCATATATATGTCAATTCAATCCATGAATGCACATATGAAATGATATGGATGATATGCAGAAATATGAATGCTACTAAGATCTAACTATGCAAGTCTTTAACAGCTGACATGCTTTAAGATATACACCAGCCCTCCTCTGGGTAGGTCTAGTCACTCTGATCCGGCAAGGACTGGTTACCTCTGTAGGGATCCTGGGCAAAGGGGTAAGTCCACATTTGGCTCTCAAACCATGGCTGGGGATAAGTCAACACTCTCTCACCACGACCATTGGCAATGAGTACTTGCGCATGTCGGGGTTTCTAATCCAATGCAAGCCATAATGGTAACATACTATATGAAGTCCAGATACTTCCCCTATGGCACCAACCAACTCGGTTCAGTATCCTTCGCAACCTAGGAATGAGAACCCTCACGGACTGGCTACCGCTGTTGGACTCCACTCCTTAACCCTTTGGTCATCCACATATTATTGGGGCGGATGCTCTCATGACTCCTCACGACACCCGGTCCGCTCCTTGGACGTCCATGAGCCCAACCCTAACATATGCAACCCTACCATTGCATGACCAACAGTGGATCACTGATTCTCCGCATGGGACTAGTTACCGCTGTAGCATGAAACAGAGTCACGTCACCATTGTCACGGGTCACCCGGCTTCAATTCCCCTGCCGAAAGGGTAATAGCATGTGGGGTACCTAGCCATGCAATTCTAGACTCTCCTAGGTATGTCATCTAGTAATCATGATAGTGCTAGAGGCATCAGTGAGCATGTGTCCCATACCACAGCCCTCTGATATCTCCAGCCAAAATATCCCAATGGAATACCCCTTCCATCATAAGTGGACTACATCACTCATCATCATGCCAAAACAGTTATGCAATATCATAAAAGATGAAGTATATAAAGGAACACCACAAACAACTAGTATGCAATAAGATTCACATGCTTTATACAATTACAACAGGAAACATGGTCAAAGAATAGTAAATAGAACAGTTGAATCATCTTGTATATGTAATTGCATATAAATAAGAATGCATGTCCTTACCTTGTAATTTAGTAGAACCTCTTTAAGTTGCAATCCAATAATAATTATAAGACTTTTAGTCGAAATAGAGGACACCTAGGCATAGGGTTACAAGAATGTATAAGAGTCAAGAGTCAAAACAAATCCAAAATCAAACCTACACAGTCACTGGAAACCAGCCGGTCACTTGGGCTGGTTGCTTAGGTTGAGCGACTGCCACTAGTGACCGCCCCAAAAACAGAGAGTTTCCAACTTCTTTCACTTTTGATCATCCGATTTCAATCCGTTTTGGGATGATCTTAGTCCAAATTTCAAACTTAATAGGTCTATAACAAAGAGGTGAAACGAAACCCTAAAATTAACAAAGATCAACCACCCAAAATTCCCCCTTTGATTAGATCCATCAATTAACAAATGCAGGGATTCGTTTCTGGACAGGATCTCATCAAGAACATTGGAAAGGGAGTTACAAATAATCAATTGGGTAACCACTAACAAAATGGGGATGGGTTCATATCAATTAGAGGTTAAAAAGAAGGGAATAACAGATGGAGATTCATTACCTTATCCAGAATTATCAAGAATAGAAGGGAAAAAGGTTCCAGATCACTAACAACACTTCGCCCACCTTCCAGCACATTTCCATTGCCGCCTAATCACCCAAAATAGCAATCCTGAACATAATAATGCGTTAATAGGGTGAGGGATGCTATTTATAACGAATAGGGGGTAAAATAGGGCATTTTCCCCCAAGCAGAAATTGGCGGTCGCTTGGTTTAATCAACCGCCACTAACAACTGCCCCCAAGTATATTGCTATACAAGGGTTCTTTGCTCAAGGGGTTGAAACCCAAACACAACCTAACCCAAAACAACATATGGGGGAGGTCTTACCTTCACTCTGGACATCTCCAAACACCACTTGCCTTCTATCAGAGATCCAACTTCCCAGTAAGGCAAATTCTTCAACAAGAGAATCTAAATCCATATGGGTTCTGGATATGGATCATGGACTTCTATCTGGACACTCCACAAAATTAATCCGACTAGACCTTTAGGTTCTCGGACCTGCAATATGGATTCCGGGTTAAAAATACGGGGTTATTACAACCTTCCTTTCAGAACAAAGGATAATTGTGCCATACTTAGACAACCAATCCATTCCAAATATCACATCAAAATCAGACATATTCAACTTGATCAAATGGGCTTTTAGGGTTCTACTAGCAATATCAACAGAACAAGATTCAACCACTTCATCTAATCTAACAACAGATCTGGTAGGAGTACTAATAACTAGTCCTCTTTCCAACTTCGCAAGTGTAATAGGAATATGACTCACAAATGAAGATGCTATGAATGAATGAGATGCACCAGTATCAAATAATACAAAAGCAGAGGTAGATGATACTAGAATAATACTAGTCACAACATCGTGATCTGTCTCAGATTCTGAACCAACAACACTGAACACTTTCCCAGAGGGAACATTCGAAGCAAACCTTAAAGCTGACATCTGAGGATTCGGCTTCTGAGTGCAGTTACGGGAATAATGACCTGGCTTCCCACAATTAAAGCAAGTCAAATCCCTACTACCCACAGGAGTTGCTGAAGGAGGATATGCAGGTCTTTGGTTATTAACCATTGGACGGGGGTTAGCATAGATCGGTCCAGAGACCCGACTACCTACAACAGGACTCACCGGTGCACTACTAGAACCATAACTCGAGGCAGAGCTAAAGCTAGGACTAGCTCCTCTAGGCTGAAATGAAGGGGGCAGAATAAGGACAAGCCTAGAGAATCTCCGGTTACGGTCCACCAAATGATTCCTGTTCGCAACAGAATGCTGGAGCTGATAATTCTCTCTTTCATTATCTTCTACCTTCTTCGCATTCTGAACCATCTCAGTATAGTCCACAATCGGATGAATCACCAGATAAGTCTTCAGAGACAACCTCAAACCTTTGAAGAATTTCTTTGCCTTTTCTCGATCACCTTTAAATGCTGCAGAGGCAAAGAAGAACAACTCTTCAAACTTCTTCTGGTACTCCAGAACAGTACTAGGTTCCTGTGTGAGTGCCATGAACTCAGCTTCCTTAGCATCTCTTATAGACTCAGGAAAGTAATTCTTGCAAAAGTCTTCCTTGAAAATTTCCCAAGTAAAAACTGGGTGCAAAGCTTCCAAAATAGGTTTGGTAGCATTCCACCATGCATTAGCTTCATGCTGCAATCTCTGTTCTGCACACAGAATCTTTTGAGCTTCATTACAACAGAGGTTGTGAAAAGCTTTTTCCATCTCTAGGATCCACTTGTTAGGAACCATGTATCCAACGAAATACTAGTGAAAGCAGGGATCTGGAGCTTCAAGAAATGCTCCATCAATCTCGAATGAGGACAAGGGCAAAACTGTCCAAAAAAGTACCAGCTGTAGAATTACTAGCTCCATTAGGATTAAGAGCTGCTTGGGCATTCTGCTGAGTAGTCGTGAAACCTTGTATTATAGTAGTAAACTGATTCTGTTGTTGATGCAACATGTTTCCCAGAATGTTCATCACATCCTGAATAGAGACTACTTGCAGCGCCTCTAGAGGAGGATTTCCACTAGGAAGAGGAGATTCAACCCATGGAATCTCAGTTCCAGTGCTTCCAATAGGTATCTCAACACGGTTCTGATCTTCTCCATCATCTTCACCTCCTTAACCATTAAGTATAGCATGATTCCTTAACTGAACTATTTTGCGAAAAGAAGTCCAGAAATTAGCAACACTATATGATCAAGTCTGGAAAAAGATTCTTCAAACCAAACAAACACCACAACAAGTCCAACACTCATAAATAGAGGCAACATTAAGCACAAAGTCCAAAAAGAATAAAACAGGCCAAAAATCAAATTTTTTGCACAACAGCAACTGGGCCGGTCGCTTAAGTCAATCGACCGCCCCAAAATTCGCGTGACAGAAACGCTTTATACACAGTTTTGGGTCCCATTTAACTTCTACACTTCTCAAATCAGACTTTGGGCTCTAGGGACTTCGTGCTTAGGCTAAGGAAAGTATTTTGGAGACTCTGTTGGCTTCGGATCTACTTCCTATGCGATCTACACACACTACATAGGTAATCTTCTCACAAAACCCTTCATTTCTATGGTTTGCATGTAAGAAACTACAATGTGCAACTATTTCTAGGTTTTCTTTGATGCAAAATGTTTCTTTTTCTTCCCAAAACATGTCTAGGCATAGATCTACTGTTCACTATGCATTTTTACACTTACAGGTAGTTACTGGACATGTCCTAACTCTCATTTTGTATCATTTTTACCCAAAAACAGATTTTTCACACTAGATGGCTGCTTGTGGAGGTAGGAGAGTACCCATTCGCAGCCGAGGTCATGGTCAGGGTAGAGGTGACGCACATGACTTAGTTCATCCAGACTACTTCAGATCACTTGAGGCACAGGAGTTGTACTTTGGCCACTTTAGTCAGCGCCCGATTGAGTATGGACGACCGATGGTGACTTCAGAGGTAGAGTAGTTCCAGATAGAGAGCAGGTTTGCAGCAGTGGGCTGGAGAGGTACCTTGTTTTTGAACGAGGATGCCTATCCAAAGCTAGTCAGGTTATTCTACAGCAACCTGACCTTCCACAGAGAGAGAGTGGGAGAGCATAACACTAGGCTGGTGATAGAGAGCCGGGTGAAGACTACAGACATTCGCTTTACCACTGAGGAGCTGGCTCACATCCTAGACGTGCCAAACATCCACAGTGACAGGAGATGGTTCCAGCCGGGGGTAGAGTCAGATGATGTCATCCACTGGGCGGAGAGAGCTCTCATCTACTCAGACATCAGCTTACGGGAGTGCAACGGGGTAGAGTCGGTGATTGAGTTGCTTCCCTCATGCTGGATCATCTCACGGATCATAGCACAGAACCTGCTGCCTAAGGCAGGTCATCAGAGTGAGATTTCACTCATGTAGGCTATGATGACCTTCTCTGTGTACACTCGCTACCAGATAGACTTGTCATACATTATTTAGAATGCCATGATCTATCGAGTGACACATCCGAGGGGAGCAAACCTTGGATACGGGCAACTTCTGACAGGGATCTTCAAGCACTTCGGGGTCGACTTTAAGGGAGAGGAGGCTATTCCGGTCGGTCATGGTGGCACGATGGGTCACAGATTGGTCTCTCAGATGCACTTACTGGGCGGACCAAATTCACCAGAGATGCCAGTCGAGCCGGAGGACATGGATGCAGAGGCTGATGATGCAGATCATGCAGACTCACCACCACCTTCTCAGTTCAAGGCAGGGGGTACATCCGGGACTAAGGACACTTTGGAGGTCGCACCACCTTGGGCCAGAGGTTTGTTCACTCAAATGGACCAGTTCGTGCAGTGGCAGGTAGAGATGAGGGGCCAGGTAGTAGAGTGCCTTGATATACTCCACCAGATGAGACTAGCACCACCACCACCACCACAGCAGTAGTAGACTTAGGCTTTTTATCCTTTTTGATTTAGTACAACTAACTTTAGGATTTAGATATGTTTATTGTAGTTTTTATTCAGCACATGTTCATTCCCTATCTTTTGTAAAGCGTAGAGCACGCTCCAAATTATGTAAAGCTTTTTCTTATTAATGAAGTATAGTTATGCTTGTTACATTTCCATTATTGTCTCTTATGCACTTTCTTGATAATTATAATGTGAAAATATATTTCACTTGACTTATAGTAAGTTATGCAAAAGAAAATTCACTTACTTTCTTAGTTTGTTTCTAACGAAAGATTTTCTATTATTCACTCTAGTTCTCCAGTCAGTTCTGGATCTATGACTCAGATTGCTCATCTTACACTTGTATTGACTATTACTAACTTTGTAAAACCATGGCTCTGATACCACTCTGTCACACCCCACCCGCCGATCTCAGTTACCCGTTTGACAACCCGTGGGAGCGATCCGTCACAGGATCCACGGTACTAGTCTATTAGTAATAATAAATGCAAGTAAAGACAATCATGAGCAAGAATAGTTCAATAATTAAACAAAAGGATTACAGGAGTCCAAATACTCAAATAAAATAATCAAGGAAAGAATAAATAATCAAAATATAAATGAGTTCAGCGGAAGCAATCAAAAAGAGTTATATGATTTTCTTTCCAGATTCCTTTTCTAAAGACTCAAGTTTATCAAGATGAGGGGTTCTCCAATTTTCCTCCATACGGTGAGCAAACTGCCTAGCAACTTGTCTCCTCCGCCCATCAATGGGTGCTATAAGCGCATTCCATGCATTTGCAGGAGCTCCCGCACAGGCTATCTCCATTTCCCATTGTCGGTGGCACATCTTCTTCATACGGGAAGGTTCCTTCATAGGAAACCAATCCATCTTCTTGTGTATTTCCTCCATCTGTACAAGCTAATAAAACATAGACAAATAAAGGAATGAGTTATGGAGAACTCAGTAAGAACAACAATAATTCCCATCCATATGTCAAACCAATCGGAAATGCATAAATGATATATATGAATACCGCTAGATCTCACCATGGAAGTCTCTAACAATTAACATGCTTTAAGATATACACCAGCCCTCCTCTGGGTAGGTCTAGTCACTCTGATTCGGCAAGGACTAGTTACCTCTGTAGGGATCCTGGGTAAAATGGAAAGTTCACACCTGGCTCTCAAACCATGGCTGCGGTTAAGTCAACACTCTCTCACCATGACCATTAGCATGAGTACTGGTGTCAGGGTTTCTAATCCAATGCAGGTCATAATGGTAACATACTACATGAAGTCCAGATACATCCCTTATGGCACCAACCAACTCGGTTCAGTATCCTTCGCAACCTAAGAATGAGAACCCTCATGGACTAGCTACCACTATTGGACTCCATTCCATACCCTATGGTCATCCACATATTGCTGGGGCGGAATGCTCTCATGATTCCTCACGACACCCGGTCCGTTCCTTGGAAGTCTATGAGCCTAACCCTAACATATGCAACCCTACCATTTATATGACCAATAGTGGACCATCGTCATATCACTGTCATCACGGGTCATTCGGCTTCCATTCCGCTACCGAAAGGGTAGTAGCATGTGGGGGTACCTAACCATGCAACTCTAGACTCTACCTAAGTATGTCATCCAGTAGTTATGATAGAGCTAGAGACATCAGCGAGCATGTGTCCCATACCACAGCCCTCTGATATCCTAAGCTAGGATATCCCATTGGAATACCCCTTCCATCAGAACCACAAACCAATCAACATCAACATATCACATTCGTGATCAACAAAGTATAAGTAAAAATAGTACAAACAACAAGCATATCACAAGATCAGCATGCTAAACAAGGTTACAACAGTCTATGAAAAGAAAGAATAGTAATAACAGACACTAGACTAACATGTTCAAGTCATTACACAAGAATAGGATTGTATGTCCTTACCTGTAATTATGTAGAATTCCCTCTAACTTGCAATCCAGAAACTATTATAAGACTTTTATTTGAAACGGAGAACACCTATATATAGGGTTACAATAAGGTATAAGTCGAATGAATCAAATCGGATCAAAACCAAAAGTCATTTGGTCACTGGAAACTAGCCGGTCGCTTAGGTTGAGCGACTGCCGCTAGTGACCGCCCCAAAAACAAAGAGTTTCAATTCGAAACTCAGGCTTCTGATCATCCGTTTTCAATCCGAATTTTGAATGATCATAGTCCGAATCACAAATTTATTACTCCCATAACCACAGGTGATACTAAACCTAAACAAAGACACCAATTTGGTTATCCAGAAACCTCCTTATTAAGATCGTTTTCAGATCTGATCTCACCAAGATTAACAAAAAGGTAGGTAGTGCAATAGAAGGATCAAGAACAACCAAAGAGAAATACTAATCAACTGTTATCATAGCAAGTGGTGAACCATGAGTGAACAGGGAATCACTTACCTCTACCAGATTAACTATGAAAGACAGTAGAACCTTCTGGGACTCAAACAACACTTCAGAACTGCTTCCAGCACGTCTCCACAGCCGTCTAACCTCCAAAAACGGTAATCCCGAATATAATATTCGTAAAATAGGTGAGGGTTACTATTTATAGGAGTTAGGGGAAAAAAATAGGGCAAAACCCCGCAATCAAGACCAGGCAGTCGCTCAAGGCGGTCGCTTGGTTTAATCAACCGCCACTAGCAACCGCCCCCAAATATATTGCTATAGAAGGGTGCTTTGATCAAGGGATTGATGCCCAAGGACAACCTAACCCTAATGAAGACATGGGGGAGGTCTTACCTTCATTCCGGACATCTCTGGACATCACTTGCCTTCCAGAAGTCCAACTACCAAGCAAAGCAGGTTCTTCAACAAGAGAATCTAGATCCATGGGTACAGGGTATGGATCATGGGCTTCTATCCAGACACTCCACAAATTTACCCAGCTAGACCTTCGGGTTCTCAGACATACAATACGGATCCCGAGTTAGAAATACGGGGGTTGTTACACCCATAGGTATCCATATGCACTCCTCTGAATAGAATGGTACCTGGAAGATCTGTGCCAGTGTGCTGGTGAAGAATCTGATCCGTGTCTCTCGGACCTGACTCTCTATGACCAGCTGAAGATGATCCCTAATGTTGCCCTCGTGGAAGGAAGATAGGTTGCTGAAAAACAACCTCACTAACTATGGATAAACCGGTAGATCCTCAGTGAATAGATGTGTCCATTGCATAACATCGAACCTCTAACGAATCCAAAAGGTCCTTAGCTGTCGTAAATGCAGTACCTGATCGTACTCTATATGGCAATGCTTGAAGTTTACTTCATATATGAACTCTGCTTGAGGTGTGGCAAATCGGTCCCTGCGAATGACATCCTCTCGTGGCTCAAGGAGAGGTACTCAACCTCTACCTCTGCCTCTCCTACCACCTATCTGTCGTCCCCGTGGTGGCATAGTGTAGATAATTGTCACATCCACCCAGCCGGTACCCTATTTGGCATACCCAAGTGTGTGATCCACAGTCCCAAGTATTCAGTATCGAGGAAATCAACCTCCCACATTTACAATAATATAATCGAGAACAAGATTAAATCAAAGTTAACTATATTAATCAAGGTATCAAGATAAGGTTCAAGAATACAATCAGAGTACAGAAAAAATGATACCAATAGAATAAATCAAATGTAGAGTGTAGCGGAAAATATACTCTATAGTAGCAGTGGAAAAGTAGATCAAAAGTAAAAGAAAGATTACAATCGGTTCCCAAAATGAAAGGGAAAACAAAACTTAACTAAGGTCTCATTGAATCTATAAAAATCAAAAAGAGAAAGAGATGATGTCCCATCACTGGCACACAAGTGTTAGAGTCGGACTAATCTTGATAAGCTCTAGTCTTGTACTAGTAGTCTTCACTGTTGTAGTCACCATAGCCAGTACCTTGGGTACCGTATAAGTCATCGGCTTGGTCTTCATAGTATTGACCTTCATAATCATCAGTTCCTACAAATAAGTCTAACAAAGATGTTGCAAAAAGGAGTGAGTTCAAAAGAACTTAGCAAGGCAGTTCATTCCATAATAACATAATAACACATGATAGCAAATCATACCGAATGCAATATGATATGAAATAGACAATGCAGATATGATTCTAACTCTATATATGCTGGTCTCTATTGGCAGACATGCTTTAAGTCATAGCACCATACTCCTTTGGGTAGGGTCTGAATCACTCTCCATCAACCATCTCGGTATCTTGGGTTCTCGGGTTGGTAATGGGTCCTGCATCCCTCTTGGACATTCCATGGCTGGGGTTTAGGTCAACACGCTCTCACGCCTCCGTTTGGTCTAAGTACAGGCGCATGTCAAGGTTAAGCCTAGTCAAATGCATGTCTTTCTACTTAGTTATATCAACTTAGATCCAAATACTTCCATTCCTCCCCTCTCGGGATCCTTTCTGGAATTCTTCACCCTAGAGTCAGCGTATCCTATGGCTACAACCAACTCGGACTACGGACTCATCAACCCTACTGGTCATCTACAAATAGTAAATAGGTAGCTCTCACGTCCTCTCACGGGTTGGATACCGGTCTTGAGCACCCATGAGCCCATATCTACCACTGCAACCCTACCAATGAATGGCCCCTCACAATGTGATCCATGTCCTCTCACGGGTTGGTTGCCTGTCTTAAGTTCCCACAAATCCCCATTGCTTCCATGTGTTGCTCGGTCTCAATACTGTTCCGATCGAGTCTAATCTAATAGGGACATCCTAGCCCAACACCTCTAGACGTGCCCTAGGTATGTCAACCAGTAATCAAGGAAAGCGCCAAGGGGCACCATAGGAAAATGTCTCATACCACCTCCACTGGTGTCCAAAGATAGAAACGCCGAAAGGGCATTCCCTACTCCCCAATCACAACCTAAGCAATCGCAATCCCAAATCAGTCATTTACAAGCACGACTGATAATACAAAACATAAGTAAGAGCATTCATACATAACTGAAATAATAATTGAATCACATAAACAAGAACTACTGTAGTTGAGAAACTACAACAGTAATATAATTATAATACAATAGTAGTATGATCATCTATTCCAATCAATTACAAGTAAACATGTATATTAGGTTATTAGGGATCAACTGTCCTTACCTTAAACAATGTTTGAGAAATTTCGGAGAAATAAGAGGAGAGGTCCAAGACTAGCAATTAAACCCTAAACAAGCATATAACAATCATTAGGAATAAGCCCTAAAATTTTAGAAGTCAAACGGATCAAATTGAACGAAGAAACAAGCTGCTGTCAGCATTGGCAGCTTGGTTGGTCAATTGGGTTAGTCGACCAACCAGTCAACCAAAGGATTAGTACGAGGTATGAAACCCTAAATTGATCATAACTTCTTCGTTTGAAATCCGATTGCTTCGAAATTCAAAGGGGAGTTCCCTAGAAACATACTAAGACTATCTAAGAAGGTCTAAGCATCAACCATGGTCAAAAGATAGAGTTCTAGTTGAACCATAAAATTAGGGGTTTCATCATAGACAGTCCATGGATCTCATAGAAAGACTAGAGAGAATAATGATTCACTCTAGGGAAGAAGAATAGAAATTCACAATAAAGAAAGGTGTTAGGGAGGATCAAACAAATAGAAGATAAATCATGGTTCCCAATTTGGATACCTTCTCATGAGGGTTACCCAAGAGTTTCCTCCCAAAATCAACCACTAACAGATTCCCAAGGTAGAAAGGGAAAAGAGAACCACCCAACAATTATGGGGAGACAAGGAAAGGTTGTAACACTGGTGTGAGACCTTTCCTACAATCACCAAGATAGGTAGAAAATAATTAGGGAGTAATCAAGATCTCAAGTAAGATCAATTTCAAGAACTTCACCATATGGCTTCAAGAACATAGAGTGAATGGGATTCACTCTAGGGCTAGTAGAATTAGGGAAGAGGCCATTACAGTTGTGTAATACCTTTCTCATAGTCAAGAGATCAGAAGAATAGAAGAGAGAATAGATCAAAGAAGAAACAAATCGATTACTAACCTTTTTAGAAGAAGATTCAATGAAGAAACTCGAACGGATGCTTAGGGATCTTCCTGGCTTTGAAGAAGAGGTTCTAGGGTTCTTCCCATGTTCTCCATAGGTTTAGATTTGATAATGAGTGAAAAAACATGGAGTTCCCCTTTAAATAGAACAAAAACCCTTAAAAAATTAGAGTTTTTACACTTTGGACCTTACTGTCACTGTTGGTTGATTGGTTGGTCGACTGGCCAATTGACCAATCAGTCGACCAATGCTGTCAGCAAGTCCAATTTAGGGAAAACAAGGTCCAAACCTCAATATCTTTGGATGGGCTTCTCACAACTCATCAAACAACTTACCTAGCATGGAGGGATGCCTCCAAACCATGTCTAAATAGGCTTTAGGTCCAACAACCAGGCTCTCCTTCATCAATGTGGAGTTTCTTCTCCAACTCAGACAAAGTTACCAAGTATGGAACACCATCATCAATTTCCATGGGTTCTGGGTCAAACACCATGTCTTCCATTGAGATGGCCCATAATTGCCTTCTTCTTTCACTTCGGGTCTTCGGACCTACAAACAATAGGGTTTCCGGGTTAGGGTTAGGGTTGGATTTCACTAACTGTTGAGAAGACAAAAGAAGTTTGATGTTAGTGTTTTTGTGAAAATTCAGCAAGAAGGGCGTTTTCGTAATTTTTTGAAAATTTTTGATTTTGGCGAAAATGTGATTCGAACATATTAGCATGTGCATAATACTTGGAATAACATGTTAGCATGGTTTGTTTGAGAAATATCCATCAAATTCATGGTCTAAAAGTGAAAATTCAGCAAGAAGGAAAATGGGATTTTCAATTTTAGGTCAAATTTGGATTTTTGAAACTGTAAAAATTGGTATAATCAAATTGCATGTACACATCTACCATATCATTTCAAGCATGTAGGAAGTGGTTTGCTGTCAAAATTCTTTATTGAAAATGGTTGAAGTTTTTCAAAAAGGGAATTTTCAGTTGTGTGAATAGTGAAAAGTGAGTATGTTTTTTATAGAACTTGTTGTAGAAGCATGGCATTGTATTAAAATTACATGGAGCATGTTTCTAAGTGTTCCTAGACATGATTCCTAACTATTTCAACAAGAATCTCATGATTTTTGGCAAATGCAAGTAAGGATTTGAAGTTTTGAGAGAAGGAAAGAGTGTATACCTTAAGAGCCCTCTCTCAAGTCTTGAGTGTATGCAATGGAGTTTTTATTGAAGCTCTAAGTGACCTTGAATCACCTTGGGAGACCTTGAAAACCTTTTCCCCAGAGCCCTCTCTCAAGTCTTGAGTGTTTGATTGTGATTTGGTTTGAAGAAATGTGACTTAAAGCTTGAATTCATGCACCTATTTGCATGGGTCGATGGGCCAATCGACCCCAGCTAATTGACCCAAAGTCACAGTGAGCTCAGTTTTTGGAAATTTGATTTTTGGACTCATGAATGATTATTTGACTATATTTATGATTTTTTTAAAGTTTGATTTGAGTATGCCAAGCATGTGATCAAGGGGTTATTGTCGAATCTTCGATTTTTGGTGTTTTGATTTTCTTCGGTTTTGCAGAATGGTCAATTTGAGAAATTGTAACACTGGTGCTTACCGTAGTTGTGAAATCCAGCCCTTTCCTAACCCATACCCTGACTCGGATCCATTGGTGTTTGTAGGTCCGAAGACCTAGAGTAGTGGAAGAAGATACTTGCAGGCCCTCATAGTCGAAGATTCGGTGTATGACTCAGAACCTATGGATATTGACAGTGATGCCCCTTACTTGGATACACTATCAGTGTTCGATGAGAAACTGCACCTAGAAGGGGGGGAGCGTAGTTGAAGTACGTGATGCACTTCCGATCTCGTCCCTTACTTGAAGGGGGTGACAGTGATGCCCCTTACTTGGATACACTATCACTTCTGATCTTGTTTCGAAGGTATTTCTCTAATCTAGACTTGTTGATTGACTTGTAGGAGAAAACCCAACTCAATTTGGATCAGTCTCGCCTTCCATTTCCCTGATTGAAGTTGCTGTTCAGGCTTGGTCGACTGGCCAGTCGACCAGTCAGTCAACCAACAGATTAATAAAACTGAAAGTCACAAAATTCCTTATTATTTTAACCCTACTTTATGGGAACTCGTGAATAGAAGCCTAACCTAATCATTGGCGCTCTAGAGCACGAGGAGTGAGCTTCCCTAGGGCATTCCTTGAAGTTGGTGAAGGATCTTGGTCTCAATCATTGCCTTCCATCTCCATTGTTTCCTCAAGGTATGATTCCTCTCTCTCATTCTCTAATCTATTCTTTCCTCCACTCTTTCTTACTATCAAGACTTTGGCTGAAGTGCTGCAACCTTGCAAACACTTGGCCATGTGTTTCCCCTTTCATCTCCATTAATTTCTTTTCATTCTTGCTATGCTATGCATTCAATACAATAAATAGCATTGCATTTATATGATTCTTGTCATTCCAACTTGTCTTAGTGATCTAAACTGATGTGTAGGTATATGCTAGGTCTGATTTACTATTGGTTTATGATTCTCTTTTAGTTCTTATCACTTCCTTAGGTGATTCCCCATCATTCCTTGCCATTGCAACAAATTCCATTTCAATTCTTGATGTTTAGCATATAGAACATAGGGTTTCAATTTGGGTATTCCTAATTGGACCATTAGATCATGATAATTTTCATTTTGTAATGTCCTTATATTGCTTTGGAATCAAAAGGCTTTAATCTTAGTAGATCGAAGACAGAATATTTAGTTTGTAACTTTAGTCATGATCGGCCAGATGATGAGGTGGTGATACTTGACGATAAAGAGATTTCTCAGAGTGATTGTTTTAGGTACCTAGGTTCAATCATAAGTAAAAGAGGTGATTTGGAAGATGAGGTTTCCCAAAGAATTAAAATAGGGTGGATGAAGTGGAGAGGTGCGTCCGGGGTCTTATGTGATCGGCGTATTCCATTAAAGCTTAAAGGAAAATTTTATAGGACCGTTGTTCGACCAGCTATGATGTACGGTGCAGAGTGTTGAGCTGTTAAAAAGAATCATATAGATAAACTCAGTGTAGCAGAAATGAGGATGCTAAGATGGATGAGTGGCAAAACTAGGATGGATAAGATAAGAAACGATCATATTAGAGTTGGGCTGGGAGTTGCTCCCATAAGTGATAAGCTTAGAGAAAGTCGTTTGAGGTGGCACGGCCACGTTCAACGGAGACCTATAAATGCTCCTTTACGGAGAAGTGATATAATCCATATTGAAGGAACTAGAAGAGCTAGGGGTAGACCTAAGATAACCTTAGGAGAAGTGGTGAGAAAGGATATGTATAGCTTAGGCCTTGTATCTAGCATGGCCTCGAATAGAACTGATTGGAGGGCAAGAATCCATGTAGCCGACCCCATTTAGTTGGGACAAGGCTTATTGTTGTTGTTGTTGTTGTAATGTCCTTATATTGCTATGCTCATTCCCTCCAAATTTCGGATCGATCCGAGACTCGGAAGATCGGTTTTGGGCTCAATTTCCCTATGCTGCGCGTTACTGTTCCTCTTGGTCGACTGGTCAGTTGACTAGTCAGTCGACCAAAGGAAAACAGCAACTCAACACTTGCTCGTTTCGCTCCGTTTGATCTCCGGATTTGATTGTTTCCTTCTCTAATGTTGCATATATGTTGTCTAGGGTTCAAGCTCTAAGTTGGGGACTATTCTAAGTGGTATTCGCTATTATTCCCGATTCGATTAAGGTAAGGACGGTTATACCCATATGACATAGACTGTGTGTTTATTACAATGATGATTGATAACTTGGTATGCTTAGCTTATCATTTGTATTTCAACATCATGTGACTACTGTAGATGTCTTTTAATAGTAGTAACATGTTTAATTACTCTTGTATATCATGCCTATTTACTTATTGTTATTTACATATACACTTGAATCATGCGATGTTATGATATGATTTTCAATATGATGATGTATCAAGTATGTGTGATATGATGAATTGAGAATGTGATTGGATAAGTATGATTTGGGATTGAGGAATGTCCTACTGACATTTCTGTCCTTGGACGTTGGAGGGAATAGTATGGGATGTTCTCCGAAGGTGTCCATCGACGCTTTCCCGAATTATTGGATGACATATATAGGACTTGTCTAGATGTATGGCTAGGATGTCCTTGTCATATCATGTCACATCCCGCCCTAATCCACTCAGGGGGTACCCTATCTGGATTACTCGGGGAAGTGATCCACAGTCCCGCCGATCAAGTTTAGGAACGATCAATCACTTAGCACAATAATATAATCAAAAGCAAGAATTAATTCTTTGTATTCAAATAATTTAATAATAAAAGTCAATAAAGGATCTCAGAAGGATCACAAGAAACATCAGAGTGCATAATCGATACAAATAGGACAAATAGTCAAAGTTTGAAAAGGAAGGGGGAAACCCATCCCATAATAATAGTGGAAAGTAGATCGACTAAAAATAAGGGTTACAACCGGTTCCCAAAATGGCAAGGGAACAAACTAAACTACGGTCTTGACAAATCAAGTAAAAAGGTTAAAAAGGGAATGAGACAATATCCCATCTCTAGCACTCAAGTGCAAAACCGGACTACTCCAGATAAGTCCCAATCTCGGACTACTAATCTTTATCAACTTGTACACCATCATCAGTGGGGTACGAGTCATCAACTTGGTCTTCAGAGTGTTGACTGTCAAAGTCGACTGTAGTAGTACCTGCAATAGAGTCTAACAAAAGATGTTGCAAAAAGGAGTGAGTTCAAAATAACTCAGCAAGGCAGTTATTCCATAAAACATAAGCCATATGATACAAACCACAACATGATGCAATATGATATGGAACACATGATGCAAGTATGGTTCTAACTCTATGAAATGCTAGTCTCTAAGGTAGACATGCTTTAAGTCATAGCACCATACTTCTTTGGGTGGGTCTCAATCACTCAAGCCGGGGAATTGGGTTCTGCATCCCTCGTGACAAATCCATGGTTGGGGTTCGGTCACCGCTCTCTCACATCACCATTTGGTCTAAGTATTGGCGCATGTCACGGCAAAGCCTAGCCCAATGCAAGTCTTCTACTTAGTCATATCATGTCAGATCTAGATACTGTCACATCCTCCCAGCCGGTACCCTATCTGGCATACCCGAGAGTGTGATCCACAGCCCGAAGATCAGGTATCGAGTAATCAACCTCCCACATAAACAATAACATAATCATGAACAAGAACAATAAAAGTGCGGAAGATAAACCATAGATCCAATAAGGAAAGAATGAATCATATATAAATCAGAGTACTAGATAAAATCAGAGTGTCTACATTAGATAAGTAAAGTGAGGCAAAATCCCACTCTACAACCAGCGGAAAAGTAGTTCTAAAAGAGAATAAGCAAGACAAAATCTAATCCCAGTAGCAAGTACAATGGGTGTAAAACCCAGCCCTAACCTTGACCCGGAAACCTTGTTATTTGTAGGTCCAATGACCCGAAGTAAAGTAAGAAGTCAGCTTTGGGCCATCCCAGTGGAGGACTTGGTGTCTGGCTTTGAATCCATGAGAGTTGATGATGAAGTTCTATTTATGGAAACTGAATCTTGATGAAGATCGGATTAGTTGATGGACTTGGAGTGCTCTCTATCATGGTTTGAAGGCATTTCTACCTATTAGGTAAGCCACTTGTTATGTGTGCAAAACCCCTTTAGGATTGGATTTGATTTGGGTCTTCAATTCCCTGTTTTGGAATTGCTGTCAGCATTGGTCGACATATTGGTCGACTGGACCAGTCGACCAATCCACTCGACCAATGAGTGTTGTCTTTGGCAATTAGGTCTTGCTTGCTCTATTTAAGTCCAATCTCGAGTCTACTTCGTATTTTCTGCCTCCAAACTCTTTGGAATGAACCAAAGACCTCTGCAAGTCATCTCCCTTGCATCCTTGGTGATTTTCTTGACGGATCTTCGTCGAAACTCTTCCTTTTGCATCAAAAGGTATGTCTACACTCTCTTCTTCTCCTCCATCTCTATTTTTCTTTCCTTTTTGAGTTGAGACAGTAGAGGAGATGCTGCATTCTCTGTTGCAAACATCTCTGGACTTGTCTCTCATGATCATCCTAAGGATTAATGGCTAGAACAAAGATCTTAACCATGATCATTGCAAGCTTTTGAAGGAATCATGATCAAACCATGATCTAGTCTTTGTTTAACTTCTGATTTGAATTCTGATCTCCTTGGATCTTCTATATTGATCATGTTAGTAGTCAATTGCTGTGTTTTCTTTTCATGATCCATGATCTATCAATCTCTAGTTGTTTCTCTTCTACCATACCATGTTCTCTTCATGAATCATGATAGTTACATATATGGTAGGTTTTGTTTCCTTATTTAGATTTATGCTTTAAGCCTAATTCCTTGAAGATCTAAGTATGCTTTTCATGATACCTTTACCTGAAGCAATGATCCATTCTCCTATTGTTCTTGTCTTTGATTTCTATCTTGAATTCTTCAAGATCCATGGTTGATCTAATTATGGTAACTTTTTGTTTCCTAATTTGGATCTTGATGGCTTGATTCGATTAGTGTTTTGAGGTCCCCTTTATGTTAGGATACTACTGATGTAGTTTACCCCTTGATTAGTACCCTTTTGAACCACCAAATTCGGATTTTATATCTTAAAACTCTGTTTTTTTTTAGGCTACTGTCTGCATTGGTCGACTGATTGGTCGACTGGACCAGTCGACCAATCCACTCGACCAATGAGTACAGCAACTCCAGAATTGGTCTGTGTTGGATGTTTTGGTATCTTTTCTGTTAGGGATCTTTCCTAATATGTTGTATACACTTGTTTCGGACCTTCTTCTCAAGTTTGCCAAGATCTTACTTGATTTCTTAGGATTCCTTTGCAAGTTATAAAAGGTAAGGATGGTTATTTCCTTAATTACATAGATAGCATGAATCTAGTTTCTATATTTGAAAATCATTGATATGTTTCCTTAATTAGATTCTTACAATGATATACTACTGTTGCATAACTTTGATTACAGTAGCATTACTTATTCATATTGAATTGACCCATGTATGATTTACTTACCAATTATATACAAAGTGATTGCAATTATTGATTTCTTTCCATATATGAAGTTACCATATATGTGATGATATGAATTGATGCATGTGTATGCTTAAGTATGGTTTGGAAAGGAGAGGTGTCCTTTTGACACTTCTGTCCTTGGACTACTACGGGAATATTATGGGATGTTTTCGAAGATGCCCTCTGGACACCTTCCTAAACTGTTGGATGACATATTTAGGACTGTCTAGTAGTGTTTGGCTAGGATGTCCCGTTATGTCAGACCCTAATCGGAGGGGTATTGAGACCGAACGACCCGTGGTAGCAATGGGGATTCATGGGCGCTCAAGACCGGTAACCAACCCGTGAGAGGACATGAATCACATTGTGGGGGCCATTTATTGGTAGGGTTGCATATGGTTAGACTTGGGCTCACGGGCACTCAAGATCGGTAACCAACCCGTGAGAGGACGTGAGAGCTTCCCGTTTACCATATGTGGATGATCAATAGGGTTGATGAGCCCGTAGTCAGGGACTATGAGGACTCTAGTGTGAAGGATACCGGAAAGGATCGTCAGGGACGAGGAATGGACGTATCTGGATCTGACTTGATGTAACTAAGTAGAAGACTTGCATTTGGCTAGGTTTTACCCTGACATGCGCCGGTACTTAGACCAATGGTGATGTGAGAGAGTGGTGACTTAACCCCCAGCCATGGAATGTCCCGAGGGATGCCGAACCCATTACCAACTGATGATGAGTGATTGAGACCTTCCTAAAGAAGTACGGTGCTATGACTTAAAGCATGTCTGCCAATAGAGACCAGCATACATAGAGTTAGATTCATTCATTCATTGCTTGTCTTATATCATATTGCATTTATGTTTGTTCTGAAATCCTGCCATTTATGTTATTATGGATTTAACTGCCTTACTGAGTTTCTTTGAAACTCATTCCTTTATTGTACAATGTTTGTTAGACTATTCTGCAGTCTTGAATACTATGACGGTCCCTATGAAGAAGCGCAAGGCGAAGAGGCATATCTCCAAGAAGGTGATTGCGGTTACAACAATTACACTGAGGATCCCGCGAGTGGTTATGCTCCGTACGATGCTTAGTCCGACCAGTGAGTGGAAGCGCCCTTGTGCCGTTTATGAGATTTACACTTATAGGGATGTTGTCTATAAAGTGGAGAACAATTTAGTTACCCATTGTACTTGCTACTGGGATTAGACTTTGTCTAGTTTATTCTCTTTTAGAACTACTTTTCCGCTGGTTGTAGAGTGGGATTTTGCCTCACTTTACTTATCTGTTTTTGACACTCTGATTATATCTAGTACTCTGATATATATATGATTCATACTTTCCTTATTGGATCTATGGTTTATCTTCCGCACTTTTATTGTTCTTGTTCATGATTATGTTATTGTTTATGTGGGAGGTTGATTACTCGATACTTGATCTTCGGGCTGTGGATCACACTCTCGGGTATGCCAGATAGGGTACCGGCTGGGAGGATGTGACTGATTGGTATCAGAGCCAAAGGTTCGAGGAAATCCTAACCACAAAAGACAATAACTGAACATTCCTGAGTCATTGATCTGAAATGACTCTTCTACTCTTAGAAGTGAATAATAGAACACTTGGATTAGAAACTTAACCTTTGATGCATAACAGAACATTTCCGAATAACATACCATAATTATACTTAAACAAATGTCACTAATGCGAAGAAAAGAAAGGTGCATAATATACAATAATTAAGTGAAACAAAATGAACTTCATTAATTTCAAAAGCTTTTACAATGATTACATCTGAAATGCATAAATGGAAATCCTAGGGTACAGTCTATCTAGGTGATCTTCTCTGATCTCTGTATGCTCTGAACTCCTCCGCTAGCTGAGTCACCCGATGCTCTATCCTATTACGTCGTGACTCCATCCTCTCGTACATCTGCTCTGTCCGACCTCCATCCTCTCTAGCATGGAAGTCATCGATCTCATCTGTGCCCCAAGATCTGAAGTCTCCGGAACTGCATGTGAAGGGCCACCCGCCTCGAAGTGTGATGAAGGAAACTCGTGATGCACCGGCTCGGCCTCGTGCATATCCGCATCATCTCCAGCCCGATCATCACTATCGGGACCAATATCCTCTCCTCCATCCTCTCGACCCCCGATCCTCATCCTCCGACTCCTCATCATCCTCACCCTCCGGACCAGGAGATCTCTCGACTCGCTGCAGTCTCATCCGACGAATGGTCCGAGTCCCGATTGAGTATCCCCGTGAACCGGTGTCCACCGGTGTATCCTCGAAACTCACCCTGAAATGCCTGAAGATCAAGGTCAGTAGCCTCCCATAGCAAAGGTTTTGCATGCTAGGCCGCGGAACCAAGTCCAGCATGACCTGCTGAATGATGTAGGAGAGATCGATCTCGAAGCCCATGTAGATGCGGTAGATGTCTAAGGCCTCCATCACTGTGACCCGATGGTGATGTCCGGCCTTCGGCATAATGTTTCGGCCGACTATGCGACCGATAATCCGTGCAAAATCCGTCATCTGTCCGTTGGTCCACGGAGTGAAGCATCGACGACTATCCCATAGTGTAGAGCATATCTCGCGTAGCTCGTACGGCATCAGATGGCTGTCCAGATCTGCTCCTGCAGGTATCCACACACCTGCTTGTGGATAGTAAGGAACCTGCAAGATCTCAGCCAGTGCTCGAGTGGAAAAGCGAATCTGAGTCCGGAAGACCCTGCTCCTTAGGACAAGTCTAAGTGGATGTCCTTGGCCTCGAGCCTCCTCTGTGTAGGTAAGGTTGCTGAAGAACAACCTCACTAGCTCCGGGTATACCGGCAGATCCTCGGTGAAGAGATGAGTCCACTGCAACGTGTCGAATCTCTGCCGAATCCTAAAGACTCGAGCTGGCGTAAGTGAAGTAGACGTCCCATCTCGATATTGCGAGAACCGAAGTAGGCCTCGTACGAGAACTCGGCCCGAGGTGTGTCGAACATGTCCGGTCTCCTAACCTCCCGTCTAGGCTCGAAGGAACCCGACCTCTGCCCCTAAGTGCCCCTACAATGCGACCACGACCTCTACCTCGTCCTCGCCCTCCCCTCTGCATAGTGGGTATCTGTGAAAGAGACAAGAGACAATTCCAGTTAGTGCTACTTTAAAATTTGAGCCAAAAGGGTATTTTCATAATTTTTCGGAAAATTTCAAATTTGGGGGAAATTTGATTTGAACATACTAGCATGTGCGCAATACTTGGAATTTCATGTCTATGAAGTTTGTTTGATGAAAATCGATCGAAAACTTGGATTAAAGCGGAAAATTCAGCAAGAAGGAAATTTGGGGATTTTGCAATTTAGGTCAAAATTGGATTTTTGAAAAGTTGAAATTGGTGAAATCAAAGTTTATGGACCTATCTACAATATCATCTTGAGCATGTAGCATTTGATCTCGTGCGAAAATTTCAAGCGGTTTGAGAGAAAACAAAATTTTTCTAAAGATTGTGTAGAGGTACTGGGTGCTGAAGGGTTGGAAGCAGAGTCCATGGTTGAAACAGAAAAGGGAGAGGAGGAAAATTTGCAGAATGAAACTTGAAGAGGAGTGATAGAAAATGGCGAATGAATATATTTGATATTCTCGACGAAGGAAGACAGAGTACGGATCAGAGCAGGTGACTGTTGACAGATAAATATAAAGAATGAAGAAAGGCGAAGGAGGTTTCTTGAAAAGTGGAGGGAAATATACGATGTTTCAAGATCAATGGTCATTACCTTTCGTAACCGACGCGTGGAATCAATCGGTGGATTTAAGGGTATTGCGGTTGAGAATACGATGATATAAAGAAAGTGAGGGAGGACATGATAACCGTACGTTGGGAAGAGACAGAATTTATGATCAAACAGAGCGAGAGGGAATAACGTCAAGGAAGATGAAAAGTTATATTTAAGAATGTATGGAAAGCCTGACAAAAAGAGATTTCGGCTGGTTTGCAAGATGATTTGGGGGCTAAGCACAGAAACATAATGATTATGGAGGATGGTTTGATTATTAAGAAAGTTGTGATTTTATAAAAAAGGTGGACCACAGATCAACGTTCAAGTTAATGATGATTTGATGACCTGGCGTTATCATTTTTTGAAAATTATAAAGTTCCTTGGAAAGGATATAGGGACTCAACATGGTATTCTGGATAACCTTGAAAGAAAGATTCAAACCTCCTGACCAGAGTCTCATACAAGTTCAACCTGATCAGCAGGCTTGGGGGCTTGCGTTGTGACTAAAATATCCACTTCCGGTTTATACCGGTCTAATCAGATTTGACCGGATTCGGCTGATGAGATGAAATAATCTATGGGTCCTCTCGAGATTATAAGGGAAAGATGATCATCGCCATTCAATCAGGAGCTATGATCCGACAGTCATGATTGAAAGCATTGTGAGTGGGAAAATTTATATAAAAGGGGAAGAAGGATTCGTAAAAGGTAAGTCTCTCTGAGATCAGTTGAAACACTGGACAATTCCTGATTTACTTCATTAAAATAGCTCAGAAGCTCTTGTGAGCCAAAAAGGGAATTATCTTCTCATATCCGACTAGACTGTCGGAGATGCGACACCGATCAAGATGATCGACTCCGTTTCTAACCAGTGTGTTTCATTTTGAGAGACTGACTGAAGAATCAAACCAACCAGATCAATCTAGATCTAAGGAGTTCGGTGCAAAGGTGGCGGTTCAAGACTATCGGCAATTTTAGCACCAACACCATGTATTCGTCATCTTTCCTTTTTTAGATTCAATGTTCTTCAACCTTAGATCTGTTTTTCTAGAAGATGTATGCATGCTTTTCATGAATTCTTTATCAGATTAGTAATCCATCATTCCATAGTTTCTCGTCCATGAATTTGCCATGATTTCTCCAAAAACCATGATTGATCTAATTATGGTAAGTTTTTGTTTCCTATTTTGTGACATGAAGACTTGATATTATTAGGGTTTTGAAGTCCTCTATAGACCAATATACTATTCTTGCATATTCCCTCTTGATTGGTGTCTTTTTGAATCACAAAATTTGGATTTTGAATCAGAAATCTCTGATTTTGTCAATCCATTGACTCGTTGGTCGACTGCTTGGTCGACTGAGTAGTAGACAAATCAATCGACCAATGAGGACAGTAACCTCATATTTGGTCTGTTTTGGGTGATTTGATCTCTTTCCTTCTAGGTTTCTTTCCTAATATGATATATATACTTGTCTAGGACTTTCTTTCCAAGTTTAGACAAGATCTTCCTTAATCCCCAAGATCCTTTGCTAGTTATATAAGGTAAGGATAGTTATTTCCTTAATTACATAGATTGCATGAATTAGTTTCCATATTTGACTCTCTTTGATTTATTTCCATAAATAGATTCTTATATTGACTTACTACTGATGCAACTACTTTGATTACAGTAGCATTAATTGTTTATGCTAATTAGTTCATATAAGATTTACATGTCAATTATATACATGTTGGATCATGTTATTGATTTCTTTCCATATGGGGAGTTACTATATTTGTGATATGATTGATTCATGGTTGTAAATGATTAGGTATGGTTTGGAAAGGGGAGGTGTCCTTTTTACACTTTTGTCCTTGGACACCTACGGGAATATTATGGGATGTTTCCGGAGATGCCCTTTGACACCTTCCTAAACTGTTGGTTAACATACCTAGGGTTGTCTAGTAGTGTTTGGCCTAGGATGTCCCGTTATATCAGATCCTAATTGGAGGGGTATTGAGACCGAACGACCCGTGGTAGCAATGGGGATTCATGGGTGCTCAAGACTGGTAACCAACCCGTGAGAGGATAGGAATCACATTGTGGGGGCCATTCATTGGTAGGGTTGCATATGGATAGACTTGGGCTCATGGGCTCTCAAGACCGGTAACCAACCTGTGAGGGAACATGAGAGCTTCCCATTTACCATATGTGGATAACCAATAGGGTTGATGAGTCCGTAGTCAGGGACTATGAGGATTCTAGTGTGAAGGATACCGGAAAGGATCGCTAGGGGCGAGGAATGGACGTATCTAGATCTGAGTTGATGTGACTAAGTAGAAGACTTGCATTTGGCTAGGCTTTAACCCTGACATGCACCAGTACTTAGACCAATGGTGATGTGAGAGAGCGGTGACCTAAACCCCAGCCATGGAATGTCCCGAGGGATGCTGGACCCACTACCAAACGGCGTTGTGTGATGAGACCTTCCTAAAGAAGTATGGTGCTATGACTTAAAGCATGTCTGCCAATAGAGACCAGCATACATAGAATTAGATTCATATTGCATCATATGTTTCATATCACATTGCATCTTACTTTGCTTTGAAATACTGCTATTTATGTTATTATGGATTAACTGCCTTACTGGGTTTCTTTTGAAACTCACTCCTTTTGTGCTATGTATTGTTAGATTTCTCTACAGATTTTGAGTATCATGACTGCTTGAATGAAGAAGTGCAAGGAGAAGAAACATACCTCTAGGAAGGTGATTGCGCTTACGACGATCACATTGAAGATTCCACGGGTGGTTATGCTGCGTACCTTAGTCCGACAATAGAGTGGAAGCGCCCTTGCACCATTTTTGAGATTTTTACTTATAGAGATGTCCTCTATAAGATTGAGAACGATTTAGTCACTCATTGTACTTGTTATTGGGATTAGTTTTGATCTCTTTCCCTTTCTTTTTGAAACTACTTTCCGCTGTTGGTAGAGTGAGATTTCCGCCTCACTTTACTTTATGATTTTGACATTTTGATTACCTTTTGTACTCTGATGATATATGATTTATTCCTTCTTTATTTGGATCTCTCATTTATACTTTGCACATTGATTATTTATGTTCATGATTATGTTATTGTCTATGTGGGAGGTTGATTACCTGGATACTTGATCTTCGGGGCTGTGGATCACACACTCAGGTATGCCAGGTAGGGTACTGGCTGGGTGGATGTGACAGAGTGGTATCAGAGCCCAAAGTTCAAGGAAATCCTAACCACAAAAAACAATAACAGAACATTCTTGAGTCATAGATCTGAAATGACTCATCTACTCTTAGAAGTGAATAATAGGACACTTGGATTAGAAATTTAATTAATAAAGCATAACTGGACTTTTTGAAATAACATACCATAATTATACTTTAACAAATGTCACTTAATGCAATAAAAGAAAAGTGCATAATACACAATAATAAGTGAAACAAGGTGAACTTCATTTATTTTAAAAGCTTTTACAATGATTACATCTGATAATGCATAATGGAAATCCTAAAGTACAGTCTATCTAGGTGATCTGCTCTGGTCTCTGAAAGCCTGAACTCCACTGCTAGCTGAGTCACCTGATGCTCTATCCTCTCCTGCCTCATCTCCATGGTGCTGAACATCTCCTCCTGTCTAACTCCCATTCTCTATAGCATGGAAGTCATCGATCTCATCTGTGCACCAAGATCAGAAGTCTCTGGAACTGCATGAGATAGACCACCTACCTCAAAGTGTGATGAAGGAGGAATCTCGTGATGCTCTGGCTCAGCCTCGTGCATCTCTGTGTCATGTCCGGCCTGATCATCACTATCAGGACCGACATCCTCTCCTCCATCATCAAACTCATCCCTCTCCTCCTTTGTCTCATCATCCTCACCCTCCGGGCCAGGAGATCTCTCTGTCTGTGTGAGCCTCATCTGTTGGATGGTCCTAGTCCCGATCGTATACCCCAGTGCTCTAGTGACAACCAGTGTATCCTCAAGACTCACTCCGAAGTGCCAAAAGATCAAAGTCAGAAGCCTCCCATAGCAAAGGTTCTGCATATTAGGACGCAGTACCAGATCCAGCATGACCTGCTCAATGATGTAAGACAAGTCTATTTGGAAGCCCATGTAAATGCGGTAGATGACCAAGGCCTCCATCATTGTGACCCGATGGTGATGTCCGGCCTTCGGCATAATGTTTCAACCGACAATGCGACTGATGATCCGTGCCAAATCTATCATCAGCCCGTTGTTTGATGGTGTCACATCCCGCCCAAATACACCCAGCCTATACCCTATCTGGGTTACCCGGGGGAGTGATCCACAGCCCAAAAGATCAAGTTTAGGAACGATCATATGCATTTAGCACAATAACATAATCAAAAGCAAGAACAAATCATTGTATTCTAATAAATTAATAGTAAAAGTCAAGAAAGGATCACAGAAAGATCACTAAAGAATATCAGAGTGCAGAATAACAAGATACCAAATCAAAAGACAACTGTAGAGTATAACGGAAATATACCCCACAACATATGCGGAAGGTAGATCGAAATCTAAAGCAAGCTCTAAGCTAATACAAGTAAAATAAAAGTCTAGAAGAAACAAGAGAATCTAATCCACATCTTCAGTCGGCTCTTCTTCTTCTTCAGTCTTCATCCTCTTCACTTTAGGGTCATGCTCTTGAAGCTTCAAATCAGCATCTAGCGCACGATCCCATCGGCGAATAAGACGATGCCGGCTGCCGTCAATGGGAGTCGTTAGTGCAGCCCAAATCCGAGTGTTGGCTGCCTCGCTGTTCATTACCTTGTCCAAGGACATCTAGAGCTGTACCATGTACGAAAAGGTTCTCCGTGCTGGTGTACGGGTTCTCTTTCGTCCCTGCAATGTCATCTAAAACAAGTCCCCCGAAGGGTAAGCTCAAAAGAACTTAGCAAGTAAACCAAACACAATAAGCATCTTCACATGCATTCACAAACAAACATATATATGCAATGATATGAAACAATAAATACAATATGCTTCTAACTCTATGTATGTATGCTGGTCTCTATTGGCAGACACGCTTTAAGCCATAGCACCATACTTCTTTGGGAAGGTCTCAATCACACATCATCGGTTGGCAAAGGGTCCTTCATCCATCTTGGACAATCCATGGCTGGGGGTTAAGTCACCGCTCTCTCACATAACCGTTTGGTCTAAGTATTGGCGCATGTCAGGGTAAAGCCTAGCCCAATGCAAGTCTTCTACTTAATCATATCAACTCAGATCCAGATATGTCCATTCCTCGCCCCTAGCGATCCTTTCCGGTATCCTTCACACTAGAGTCAGCGTATCCTATGGTACAACCAACTCAGACTACGGACTCATCAACCCTATAGGTCATTCACATATAGTAAACGGGAAGCTCTCATGTCTTCTCACGGGTTGGTTACCGGTCTTGAACACCCATGAGCCCAAGTATATCCGTATGCAACCCTACCCATAAATGGCCCCCACAATGTGATTCATGTCCCCTCACTGGTTGGTTACCGGTCTTGAGCCCCCATGAATCCCCATTGCTACCACGGGTCATTCAGTCTCAATACCCTTCCGAATCGGGTCTGATATAACAGGGAATATCCTAGCCAAACACTGCTAGACAAGTCCTAGGTATGACAACCAATAATCCGGGAAAGTGTCAAAGGGCAACATTGGAAATATCCCATACTATCCTCAATGATGTCCAAGGACAGAAATGTCAAAAGGACATTCCCCAATCCCAAATCATACCTAAACAATCACAATCATAATTCAGTCATATCATCCACGACAGATATCTCATCAAATAGAAGAGTATAATAAGACAAGATTAAATGAATAAGAAACATACATGAATAAGTATTCATTCATGATCAAGTACATAAAGTAAATAAGGAAATAAGATCCTACTGTACTTACAGCATTCATATCATAATGGAAACTAACATAACAGTAGCTAAATCATGCATTCATGTCATAATACATAAAGACATGTAAATAGGCATATTGTGAGTTGGAATACTCACCTCGAAATTCGTACTTATAGTCTTCAAATAAGAAATCAGAGAACAGATCCAAAATCACCTAAACAAGCTTGACAAAACATATATAGGTCATAAGAAGTGATTCCAAAAGATTGGAGTCGAAACGGATGAAAAACAGAGTTGCTGTCACTACAGGTTGATTGGCTGGGTTGAGTGCTCTAGTCGACCCAGGCAATCTGCCCAAGAGCAAATCCGAAAATAAAAAGAGAATCTTGATCCAAAACCTATGCTACACAAACCGGAATGCGACGAAACTTGGAGAGATTGTCTAACACAGTAGTGTAAGACTAAGAAGTATAATTTAGACATCAAACCACCATTAAAACCATTTCTTACTAATTTAGAATCATAGTTTCTATTTTGGAAAACAAGACTTTCTAATTTGGAAAACAACATGGTTTTCATTGAAAACAAGCTATGAATGAAAGAGATGAACTAGAGATGATGAGATCTCATTCTAGTACATGAATACAGTAAATCAAGAGTAAGAATGATCATAGAGATGCATCTAATATGCTAGAAGAAATCAAAATAAGAACATGATCATAGTTTAAGAATAAATCATGAAAATCATGTTGAGAATGAATATGAAATTATAGCATATAGAATGAGAAGAGATTGTAGAAGATATGATTGCAGAGATGCAATATCTTCCTCATAATCTCAGATTAGAGAAGAGAATGATCATAGTAAGAATGAATCAGTAGCATAATAGATTGAATACTAACCTTTGATTGAAGAACAAGAGAGAGAAAGCTTGAGAGTTGAATGTAGATCTTCTTCTACACCAATGGAGGCTTGGAGATGAGTTCCCTTCGTTCTCTAGGTGTTTTGGAGGCTAGGGATACTAAAAACACGAAGTTATGAGGTATATATAGCGATAATGACCTAAACAAAAGATTATGCTCAAATTCTGTTTGCTTAGGTCTAGTGGGTGGATAGCATGGCCCAGTCGACCCAGCTAGTCAACCCAGGCTGACAGCATATCCTAAAACAGGGATTTGAGGGCCTTTCTCTTATCGAAATCAAACGAAATTTTAAACACAACAACTATAACTTACCTAGCATAGGAAAATGGCTTTAAATCATATCTAACCATGCTCTAAGGTCATCAACCAATCTTCTCTTCATCAAGGTGCATTCTCTTTTCTAAATCAACCAAGCTCTTCAAGTAGGGAATTCCATCATCAATTTTCTATGGGTTTTCGAATCTACACTAAGGGAGAGGTCTGACTTGACTTCCTAGGACCTTCTAAACATATCAACACCATACTCAAGGTCCAACTTCAAGGTCAAACATCAAACAAGTCCTTCTTCATCCAAAACAAATAGGGTGTCTAATATAGGTTTTGGGCTGGATTTCACACACGGGGTGTAGCATCGTCGATCATCCCATAGAGTAGAGCATATCTCGTGTAGCTCGTACGGCATCAAGTAGCTGTCTATCCCTGCCCCCGCAGGTATCCACACGCATTACCGTGGATAGTAAGGTACCGTGTCCTTGTGGATCTCAGCCAATGCCCTCGTGGAAAAGTGGATCCGTGTCTGAAGGACCCTGCTCCTGAGGACTAATCAAAGAGGATGTCCTGGACCTCTAGACTCCTCTGTGCATGTAAGGTTGCTAAAGAACAACCATACTAGCTCTGGATATACTTGCAACTCTTCAGTGAAGAGATGAGTCCACTCCATAGTGTCAAATCTCTGTCGAATCCTGAACACCCTGAGCTGTCGTAGGTGAAGTAGAGGTCCGAACTCGATACTGCAATAACTGGAGTAGGCCTCGTATAAGAACTTAGCCTGTGGAGTATCGAATCTGTCTGGTCGTCGAACCTCCTCTCTAGGCTATGAAGGTACTTGACCTCTACCCCTGAGTGCCCCTACCATACGACCTTGACCTCGTCCTCTCCCTCCTCTCTGCACAGTGTATGTATGTGGAAAAGACAAAAGACATTGCTAGTTAGTGCCATTTCAAGATTTCAGCCAAAAAGGGCATTTTCGTAATTTTTTGGAAACTTTCAAATTTGGGGAAAATTATTTTTGAAGATACTAGCATGTGCACAATACTTGGAATTGCATGATCATGAAGTTTATTGGAGGAAAATCGATCGAAAACTTGGTGAAAAGTTGAAAATTCAGCAAGAAGATATTTGGGCATTTTTGCAAATTAGGACAAAATTGAATTTTTGAAAAGTTGGAATTGGTCAAATCAAACTACATGGACATATCTACAATATTTTTACGAGCATGTAGCATTTGATTTCGTGCTAAAGCTCCAAGCAGTTTGTGAGAAATCGAAATTTTCTAAAGTTAACGACTTCAGTACGAAAGTGATGTGAAAGTGCAAGAATGTGTTAGAACTTGTTATCTATGCATGGCATTGTGTTCAAAACCTAGGGAATATGTTTCTAAGTATTCCTAAACATGATTTCTATCAATGGATACAAGTAAAATATGATTTCTATGGAAATGCAAGCATAAGGGATTGTATTTCAAAGAAGAGATGATGGATTTACCTTGTATGAGATGAATGTGTGATGTAGTGTAGTTTTTGAAGCGCTAAATCACTCCTAGAACACTTGGAAGAACCTTAGAAGTCTTTCCCCAAAGCTCCCTCACGTTTTGAAGTGTTTAGAATGAAGTTAGAATGAGGAAATGAGGCCTAAAATACGAATTTTCGTATTCTGTGAGCATTGGTCGACTGGGCCAGTCAACCAATCAATCGACCAATGGACCCAGTGACCTCATTTTCTGTTGAATTTTTGGAAAATGTGATTTTTGTCCTATGAATTATTGTTTGATGACTAAATGGATGTATTTAAGCATGATTTAAATTTTCAAATCATTTGGATTTGTGGATTTTGTGAAACTTCAAATTTCGGTGTTTTTGATGTTTTTGGTTTTTGCAGAATGGTTACTCTGAGAAGTGGACGTGGTGGATTCAGTAGCAATGGTCATGGTGAGATACCCAATGGTAGTTTTGAGCAGCAGACCAACACTGACAAACAGGGTACCCAGAACATACCCAATGCCCCAGGCGTCGGTAGTTTCCGTGATATTGCCAACATTATGGACAATATGATGTGGTAGCAAGCAGCCCAATTTAATCAGATGCTGGCGGGTTCATGACTCTGCATAATGAGACTCGTGCTGGTGCTAACAGAATTCCTCATGCCGCAGTCCCGAATTCAGGAAGATTAGCCGAAACTCCTCATACACGTCTGATGGAGAGTTTCTTGAAATTGCAAGTGCCCACCTTCACTGGAGTGTCCAAAGACCCCTTATTTCCTAACAAGTGGCTTTGTGAATTGGAGAAGGCTTTTTGACATTTGCAATGTTCTGAAGCCCAGAAGATTCTGTTTGTTGAACAGAAGTTGCAACATAAAGCTGACGCTTGGTGGACCTCCACTCGGCCTATTTTGGAAGGTCTGCATGTGGGTGTTGTATCTTGAGATTTGTTCAAAGAAGCTTTCTGCATGAACTACTTACTTCCCTGAAGCGGTGAAAGATGCGAAAGAGGCTGAATTTATGGCTCTTACACAAGGATCCTTGTCTGTGTTGGAGTACCAACAGAAGTTTGAGGAGCTTCATTTCTTTGCTCTAGACTCTTTGAAGCTTGACGTCACCAAAGCGAAGAAATTCTTTAAAGGACTGCGCCCTGCCATCAAAGCATACCTCACTGTCCAGCCTATAGAGAGCTATGCTCAAGTGGTGCAGAACTCGAAGAAGTTGGAAGAAACTGAGAAGGAGAGTGCACGTGTGCAAAGGCCCTAGTAGCCCAGAAATCCTTGTTTGGTGGATTGTAATGATCGGCGCTTTGTGAGACCTACACCCTACCCCGCTCCTACCTTCCAGCCTAGGAGTGTAGGTCGAGTCCTGGTTTTCAGTAGCCCGGCTAGTTTAGACAGTATGGCGGGAATTGACCACCGTTGAATGCGAATGTTAGGCCTGTGAATGCAAATCCTAGGCCCTTGGTTCAGAAGCCCCCAATTGTAGCTACTCTAGTGGGATCTAGCAATCCTGTTTGCTTTTTCTGTAAGCAAGCTGGTCATTTTGCTCGTGCCTGTCCAAAGAGGCCTATCCAGCAGCCTGCTCCTCTAGTGAAGAATGCCCCTGCTCCTCCCTCCGGTAGAGTGTCCAGTATTTCTAGTACTGAACAGGATGCAAGCCATGATGTGATTACAGGTACATTGTTAGTCGCTTCTATTCCTGCATTTGTTTTATTTGATACGGGTGCATCTCATTTGTTCATATCAATTGCATTCATCAAGAAGACTGACCTAGTGCCTGAGAAGTTATCTAGTTGCTTACTGATTAGTACACGTTTTGGTCCTGCTTTGAAACTAGATAAAGGGTTAGTTAAATGTCCTATTTTGATTGGTGAGAAGAACTTGGAAGCCAATTTGGTACTTCTCGATATGATTGATTTTGATATCATTTTGGGAATCGATTGGTTGACAGCCCACAAAGCTATATTTCTTTGTTCTTTGAGGAAAATTCAGTTCCAAATCTATGAAAGTCCGGTCTTTGAATTTCAAGGTGAGAGAAGAAGAATTGGTAAGAAGATCATGTTTGCACTGATGCAAGTCTATGCTTTAGTGGATGATGCTTCATCTGAAGGCAAGGGTGAAGTAGAGAAGAGAGTTGACGAAGTCAAGATTGTCTACGACTTTGTTGATGTCTTCCCTGATGATCTATCAGGAGTGCCTCCAGATAGGGATGTTGAGTTTTCTATTGATCTCATCCCTAGTGCTGCTCCAGTGTCTAAAGCTTAGTATAGGATGGCTCCTACCGAACTGAAGGAACTACAAAACCAGTTGAATGAGCTCATAGATAGAGGTTTTGTATAGCCTAGTGTATCACCTTGGGGAGCTCCAGTTAATCATTGTTCCTTGTCTCCATCAACAACTACAAGGTATGATCCATCACTCTCACTCTCTATTCTATTCTTTTCTATCCCCCTTCTTGCTGTTGAGACCTTGGAGATGGTGCTACAACCTTGCAACCATCACTCCAAGTGTTCACTCTTGCTTAACCTATGATTCTCTCCCTTGCCCATTGATGCTATGCTCTCATTTCAAGCCTTGCATATGCATTCCTTGATTTTCTTATATACTTCATGCTTTCTTGTCTAAAACTGAGGTATATAGTGTGCTTTGTATATGTTTATCACTAGCATATGATCCTAATTAAATTCCTATAAGTTCCCCTAGCTAATGCATGCCTTTCCAATGCAAATGCAATCAATTTCAATCCATGCTATGATGCTTGTCTATAGCTCAATTTGGGGCTTTCTATTTAGACCATTAGATTATGTTAATTTCTTGATTTGTAGTGTCCTCATACTGTTCTTAAGCATCCCTCCATAGTTCTAGATCGATCCGAACCCCGGAAGACCAATTTCGGACCAAAATCCCCAAAACCCATTATGCAGCCCCGAAGACAATTTTGGTCAATCATCTTTGGTTGATGCCATCGACCAAGAGCATCGACCAAACTTGTTGCTGACAGCAACTTCAACCATTTTTGACCCGTTCAACGTCCGATCTTCCCGATTCCTTCTCTAATCTCTTATTTATGTTTGTTTAGGGTCTTAACACTACTTTTGGATCATTCCTTGGTAACTCTTGAATCGTCATCAACTCAACCTAAGGTAAGGATGGTTATCACCATAAACACATAGGCTATGTACTTATGTTTTGATTCTTATAACTTAGTGAACATAGTCTCTTAATTGCTTTTGAATATCATAGGACTTTTATACATGTGATAGAACAGTAGTATTGCGATTTCATATACTCTTGTTATAATGATTTATTATTCTTTTTACTTGTATATATGATGGATCATTTCGATGTTATGATTTAATTTTTATCATGATGATGTATCAAATGTATGAGATATGATGGACTTGAGTGTGTGATTGCCTAGGTATAACTTGGGATTGGGGAGTCCTATTGACGCTTCTGTCCTTGGGCATCGGAGGGAATAGTATGGGATGTTCTCCGAAGGTGCCTATCGACACTTTCCCGGTTATTGGATGAGATACATAGGATTGTCTAATTGTGTGGCTAGGATTGTCCCTGTCGTATCAGACCCGAATCGGAAGGGCATTGAAACCGAACAACCCGTGGTAGTGTATGGTTTGATGGGCGCTCAAGACCGGTAACCAACCCGTGAGAGGACATAAACCATACTATAGATACCCGAAAGGGGCCATTTATTGGTAGGGTTGCGAATAGTTAGACTTGGGCTCAAGGGTGCTCAAGACCGGTAACCAACCCGTGAGAGGACATGAGAGCTTCATGTCTATTATTTGTGGATGACTAATAGGGTTGATGAGTCCGTAGTCTGGGACTATGCTTACTCTAGTGTGAAGGATACCATAAAGGATCGCTTGGGGCGAGGAATGGACGTATCTGGATCTAACATGATATGACTGAGTAGATGACCTGCATTGGGCTAGGCTTTCCCTTGACATGCGCCAATACTTAGACCAAATGGTGATGTGAGAGAGCGGTGACCGAAACCCCAACCATGGATTTGTCGGAGAGGGATGCATGCCCCCCCGGGGGGGGGCCCCCCTGTGAAACCCAGCCCTAACCTTGACCCGGAAACCTTGTTACTTGTAGGTCCGATGACCGAAGTAAAGTAAGAAGTCGCTTTGGGCCATCCGGAGAGGACTTGGTGTACGGCTTTGAATCCATGAAGGTTGATGATGAGGTTCTATTTATGGAAACAGAATCTGATGAAGATCTAATTAGTTGATGGACTTGGAGTGCTCTCTATCTTGGTTTGAAGGCATTTCTACCTACTAGGTAAGTCACTTGACTTGTGTGCAAAACCCCTTTAGGGTTGGATTTGATCTAGACCTTCAATTCCCTGTTTTGGCCAAGTTATCGGCATTGGTCGACTGATTGGTCGATTGGGCCAGATCGACCAATCCACTCGACCAATGGGTGTTGTCTTTGGCAATTAGGTTGATTCTTGCTCTATTTAAGTCTAACCTCGAGTCCACTTCGTATTTGCTGCCTCCAAACCCTCTGGAACGAACCAAAGACCTCTCGCAAGTCATCTCTCTTGCATCCTTGGAGTTTATCTTGGCGGATCTTCGTCAAAACTCTTCTTTTTGCATCAAAAGGTATGTCTACTCTCTCTTCTTCTCCTCCATCTTTGTTTTCTTTCCTTTTTGAGTTGAGACAGTAGAAGAGATGCTGCATTCTCTGTTGCAAACATCTCTCGAACATGTCTCTCATGATCATCCTAAGGATTTAAGGCTAGAACAATGATCTTAACCATGATCATTGCAAGCTTTTGAAGGATTCATGATCAAACCATGATTTAATCTCTGTTAATCTTCTGATCTGAATTCTGATCTCTTTGGATCTTCTTTCATTGATCATGTTAGTGGTTAATGGTTGTGTTTTCTTTCCATGATCCATAATCCATAGAATCTCTAGTTGTTTCTCTTCTACCTTACTATGTGTTCTTCATGATGCATGATAATTACATATATGGTAGGTTTTGTTTCCTTATTTAGATTTATGCTTCTAAGCCTTTTTCCATGAAGACCTATGTATGCTTTTCATGTTTTCATTACCGAAAGCAATGATCCATCCTCCTATAGTTCTTGTCCTTGTTTTCTATTTCAAATTCATCAAGATCCATGTTTGAGTTAATTATGGTAACTTTTTGTTTCCTAATTTGGATCTTGATACCTTGATTTGATTAGTGTTTTGAGATCCCCTATATGCTAGAATACTACCGATGTAGTCTACCCCTTGTTTAGTACCCTTTTGAACCACCAAATTCGGATTTCATATCTTAAAACTCTGATTTTGTAAGCCATCGTCTGCATTGGCGTCGATTGGTCGTTGGACCACTCGACCAATCCACTCGACCAATGAGTACGGCAACTCCGGAATTGGTCCGTTTTGGATATTTTGATATATATTCTGCTAGGGATCTTTCCTAATATGTTGTATATACTTGTTTAGGACCTTCTTCTCAAGTTTGCCAAGATCTTACTTGATTTCTTAGGATTCCTTTGCGAGTTATAAAAGGTAAGGATGGTTATTTCCTTAATTACATAGATAGCATGAATCTAGTTTCTATATTTGAATATCATTAATATGTTTCCTTAATTAGATTCTTACAATGATATACTACTGTTGCATAACTTTGATTACAGTAGCATTACTTATTCATATTGAGTTGATTCATGTATGATTTACTTACCAATGTTATACAAGTTGATTGTAATTATTGATTTCTTTCCATATATGGAGTTACCATATATGTGATGATATGAATTGATGCATGTGTATGCTTACGTATGGTTTGGAAAGGAGAGGTGTCCTTTTGACACTTCTGTTCTTGGACTACTACGGGAATATTATGGGATGTTTCCGGAGATGCCCTCTGGACACCTTCCTAAACTGTTGGATGACATATATAGGATTGTCTAGTAGTGTTTGGCTAGGATGTCCTGTTATGTCGAGACCCTAATCGGAGGGGTATTGAGACCGAACGACCCGTGGTAGCAATGGGGATTCATGGGCGCTCAAGACCGGTAACCAACCCGTGAGAGGACAGGGAATCACATTGTGGGGGCCATTTATTGGTAGGGTTGCATATGGTTAGACTTGGGCTCACGGGCGCTTAAGACCGGTAACCAACCCGTGAGAGGACGTGAGAGCTTCCCGTTTACCATATGTGGATGATCAATAGGGTTGGTGAGTCCGTAGTCAGGGACTATGAGGACTCTAGTGTGAAGGATACCGGAAAGGATCGTCGGGGACGAGGAATGGAAGTATCTGGATCTGACTTGATGTAACCAAGTAGAAGACTTGCATTTGGCTAGGCTTTACCCCGACATGCGCCGGTACTTATACCAAATGGTGATGTGAGAGAGTGTGTTGACCTAACCCCCTGCCAAGGTTTGTCCTGAGGGATGAAGGACCCATTACCAATCGGCTGCTCAGACCGGTGAAATGATCCGTGAGAGAATCCAAGATATCTTAAATGGTTGAGGATGTGAGTGGACTTTCCTAAAGAAGTACGGTGCTACGACTTAAAGCATGTCCGCCATTAGAGACCAGCATACATAGAGTTAGATTCATTCATTCATTGTTTGTCTCATATCATATTGCATTTATGATTGTTTCGGAATCCTGCCATTTGTGTTATTATGGATTTTAAGCGCCTTCTTACCGAGTTTCTTTGAAACTCATTCCTTTATTGTACAATGTTTGTTAGACTATCCTGCAGTCTTGAGTACTATGACGGTTCCTATGAGGAAGCGCAAGGCGAAGAGACATATCTCCGGGAAGGTGATTGCGGTTACCACAATTACTACGAAGATCCCATGGGTGGTTATGCTCCGTACGATGCTTAGTCCGACCATTGAGTGGAAGCGTCCTTGTGCTATTTATGAGATCTACACCTACAAGGATGTCGTCTACAAAGTGGAGAATAATTTAGTTACCCAATGTACTTGCTCTGGGATTAGCGTTTTATCTAGTTTATTCTTTAGAGCTACTTTTCCCGTTGGATGTAAAGTGGGATTTTTGCTTCACTTTACTTATCCGGTTTGATACTACGATTATGTCTATTATTCCGATTCGTTTATGATTCATTCTTTCATTATTTGGATCTATGGTTTATCTTCCGCACTCATGTTATGATTGTTCATGATTATGTTATTGTTTATGTGGGAGGTTGATCACTCGATACCGATCTTCGGGCTGTGGATCACACTCTCGGGTATGGCGGATGGGGGCGGGGGGGCGTGAGAATGACCCAATTCCCGACTGGAGTGATTGAGACCCACCCAAAGAAGTATGGTGCTATGGCTTAAAGCATGTCTACCATAGAGACTAGCATTCATAGAGTTAGAATCATACTTGCATCATATGTTTCATATCACATTGCATTATGTTCTGATATGTACTTATATGATTATGAATTATGGAATAACTGCCTTGCTGAGTTCTTTTGAACTCATTCCTTTTGTGCAAATGTTGTTAGATTTTTCTACAGGTATTGAAGACTCTGATGGCACACTCTACGAGGCGGACTTTGATCCCTCATACTACCCTCCGGGTGGTAGCTACGGTGAAGATCGAGTTTTGGTGCCGAAGAGGGTTACTCTACGCACTGGGGGCCCCACTGTGGTGAGGGAGCGGCCGTGCTGGGCTTTCTTCGTCCATACTTATGAAGACATAATCATTAAGATAGAAGAAACCCTTGCTTAGTGCCCCCATTTCCTTGGATTTTTGTTAAACATTTGGGATATGTAATTAACTTTCTTTGAGTTACTCTTTAGATATGGGATTGTAACTTAACATGATTTTACTACTTTTCCGCTGCCTTTGAGAAAGTGACTTTCATTCATTTTCTCTTTCGTATGATTATATTTATACACTTCGTATCATTTATTTCCGCACTCTGATTATTTGATCTTATCTTATTCATGATATCTGTTATTTATTGATTTTACCTTGATTATCATTGTTCATGATTGTGTTATCGCATATGTGGGAGGCATGGTCCCTCGATGCTTGATCCTTGGATTGTTGATCACATTCCCAGGTATGCCAGATAGGGTACCGGCTGGGTGGATGTGACACCCAAGAGAATAGCCATACCACTAATGGCATCCCTAATGCCCCTGAGATTGGAAGCTTCAAGGACATTGCTAGCGTCATGACTAATATGATGCAGCAGCAGCAAGCCAAGTTCAATCAGATGATGGCTGGCTTTGTGGCTCTTCGGGAAGAGAACCGCGCTGGCGGGCATGGTAACCTAGGTGTGGCAGCCCCGTATGTGGAGAGGTTCACTGGAACCCCGCATACCAGGTTGATGGAGAGTTTCTTAAAACTGCAAGTGCCATCTTTTACCGGTGTATCAAAGGATGCTCGATTCGTAACAGATGGCTAAGGGAACTAGAGAAGGACTTTCGGCACTTACAGTGTGCAGATGCCCAAAAAGTACTTTTCGCCGAGCAGAAGCTTCAGCAGGAAGCGAATCCATGGTGGACATCATCTTGCCTTGTTCTTGAAGCCCTCCATGATGGTTTTGTCTCATGGGAAGTATTTAAGGAAGCCTTCTGTAAGAACTACTTTCCTGAGGCAGTGAAGGATGCCAAAGAAGCAGAGTTCATGGCATTGACTCAAGGTTCCTTATCTGTGTTGGACTACCGGTCGAAGTTTGAAGATTATTCTTTTTGCCCTTGATTCGATAAAGCTTGACAATGCGAAAGCAAAGAAATTCTTCAAAGGACTACGGCCATCTATAAAGACATATCTCACCATCCTCCCTCTTGGGAGCTATGCTCAAGTAGTTCAGAATGCTAAGAAGTTGGAAGAAGCTGAAAGAGAAAGTGCGCGTGTCCGAGGCCTTGATAGCCAAGGAGCCACCGGTAATGTTGACCGCCCCCGATTGTCGTTTTGTGAGACCTACTCCATACCCCACTCCTACTTTTCAGCCAAGGAGTGTTGGACAGAGTTCATGTGTTAGACCAGTGGGACAGCATAGCCATCCTGGCGGAGTTAGACCTGCGGGAGCTATCTATCCTACTCGGCCTGGGATTACTAATCCTAGACCTACTTTTCAAAGACCTCCCACTGTAGCAACTCCTATTGGACAAAAGGATTCTACTTGTTTCTTTTGTAGGCAGACTGACCATTTTGCTCACTTTTGTCCGAAGAAGCCTGCCCAACCATATGCTCCAGTTGTGAAAAGTGCTCCTGTTCCTGCCCCTCCCTCTGGCGAGTATTCAGCATATCTAGTGTTAAACAAGACCCTTTGTCATGAAGTCGTCACAGGTACATTGTTAGTTGCTTCTTATTCAGCATTTGTTTTGTTTGATACGGGTGCATCTCATTCATTCATCTCATCTACATTTGCTATGAAGACTAACCAAACACCCAGGTGTTTATCTAGTTGTTCGTCAATTAGTACCCCTGTTGGGTATGTTGTAAAGCTAGACAGAGTGTTAGAAGAATGTCCTATATTAGTTTGTAGAAAGAATTTGAAGGCGAACTTGGTGTTGTTTGATATGAAGGATTTTGATGTAATCTTGGGAATTGACTGGCTGACATCTCACAATGTTGTGATCTTGTGTTCTTCGAAGAGAATTCAGTTCAAGTTAGTGGGAATTTAGTTTTTGAGTTCCAAGGTGAGAAGGGAAGGATTAGTAAGAAGACTTTGACCGCATTGATGCAAATTCGTGCATTAGTGGAAAGTGCTTCACCTAGAAGCATGGTCAAGGAAGGAAAGAAGCTCGAAGATGTCAAGGTTGCTTGTGATTTTTCTGATGTGTTTCCAGATGATCTATCAGGACTGCCCCCTGATAGAGAAGCTGAGTTTTGCATAGACTTAACTCCTGGAGCGACTCCGGTATCTAAAGCTCCGTATAGAATGGCACCTACCGAGTTAGAAGAGTTGCAAACACAACTGAATGAGCTCTTAGAAAGAGGTTTTGTGCAGCCAAGTGTATCACCTTGGGGAGCTCTAGTCTTGTTTGTGAAGAAGAAGGACATGCGTCTATGCATTGATTACCGAGAGTTGAACAAGTTGACCGTTGATAACTTTATGAAATAGAGTTAAGATTGGTAACTTTATACTTGAGATGGTTTGATTTAAGAGCATTTTGTCTTTGTTTTAGTGATAGTATTCATTAGATGTAGTCTTATTTAGTCTTAACATGTTGAATCTTGTTTAGCTCATTATTATCACCTTTACATGAATTTCTCTTCAGATTTGTGGATGAATTTGATTGTTTCTCTTTCTTTTGAAAAATGTAGGTAAATAGCCATAATAGGAGAAGAAGCTTTCCCCTAACTTTGCTGTGAAGTTGCTGCAGCAAAACGGAGCAGAATATTCTTAGATCCTATACAGGTGGAAATGACCAGAAGGGGCTAACTTAAGAGGACATGATTCCTATAAATATATAACTGTTCTCAGCCCTTGATCTCAAGAGGAAAGTTCTAATCCTATGGCCTGAATCTAACCTAATGATTGAAGACATTTTTGGAAGAAAGAGAAGGGGGGCAAAGGAGAGGAATGAGACACATGGGGCTAAGGGAGGCAAGAGAGTACTCGGCTAAGGCAAGGAGGTAGAGAACGAATGCTGGAGCTCTTGTGGAAGCAAGGAGCTGCTGGAGTTGCTGATTTGCTAGAGAAGAAAGCTGGAGCTCATGTGGAAGCATTGAAGCCTTAGTTTCTTCTTGTTTTTATAACTCTATCTTCTTACTTTCTAGTCTCATATCAACTATACTTGGTTTTATGCATTTGAATTCTGTTATGGGCTAAATCTTAGCTGTGTTGGGATGATAATAGTACCTAAACCTGAATTTTGATATGTAACTAATCATGTGTTCTTTAGTTTTATTGCAATCCACTTTATTGTTAATGAATTCAGCATGTTATATTGACTAATTTCAGTTCTTGAATGAATGTTATGATTTCATTAATTGGAAAATTAATGGAGTCTAGGTGTTTGTTGAATTGTGTGAGTTAGCGTAATCTTTAATTAGGTTGTGTTAATTAGTAGGTTTGGTTGGAATACCCAATTACCTCACATTACCATTGATTGGATTGGGTTTAAATTGCATTCTTAATTCAATTCTTCATAGGAATATGCAGATGTTGATTTAGGATGCTAGCTTATGTGTATTGGAAAATACCATATTGCCATTCATTCCAAGTTCTTGATTTATCTGGGGTTGTAGTATTGCTTTAGTATTTGTGTTATAAAATTCAGGGGAAGGGAAACTTGATTCCTAACACACTTGTCACTCATTAAGTTTCTTCCATTGCTTAATCTACATTTTAGTTCCTTAGTTTTCTTTACCTGTCATTTGGTTATTTAGTTAGTCAATCACCAATCAACCATGTTAATTTCATTTAAATCAATTTTACTTTTACATTGAAAGTTAAGGATATAAGTCTCGTGGGATCGATACTTTACTTATCATTTATTACTTGATTGCGATACGTATACTTGCGTAATATCTTGAGATACAAGCAACAAGTTTTTGGCCCGTTGCCGGGGATCAACAAGTTGACCGTCAAGAATAGATATCTGCTGCCCCGGATTGATGATCTTTTCGATCAGTTGAAAGGTGTGGTTGTGTTCTCAAAGATTGATTTGAAGTCTGGGTATCATCGGTTGAAAGTGAAATCAAGTGATATCTTTAAGACAGCATTTAGAACAAGGTATGGACATTATGAATTTAGAGTTATGCCTTTTGGTTTAACTAATGCTCCTGCCGTGTTCATGGATCTCATGAACCGAGTATTTCAAGATGTGCTCGATAAGTTTGTAATCGTTTTCATTGATGACATCTTGATCTACTCGAAGAGTGAAGAAGAGCATGTGAAACACCTAAATTTCACATTGCAAAGGTTGAGAGAAAAGAAACTCTATGCTAAGTTTAGCAAATGTGACTTTTGGCTCTCAAGGGTAGTATTTCTCGGCCATGTTGTTTCAGCCGAAGGTATTCGTGATGATCCTGGGAAGGTGCAAATAGTTGCTGATTGGGAAAGACCGAAGACCATGACTGAGATAAGAAGTTTCCTTGGATTGGCGGGATACTATAGAAGGTTTATTGAGAACTTTTCTAGGTTGGCTACTCCTATGACTAAGCTAACTAGGAAAGAAGAGAAGTTTGTGTGGACCAAAGCTTGCGAGAAGAATTTCGAAGAGCTGAAAGTTAGATTGACAAGTGCTCCGATTTTGACTATACCTGATAGTTTCGGTGGTTTGACAGTCTACACTGATGCTTCCAAGATTGGTTTGGGTTGCGTGTTGATGCAACATGGTAAGGTAGTGGCATATGCCTCTCAGAAATTGAAGAATTATGAGCGGAACCACCCCACTCATGATTTAGAGCTTGCTGCCGTTGTCTTTGCTTTGAAAATTTGGAGACATTACTTGTACGGTGAGAAGATCGCTATCTTCACAGATCATAAGAGTTTGAAGTACTTCTTCACCCAGAAGGAGTTGAACGTGAGACAAAGGAGATGGTTAGAACTAGTCTCTGATTATGATTGTGACATCCAGTATCACCCAGGTAAGGCTAATGTTGTTGCTGATGCTCTTAGCAGAAAAAGTCAGAAGAAAGTGTTGGACTTGAATGCCTTGAGTCAACCTTTATTGTATTCAATTGTGGGTTTTGGTTTAAAAGTTGTTTCTAAGGGTTTGGATTTTGTTCTCTCTACTATGACAACAAGATCTAGCCTTAGAGATAGAATTGTTGCTTTGCAAAGTTCTGATCAAGAGTTGAAAGAGAAGATTGAGAAGATTGCTTTGAATCCTGGAATGGACCCTGATTTTAGTACGTCTATGGATGGTACTTTATTGTTTAGAGGTAGACTTTGTGTGCCAGCTGTTGAAGAAATCAAGAAGGAAATATTGAAAGAAGCACACCAGTCAATCTTTACAGTGCACCCTGGAAATACCAAAATGTACAAGGACTTAAGGGAGCATTTTTGGTGGATTGGTTTGAAAGCTGATGTTGAAGATTTTGTTGCCAAGTGTGAAACTTGTCAACATGTGAAAGCCTTTCATCAACCTCCGTCTGGATTGCTTCAACCCCTTCCTATTCCTAGTTGGAAGTGGGAAGATATCTCCATGGACTTCGTGACTAGCTTGCCTCGGACAAGTAAAGGAAATGACACTGTGTGGGTGATTGTTGATAGGTTGACCAAATCAGCCCATTTTATCCCAATGAAAATCACTTACACCTTGGATAAGCTAGCTAGGCTTTATGTGGACAATGTGGTTCGTCTGCACGGAGTGACTGTGAGTATTGTTTCTGATCGTGATCCTAGGTTCACCTCAAGGTTTTGGAATGGTTTTGCGAAAGCCTTGGGAACCAATTGAATCTGAGTACAGCTCATCATCCATGGTCTGATGGACAATCTGAGTGGACAATTCAAATCTTGGAAGATATGCTTAGATCTTGTGTGGTGGATGGGTGGAAATTGGGATGAACACTTAGCTTTGGTTGAGTTTGCCTATAACAACAGTTATCAAGCAACAATAGGCATGGATCCATTTAAAGCTTTGTATGGTAACACTTGTAGAACACCGTTGTATTGGACTGAGACCGGTGAAAGAAGAGTCTTGGGTCCGGAAATGATTGAAGCTACAAGTGTGATGGTTGAGATGATTAGAGAAAGAATCAAGTCTGCCCAGTCTAGACAGAAATCTTATGCCGACAAGAGAAGAACCAATTTAGAATTTCCGATCGGGGAAAAAGTTTTCCTTAAAGTATCACCTATAAAAGGGGTGACGAGATTCAATGTGAAAGGAAAGCTTAGCCCTCGTTTCATTGGACCTTATGAGATTTTGGAAAAGGTTGGACCTATCACATACCGTTTGGCCTTGCCCCCATCTCTTGCTGGAGTTCATAATGTGTTTTATGTTTCGATGCTTCGAAAGTACATAGAGAACCCGGAACACATACTACAGCAAGCACCTGAAGAACTTAGTGCCGATCTTTCTTACGATGAAGGACCAGCCGAGATCCTAGACAAAAAGGACAAGCAGTTGCGGAATCGCACCATCCCTTTGGTGAAGATTCGGTGGAAAAATCACACCCCGGAAGAAGCTTCATGGGAAAAAGAAGAAGACATGAAGGAGAAATTTCCTCATCTTTTTGGAAGCATGGGTACGCTTTCAATTTTGAGGACGTAATTTTTTTAAGGGGGGGGGAGAATGTGAAATCCAACCCTTTCCTAACCCTGACCCTGACCCGGATCCATTGGTGTTTGTAGGTCCAAAGACCCGAAGTAGTGGAAGAAGAGACTTGTGGGCCCTCATAGTCGAAGATTCGGTGTATGACTCAGAGCCTATGGATATTGACAGTGATGCCCCTTACTTCGAGACACTGTCAGTGTTCGGTGAGAAACTGCACCTAGAAGGGGGGAGCGTAGTTGAAGTACGTGATGCACTTCCGATCTCATTCGAAGGTATTTATCTATTCTAGACTTTTTGATTGACTTGGAGAAAACCCAACTCAATTTGGATAAGTATGCCCTTCCATTTCCCTGATTGAAGTTGTTGTTCAGGCTTGATCGACCAGCAAATTAATAAATCCAAAAATCAAAAAATTCCTTATTATTTAAACCCTACTTTATGGGAACTCATGAATAAAAGGCTAACCTAATCATTGGCACTCCAGAGCATGAGGAGTGAGCTTCCCTAAGGCATTCCTTGAAGTTGGTGAAGGATCTTGGTCTCAATCATTGCCTTCCATCTCCATTGCTTCCTCAAGGTATGATTCCTCTCTCTCATTCTCTAATCTACTATTTCCTCCACTCTTTCTTACTATTGAGACTATACTGAAGTGCTGCAACCTTGCAAACACTTGGCCATGTGTTTCCCCTTTCATCTCCATTAATTTCTTTTCATTCTTGCTATGCTATGCATTCAATACAATCAATAGCATTGCATTTCTATGATTCTTATCATTCCAACTTGTCTTAGTGATCTAAACTGATGTGTAGGTGTATGCTAGGTCTGATTTACTATTGGTTTATGATTCTCTTTTAGTTCTTATCACTTCCTTAGATGATTCCCCATCATTCCTTGCCATTGCAACAAATTCCATTTCAATTCTTGATGTTTAGCATATAGAACATAGGATTTCAATTTGGGTATTCCTAATTGGACCATTAGATCATGATAATTTTCATTGTGTAATGTCCTTATATTGCTGTGATCATTCCCTCCAAGTTTCGGATCGATCCAAGACCCGGAAGACCGGTTTTGGGCCCAATTTCCCTATGCTGCCCATTACTGTTCCTAAGGGTGTCAATTCGGTACTGAAACCGTATTACCGCACCGTGCCGAACCGTTTAAACCGCACTGCACCGTACCATTTCCAAATTTGTTACGGTTTGTACCGAAACCGAATTTGGTAATTCGGTACGGTACAGTACCATACCGACGGTATGTACCGTATACCACATACCGCATACCATATACCGTATACCGATGATAATAGATAAACCCTAAAATTGGCTTGTAACTTGCTTTGTTCGTAAGTCGTAACATTCGAACTTCAAAGAGCAGAGAGCAGCCGTTGGGGGCGGGACTGAGAGCAAGAGCCAAGAGGTGCGATTGTGCGAGCTTGCAAGGTGAGACTCTACTCTAGTTCTTGATTCCTTCCTTCCTCTCGTTCTTCCTTCCTTCTTGTTTAGTTTCTTCTTCTACTCTGATTTCTTTTTATTTTCTACAAATCTGTTCTTCCTTCGTTCTTACCGTCTAGCGTCCGGGACCTAGGTAAGCAGTAGCAAATCGCCTCTTGTTCATCCTTCTTCGAAGCTCCATCTAGCTGGGTAAGCTCCATCTCATAAGCAGTAGCAACTGCAAGCAAGCCTGCAACTAGTGGAGTTCGACGAACAGAGCAGTAAGCTAATTAATATTTTTGGGTTAATGAATTGTTCCAGCATTAATTAACACTTGTTTGATGTCTAGCAACTTCCTTGTGATCTGGCTTGAAGCATGTGGTATTTGATTAACACATTTGATATTTAAAATGCCAATTTTGAAGGCTTGAAGCAGTTCCGAGGTGTTCGATTTTGATTGACTCACTTGCATGGCAGACGTTTGATGAAATATCTGAGAGGATTTTCGTGGTGTTACTTGTATTCTGTTTTTGCCACAGGAATCCTCTCATGGTGTTAATTGTATTCTGTTTTTGCCACAGAAAATTGTGTTTACAACTCGGTTCTTGATACAGAAAATTGTGTGTTATGGCAAAATGATTGTAGGATCATTGGTTTCAACCATGCCTTATCCGAAAAAGTATTATTCTTACTAACATGTAAAATATTTTTGCCATACTCTGTTTCATGGTGTTTGGTATACCATACCTAATTTATGTGTAACCCATGTTTTCTATCTGAATGATTTTTGGGTAGCCTGCTAATTAATATTTTTGGTTTTGGTTTTGCATTGATCAAACTATTATTTGATCTGTTATTATCATTATTGTTTGCACATTCCGATTTGTAAGCAATCAATTTTAGGGAAGTGAAGGTACCCAAAAGCTATGATCTTTTCTTTTCTATTGGAAATGAAAAAAATTTGTCTTTTACCCTGTGATTGTTCATTCTTTTGGGGTATAGGCTTAGGCTGAGGCATAGAGAGGAAGCTCAAGATGCAAAGCATGTACATATGTATACAATCAGACTCTCAACTCCGTATATATTTGAGAATTGAGGGTGGGATTGGGGAAGTTATTTCCAAGATGAAGGATAATAGAGTAGTACTCATTTCTGTTTGGCAAGGAGTAGCCAATATTTATTGCAAATTTCTTTTATTTGTAAGTGGGTATCTTTTTTATGTCGATTGGAGGGTTTCTTCTCTCTTTTCTTTTCTTCTTCTTCTGTTTTTTTTCCCCTCCTGTTTGGTAAGAGATTCGGGTGGTGTTGGGAAGTTGGGTCAAGTAAATTTTTCGATGGGCACCTGCCACCTAGTAGAGGTGACAAACCAAATTGTGACCTGACCTTCTCTACATACAGCCTGCATGATGTGTTTTCTTATTTCTAGCTCTAAATTGGTTGTGAGTTTGCATGTTTATGCTCACTTGTTTAACATATTTATTATGTGGGTTATCACTTCTATAGTTCTATGTAGACTTGGAATTTAGCTGCAGTTCGTATATTATTTTATTGGTTATCAACTAATTCTTTTGTGATTTTATGTTTATTGTTATTGCTCTTGTTTCTATTTTTCGGAAGAGTGTAAGAGGTGAATTGTCTTATTTATCATTTTTGCAGTTACTATTATATTTGTCACTCCAAAAAAATGAAAAGGCGTCGGTCTGAGATTGTCGAGTCACATGATGTTTCTGTTTTGGGTCCGGAACCTTCTCAGACTGAAAGAACTATTGAGCAATTAGATAACCAAGGAGAGACCCTTTTAGATTCAAATCAACCAACCAAAAGGGGCAAAGTTAAAACATCATTATGTTGGACAAGTAATTGGTTTAAAATGGTTGATCCTGATCCCAAAAAATATCAAGATGGAAGGCCTAGAGAAAAATGCACAAAATGTGGGAAGATATTTTTGGCTGACCCCCAAAAAAATGGGACCACTGGTCTCAATAATCACATGAAAAAGTGTCCTAAGGCAGATAACAAAGACATAAATCAAATGGTGTTGCAACAAAGTGATGGGGACTTGGGGATGAGAAGCTTGAAAATTGACCCGATTGTAGTGCGTGATTTGGTCTTGGAGATGATTGTTAAGAATGAACTCCCTCTGAGATTTGTAGAGTATCAAACATTTAGGAAACTAATGTTATATATTTATCCTGAGTACTCTCCTATTAGTAGGAATACTCTTTTGAGTGATATTCATAGAATCTTCAAGAAGGAGAAAGTTGCTATTAGAGAGGCAGTGAAGATATCATCTGGAAGAGTGTCAATCACAACAGATCTGTGGACTTCAATAGCTAATGATGGGTATATGACACTCACTACTCATTATATTGATAACTCATGGGTTTTGCAGAAGAAATTGATCAAGTTTTCTATATTAGCACCTCCACATTCGGGTGCTAATATATGTGAGGCTATTCACAAGATTTTGATTGAGTGGGGGATTGAACAAAAATTATTTTCAATGACAGTTGATAATGCAAGTTCCAATGATTCTGGGATTAATTATTTGAGGACCACTTTGAATTCAAAGAATGCATTGATTTGTAAAGGAGAATTTTTTTCATATTTGATGTTGTGCCCATATTTTGAACCCTATAGTTCAAGATGGCATCAAATTCATAGATGCATCTGTTCAAAAGGTTCGAGATAGTATCAAGTATGTGAAGAGCTCACATGCTAGGAAAGTAAAATTTCAAGAATGTTGTGCTCGCCTAGGAATGTCATTTAGTAGGGGTTTGCATGGAGATGTAACTACAAGATGGAATTCGACATTTCAAATGCTTAGTGATGCTCTATTTTATAGGCCAGTATTTGAGACTTTGGGATATTCAGATCAAAGTTATGCATTGAACCCTGACTCAGATGAATGGGAGAGGATTAAAAAAAATTTAAAATTGTTGAAGCCATTCAATGAGGTAACAAAGGTTTTATCGGGTTCTAAATATCCTACTTCAAATCTTTACTTTGTTTGTGTGTTGAAAATTTACATAACTTTGAATAATGGATCACTGATAGATGAGTTTATGGGAAATATGTTTACTGCCATGAGACTAAAATTCAACAAATATTGGGAGAAATACTCTTTGATTTTGTCAATTGCCATTATTTTGGATCCCCGATACAAAATGAGTATTGTTCAGGCTGCATTTGAATCAATCTATCAAGGAAACTCTTTCTTAGTGGAAGGTGAAATTCGACGTGTTAAGGGAGCTTCGGAAAAGCTCTATGGGGAGTATGCGAACATGTCAAAAGATAAAGAGTCTTATGCTTCTTCTTCTTCTTCTTCTGTTATGATCTACGAGGCCTCTTCTGATTTTCTCAAGGTATATTATTATATGTCTTTGATAATTTGTGTTATCATTTGATTGATATTTATTAGTTTTTATATATAATACCTTGTATGTCTATTTTATAGAATTTCCTTGAAAAAAATTCTGTGGAAAAAGTTGGGACAAATAAGATTGAAGTGGAACTGTATCTTGAAGAGCCATCCAAGCCATGGGCAAAGGATTTTGATATTCTTGCATATTGGAAGGTAGCTGAAGGACAATACCCTAATTTGGCAAGAGTAGCTCGTGATGTTTTAGCAATTCCAGTGTCAACGGTGGCATCTGAATCAGCATTTAGTGCTGGGGGTAGGGTGATTGATAAATATCGAAGTAAGTTACTCCCTAACAATGTTAAAGCCTTAGTATGCCTTCGAGATTGGATGTATGATGTGAACTTTGGAGGTAATATTTTTTTTCTTGTTATTACTATGCGTATCTCCTAAAATATTGTTTTTTAACTCTAATTAGTTATTTTAATTGTTGTTTTTCTCATTTCGTATAGCTGAACCGGATCCAGGATCAAGATCTTGAAGAATTATCTCGAAGCATTGCAAGATGTTTTTACAATGTATCCGGTTTCTACTGAAGGATCCTCAACTCCTAGCAACGTAGAGTAAGTCTATAAGAATATAAGATTGTTGTTGTATATGCTTCTGTTTTCATCTAAAAGTAATTGAAACTCAAGTTAATATTAATCCAAAGATGATATTCTAATTCCAAATTGCATGGATTGATGTAGCGTGGATTCGTGGAACTGTGGAAGGGAGGATGCATAGCAACAAACCATAGAGTTTGTAATTTCATCTAGTTCTTTGCCATGCCTATGTTTTCATTAACTATGTTTTCTGTTTTTTATTAAAATTGGAATATCCTCTCTTTAATGAAGCACATTTTGGGGTAAACATTTTTTTGAGTGCTTTACCTTTTTTTTATTTTATAATGTTTGCAATAGTCTATGTTTTTATTGTTAAGTATTTCAGCCCCGTCGATCTCTGCCAGCCAATCCATGAGTTTTTGTTTAATTTAATGGATCCAAGTGAAGATTTAGATTATTCCTCCTCACATTGTATTATTGTATTTTTAAATGAAGAAGAACCTAATATTCATGAGTCCTAGGCTAGGAAATGTTGTGCAGGTTAATCAAAATCTTGCATTATGTGGTGAGAATTTAAATTCACTTTCTAGGTTTGATGCTTACTATTACTGAATTTCTTTTTATGACTTTTAAAAGAAAGAAAAAAAATGACGTTTGCCATGTCTTGGTTTGTGCAGATTGTAGGCCCTATTGTCAAACTATGATGCAGAAGGTGCATGGGCATGGCCCCTACCTGATTGATGAGTTCGTGGAATACCTTAATGGAATCATCCAACAAAATAGTTGATGCATAGCAGCATAGGATGAGAAGACTGGACTTCTTAAGAGTTTTTAGTGTATGCTAGTTTTGTAACTTTGTTGGTGCTTGTTTTCTTGTATCTGCAATGTGATAAGATTGTGATGCTTCTAGGTACCCTCTCAGAACTACCCCAAGATTTCAGGCCCATAATTAGGTCAGGCTTATTCAAAGGCCCACGGTTAAGCAATTCCAGCATCATGGATTCAAGTTGGTGACATAACTGAGTAGATAATTTGACAATTTCATTAACCACAGAATTTAGGTCCAAAAGGAAATCAGAAAATATGAATGCTCAAATGACTTTCAACAAATGCAAGCAAATACTAGAGGGGGGAAATAATAGATCCTCTTACAATTCTCTCATGTTAGCATATATACATGCAATTAATGACAGGTGATAAAATTAGTTTTGTTTTACCAAATTGCAGATTTTCAACCTTTCCCAGCTTTGTTTGGCTCAAGTCAAGCTATTTGCTGAAATTGCTGCCAGCAGTGTGATAAGATTGTGATGATTCAAACAATACTCTTAAATCTCATACTAGAAGTTTTGATCTTGATCTCTATAATATTGTAATAACGACTGAGACATAAGTCAAATATTCATCAGGTGAAGGAAAAAAAAAAACCACCATAGATGACTCTTATGCCAAACCTTGAAAACATACCGATTTTCATACCATAACAAAACCGAACCGTATACCGAACCGTGCCATTTTTTCGCACCGAATTATTACCGTTTTCATACCGTACCGTTTTTAAAAATACCGTTTTCATACCGTACCGTATAAATTCGGTATGGTACGAAAACGGTATGAGGTTTTCAAACCCAAAACCGTACCGTATCGTACCGAATTACCGATACCGTACCAAATCGACACCCTTAAATGTTCCTCTTGGTCGACTGGTCAGTTGACCAGTTTATCGACCAAAGGAAAACAACAACTCAACACTTGCTCATTTCGCTTCGTTTGATCTCCGATTTGATTGTTTCCTTCTCTAATGCAGCATATATGTTGTTTAGGGTTCAAGTTCTAAGTCGGGGACTATTCTAAGTGGTATTTTCTATTATTCCCGATTCGATTAAGGTAAGGACGGTTATACCGATATGACATAGATTGTGTGTTTATTACAATGATGATTGATAACATGGTATGCTTAGCTTATCATTTGTATTTCAACATCATATGACTATTGTAGATGTCTTTTAACAGTAGTAACATGTTTAATTACTCTTATATATCATGCCTATTTAATTATTGTTATTTACATATACACTTCAATCATGTGATGTTATAATATGATTTTCAATATGATGATGTATCAAGTATGTGTGATATGATGAATTGAGAATGTGATTGGATAAGTATGATTTGGGATTGAGGAATGTCCTACTGACGTTTTTGTCCTTGGACGTCGGAGGGAATAGTATGGGATGTTCTCCGAAGGTGTCCATTGATGCTTTCCCGAATTATTGGATGACATATCTAGGACTTGTCTAGATGTATGGCTAGGATGTCCTTGTCATATCAGACCCGAATCGGAAGGGTATTGAGACCGAATGACCCGTGGTAGTAGTATGGTTTGATGGGAGCTCAAGACCGGTAACCAACCCGGGAGAGGACATAGATCATATTATGAATACCCGAAAGGGGCTATTGTTGGTAGGGTTGCAAATAGTCAAGACTTGGGCTCATGGGTGCTTGAAGATCGGTGAGTCATACCCGTGAGGGGACGTGAAAGATTCCCGTCTACTATTTATGGATGACCAATGGGGTTGATGAGTCCAGTGAGTAATATCCGTGACTCTAGTGTGAAGGATACAGAAGGGATCGCCTGGGGCAAGAAAAAGATGTATCTAGATCTGACATGGTATTACTGAGTAGATGACTTGCATTGGGCTAGGCTTTACTGTGACATGTGCCAATACTTATACCAATGGTGATGTGAGAGAGTGGTGACCAAAACCCCAGCCATGGAATTGTCCGAGAGGGATGCAGGACCCAAGTCCCACCGGAGAACCCAAGATACTTGGATGGTTGAGGGAAGAGTGATTTGAGACCTACCCAAGGAAGTATGGTGCTATGACTTAAAGCATGTCTACCATAAAGACTAGCATATGTAGAGTTAGAATCATATTTGCACCATCTGTCTCATATCATTCGCATCATGTTATGACTTGTATCATATGATTTATGTATTATGGATTAATTGCCTTGCTGAGTTCCTTTGAACTCATTCCTTTCTATGCATTGCCTTGTTAGACTATTCTACAGGTTTTGAAGAGCCCAATGGCACGTCCTTTGAAGCACCCTTTGATGAGCCACACTACCCTCAGGGTAGTGGCTACTATGAAGATTATTGTGAGGGTACCAAAGAGGACTATTTTTCACACCAGGATTAGCCCGACATTGGTGCTGGAGAAGCTATACTAGACTTCGGATATCTATAGTTATGAGGATGTGTTTTATGTGACTGAAGAAACATTTATTTAATGTTGTATTTGGAATTCTTATTAAGACCAGATCTGTAACTTAACTTCTTGATATACTCCTAAGATTTTTGTTTTGAAAATCTAACTTAAATTTGCTACTTTTTGCTGCCGTGTGAGGAAGTGACTTTTGATCACTCTCTCTCTCTCTCTCTCTTTCCTTTTGGATTCTATATATATTGGTATCATCTTTATTCCGCACTCTATATCTATTTTATCTTATTTATGATTCTTTATTATATGCTTAAAACATGATTATTATCGTTCATGATTGTGTTATCGCGTATGTGGGAGGCATGGTTGCTCGATACTTGATCTTCGGGACTGTGGATCACATACCCGGGTATGCCCGATGGGGTACCGGCTGGGTGGATGTGACAATAGTGAGTCCGAAAGAGTATCTAATGGGACCATACCTAATGGTGCCCCCGGTCAGCAGACTCCTCTGAATGGCTAGAATGCCGGTGATCTCCTTGGTGCTTTGCTAGTGGAAATTTCCAAGATCTTGCCAATATCATGGGCAATATTATGCAGCAACAAGCTACTCAGCTCATTCAAATGATGATGGGTTTTGTGAAATCCAGCCCAAACCTAGCTAGGACACCCTATCTGTTTTGGGTAAAGAAAGGTTAGTTTAATGTTACACCTTGAAGTTGGACCTTGATTTCAGTGTTCTATCTCCTTCTTCTCTCTTTTCTTCTTCTTATTGTTCTATCTTGATGTTTTGATTGTGGAGAAGATGTTCCACTACTATAACTACCTATTCTCTAATCTCCTTATGTCTTAGAGTGAACCCCCAATCACTCTATGCATTCCTTGAAACCACATGGTGAATCTCTTCAATTCTTCATTGATTTTGATCGAGTTTTGGACAACATGATCATTCTACTGTAGCTTCTTTTCTAATTGATGTTTAACATGTTTGATCTTAGCCTTTACTGCTGTTCTAATGAATTCCATCTCTTTGAATCAATTTCCCTTTCTTTCTAGCCATTATAGCCTTCTATGTTGACCATTGATATAAGCATTCTAGTAAGTTTCTATTTTTGATTCCTCTCATTCTAGGATTAGTATTCTTTTGATTTTCTATTTAGTTATTCTTGCCTCTGATATGTTCTTGATATTCCATTAGAGTGAAGCCTTGTTCTCTCTAATTCTTCCCTTGAATCCATGGTGAGTTTGCTATGAGAACCATGTTGTTTCCAATTTAGAAACTCATGTTCCCAATTTATAAAGTACTGATTTTTGGACCATGGATGATGTCCAATTCATGCTAGATAATCTTAGTATGTTTGTGTGAAGTTCCCTTTCGAATTTTGGATCAATCGGACTTCAAACAAAGAAGTTATGACCAAAACAATGCATTTTTGTACCTTGCTGTCTCCATTGGTCGACTGATTGGTCGATTGGGGCAAGTAGACCAATCAATCGACCAATGAGATCTGTTTTGTGGATTTAGGTCTTTGCTTTCTCTATTTAAGTCTAATCTCGAGTCTACTTTGTATTTTCTGCCTCCTAAGCCTCTGAGAACGAGCCAAAGCTCCATTGCAACTATTTCTTTTGCAACCAAGGTTGGATTCTTGCAAGGACTCTTGCGTTTCTTCTCTTCTTGCATCGAAAGGTATGTTACGCTCTCTTCTTCTTCTTCATCTCTGATTTTCTTTCCTTTTTGGGCTGAGACAGTAGAGAAGATGTTGCATTCTCTGTTGCAAGCATCCCTCTACTCGTCTCTCATGATTTCTTAAGGATTAATGGCTAATGCAATGATCTAAATCATGATCATTGCAAGCTTTTGAAGGAATCATGATCTAAATCATGATCTTGTCTTCGTTCATCTTTAGATTCAAATTCTGATCTTCTTAGATTTGTTTTATTGATCATATTAGTAGTCAATCGTTGTGTTTTCTTTACAAGAGTTGTAACCTATCAATCTCTAGTTCTTTCTTCTTGATCATACCATGCTTTCTTCGAAAACCATGACTGATACATTTATGGTAAGTTTTGTTTCCTTATTTGTGTCTTTAGATTTTTTTATCAATAATAGTGTTAGGTTTGTTCCTTAGCACTAGGATACTATCATGATGATTCCTTGCTTGTTTGGTGGCAATTCGAATCACAAAACTCGGATTTCGGACCAGAAATCCCTGTTTTTGTCTGTCACTAACCCTGTTGGTCGACTGGGTTAGTAGACCAATCAATCGACCAATGAGGACAGCAACCTCATATTTGTTCTGTTTTGAATGATTTGATCTCTTACCTTCTAGGTTTCTTTCCTAATATGATATATATACTTGTTTAGGACCTTCTTGCCAAGTTTGGGAAGATTCTCCTTGATCCTTGGAGATTCTCTTCAAGTTATATAGGGTAAGGATGGTTACTTCTATAATAGCATAGATTGTGTGATTTTAGTTTCTATATTAGAATCTTTCGGATTTGTTACCATAAATAGATTCTTTTATGGATATACTATTGTTGCACTTACTTTAATTACAGTAGCTTTATTTACTTGTATTCTTTAGTTTATGAATGTCTTTATTTGTCAATTGTTTATGAGATGGATCTTATTATGGTATATTTTCTATATACTGTAAATGTATATGATATGATTGATTTGTGATTGTGACTGATTAAGTATGGTTCGGGAAGGAGAGGTGTCCTTTTGACACTTCTATCCTTGGACATCAGAGGGAATAGTATGGGATGTTCTCCGAAGATGCCCATTAACACCTTCTGAATTGTTGGTTGTCATACTTAGGGCTGTCTAGCAGTGTTTGGCCGGGCCGGTTATATCGGACCCGATTCGGAAGGGTATTGAGACCCCGTTATGGCAGCAATGGGGATTCATGGGCGCTCAAGACCGATAACCAACCCGTGAGAGGACATGAATCACATTGTGGGGGGCATTTATTGGTAGGGTTGCATATGGATAGACTTGGGCTCATGGGAGCTCAAGACCGGTAACCAACCCATGAGAGGACGTCAGAGCTTCCCGTATACCATATGTGGATGACCTATAGGGTTGATGAGTCCGTAGTCAGGGACTATGAGGACTCTAGTGTGAAGGATACAGGAAAGGATCGCCAAGGGCCAATGAATGGACGTATCTGGATCTGACTTGATATGACTAAGTAGATGACTTGCATTGGCTAGGCTTTACCCTGACATGCACCAGTACTTAGACCAATGGTGATGTGAGAGAGCGGTGACCTATACCCCCAACCATGGAATGTCCCGAGGGATGCCAGACCCACTACCAAATGGCGTTGTGTGATGAGACCTTCCCAAAGAAGTATGGTGCTATGACTTAAAGCATGTCTGCCAATAGAGACTAGCATACCTAGAGTTAGATTCATACATTCATTGTTTGTCTCATACCATATTGCATTTCATGTTTTGCTTTGAAATCCTGCCATTTACGTTATTATGGATTTAACTGCCTTAGTGGGTTTCTTTTGAAACTCACTCCTTTTGTACCATATCTTTTGTTAGACTTCTCTACAGGTTTGGAATACTATGACGGGACGTATGAGGAAGTGCAAGGTGAAGAAGATGAAGAAGAGCCAACTAAAGATGTGGATTAGATTTCTCTTGTTTCTTCTAGACTTATCTTTTACTTTACTTGTATTAGCTTAGAGCTTTACTTAGATTTCGATCTACCTTCTGCATATGTTTGTGGAGTATATTTCCGCTATACTCCACAGTTGTCTTTTGATTTGGTATCTTGTTAATTTGCACTCTGATATTCTTAGTGATCCTTCTGAGATCTTTCTTGAATTTTATTATTAACTTATTAGAATACAATGATTTGTTCTTGCTTTTGATTATGTTATTGTGCTAAATGGATATGATCGTTCCTAAACTTGATCTTTTGGACTGTGGATCACTCCCCCGGGTAACCTAGATAGGGTATAGGCTGGGTGTATTTGGGCGGGATGTGACAGGTTTTATGACTCTACATAATGAGACTCGTACCGCTACGAGTGGAAATCCTCAAGCCGATGTTCCGAATGCGGAGAGATTAGCTGGAACTCCCCATACTCGATTGATGGAGAGTTTTTTGAAATTGCAAGTGCCAACTTTTACCGGTGTTTCAAAGGACACTCTTTTTCTAAATAAGTGGCTGCGAGAACTAGATAAGGCTTTTCGTAACCTACGGTGTTCTGATGCTCAGAAGATTTTGTTTGCTGAGCAGAAGCTCCAGTATGAAGTTGATGTCTGGTGGAACTCCACCCGTCCGATTCTTGAAGATTTACATGCTGGTGTGGTTACTTGGGAAATTTTTAAGGATGCTTTTTGTAAGAACTATTTCCCCGAAGCGGTGAAAGATGCTAAGGAAGCTGAGTTTATGGCTCTTGTGCAAGGATCTCTCTTTGTGCTGGAATACCAGCAAAAGTTTGAAGAACTTTACTTCTTTGCCCCTAATTCTATGAGACCTGATCGTGCAAAGGCAAATAAATTCTTCAAGGGATTGCGACCTGCAATCAGGGCTTATCTCACTACTCTTCCTATTGAGAGCAATGCCCAGATTGTTCAGAATGCAAAGAAGTTAGAAGAAGCTGAGAAGGACAGCGCTCTTGTGCAGAGGCCGTGGCAGCAAAGAAATCCCGGTTTAGTTGATAGATCAGAAAGGAGATTGATTCATTAGACCTACACCCTATCCTACTCCTACTTTTTAGCCTAGGAGTGTAGGCCAGAGTTTAGGATATTCACAGGCCAGTCAGCAGAACCAATACAGTGGGAACAGACAAGCAGTGAATGTTCTAGTTACTAGGCCAGTGAATGTGAATTCTAGACCGTTGAATCAGAAGCATCCAGTGGCAGCACCTCCAATTGTACCAGGGATCCCATTTGCTTTTTCTGTAAGCAGACCACGGAGATCCCTCAGCATAAGGATCTTCCGAGCAACCTAACCAATTGGCTACCAAAAATCAGATCGATAAATTACAAAAAACGATCGGAGGTCAGATTGATGAACTCCAAAAGCAAATTTCATCTTTGAACGAGTTGGTGAGGGTAGCGATGCGTCATATAATTGCCCCAGGAGTAGATAATCAAGAAAGCCCAGCCAATCTAGGGGGAACAAGAAGAGAACGACCACTGATTCCCGATCAAGATAGTCGACCATCAGGAGACTTGAACAAGGGCAAACAAAAAGTGGGAGATAAAGTTCGAGCACCCGGAGAAGGAACTTCAAAAGACCCTCCTTTAGGGCTCGAGCAGGAAGATCAACATAGCAGCACTAATCATGTAGACAAGGGTCGACGCAAAGAAGGAGAAAAAAGAGCTCAAGCCGAAAGTATGAAGAATGTCAATAGGCAAATTGACGAATTAAAGGAAGAGGTAAAAAAGATGAAAGATTCAAGTAAAAATACTCTGTACTCAGTTCTCAAAAGAAACCCTTTTGTTAGAACAATTGCTGAGGCAGAGATGCCAAAGAGTTTCAAGTGTCCAACTTTTTCCATGTTCGACGGAACAAAGTGTCCCCGGCACCACATTATGCATTACAAATTAGTAATGTCTTCTTATAAGCACGGTGAAGTTGCTATGTGCAAGATTTTCCAGCATCCTTAACAGGATCAGCATCTGAGTGGTTCTTGGGGCTCCAAAATGGTCTGGTAGAAGATTTCGACCACTTGGGACGAATATTCTTGTCACGTTTTCAAAGCGGAATCAGTGCTAAAAGAAGAGATGATACCTTGTTCTCCATTAAGCAAGGTTGAATTGAATCCGTCAGAAGTTATCTTCAAAGATTCAACAATTCGACCATTCGAATCGAGAACCTAGATGAGAAGATAGCTTTTCATGCTCTATATCAAGGGCTCACTCATGAAGAACTGCTCGAGCGCTTACTGCTGAACATGCCCGGAACGTTTGCCGAGTTACTCGAGCAATGTAACAGGCAAGTGGAAATCTCAAAAACTTTAGAGTCGAGGAAGAAAGAGTCGACCAACAACGGTCGACTTGATACCAGTGGTCGTCGTGACTCATCACCGAGTAGGTTTCCGACGAGAGGAAGACAACCAAAAGCGACGAATCAACCAGAGGGAGAAATACTCCTCTCAAATTAAGAAGGTCCGAAATATTGATGCAAATCAAGAGTCAAGGAATACTTCAAAGACCTAGCAAACTATATTCTCGACCGGAGGAGTGTGATAGAAACCGATACTGGGAATATCACAAAGATCATGGACATCGAACTGATGATTGCAGGCAACTAAAAGATGAAATAAAAAAAAACTAATATCTCAAGGACAATTGAAGAAGTATGTCCAATCAGACCAAAAACCTTACCAACCACCAATGGAAGGAAGAAAAAGAGCCAGATCCCCAGTTAAAGAGAGAGGTCAGAATCTAAATAGAAATCAATTAAAGAAAGATGAAGGAAGTAATGAATGACCTCCTATTTACTAAGCTCACAACTAGGAAGGTTCGTACGTTGTAATACAACAAGTAGCCCCCGATGCTTACAAGTTACGTGATCCAGCCATCGAAGAAACAATTCCTCCAACGTGGCATACGAGCAACCTCAAGAGATGTTATCAGTAGCCAATTACATAAAAAGAGGGATCTTCTTCCAAATTTTGTTTCTTTAAGAATTTTTGTTATGAGCATTCTACATTCAGTTTTTTCAAGTTTTGTTACATTCAACCTTTTCAAATAGAAATGCAGATTTTTTCCAGAAGTTTGACAAAAGTCTCGAGGAAACTCCAAAAAGAAAACTCAAATTGAACTCCCTAGCTCATAACCATGAGCAGTTCCCAAGATTGAACTCCCTTTCTTGGAAGCACAAGCACGGCTAGTTCCCAAATTGAACTCCCTAGCTCATAACCATGGCCAGTTCCCAAATTGAACTCCATGGCTCATAACCATGGGCAGTTCCCAAGATTGAACTCCCTTGCTCGGAAGCACGAGCACTGCCCGTTCCCAAATTGAACTCCCTTGCTCGGAGGCACGAGCATGGCCTGTTCCCAAATTGAACTCTCGTTGTTCATTGAGCACGGCCTACTCCCAAATTGAACTCCCGTTGCTCATTGAGCACGACCAGTTCCCAAATTGAACTCCTGGTGCTCGGACCTATGAGCATGGACAGTTCCCAAATTGAACTCCCATGCTCACGAGCAAGGCAGTTCCCAAATTGAACTCCCTTTGATCGGAATCACAAAGGAAAGCCTTAAGAGACTCCTCTAGATAAGAGTAGTTCTAGAGTTTAACCTTACACGGAAGATAGAACACAGACAGCCCTCATCATCACCCGTGATGTTTACTTGCCCGAAAAACATGTACGACAACATTCGAACAGGAAGAGTACAAATATGTTTAGAAAGTAACGCTCGCTCATAATCTTGAAGAAGGGCCATAGAACAACGAGGCCAAAGATCCAAAGCAAAAGACAAACACACATGAGTACAAATAAGTTCAAAAAATTAGTATGATTGAGTCTCCCACGCCGAACATAAAGAAAGATCTAGCATGCGAGACTAGGGGACTTGTGTTATGGTCGAGCCAAAACAACATGGTTGAACTCCAAAACAACGAACATTGAAAATTACTCCAAAGACAAAGGTCGGATTCTTCACAAAGCCGATCAACATGCATGAATTACGTAGTACCGACCAGATACTCTGATTACCGAACAACATGGCTGGGATGACAAACAGGCATAACATATGACTGAACAAAGATACTTGTGATAGTGTGCAAATGCATCACAAGCACCATAGTTACCATGCTCGGAGGAAGGGGTCGAACATATATCTACATATGCCGAGCAGGTAACCATGACAAGTGGCAAAATCTTCAATCAAATAGGAGGACGATCAATGATAATTCAATAACCAAAGAGACAATGAAGAAGACTAATGGATTTATGAAATGATTAGCATAATGCATGGCCAATACAGGGTCAACCAAACAACTTCAAATGCAAGCTCAAGAGCTCGACCAGGTTGGTGATTCTTCTCGACCACAACCAATTCGACCAAATCAATAGTTTGAGCACTATGAAAATTTAGACACTTCACAACAACCAATAAATGCGATGCGACAGGAGGGACACGTGGCAACTGCCGTGAGGATTTTGGAAAATGTGCATTGAGAGTCATGCATCAATGATGGCTACTCATGATAAAGACATTACATTTTCCAATGGAACACATGGTCGAACCAACCAAATATTTGGAGCACGAGAATGACATAATCCCTTGAGTCGAACACCCTGTGCTCGACCTCAATGGACTGGGGGACTTATGTTAAGGATAAAATTGGTCATTCTGTACATTCCGGTCTAAACTCATTATTGCACGATCCGACCAAGCTTGTTACTTAATATGGCTCAACCATACGGTTCATGGTAGGACTGACCACAACGTCAAGAGTATCCGACCTTCATGTTTAGGGAACCTGACAAAGGTAAACTCCTATCATCTATCAACTTGATGGAAAGACAAGTTAGGTAATGTCACATCCTCCCAGTCGATACCCTAACTGGCATACTCGAGAGTGTGATCCACAGCCCCGAAGATCAAGTATCGAGGAAATCATCCTCCCACATATACAATAACATAATCATAAACAGGAAATAATCAAGGTTTAATATTATAAACAAAAGATTAAAGTCAAGAAATGAATAATCAATATAATCAGAGTGCAAAAATGATACTAGATGTAATCACATCAAAAGAAGTAGAGTGAGGCGGAAACTCACTCCACAAAATAAAGCGAAACGCAGTATGTAAGTCTAAAAGAAATAACAACTAAATCAAAGGAACTAAGAAAGATAACTATACATAAGAGTTTTCTATTCTATAGATGACGTCTTCAAAATAGTGGACTTCATCAATCCATTTGAGACATTCCACCTCCAGGTTGTCTTTAATCGTAGTACGCAACTTGATCAACTGAGGAATCATCAAAGTAATCTTGATTGTCGCCAACACCTTGCGTGTAGTACGCTTCATTGGCTTGCGCTTCAGTGATGGTTCTTCATAGTAGTCAGTACCTGTAGAATAGTCTAACAAAACAATGTACAAAAAGGAATGAGTTTCGAAGAAACTCAGTAAGGTAGTTAATCCATAACAACATAAATAACATGAAAGCAATCCATAAAAAGATGAAATGCAATATGAAACAATTAATGTATGTATGCATCTAAACTCTATGTATGCTGGTCTCTATGGCAGACATGCTTTAAGTCATAGCATTGTACTTCTTTGGGTAGGTCACTCATAAGGCTCCTGTTGGTAGTGGGTCCGGCATCCCTCAGGACAAACCATGGCAGGGGGTTAAGTCAACACTCTCCCTCACAACCATTTGGCATAAGTACCGGTGCATGTCAGGGTAAAGCCTAGCCCAATGCAAGTCATCTACTCAGTTACATCAACTCAGGTCCAGATACTTCCATTCCTCACCCCGGGTGATCCTTTCCGGTATCCTTTCCACTAGAGTCCTAATAGTCCCGGACTACGAACTCATCAACCCTATTGGTTATCCACATATGGTAAACGGGAAGCTCTCATGTCCCCTCACGGATCATTTCACTGGTCTTGAGCTCCCATGAGCCCAAGTCTAGCCATATGCAACCCTCCAATAAATGGCCCCCACAATGTGACCCCGTCCTCTCACGGGTTGGTTACTGGTCTTGAGCACCCGTGAATCCCCATTGCTGCCACGGGTCGTTCGATCTCAATACCCTTCCAATTTGGGTCTGATATAACGGGGATATCCTAGCCAAACACTGCTAGACAGCCCTAGGTATGACAATCAATAATTCGGGAAAGCGTCGATGGACAACCCCGGAAACATCCCATACTATTTCCGATAATGTCCAAGGACAGAAGTGTCAAAAGGACACCTCTCAATCCCAAATCATACCTAATCAGATACAATTTCAGATCAGTCATGACTTACACAGTCAACAGTTCATCATATATCAAAGAGAATATAAAGTCATGATAATAACTAATTCATATAAGTATGAATAATGAAAAGTTAACCTAAACATGTGCTACTGTTCTCGCGGTAGTATATCAGAAGTAAAAGTATACAAACAGTAATTAAACTCATAGTTTCATAAAGATAGAAACCAGAGAGTATGTGATCTATGTAGTTAAGGAGATAATTGTCCTTACCTTCTAACTCGTAAAGGAACTTAGAGAATCAAGTAAGACCTTGACTAAACCTGAGAAAAGAGTCTTAAACAAGTGTACACAAAAAGTTAGGAAAGATACATAAAAGGAAAGATCACAATTCAATCAAAACAGACCAAGAATGGGGTTGATGTACCCATTGGTCGACTGATTGGTCTATCTGATCGACCAATGAGTCGACCAACGAGATAGCCTTCAAGAATCAGAAATTTTAGAATATGAATCCGAATTTGGTGGTTCAAAAGGGTACAAAATAAGGGGGGAACTTCAATGGAAGCATCCATGTCTATAGAGGACATCAAACCATTAATCAATTCAAGTTTCTAGGTTACAACTTAGGGACCAGAAGATTAACCTAATTAGGTTAAGTCATAGATCATGAAGGGAATATAGTATGGATCAAGGATAATGAACTAGAGGATGATAGGTTATGATTCTAGTAAAGAAAACACATTGATTGGATGTTAACAGGGTTAATAACATATATCCAAGAAATTAGGGTTTCACCCTTTTTGGCTCCCATGAAAAAGGTTAAGATCACAGGAGGGAGGGGATTAATGATAGGCCAATTACAACAAGAAGAATTAAAGAATATTAAATTTAGATCAACCTCCACATTACCCATGAGGTTTCCCTCACATGGGAGGTTACCAAAGGTTCTCCTGATGACCACCCAAGGTTTGGGTTTCAAGGATTAGGGTTTCCAAGATTCAACTGGTTAAGGTTGAGATCATGATGATGATCATAGATCTCAAAGAATCGAATGAGATCATGGAATAGATGGTTTCAAGAATGCAGCATCATCTTCCTGATCTCAATCAAGAACAAATTAAAGAAAAGAAAATCAGAGATAGAGAGGAAAGAGATCATAAACATACCTTTGATGCAGGAGGATGAAAATCACTTGAGTTCTTGCGAGATATCAACCAAGGATGCAAGGGAATTGATTAGAATAGGGTTCTAACTCGTTCCAGAGGCTTAGGAGGCAGAGTATTCCCAAGACTAAACTTAAATAGAGTAGCCACGACCTAATTTCAAAAACAGAATCAATTGGTCGATTGATTGGTCGACTGGTCCAATCGACCAATGAGTCGACCAATCGAACAACAACTTCAAAACAGGGAATTGAAGGCTCAGATCAAATCCAAACATCAAGGGGTTTTGCACACACCTAAAGTGACATACCTAGTAGGTAGAAATGCCTTCGAACCAATACAGAGAACACTCCAAGTCCATCAACTAATCCAATCTTCATCAGGGTGCAGTTTCCATAAATGGAACACTGACATCCACACTAAAGGATTCCAATCCAGCCATCAAGTCTTCAACAGAAATGGCCCAAAGATGACTTCTTGCCTTACTTCGGGTTGTTGGACCTACAAACAACAGGGTTTCCGGGTCAGGGTTAGGGCTAGGTTTCACAGGTAAAGAACTCTTCATAGAGTTACTTTTCTAGAACAAGTCATCTTAGAGTCATATTCCAAATCTAACTCTACTATCTTACACTATATAAACACCTCAGGTAAATATAATGAGGGGGAATTCATATTCTGTGTGATCAATTACTTGAATTCTCTATTGAGTAGTTGTGATCATATCACATTGGTATTGACTTGCTTGTCGGAGACGTACCTCGACCACACCAGGTCGAGCTCGTGTTTTGTAGAGAACGTGACAGGGAAGGACAAGCAGGATTCGTGACAGGGAAGGACGAGTAGGATTCCATACCAACATCCGGAAAGCCCATTGTTGGGTGAAAACTTGGAGATGCCATTTGAGTGGCACTCTCCCGTAGGGAGGTCAGCTAGAGGTACCTTCCTGAAGAGAGTTGAGCTAAAAGGTACCCTCACAAAGAGAGGTGTCCTTACCCTAACACCCACAACCTTTGGGCTCTATATAAACTCATTTCCGTGTTCATTCTTAACACTGAATTTCCTCCTCCTCTTTCTCTCTCTCTCCCCCTGTTATTCTGTTAAGCAGTGAACATAACCTTATTACACCTTGAGTAAACATTTCTAGGGTGCAACCTTAAAGGTTTGAGCTGACTGATCTTGGGGTGAAGACACTTTTAGAACCCGTATTGCACAAATCGGGGTGTCTAAATACCTTAAAGAAAGTACTTCTAGTACGTTTCAGCTCTGAAGGAGTATTGTGATTACAACAACAGTTCTAGTGTGCGTGCTTTATGCCCTCAGATTTCACACATAAATGTGCTCGTCAGATACCAATACATGCCTTGGTCGTAGCCTTTCATACTACATTCTTCTTGAAAACCCATACAAGTAACAAGTACCCTACATTCCACACAAGTGAAATGAAAGCCTAAATTCCCCATTCAAGAATTACATGTGCTTATATTTAAAACTTTGAAATAGAAGAGGATGGGATTTACCAAGAGGCCTGTGACGCTTGAAAGCGGCTCATACATGTCGAACAAAATCTGGGGTTGAAGATGTTGAGGACGTAGATGATGATAATGTCGATGTTGAGGATGAAGTGAAGACGTGAGAGAGACGCAAAAGGGAGTGGGAAGTTGTAGGTGGGGCTGGAGGGTTAGCCTCCCTATCCATGGCAATTTCTAGATGGCATCTTAGAACTGAGAGATGGAAGAGAAGCAAAGAAAGACTGAAAAGATTCAGAGTTTTAGATACAAGTCTTGGGTTCTGATTCATGAGAAGGGTTTGAGTTAGCCTTTGGTTCATAATAGAATTTATTCAGGGAGATGTGGACTATAAAGAGGATCAGTATGTAGAGGACATCAAAGACAGAAAGGGCGTTCAAATACATAGGTAGCACAGGCAGAGCATTGAAGTTTGAAAACAGAGAATAATTTTTATCTTTAGCCCTAATATCGAACAACCCTAATTTCATCCCTGGTAGTTTGAGTTAGCATTTGGTTGATAATAGAATTTATTCAGGGAGAAGTGGGCTATAAAGAGGATCAGTATGTAGAGGACATCAGAGACGGAAAAAGCGTTAAAGAATGAAGTTTGAAAACGAGAATAATTATTATTTTTAGCCCTAATATCTAACAACCCTAATTTCATCCCAGGTAGTTTGATTTTTTCCATGTTCTCTGTTCCTCCATCTGGAGTTTTGTATGAAAGGGGATAAACAATGAAGATGAAAATATGATAGATGGAAGAAGCGGTGCGGGATTAGGGTTTCAAATACAAGAGCAGAGTGATAATGCACCGTTTTACTCTAGTTTAGGGCTTCTTTCTATTTCCAGTAGGGTAGTTTCTGGTAAGGTGAGGTATATGGAAGAAGATGGGTGACCCATTTAAGGGTTGGGTACATAATAAGTGCCAGGGCCTTTTGGTGATTTACAAGTATGGGGATATTGTTGTCCATTCACATAAAGTTTGAAAAGTTAATAGTCAAAAGGTAAAAATTGACAATGAGTAAGTTGATATTTTGCAAAATGACAAATATGAGCAGTTTGAAAGGTTTCCCACTTGAGTGGGCAATCAAAATTTATGGCCCAACTTAAGTGGGCGCAATGAAAAAAACTCTATCATTAAAGAAGAAGAAGAAAAAAAAAATCAAATGAGCATGAGATTAACTTATAGAAGGATTAGTCAAGGAATTATTGTCATAATGTTACTTTGTTTTAGGTTTAATGCTCTTCATATTTGTAATATCTTCATAGTTCACGAAATTGATTCTTTATAATATAAGGGTTTAATAAAAACTTCATATCATTAGAAGGTAATTTTGTTCCTTGAAAAAGTAATTTGTTAGTTTGGGTTGTTATTGAAATTCTAATTTGTTTTGAAACAGTATAATAAGAGGGTAACGATGGCATTGATGATTTCTATATCATCATCACTATCTTTTTGTTGGAACAAAATTTGGAATATTCCTACCTTACCAAAGATTAAGCATTTCTTATGGAGAACATCTTATGAGGCGCTTACTATCGGAAAATCTATTTTTTATAAAAGTAGTGTTCAAACCCCATTATGTCTTATATGTGGTAAGAATGTTGAAAATTTTGGTCATGTTTTACTATTTCGTTCCCATGCAAAAGCAGGAAAATGTTTGAACTTCGCAGAAGGGAAACGTGCGGACTTTGCAATAAATGAAGTAGTGGGGAAGATTAACGCATCTTCCCGAAACGCATCTTCACAATATTTCTACAAGATTATTATTCAAAGAGGAATGAAAAGTTAAGTGATAAGTTTTATCATTAATACTTTGATATTCAAGGCAAGATTTCGGCAGGAGACGGGGAAATTTTGAGGCCAACATGAAAAAAGAAATGTCTATTCATTAAATTGAGGGTAAATCTTTACAAAAGAACAACTCCCTAAGCCTTTTCTTTATTGTCGCCCGAGGGACCCTAGTCGGGAGGACTTTTCTCAGGACCATGAGAAGAGCCTTCCTCAAGAGTGGCATCGGCTGAATTCTCTACAGCAACAACTTGAGACTCGGCTTGTGATTTCTCCTCGGAAGTGCCGGCTCATCATTCGGATATGCCTCATATTGAGGGTCGCCTGGAAAAGGATCATCTTCTCCCCGAGCCCGGTCGGGAGATCCATACCAACTTTCCCGAAGACCTCTTGGTGGCATACCTCATGAAAAGGAGCAGTGTCGAAGTCAGGGATGGTTCCAAGGATTTGCTCCCAAACGTCATTCTGCCCCATGCGATAAGCTTGAATGTTGTAGAAACCTAGCAACTCGGAGAAAGGTACGATGTTCAAGTATTTCCGAATGCACTCCTTCCGAAGCTCGGCTTTATATGCTCGGGCTTGCTAGGGATCGCCAACTTCGGATGTTCTTCGAGCTCCCTACTTTTGATTTCAAGGCTATCACCAAACAACGTGGTAGCTACCTTTGCTTCCCGGCCTCGCTCGGCAGCGGAGAGACACGAATTTTCGAAGCTTCAAGGGCTTCCTTGAGGGAGATCACTTCTTCCTCATGCTTTTCCGCAGCTCCACGGAGCGGATCCTGGTCTATTTCAGAATTGTCCTTGGCCAATTTCTCTTCACAAGTTTGCAGCAAGGAGCCGGTGCGACCAACCCGGCTCAATGCTTCCATGTGTTGATAAAAGCTCAACACGAGATTCCTAGGAAGACGGAAGATATCGGAAGAAGTCATAAGAAATTATGAAAACATAAGTAAGCAAGAAGACCGGTACCTTGTAGATTGACTAACAAGGGAGGTGTCATCCGGGGCTTCGAACTCCGGTGATCGAAGGAGCAAGGCGAGGGAGCTCCATTGTGCAGCTTTCTCGGGATCCCGAGTAACCCTGTCGGTCATCTTCGGGGTCCACTAGGGGATGAAGACCTCCTCACCATCCGTCGAAGCTTTGGATTTTTTATTTGAGGGAGCATCAATTGTGTCATGCCTCCTCTTGGTTCGGGCGGCGGAAAAGACATTAGCCCTCTCCACCATTGGTTTCTTCCCTACTCGAAGCATCCACGGCCCGAATTCCCGATACCCCATAAGAGGGGTCGGGAGAGGGAAGAGAAGCCTCTTGATCTACGGTCAAGACCACGGGCGATCGTGCTCGGCGTCACAACGGCCCAGCGGCCTTCACCCGCAGGCCGGGGTGTCGGGACTGCAAAGAAAAAGGACAAGAGTCGAATTCAAAACATATCACTTGAGTCAAATCAAAAGATGATGGTTAGAAGCTCACAATGAGCCAAGCCCCAGATCGAAGGATGGAGTTATACTCCACTCATATCCATGTATCTCTTGATACCACGGAATGGATTTGATCTTCCCGATGGCCGCCTCGCCTCCGGATAAGGGAAGGCCCCGGTTACTCTCGGATGAAGAAGTAAACCTCCTCCGGTGGTTGGGAAGTTAAGATCGATGGAGGCGCTCGACGAGAAAAAGTATCGTTCGCGCCATCTTTGTGGTTAGAAGGGCAAGTTCCTTTGACAAGAATGCGCCCCTCCAATCAAGTTCAGCCTTATTGCGTTTGGAAAGAAAGAACCATCCAGGAGGATGGGAGATAGAAAGAACATGAAAATGTACAAAAAGAGAAAGAGATGGCGAATGCCAAACTCAAAACACAAACCCAAGAAGCCGACGATGAGACGCCGAGCTATTGGGGAAAAGCATTCGGGACAAATGTTCCAGTGATTCAAAATTGCGGAGAACAAAGGATTAAAAAAGGGAAAGTGAACCCCGCTCCAAGTGCATCTATATAAGAGAAAATTCACCCGAAAGGGATGAATCAACCCTCTCACGGGATGGGGAGCCCTAACCCGATATGAGGAAGGAAGATCAAAATCTTGGACAGCTGAAAAAGGGTTTCTCCATTGTAAATGGAAGGAACGAGCTAGGTCCACCATTGGACCCGAGGTTTGAGGCTGCCTAGAAGACTCGACAATCTTGGAAGATCCGGACTCGAGAAGGACAGGAGAAGTTTCGGTTTTCTTTCAAAACCGAGAAACCACGAACTCCGCGAGGACGGTAGGGTTTGTTATCACTATCCACCGCTCGGAGCGGGAGAAGCAAAAGCATCACCGCATCACCAACATAGGGTACTAAAGAAGCCCTATCGTCCGCCATTACTCGCTTAAGAAACTACAAAAAGAAAAGACCAAGAAACTTACCGATTCTATGAGACGGAAGCTTGAGAGCGGGGAAGGCACGAAGGCGACAACAAAGGTTCAAATCCAGACAGGAAGAATGAAACCTACGAAGACAACGAACGAAAACTCCCGCACGAGTGTTCGGGAATCCGAACGATCGAGATTGATTCAAAATCAACGATCAAGATTGAAAGACGTTTGAAAGTTTGAACTCACGAATCCAAATAAGCGCGGAACCACGCTGGATGACGTGAGCCACGACAATCAACGCGCAACGAGATACGTGGCCTACACTCACAACGCCGAGGAAAAGTGACCACCGCATTAAATGTGATATGACATTTAATGAAGCACGCAGATCATCACCGACGACGAACCCGGTAAAAACCAAGCCCGGGATCGACCGAACGCGCGGGGGCTCGTGATATGGAGAGTTTATGATCGGACCGGGTTCATACCTGGTCCGACCCTCGACCCCGGTCGAGACGGAGAAAACCGAACGCTCCCGAGCGAACCGATCCGAAAGAGGGCCCGAAGAAGAAAGCACGGCGCAAGCGTGCCCTAATCTTACTTATGGATTAGGGTAACCACCTGATGACAAAGCAGACTCAAACCGACGGCGTGGATAATCATCATCAAAGGGATAACTATCGCATAACCTAACGGTTATCTCAGGAGTCCTACTAGCCCAAACTAGTAGAAGTCTATCGCTCAACGGATCTCACTGATAAGATCCAACGACTACCCGAAGAAGGCTCAAGTGCATCCAACGAAGGAGATTCGAAGGTACACTCTATATAAACCTCACTACCATACAAGGTGGAGAGGACGGATCAATCGATCAAGAAGAATACTATCGAGACTCGAGTTGGAACACGAAGACCAAACATCGGCGATCGCATCTAGATCACCTTTCCCGTCTCATCATTAGCTCGGCTCAGAACCGTTGGATTAAGTTCATCAACCGACTTAGCCTTCGGAGGTGGACTCCCGACCCCAGCGGTCGGACCACATCTGACACTTTCGTTTTGCAAGACATCACGTGGAGATCCAAGGGCTGAGCAGATTTTGGACGCATCACCTACCTTACCAAAGATTAAGCATTTCTTATGGAGAACATCTTATGATGCGCTTACTATCGGAAAATCTATTTTTCGTAGAAGTAGTGTTCAAACCCCATTATGTCTTATATGTGGTAAGAATGTTGAAAATTTTGGTCATGCTTTACTATTTTGTTCCCATGCAAAAGAATGTTGGAGAATGTTTCCTCTTTGGCTCGATGTTTCAAATTTTCATGGTGAATCCCTTCATGATTAGATATATTTTATATCTGATAAATTCAAAGAATATGAGAATTTGAATTATTTAGATCAAGTGTGGAGTTCTCTTATGTGGTGTATTGGGAAATCTAGAAATTCCATGCTTTTTAATGGAATGATCATTCCATAAGATATACACTCACATCTTTTCATACTTTATGTGTAGAAATTCAATTTTTTTGTACTAATACTTCTCATGGAGACACTAGGGCAGCATACCCTTTGCATAGAGTGGAAAGCATGGATGATGATTCGGAATTATTTTATCTTTTCGTCGATAGATCATGGGATTCTAGATCTTTTTTTTGCAGCACATGATGCATTTTGTGGGACGTTCAACATGTTTTCATAGCAGCCCAATGCATTGGAAATGAATATTCATTAGCAGCTTTGATGGAATTGGAGGCTTTTAGAGATGGTTTCCGGGTCAAGCTTTGTCTTTGGATGCTTTTATTTATTGAAAATTTCATGTTGTTGACAAAAAAAATAATAAGAAATGAAAGCCCATCATATATTTAAATTATAAAGAAAAAAAAATCGCATATCGAGGTATACATAAACATACTTGAATAAACCTCATATCCAGAAAAAGAAAATGAAATCTTTGATTTTAGATTTCTTGTAAGAAAAACAATATAATAAACACGTGAAATATTCAAATTGATGACACAAATAAATTTCTTCTCCCCTAAACCATTGCCATCATATATACTAGCAAAGTTCATTTAATCTTGAGGATGACATTGACCAACTGCAAGTTGGCAATGGAATCCTTTCATAATTAAAGAGTTGCTGTATTGCTAAATGAAAATTGATGTTGGCAGGGGTGGGTAAGTTCTCAATTTCTAGGTTAAGAGTCCCCAACAACCCTTCATATTTTTAAGGTATAATTACTCTTTTTTAAATGAAAATTGGATAGCCATGATACGAGGATCTTACTCCCGGGTATCTTTCACGTTCAAAGAATGAAAACTTACTGAGTTCTATTTAAATATAGTTTCTTTTTTTTCCTAACAATTAAATGATTTTATACATTGAGGAAGGGGTTATTTATTTATTTATTTATTATTGTTTTTGGTAAACAGGTTGGGGTTATTACATACTATAAGGTAGGACATCGCCTCTACCTCATGGGGATTCTAATTCTAATCTCCTGCTTAGAGATATTGGTTTTTTATTAATTGAGCCACCTCTTAGGGTTATATTTAAATATATTTACCCTTCTATATATGAAATTGGTTCAATCATGTTAGGATAAAATATGTTGACCATTGGCCGGCCATTGACTTGAGTATGAGCCTACTGAGCTAGAGGTTCTATTCGGTTTAGTACGAAACCATTTTAGACCGCTCAGACGCGTCAGTTGCACCGCTTGTTAGCCGATCAATTAGGCTTTGGTTCATGCATTTGATGCTTGCATGTCACCTTGTCATATCTTGATCTTTGTCCATTGTATTGTGTCTAATATGGGCAATCCAAGGGGTGTCCGATATTGCACACCATCATTTGGCTATTGCAATTCTTTTTATGATAGTGGGTCACATGTATGGGACCAAATGGGGCATTAGTCATGGCGTAAAAGATATTTTAGAGGTTCATAGAGGACCATTTATAGGCCAATGTGTTAGGTGTATTTTTTTATATTAAAACCTCTATTAAGTTTCAAAATTAGTTTTTGTATTTCTTTTCATTTTAATTGTTTTGTTAGTATGTGAGACCCATGACATAAGGGTGGTAATGAGACACCCATGAATAAAGGAGGCCATTAATGTCCTTGGTTATAATGAGGCTTTTCATGACATTGATCATGAAGTGTAAGGTAGTTATGATATCAATTGCAATTTATATGAGAATCTTACAGGTCTTAATCATGGTGATGAAGTGGGTATACTTGTAAGGTGGAATTTACTCAAATTATAACTATTGACCTTCAATTCTGTTATTCCTAGGTTGACACTGAGAGGGGGGTGAACCAATGTCTTCAAAAAATCTGCTTTGATGTGAAGCTTCTTTAATCTCAAAACAAGATTGATTATAACAATCTCGTAGCTATCAACTGCACAAGGACACGTCCACCACACACCACAATGTGGCTGGGTCTACCAGACAGTGTACCACCATTCTGCAATCAAGGCACTCCAATATGTGCAACAAAGATAAATAAACCAAAGACACAATGCTCCAAAGTTTATGTGGTTCGGCCAAACTGCCTACATCCACGGAGTAATACCCTACCTAGGGTTTCGTATATTACTCAATACACTCCTAGATATTTTGACTGCTACAACAGTCCAGGAACACAAATCCCTACTTTAGTCTAAAATGCAATTCAGACAAGGACACCAACCCCAACCCCCTAGACAAGCTCCAACTTGCTAGGTTACAATGTAAAACAATAATTCAAGTTCTCCAAATTACATTCACAATCTAGGTTCTTCATCAGTAAACACAACCTAGAAAATAATAGAAAAAAACTTGTGAATACGGGTTACCTCAACTTGTGTAAGATGCATGGTAACAATACTTGTTTTTCTTTTCCTCCAATTCTTCTTTCTCTTTTTAATCTTTCTCAATTTTCCCTCTTTAAAAAAAAAAACACTTGTTGCTCATCTGTTTTTTGTTTCAAACATAGCCTTGCTTCATTTCCTTTTTGGACATAGGATAAAAACAGCCCTTTATCTTTCTTGAATGTAGGGAACAACAACCATTTCCCCTTCTTTTCTTCTTCTTAAAAAATCAGGCAACAACAACATCTTTTCTTAATTTTTCTTCTTTTTCTATCATTCTCTGTTTTTTCTTTCACCTCTTTCTTTCTCCGTTCTTTTTTCTTTTTTTTTAAGAAATAGAACTCAACAATAAAATGCTATTTTTCTTTGAAAAATAATTTTTCAAATACTTGCTGCTTCTTCTTCCTTCTCTTTTCACTTTCTTTCTTATTCAACAAAACAAAAGACTTTCCTGCAGCAACTTCTTCTTGTTCAAAATGTAGACCTTCAACGACAGCTTCTTCTTGTTCAAAACGTAGATCTTCAAGCAGCAGCAATAACATCTTCCACAGCAGCATCTTCTTGTTTAAAAAATACATATTTTCAAGCAGCATCAACATCTTCCAGCAGCTTCTTTTCTTCTCTTTCAAAATTTCAGAAATGGAAGATATATATGAAGAATGATTCAAATCGTTGCTGCAACATCTTCTCTTCTTTCTCTCAAATCTGATTTCTCCCAAATCGTTGCAACAACATCTTCTTTTCTTTCTCTCAAATCTATGACTTATGGCTATGTAGAAGATGACTATTCTTTTCCATGCACAAAAGCCCTTTTCTTTCCAATCTCAAAAATGATTTCAAAAAGGAACTTACCTTTTTGTAAAACTATTGAAAAAGAAACCTATCTTTTTGTGTGTTGTTGTACCATATCAAAGCCCATTGTGTGTTCTTGTACCATATCAAAAGCCCATATCAAAGAACCATTGGTTGAAACAGCTCTAATACTTGGCTGAACCAATTTGATTTTACCCCAACTAATGAACCACTCAAACATCTCAATATTCTCAATTAAGTTGCCAACAATGACAACACCTTCATTTTTCAGCCAATGGAGCAACAAATTCTTATTGCAACTTCATGAACATTCATGGCCATTACCATGATTGGGGTTAAGGTTATTGAATGGATTAAATTCAATTCATACAAATGATAATTAATTCTCCATTTAGTGGGGAAGTTAGGTCAATGTGGTTTATTCTCATTAGTGGAAAAGGGACAAGTCCATTGATTATCCATTAGTAAGAAATTGATTCTCCCCCTTGTGAGGAGAAGAGTCATTGTGATTCAATGACCCAATTCATTGCCTTAAGAATCTCAAGGGGTGTAAGGTGTGGTTTGGGCCTATATAAACCTAACGCCTTCCTTGCACATGGTGTGTAATAGAAACACTCCTCACACTTGCATTATTTTGTTGCTTATTGTTTTAAAAATCTCTTCCTTTGAGTTTGTCTTAGTGTTGAGCTGTAGCTTTTGACTCCTTGAAGGGACTAGAAGAACTACTTCATTTCCTAGTTGGAGGTTGTTTTATTTTAGAGGTGGTGGTACGAAGAACCCTTGGTAGTAGGGTGCATCAATTACCTTAAAGACAGCACTCAATGTGTGACTCAACCTCGTTCGTCGGTGGTTCGTTCGATTGCAACATCAAGCTCTCCGAGTTGGCTAAAGATCTTCATCTTTTAATTGTATTTTAATTCCATTATTGTGTTTTTTAGAATTTATAATACAATTATCCAACAAGTTTAAGGTAATTGATTTTTGAAAGATCCAATGGAAAGTCTTGGAGATGAAGACTTCAACAAAGACGATAAAAACAACATTGTGGTTGTTGATAGAGTTAACACCAGAGGAGATCCTTCAAACAATACAATTGAAGGAAACGTCAACAAACAAGGAGACGACACATTCGTCGGCCGAGATGGTATTAAATATCAATTCTATGTTACCCATGATTCAATCCCCACCAATGTAATCCGGAAAAGTGCAGATCTTATCTCGGATTTGGGTAAGATGAGGATTGTCACTGAGTTTGACAAAATCGAACAGTTTGGAGGTCAAAACTTCAAATGGTGGAGGCAAATGTTGTTGTGTGCCCTAGCCCAAATTGGGGTGGCATTTGCCTTGACTGAACCCATGCCAGAAAAAAGTAATGATCCTGAAAAAGAGGGCAAAAGGGTGGCTTGGATTCAAGCGGACTACCAATGCAAGAATCAAAGTTTGAATGCGTTATCTAATAATTTATACCATGTGTATAGTTCATTAGAATATGCTTATTCGATTTGGGATGCTTTGGTTAAGAAGTATTCTCTTGAAGATTCTAGTTCAAAGAAATACTTGGTGGCTAGCTTTCTAAATTTTTCTATGAAAGATAGTGACACCATATCAACCCAAATTGATTTATTTCAAATTTTGGTTGGGAATGTAGCAAAAGAGAAAATGGTCTTACCTGATGTATTTGTAACCGTGATTTGATTGAGAATCTTCCACCTTCATGGAATGCTTTCAAGATATCTATGAAACATAAGAAGATAGGATTGACCTTAGACCAGTTGGTTGTAAGGATCAAAATTGAAGAAAGGAACCGGCTCAAAAACAAGGGTGCAAAAGACATTGGGGAAAGGCGCTTAAAAGCGAACTTGGTGGTAGCCAATAAGCAAAACAAGAAGAGGACAAGTCATCAAGGCTATGATGAGTCTTTTCAGAAGTAGAAATTGACTTGTTTTGTTTGTGGAAAATTTGTCAATTCAAGAAAGATTGTAGGTTCAAGAAGAAAAACACTGAAAAGGTGAACCTAGTTGAAGATGATGTATTTGTAGCTATGATCATAGAAGCCAATTTGGTTGAAAAAAATCAAAGGGTTGGGTGTTGGATAGCGGTGCTACAAGACATATCTGTGGTGATCTCAAGATGTTTTCATCCTATTCCATGGGCTCAAATGATGAAAATGTATTTATGGAAAACTCCCAAAGTGCCCCTATTATGGGAAAAGGTAAGGTGACTTTGAAACTCACTTCGGGGAAGTTCTCACCAATGTCTTCCATGTGCTAGATATTAGGCGTAATCTAATTTCAATTCCTTTGCTTAATAAAGTAGGAATGAAGTTGGCTTTTGAAAGTGATAAGGCAATTATCACTAAAAACAATGTATTTGTGGGAAAGGGATACTTTAGTGAGGGATTGTTTGTGCATAGCGTTTCCAATGTTGTAATTGAAAAGGCTAGTACTTCTTTTGCTTACTTTGTTGTTTCGTCTAATTCTTTTGATTTGTGGCATGGTAGGTTAGGCTATAGTAGTGTAAATATATTACCAAACTATGCAAGATAGGCATGATCATCGATAAGGTGGAATCTCCCAAGAACAAGCGTAAAACTTGTGTAGAGGCTAAATTAACCAAAATGCCTCACAAAATTATGGATAGAAAGAGTGGTCTTTTGGAATTGATCCATAGTGACTTAAGTGACTATAAGTCATATGAGTCAAGGGATGAAACAATTATGTTATCACTTTCATAGATGACCATTCTAGATATACCATGATATATTTGCTCAAATCAAAGGATGAGGCCGGAAAGGCATTTATATCTTACAAAAAAGAAGTTGAAAATAAACTTGGCAAGAAGATTAAAAGACTTAGAACCGATAGAGGGACTGAGTATTTTAATCTTGATAAGTTTTGTGAGGAAAATGGAATTATCCATGAAACTACCGCTTCTACCAACCAGAATCAAATGGGGTAGCGGAAAGGAAAAATTGTCACATCCACCCAGCCAGTACCCTACCTGGCATACCCAAGTGTGTGATCCACAGCCCCGAAAACCAAGTATCGAGGTAATCAACCTCCCATATAGACAATAACATAATTATGAATATAAATAATCAATGTGCAAAAGATAATCAAAAGATCCAAAAAAGGAAAGAATAAATCATATATCATTAGAGTACGGAAGACAATCAAAATGTCTAAATCAATAAGTAAAGTGAGGCGGAATCCCACTCTACAACCAGCGGAAAGTAGATTGCAAATCAAAAGAAAGATTACAACTGTTTCTAAGATAAGAAAGAAATAACAAACTAAAATAGAGTCTATTCTATCTTATAGAGAACATCTTCATAAACATAAACTTCATCAATGACGCTCAGACGTTCCCAATCCACAGTAGGGCTAATCCTGGTAACAAGCAAAACCACTTGAGGAATCCTCAATGTAATCTTCATGGTTGCCTGCACCTTGCGTGAAGTACGCCTCTTCAGGTTGTGCTTCCTCATATTGACTTTCATAGTCATCAGTACCTGTAGAGCAATCTAACAAAACATTGCACAAAAGGAATGAGTTTCAAAGAAACTCAGTAAGGTAGTTAATCCATAACAACATAAATAGCAGGATTTCAAAACAGAATAAAATGCTATATGATATGAAACACATGATGCAATATGATTCTAACTCTATGTATGCTGATCTCTATTGGTAGACATGCTTTAAGTCATAGCATCGTACTCCTTTAGGAAGGTCTCATCACACAACGCCTTTTGGTAGTGGGTCCGGCATCCCTCGGGACATTCCATGGCTGGGGGTTAAGTCAACACTCTCTCACATCACCATTGGTCTAAGTACCGGCGCATGTTAGGTTCAAAGCCTAGCCAAATGCAAGTCTCCTACTTAGTTACATCAAGTCAGATCCAGATACGTCCATTCCTCGCCCCTAGCGATCCTTTTCGGCATCCTTCACACTAGAGTCCTCATAGTCCCTGACTACGAACTCATCAACCCTATTGGTTATCCACATATGGTAAACGGGAAGCTCTCACGTCCCCTCACGGGTTGGTTACCGGTCTTGAGCGCCCATGAGCCCAAGTCTAACCATATGCAACCCTACCGATAAATGGTCATCACAATGTGATTCCTGTCCTCTCACGGGTTGGTTACCGGTCTTGAGCGCCCATGAATCCCTATTGCTACCACGGGTCGTTCAGTCTCAATACCCCTCCGATTAGGGTCTGAAATAATGGGACATCCTAGCCAAACACTACTAGACAGTCCTAAATATGTCATCCAACAGTTTAGGAAGGTGTCCAGAGGGCATCTCCGGAAACATCCCATAATATTCCCGTAGTTGTCCAAGGACAGAAGTGTCAAAAGGACACCTCCCCTTTCCAAACCATACTTAATCATACACAAGCATAAATCCATAACATCACATGTATGGTAACTTTTTATATGGAAAGAAATCAATAATAACATACAACTTGCATATAACTGGTAAGTAAATCATACATGAGTCAAGTTAACATAAATGAGTAATGCTACTGTAATCAAGACTATGCAATAGTAGTATATCATTGTAAGAATCTAATTAAGGAAATAAACTAACAAGATTTAAATATAGAAACTAGGATATGCAATCTATGTAGTTAAGGAAATAACCATCCTTACCTTATATAACTCGCAAAGGAATCTTAGGAAATCAAGTAAGACCTTGACTAAACTTGAGAAGAAAGTCCTAAACAAGTATATACAACATATTAGGAAAGATACCTAGAAGGAAAGATATCAAAACATCCAAAATAGACCAAATATGAGATTGCTGTACTCATTGGTCGATTGACTTGGTCTACTGCCTCAGTCGACCAATAGAGACAGTGGCCTTCAAAAATCAGAGATTTAAGAATATGAAACCGAATTTGGTGGTTCAAAAGGGTACTAAACAAGGGGTAAACTACAATGGCAGTATACTAGTATATAGAGGACTCCAAAACACTAATAAAATCAAGTCTTCAAGTTACAAATTAGGAAACAAAAGTTACCATAATTAGATCAATCATGGTTCTTGAAGGATTCATAGTGAAAATCATAGACAAGAATAATAAGATGATGGATAACTGATTGTGAATAAGAAATCATGAAAAGCATGCATAGATCTTCAAGAAAAATAGATCTAAGACTGAAGAACATGATCTAAATAAGGAAAGAGAATGAATGCAAGCTTTCCTTCAAAAGCGAGTGATGATCTTGATGAAGATCATCCACCAAGCTTTAGATCCTTAGGAAAAGAGAGGGAAGGAGTATAATGATGGTTGCAACAGAAATACAACATCACTACTACCGTCCTCAATCAGAAAAGGAAAGAAAATTAATGAAGAATCAAAGATGAAACATAGAAGAGGATGATCACATACCTTTTTGTGTAAAAGCACGAGTTTTGACGAAGATCCGTCAAGATAATCACCAAGGACGCAAGGGAGATGACTTGCAGAGAGATCTGGTATGTTCAAAAGAGTTTGGAGGTAGAAAATACGAAGTAGACTCGCAATTGGACTTAAATAGAGAAAGCAAAGACCTAATTAGCAAAATCAGATCCCATTGGTTGACTGGGTCAGTCGACCAATCAGGACAACAAATCCAAAACAGGAAAATGAAGGCTCAGATCAAATCCAAACATAAAGGGGTTTTGCACACACTTCGAACCATGACAGAGAGCACTCCAAGTCCATCAACTAATTCCATCTTCATCAGGGTGCAGTTTCCATAAATGGAACACTGACATCAACACTCATGGATTCCAAGCCAGCCACCAAGTCTTCAACTGGGATGGCCCAAAGCTGACTTCTTGCCTTACTTCGGGTTGTCGGACCTACAAACAACAGGGTTTCCGGGTCAAGGTTAGGGCTGAGTTTCACAAAAATAGATCTCTTAAAGAGATGATGAACTCTATGTTGTTGAGTTCTAATGTACCACTTGATATGTGGGGGGAAGCCATGTTGACATCATGTTATCTATTAAATAGAATCCTTCATAACAAGACCGATATGGTTCCATTTGAGAAATGGTTTGGTAGAAAACCAAGTACAAGACATTTACATGTTTGGCTATTTGGCCAAGGTATTATTACCGGATTCTAAGAAAAAGACTAAAACATGTGATTGTGTGTTCATAAGGTATGCGATAAATAGCACGGCGTACCTGTTCATGGTAATTAAATCCATGGATGATGTTATCGTACCAAATAGCATCATAAAATCAAGGGACGTTGAGTTTTTTGAAAGTATATTCCCCTTATCTCCGCTTTACATATGAGTAAGGAGAACCAATTGACCAATGGGGAATTGGATCCAATTCAAAAGAATATCAATCAAGAATTGGGTAATAGTGATGAAAATCAACCAAAAACAAACAAATGACTTACAAGAGCCAAATATAAGAATGATGAGTGGCTTGTTTGCTTGGTAGATAAGGATCCTCTTAATTATAAAGATTTTATCACGTCACTAGATGCCATATTTTGGAAGGAGGCAATTAAGAGTAAACTTGATTCAATGTTGGCAAATAATACTTGAGAATTGGTGGATTTACCAATTGGCTCTAAAACTTTGGAGACCAAGTGGATATTTCAAAAAAAGTTAAAAAGTGATGGGTCACTTGATCGTTTCAAGGCTAGACTTGTTGTCAAGGGATTTACGCAAAAACCAAACATCCACTATTTTGACACATTTGCCCCTGTGTGGAGAATTGGCTCAATAAGGGTTATGTTGGCAATAACGTCAATACATAATTTGGTCATCCATCAAATGGATGTAAACATTGCTTTTCTAAATGGTGATTGACCAAAGGGATCGACCAAAGCTACTGTGTACGGACAGTAACTTCCAACTTTAGTCGGAAACTCTTCAAATGACATCGGAACACCCTGAAATTAATAGAAAATTTCTAAAATAACGTATAAATCTAATAAATCTCCTAATAGGCTTGATCCGTGGATTCTCACGAAAATGCTAGAATGAATGGAAATTCATTTTAAAGATAAGAAAATAGTAGGTCATGCATAGAAAACAACCTAAGAATAGATCTAACATAGTTTAGAATCAAATAACTAGAGTAAGAGTAAATCATGGTCTCATGCTAGATCAAATCCTTGAAGACACACCGTATTGTCTACGAAAAGGATAGAGTGAATAGAAATTCACTCTAAGATATGAGGATTAGAGACTAGATCATTACAGTAGTGTAAGACCTTCCTCACAATCAAAACAAAAAGTAGAAACAATAGAGAGAATAGATCAATGAACTATAGGATTGAAAACTAATCTTTTAGAAGAAGAATCAATGGAGGAACTTCTGTTGGATGCTTGGAATCAACCTTGAGCTTCAAGAGGAGGCTCTAGGGTTCTTCTCACGTTCTCCAAAACTTAAGAGGCAAAGTGTTTAGGTTTAGTTCAAAGTTACATATAAATAGAACTTCAAAACCTTAAACTTCCAAAGATAAACAATTCTACCCCGAGGTTGCGTTGGTCGGTTTCTTTGGTCGATTGGGTCGACCAAAGGGTTCCCCCTTGCAAATTGCTGAAATTTGGTTTCCAAAAGCCAAAACCAACACATGGGTCCTCAACCAACTTAAGGAAGGGTCTTACCTGACTTTATAGGGCCTTCCAATGGTGTCAACACTGTATTCAAGGTCCATCTTCCAAGTCCATCATCATTTAGGCTACATCTTCTTCCAAAACCACACAAGGTTTCCAAGATGAGATCTTCACTATCAATCTCCATTGGTTCAAGGTCAGAGCCAATAGGTTCACTAGAGAGGGTCCACAGCTGTCTTCTACCTTGACTTCGAGTCTTCGGACCTACAACAAAGATTTTCGGATTAGGGTAGGTGCGTGATTTCACAATAGAGTTCATCTCAAGACTTGCATCGTCATCTAAAAAGAAAGACATTCCATGGGTGAGTTCCACCAAACTCATGAGGGGAACACAAGCACATCCATTATGAATGATGCCACACAAGATACGTTTCAAGATGTCGATCTCTAACTATGGTATCATGTATTAAACATGTTACCAGTTCTCTATAGTAGGGTCCCAATCTCAATGATCATGTGTTTTTGGTAAGGGCCACACTCTGCGCCACAATCGGTGTCCAAAGTTTTCTTGGTCCACTCACCTTTCTCATCAACTCATCCATGATTTTCCATCACCGTTTCCATCTCTCAAAATAAAAGGCACAACCATTGGTGTCAGATTATCATGTGTCAAGGATATTCCTAACCATGCAAGGCCTTCTACTTGTAGTACTATCCATTGTTAAACAATACCATTCCTCAAGCTCCGACTATCTTGGTTTAGTAGTCCCCACCATTCTAAAAGTATTGATCCTCAAGCTCTTAGCTATATTTATAATGAGCATCCCAACAACCCTATGCGATACCTCGAGCTCTAACTATCTCGGTATGACATGAATAATACACTAGTGTACTTGGTGTCCCCTCACGGTTTTTCTTTTGCTCTTGAGCGCCTACGAGTACCACCACTCCACGGATTGCTAACCTCAATACCCCTGTTGATTGGGTGGTAGCACTAAGGGTTTGTCCTAGATAATGCATCTACATGAGTATGTGCATATTTTATAGTGCATGTTCATGTGGAGATACATGAGTATTTAGAGACAACGGTTGTAGCCACCACCTCCCTATATCCTATAAGATGTAGATTCCCAAGCCATATATCATTTCCAACAATTAACCATAATGAACATGAGTTAAGCATAGAAGATGAAAATGCAAAATTATGATATAACACATCCACCCCTGTTTGTACTCCATGCATGCATGCCCTACTGTAACATGGAATCCCATTATACAATAAGTTATATAAATCTAGATTCATAATTAGAATGCAAATTCATTTCTAGAACTAGCATCCAATTTTCCTCACCTTGATTTGAAAGTTTGGTTGATTGAATTTAGGTGTTCCCCCAACTTTATCCCCATTATTATGTTTTAGACAAGTTAGTACACATGTAAAGCTGATGGCCACCAATTGCAGTAATTAATCGATGGTAGCAACACTAGACTAGTAATGATTTGGGCATAAGTCCATCCTCTTTTTTTTTTTTTTTTTTGTCAAATTGGGCATAAGTCCATCGATACTGCATCAATGACCTTATCAACTGCTTTTGTTCTTGAATATAATGAGATATGGATTTAATCTCCAGTGGGTTTCCACCTACAAAAGTCCACCATTCCACTTGCATTCCTAAGGTATTTAAGATTTCAATTCCTTTTATCACACCCTACTCTACATTAAACCAATTCAACTCAAAAGTGTGTATAATCATGATTGATGGTGTTCCTTACTGTAATTTCAGCATTTGGGGTTCATTTAGCTTAGGACAAATCTCAAACCCCAAAAGCCCCTTAATTAATCACAATTCCTTACTTCAATCAACTCCTTAATGCCTAAATTTAACTTTTACCGTTAAATATTTTTCTAAAATCGCAAACTACCATTGGCTAAAAATATTTTTTTAGTTTAAACCCTAAATTATCGTAATCGCACTAGTAGTTAAAATACTAAATTACCCTCAATTAAAATAATTGTTAAAAACCAAAACACCATAATTGAAATTCAAATTATCTTTAATTATTAAAAGCCCAGCATACCCTTTTGATAATTCAGTATTGAAATTGCATTTTGATATCAAGCAGTTCGTGTTTTTTTAGTTATTTGATAAAATAAAAAAAATAAAAAATAAAAAATAAAAAAAAAAAAAGAGAGGTTATGTTGGGGTTTTAATAATTAAAGATAATTTGGGTTTTAAGTATTGCATTTTGGTTTTTAACAATTATTTTAATTGAGGGTAATTTAGTATTTTAACTGCTAGGGTGATTACAATAATTTAGGGTTTAAACTAAAAAAATATTTTTAGCCAATAGTAGTAGTTTGGAGTTTTAGAAAAATATTTAATGATAAAAGTTAAATTTAACCGAGAAAGTTAACAGAGGGGAGGTGTTTGATATATTTGTTAGGTAAGTGATATTATCCAAGTAAGAGGGGGTGTAAGTGTTATTTGTCTAGCTAAGAGGGGAGGTAAGTGATATTTACCCTTTCCTCTATACTGATCTAATTGACCCCAATTCTTTTTGCATTGGTATCTAAACTAGTTGTCGGAGTAACTACTATCAACAATTCTTCGGTTTCAAGCCCTACGTCAGACTAAGGGTAGGATTTTAGGTAGGGGTATTATAGTGATGCTTTCACATACTAACTTGATCGTCGGAGGTGACTACTCAATCCACACAGTTGGCCCGCTCTCGCCATTTGTGTTATTGAGCATACATAAGTTCTATTTTTAGGGCAATCCTTGGTTCCCCAGAGAATTAATTTTGTATGCAACAAGGATAAAAAAGAACGAATCCAATGCTGAAGGCTTCCCGCACAAGTAAAATCTGATGGATAATTTTCCTATATATTCTTACTTCAATATTTTTGGCTGAGACTACTTCCATAACTTGACCTTAGGGTACAATAGTAATATACTAACCACTATAGTAAGGCCCGCCCCCTAAAAACATCAAATGTGGTCCCTGGCCTAAAATCAATTACTGCACTCATCAACTCATCCTGAAAGTTTTTATGGGCGATTATTTCATCTTTGAAGGTTCGGTAGATCATATAAATGAGGTTGACTAACAGATTCCCTCACCTAAGGTACACTTGTCGCCATGATGAAACCGTGGCTAAGTTCAAAAAATTTTAATTTTCTTTAAACTAAAACAATAATACATATTGCATTGAATCTGATCCCTGCGCTCCCACTAAACTGCTTTTTGACGTTGAGGTTTCTTTTGTTAGTTGGTGTTCCAAATTAATGGTTGATTACAAGTAGCTTTCTTCAATTATGGATTCCTTTTCTCTTTAATGTAATTGAAAATATGGAATCATGAAATCTTTTTTCTTTTGGCCAATTATGGTATCCCAGTAACAAGTATCCCAGTAACAGCCACTCAACCACCAAAATGTCATTTGGATTCTATTCCCAATTTTTTTTTGATATTCTTGAGACCTTATTAATATTATTTAGTAATAATATCAAGCTTAACCGCTCAATCGAGATTCTTGGGATTCTATTGCCCAAAAGAAATAAATTTATTAATATTATTTAGTAATAATATCAAGCTCAACCGCTCAATCGAGATTCTTGGGATTCTATTGCCCAAAAGAAATAAATTTGAGATTTGTTGGTATAATTATTTTATTTTATTTATTTATTTTGTGGAAAAAATGAGAATTTTTATTAATAGAATTAAATAGAATACTTACAATAATACAATATTAGGTTTTAAAGAACCTGCGACCCTGCCGCTCTTCTATAAAATATTGCGAGAGCTGAGCAGGCAAAGAGAGAAGATCCAACAAAATTTATTGGTCTGTCGTTGCCAATCTGGCTAAATAATCTGTTCACCTATTAGTCTCCATAACTCCATGCAACAAAATACACTCCTAAAACAAAGATCTCAAGTGAAGAATATTCTCACTTATTAGTCTTCCTAACTCCATGCACCAAAATACACTCCTAAAACAAAGATCTCAAGTGAAGAATATTCTAAACAATGTGTAATATCCTCCAATGTGGGCGGTAAGTACCCAGTAGAGTCCTAATTGCCACTTGGGAGTTTGAATGCAAAAAAAAAAAAAACCTTATTACAACAATATTGTCTAGCAAACTGCAAAACCACACTAAATTACAAGCATCTCAGCATGAAAAACACTCACATTAGCATAGCCACCAGCACAAGCAAAAATAACATCACCTCCACAATTCCGAACCATAGCACCATATCCTCCAATATGTCATCGGAGAGAACCGTCACAATTGATCAGGATCCAACTCCATGGCAGTGGTAACCAATAATGGACAGAACTCTTGACTTAGGCAAAAGAAACTGAAATACTCCAACTAAAGAATAATTGTCTCTGTCTCGAGCAATCCTCCACCACTGGCTTTGCGAACTGAAACTATAATCGGGTCATCTTAGCCGTTAAGTAAAAGATGTCGAGTTCACTCTGAGAACCCTATTGAAAGGCACAATTATTCCTTTCCTGCCATAGAAAGTAAATCATGGTAACAAAGTTGAATCGTCTCACATCATTCAAGCTATCGGATCCCCTTAAATGCTCAATGCACCATTGCAAAGCGTTTGCCCATAAGAGGGGACCAGGATCCTTGAGTCCATAAAGGACCATTAGACAACTCCAGACGCCAACGAGAAAGGATAGGAGAAGAAGATTGAGCATGCGACTCTCCTACCGACTGACATAGCAAGCAAGTTGGGTCAATATTCCTACCCCATGAGAATAATTGATCCTTGGTAGGAAGGCGCTCAAGGCAGGCTAACCAAGCAACAAAGGCAAACCGTTTCGGATTTTTAGAAGACAAAATCACATTATACCAACGCACTTCTCCACCTGCTTGATGAAGCATACTATAGGCCGAACTAATAGTGAACTCACCTGATGTTGGTTGTCCACACTGGCTTGTCCCCCTCCAAACGACAAAATATGGGTGTCTTAGAAATTTCAGGTCACTTGTCATGAATCATGGGATCATTTACCTCTCCATTCCATGTTCCATGATCACCCATCAAGTCTGAAATGTGAGAATGAGGCTCCCTGCCAACCGTAGTAGACACCAACAACCCAGGGCTATAAAGTGGATTCCAACCATGGATCAAACCAAGTTGATATGGTGGATCAGTCATGCACTAAGACTGAATCTTATGAATAATCAGTGGTCTAACCTTCAATATGGCCCGAAGAGAGAAAGAACATCGAGTCAGAAGAGGAAGGGACCAAATAATGTTCTTCTTCAACCACCTGTGTCGAACAAAAGTTTGCCATAAAAATGACGGATTCATGCATATGAGCCAACTTTCTTCACCAAGGCTACCAAATTCCAAATGGAAATATCCTTGATGCCTAAGCCACCTTCCTTGAATGCTCTGCAGATCTTTTGCCAAGAAACTTTAATTGATCCGCTTTCTCTAGAACCCCACCATAGGAAGCGAGCCATGGATTGTTCCAAGGACTGCACCACTGTCTGAGGTAACTTGAAACATTGCACCCAATACCCAATAATGTCATAAAGATAGAGTTAATCAATGTCAACTGCCCTGCATAAGATAAAGATTTTGCCCTCCAAGCATTCAGCCTACCCTTCACCTTGGCAATAAGAGATGCAAAGCCCACTGGAGACTAGAGTAGGATGCTTCGAAGTAAGAGGAACACCAAGATAACGAACCAGCAAAACACCAATCGGGAACCTAAAAGATTGTTGAAAGGCTTCCTGAATCAGTTGGGGAGTATTAGAGAAAAAAAATTGTTGATTTATCCCTGTTCACCGAAAGACCCGATTTTGCTAAGAAGTCACTTAAGACCCTGTCAAGACATTTCACATTTGCAATAGAGGATCTACCAAAAATAAACAAATCATCAGCGAAGCATATAGTAGTAATTTTTGGCTTCTCAACAAATTGATGATACTTGAATTCACCCAAGCAAGCAACCACAGATAGAGAATCAGTAAACACTTGAAGCACTAAATTAAACAGAGTTGGGGAAAAAAGGCATCCTTGCCGAAGACCCCTATTCACAGTAAAGTAGGGGGATTGAGCATCATTTAAAAACACCACATAATGAGGATTCATTACTACCTGAATCACCCAACTTATGAAAAGAGGATGAAATTGCATACGAAGATGCAATGTGAAAAGAAAATTCCACTTCATAGAGTCATAAGCCTTTCGGAGATCCACCTTTGTAGCGAAATGAGGCATGCCTGAATAAAGGTGATATCCTTGAAGAAGATCCTGGGACACCAAAATATTGTCTGTGATATGCCTACCTTTTGTAAAGGCAGTCTGATTTTCCCCAACTAGCCTGGGAATCACTGACTTGAATCTGTTCGACATGAGCTTGGCAATAAATCTGTATAAAAATGAACTAACTGCAATGGGTCGGTAATCACTAAAAGAATTATGGATCTCCCCTTTGGGAATCAAGGTAAGTTTAGAAAGCCTTACTTGATTAGGGAGAAAAGGCCTGGGAAAAAATAAAAAATCAAGAATGGCATTATAGAGATCATCACCAATAATAGGCCATGCTTTCTTGAAAAAAATAAGCGCCAAAACCATCCGTGCCAGGGGAACTTTGATTGTCAACATCGAAGACCACCTTTTGAACTTCTTCTTGAATAAAAGGCCGAATAAGATTGCTCTATTCGATAAAATCAAAGTGCCAGTCAATGGGTAATGTAAGATTAGTGCAAACTACCTGAGGGGTCCCCATACCATGTTCTTCAAAGTAACCAGTTGCTTCATTCCTAATCTCCACCTCATCCATCAGCCAATCACCCCCTTCGATTTTGAATTGAATTAATGCTATTTTGGCTCTGCGAGCTTTGACACAATTGTGAAAGAAAATAGAATTATCATCAGCCTCTTGTAACCACTTTGCCTTAGCCTTCTACTTCAATTCAAACTCAGTAACATGTATGTTCGTGAGATTTTTAATTGAATGAATGCATGTTTGTAAGATATTATGTATTAGAGTAAGTTATAGATATTTCCTTTCTACCCAAAAAAAAGTGTTATAGATATTGCCTTTTGGATCAAATTATTATGTTAGATTTACTTTAATAAAAAATCTAATTTTATATCAAGTTTTAAAGTTTGTTATTTTATTTTCTTTTACTTTAATTGATTTACTTGTGTGTGGGACCTATGAGTTAAGATTGTAATTAGGCTCTTCATGACTTTAATCATGAGTGGTGAAAGGACTATGAATAGCAGTTAGAATTGATATGTGCTAAGGAGTAGGGTACCTTGCCGATTTAAGTTGTATTAATATACTTACTCTTTGTATCCCTGTAGATACCTTTGTGCTCTTTACATTCATATATTGAAATATACTTCTCTACATGGTATCGGATTTCATTCTTGAATAATCGCCACTTTCCTGGTAAATGGCATCTATTCCTTCTTTGTCCTCTAAGACACCGTCACTAGTAGTGACGTCATCTTCCTTAGTTTCGCTCAACGCCATTGAGTTTCAATCAACATCATTGCTTCTCTCTCAATAAACTGAATTCTTCCAATTGCGTACTATGGAAGGCTCAACATGTCTCATTGCTGAAGGTTATGATCTTCTAGGGTATCTTGATAGTTTGTTTCCAAGAACCTCTTCTATTTCTTCTGAGTGTTCTGATCTTTCTCCTAGTTCTTCTAGATCTTCATCCTCCCCTTCACCTTCTATACTTTGGGACTAGTTGACCACGTTTTGGATATGACTATATTGTTTTTGTTGATGAGTTTACAAAGTACACATCGTTGTATCCTATGGAACAAAAGTCAAATTTGTTCTCAATCTTCCTTAGGTTCAAGCTTGTGGAAAATCATTTCTTTCTAAAATATGTACTATATAATATGATAAGAGGTTCTAAACATAAAAAATTGTTTTAAGTTTCTTGTTGAATGTGGTATTGCACATGGGATTTCGTGTCCTTACACTCCTCTATAGAATGGGGTAGCAGAGAGAAAGGATAGGCATATCTTAGAATCTAATTTGGCGTTATTGTTTCAAGCTTGTCTTCCACAGAAAAAATCGTTTGTTGTGCACATCTCTCTGTTGTGCATAGCAGTGCACCACTAAATTGTGACACGTGTAAAATGCCAGTTTAATGGTTGAGATCAAAATGGTAATTTTTAAGTGTAAAACCCCTAAAAAAAAAACCATTTAACCTACACCCGCTGCATATGAAAAAACCCGATTGATTAACAACTCTGAAAACGTCAACTTCCCCTTCGTTTCTTAGTGATCGTCTTCTTCCTCCTCAATTCGTGGGTTGCAAGAACTCCCCTTCATTTCTTAGTGAGAGTAAATGCAGGAGAATGCTGCTCACTCTCAAATCTCAATTACAACTCCCAGTTGTTCTGTTCCTGACTTCTTACTTCATGATTTGAAGAGTCAAGAGACAACAATGAAGAATAGAAGAAGATGGGAGACTCTGAGACAGAGAGAGGATGAGGTGAGACTGAAATTGAAACTGAGAGACCCCACAGTACCACTGGACAGTATGATCCATTAACGGAAAACCCAAACCAGAAATTGAGGGAAAAAATCTTGATGACTTCTTCTCTCTCACTCATCCTTTTACCCATTCATCTCAGCAGCATTTCAAGGTTTCTACACTAGATTTTGCAAAGAAAATGATGAGAGAAAAGAAAAAAAAAAAGAAATCAGTTAAATGAAGGGAGTTGTTAGTTGTAAAAGCTAAGGATGGAAAAAGGAAGAAGACGACTTCAGAGATGCGATTTTAAGGGGGATTTTCAGAGTTTTCAATCATTCAGATTTTCTCATATGGGGCGGGGCGGGTATAGGTTAAATGGGTTTTTTTTAGGGGTTTTACACTTAAAAATTACCATTTTGATCTCAACCATTAAACTAGTATTTTACACGTGTCACAATTTAGTGGTGCACTGTTGTGCACAACAGACGATTTTTTTCCGTCTTCCACAGGTTTCTTGGTTCTTTAGTTTTAAATAGAAAAATATATATTTATCTTGTTGAATCTTCTTATTAGTGAGGGGAAAAAATTGCAAAATACTTGAAGACAAGTAATAATTGCTCTTCACCCTCCTCTTTTCTTTCTTTCTTTCTTTTCTATACTTTTCTCTTGAAAGTCCAAATCGGTACGAGGATTGAGGAGTGTAGTTTGGAAATTTTGGAAATATAGTAAATATTTGAATCCTAAATATTCTTATAATAAAGATGCACTTGATATATCATTTGAAATATAAGGAGTATAAATATAATAGAATAAGTTTCAGGGAGCGTAAGCATAATAATTTACAGACTTAAGGAGCATTAATGCATCTTCTCTATACAATAACATCCATGGTCTTCTAAATTTATTCCTAGAGCAACAAATACTGCTCTTGATTGTGTTGGTATGCGGAGAAAATATGATTGAACTTGGTTCATTCATGGTTTGACCCTCGACTCCGGTCGAGACGAAGGGAATCGACTCGTTTCCGAGCGAGCCGGTTCAGGAGGTAGCTTGCTGAGGAAGAAAACTAAATCAGCCACAAGCATGCCCTAATCCAATACTTATGGAAGAGGTTAATTAACCTAATGACGGCAAGCAGAATTCGGCGGCTGTCACTTATCGCTTTCAAAAGGATAACCATCAGATAACGATCGGGTTATCCTAGGAGTCCTCTACTAGTCCAAACTAGTAGAAGTCTATCACTCAACGGATCTATCTGTTGAGATCCAACGATTATCCGAAGAAGGCTCAAATACATCCAACGAAGAAGATTCGAAGGTACACTCTATATAAACATCACATCCCCACAAGGGAAGGACACACACACTTGGACGTGAATACCCAGATGCTTACTATCTGAATCGTATTCTAGTTATTCATTCCTTAGCTCTGTGTTCTAACAGAGCCGTTTGTGATTAAGTTCATCAACTGACTTAGCCTTCGGAGGTGGACTCTCGACCCCAGCGGTCGGGCCACATCTGACGCTTTGTTTTGTAGGTCATTCTCAGGAGATCTAAGGGCTGAGCAGATTTTGGACGCATCATTTGGCGCCGTCTGTGGGAAACGTTTCAAAAAGCTATGGTGACTAGATCAGCGGCAAGCAGCAACTGCTGCACAGCAAGATGCTGGCGTCCAAATTCCTGGAGTAAACAATCCAGATATTCCTCAGGGAAGTCGACCGCTCGAAGTAGATGGCGGTCAAGGAGGTAATAATCCTCCAGATTCACTCCAGCATCAACTGGATCAACTGAAACTCCAGATGCTGGATGTAAGTCAGGCACTCCGTGCACTGACCAGGTAGGTGGTGGTGCCACCAGAGCCCGATCATCGTGATGCAGGAAGGCGCGCATCACAGTGAGACCGAAGACTGATTGACGAACAAAATGTCGGTCAAAACTTTCGTGAAGGCGACCAAATACCTAGGAGAACTGAAAATCTCCCTAGGCGTGATGATCGGTTCGACGGACCACAAGGAAGTACTACTGATTCAAATACAAGGTTGGTTACAGGAGTAAGAACTCACTCACCAACTATTAGACGTGCTGCTCGTGATGATCGTGTTGTTCGTGATGATCGTGCTATTCGTGATGATCGCGTTGTTCGTGATAATGATTACGTTGTTCGAGGTCGTGATCGTGTTGCTGAAGATCGATCGACACATATTGGTCAGGAACTAGCTAATATCAATCAGAAGCTCGAGCAATTGGCGAAAGGTAGGATAACTGATGATATCTATTCAATTATTCAAAAGACTCCGTTTGCCGAGCCCATTGCCGGATATCAGTTTCCTCGCAATTTCCTTCTGCCAACTTTTTCTACATTAGACGGCTCCGGAGATCCTACGGCCCACATCGGTTATTATCAGTAGACTATGGCAGTTGCAGGTAATTCTGATGAAATTCTCTGCAAGGTCTTTGGTTCATCTTTAACTCGAGCGGCACAGAAATGGTTCTCGAACCTCCCATCGGGAAGGATTGTGAATTTCGACGAGTTTGCACACAAATTCATAGGGCGGTTCCAGAGTGGAATTCAGATCAAGAAGACCGAAGAAACCTTGTTTACTATTAGACAAGGGAAGAATGAACCAATTCGGGAATATCTGAAAAGATTCAACAGGGTTACAATGGAGATAGAGAATCTAGATGAGCAAGTAGCTAAAACTACTTTGTTCATTGGACTCACTAATCGAAGACTCTTAGAGTTATTACTTCAAGATATGCCTACAACTGATGCTGAGTTGGTACAGAGATGCCAAAAGCAGGCAGAAGTCACGGAAATCTTGGATGCACGCCAAGGAGACAATAAAGCCTCCGCAAAAGAACAAAAGGCTCCTGAGAATAAGCAGAAGCCAAAGCAGAATATTCGAGATCGAGTTGGAAAGCCTTATCAGATGTGGCGGCAGAGATCTCCAGACAAAAGTGAGTATACTCCATTAAATACTCCTCGAGCTGATATTCTGAATATTATCAAGAAGCGGAATATCTTGAAGTGGCCTCCGAAGCTTCCTACAAAACCAGGGGAGCAGGATCCAGAAAAATATTGCCATTTCCACAAAGATTACGGTCATTATACCAATGATTGTAGACATTTAAAGGCAGATTTCGAGAGATTGATATCCGAAGGACATTTGTCCAGTTTCGTCAATAGAAGGCGAGAGGAACCACGAGATGCGGGGCCAAAAAGGGACCGATCGGTTAGCCTGGATCAACCGGTAGAGGCTCCTAAATCTAAGAAGGGTAAGGAGATAATTGATGCTACTTGGTCACCAAACCTTACGATTTTTGGAGGTCCCGAGCCTGAATCACTCCAGAGGCTGAAAGCAAAATCAAAATTTGTTGAAACCAGAGAGACGCAGAAGCATAAGAGACCAAATGGTGAGGGTTTGATCACCTTTGGGGAAGAAGATGAGAGAGGCGTTTGTTTACCTCATGATGATGCCATAGTCATCAAAGTAGAGATTGCGCGCCGAGAAGTACATAGGGTGTTAGTTGACACCGGGTCCGCTGCAGACCTATTATCTTATGCAGTGTATCAAAAACTTAAGGTGGGTGAAGACTTGATGGAGCCATCATCCACACATCTATATGGCTTTGCAGGATCATCTGCAGTTGCGGAAGGATCGGTCCAGTTGGACCTATCAATTGGAAGCTTCCCCAAGGAAGGGTAAATTTCTTGGTGGTTCGGGATCTCCCTGCTTACAATGTAATTCTTGGGAGACCATCGCTGTCAAAATTAGGTGCTATCGTTTCAATGAAGCACCTTATGATAAAGTTCTCGACTAAGATGGGAGTCGGTCAAGTTTCATCTTACCAAAAAATTTCTCGGCAATGTTATGTTGCATATTTAAAAGATAAGGAAGGGCCAAGAAAGATAATGGCCTTACCGATTGAAGTACGAGATGATCGGGATGAAGCAGAAATGCAAAGGCCCGAGCCAATAGAAAAACTAGAGCAAATCCAGTTGTATCTCGGTGATGAAAAAAGAGTTACTTATATTGGGTTTGAGCAGCTGGAAGAATTCAAAGGGGAGTTGAAGTCTTTTCTTCAGCAAAATAGTGACGTGTTCGTGTGGTCTGCAGATGATATGCCAGGAATCGATAGGCATGTTGCAGAACACAAACTTTGGCTAGATCCCAAGGTGAAACCAGTTATCCAGCAAAGGAGAAATTTCTCTATGGAAAAATATGAAGCCGTTCAAGGCGAAGTCGAGAAGCTGAAGAGTTCTGATTTCATCGAACCAATTGAATGCCCCATCTAGCTGGCCAACGTCGTGATGGTCAAAAAGGCAAATGGGAAGTGGAGAATGTGTACAGATTACACAGACCTCAACAAGGCTTGCCCTAAAGATTGTTACCCGCTGCCTAGGATTGATCTGCTGATAGATGTAACTGCAAGATATAAAACCTTGAGTTTCATGGATGCTTACTCAGGGTATAATCAAATTCTCATGAGTAGGGAGGATGAAAAGTTTACGGATTTCATGACTGATCGTGAAAGTTTTTATTATAAAGTCATGCCATTCGGCCTGAAGAATGCAGGGACTACTTACCAAAGGGCCATCAACAAAATATTCAAGGATTTAATCAAGAAAAATGTCAAAGCTTATGTTGACAATATGCTGGTAAAGAGCATTGCAAGAACGAAACATATTGAAAATTTAATAGAGGTATTTTCGGTACTATGAAAATACCAGATAAAGCTAAATCCGGAGAAATGCGCCTTTGGAGTCTCGTCGGGAAAATTCTTGGGCTTCATGGTATCACAAAGGGGTATTGAGGCTAATCCAGCCAAAATACAAGCCTTGATTGACATGGAGGCCCCCAAAACTGTTCGGGATGTACAATGCTTGACAGGGAGAGTAGCCGCTTTGAACCGTTTCATCTCACAATCAGGAGAAAAGTGTCTACCTTTTTTCAAGGCTCTCAAAGACTTGAGGGGAAGCAAGGAGGCAAAATGGACTGAAGAATGTCAGAAAGCTTTCGAGGAACTAAAGGAGACACTAGGAAGACCACCGCTATTATCTCGACCCGAGAAGGGAGAAGTCTTGCAGCTATATTTAGCAGCATCCCCTTCGGCAGTCAGCGCAATTCTTGTTCGGGAAAAGGACAAGAAACAATGGCCAATTTATTATGTCAGTCACGTACTACTGGACGCGGAAACACAATATTCTCAGATCGAGAAGCAAGCTCTAGCTCTTATGATAATAGTTAGAAAACTACGGCCATATTTTCAAGCTCATTCCATCGAGGTATTTACTACTTTTCCTTATAGTAAAGTTCTTTGTAAACTTGATTTATCTGGAAGAATGGTGGCATGGTCGGTTGAACTCAGTGAGTTCCAAGTAAGCTTTAAGCCTCAAACAGAAATCAAAGCTCAAGCACTAGCCGACTTTGTAGTAGAGACTACTGCACCCATGGAAGAAGTTACCGAGCCCACTATCCCGACAGTGTGGGAGGTATAAGAGGATGGTTCTAGTAACAAAGATGGAGTAGGAGCTGGAATTCTCCTGAAGAGTCCAGCAGGATTTATTATTCGGTATGCGCTAAGATTTGCATTCGAAGCAAGTAATAATGAGGCGGAGTATGAAGCCCTAATAGCTGGACTTAGATTGTCAAAAGCTTTGGCAATAGCAAACGTAACTATTTATAGTGACTCTCAGCTTATTGTCAACCAAGTACAAGGGGAATATGCTGTTAAGGAACCCCGATTACAGAAATATCAAGAAATTGTGCAAGTATTGCAGAAAGAGTTTAGGAATCTGAAAGTATGTCAGATTCCAAGAAAAGAAAATACAATGGCAAATGAGCTATCCCGATTAGCCAATGCCAAAGAAAAGAATTTAGACCCTTTGGTCTACATCGAAGAGATAACATTCCCAAGTTATCACGAGAAGGAAATTTCCTATATTGAAGCGGAGCGTTGCTGGATGGATCCAATAGTTGAATATCTGAGAGATGATAAATTACCAGAGGATCCAAAAGAGGCAAGATTAATCAAATTACGATTAGCACGATTCATTATGCAGAATGGGAGGCTATATAGAAGATCGTACTTTGGACCCCTCCTGAGATGTTTGGGTCCTGAGGGATCGGAGTCAGCCCCGGCTGAGGTGCATGAAGGAATTTGTGGTGCTCACATGGGTGGTCGAGCCTTGGCACACAAAATTTTGAGGCTTGGATTATACTGGCCTAAGCTCCAACAGGCTGCTATGGAATACGTTCGCCGATGTAGCAACTGTCAAATCTATGCTACGGTGTCTAACCGCCCAGCTGAAACCATGACTTCGATTTTAGATCCCATCCCTTTTGCGATGTGGGGAATCGATATCATGGGCAAATTCACCAAAGCGTCGGGCAGAAGAGAGTATCTTATAGTAGCAATTGATTACTTCACCAAATGGGTCGAGGCTAGCGCCTTGGCAACCATCACTAAAAAAAAGGTGGAGAAATTTGTGCTCGAGTCAATTATATACTGGTTCGGAATGCCAAAAATAATCGTTACCGATCATGGCACTCAATTCGACTGTCCACAATTTGAACAATTTTGTGGAACTTATTTGATCGAGCATCGTATGTCATCAGTGGCATACCCCCAAAGCAATGGTCAGGTAGAGGTTACAAACCGAACACTACTTGAAGGAATAAAGAGAAGACTCGAAGCTGATAAAGCCTTGTGGGTCATAATATTGCAGAATGTCCTATGGGCCTACCGAACTACGGTTCGGACACCTAAAGGAGAATCTCCTTTTAAACTGGCATACGGATCTGAAGCATTGGCACCTGTGGAAGTAATGGCTGGAACACTACAAGACAGAGAATTCGAAGAAAAAGCGAATGAACAAGGACTGCTTGATAGCCTTGATTTATTGGATGAGGTTCGTGCAAAAGCAATAGCACGAACTCAACATTATCAAAGGAGGATAGCATCACATTATAATTCTCGAGTAAAGAACCATCGGTACTCAGCAAGAGAAATGGTATTGAGAAATACCTCAGCTTCAAATCCACGCCATCAGAGGAAATTGGACCCTTCATTGGAAGGACCATATATGGTTATCAAACCAGTTGGTTTGGGGGCTTACAAGCTGAAGAACTTGACAACTCAGAAAGAGTTGGATCGTTCGTGGAATGCCAGGCATCTGAAGAAATATTATCCCTGAAGATTATCATTTTCGTTCACGATGTAACAAATTTCAAACTCAATCAATACAATTTTCAGTTTTCAACATACTGTCTTTTGATTGGAGGCATCATACAACACATTCGAGGAACAGATCCAACGACAAAATCAAAAGGCATCGGTTTAAAACCCGAGTGAGTTCCTTCTCAAACTTATTGAATTTCTCCGGAAATCCTTAAGTAAAGGCATCGGTTTAAAACCCGAGTGAGTTCCTTCTCAGACTTATTGAATTTCTCTGAAAATCCTTAAGTAAAGGCATCGGTTTAAAACCCGTGTGGGTCCTTCTACAAGGCATCGGTTTAAAACCCGAGTGAGTTCCTTCTCAGACTTATTGAATTTCTACGGAAATCTCTAAGTAAAGGCATTGTAAGACCTACTGCAACAATGACTCAAGTGATTGACAAAGTTCAAAGATGAAGTTTAATTCTTTATTTCTTTAAACGACCAGAAGAGGCCAACCTTTACATCAAGCATACATATGAGACAACAAGTGTTGGGGTACAATCTTCGCTCGGTCAAAAAAGAAAGACATCATCATGAAGTTAAACAAGATCGAAGGAGCTTTGCCAGAAGTAACACAGAGTCAAGAAGCAACACAGATTTAGGAAGAAGAAGAAGAAGAAAAAGAACGGGGTCGGGAAAACATATATTATCATTTGTTTTTTTTTCCCTTAAGGATTGCGAAGCATTCTGCAAGTACAAAATCCTCTGTAATTCCATACTTTTTATCCAGCTTGACCGAAAGAAGCCTGATCTTTGATCAAACCTGCATTCAAGGCAAGCTCTTCATAACTGAATCCTTGGAGAGGAGCATAAGGAGGGGAATCCTCGAGATAATGCATGATATCCGGATCTGGAGGTGGAAGGTCGATCGTATCCTTGGTCCAGTCAGGAAGAGGAAGACCCAACTTTGCAAACACTTTAGGATGACAATTGGCGCTATAGGGAGTCATGTTGAAATAAGGATCTCTCCTTAATATTGATTCCCATACTTCGTTTTCGCCATCCGGGTATGCCTGCAAGTTATAAGCGTTCAGCATGTCAACAAAAGGCTTATTGTGCAAATACTTGAAGATGCAAGCTCTGCAAACATCAGTTGGAAGGGATTCAGGCAAAGGAATAACAGCTTGCCTTTGGGGTAACGCTTCAGATCCTTTCGCCCCTGACCTTCCTGCTACTCGTTCCAGCCGCCGGATCTTCTTCCTGGCATCATCCAAATCCGAATAGAGACGTTCGATCACAGAATTCTTCTCCCTTGCAACCTCCCAAGCTAAGTTTCCAAAACGAGCAGTTTCTGCGTCTTTGGCTTTGGAGTCTTCCCGAAGCCTGGAAACTTCATCATTTAGTCTACTGAGTCTAAAGGCTGCTTCCACTTGGTTGTGGAAGTTACTAGTGAGACTCCTGCAACAACTTCCGAGTTAGTCATGAGCAAAAGAAAAATCTTCAGAACAAAAAGGAAATGAAGAAAAACTTACATCACCAGTGACTTCATAAAGTCACTGTCTGGAATGGTGGAGAGAACTCTGCTCTTGGCAGGCATTTGAACAGTAGTGCACCACTCCAATGCCTTGTCAAACTCGCTTGACACCAAGTCAGACTTCCTTGAAGAACAAGAAGGATGAGCTACATCATCCGCCAACCTAGGGTGCTTCCTGGTGGCAAAATCCTCCAGCTCCAGAGAAGGGGAGGAGGAGGATGCCAAACAAGCCTTAGAGTTGGAAATAAAAGCAGCACCTGCAGGGACCGCACCTTCATCGGATGCCAACATAGTTGCCTCAGATATCCGAAGGGTCTGCATCAGGGGATCCCGAACGGTCTCTCCAGCAGGGGCATCAATAGTACAAGCAACGACGGAGGGAGCCACATCCTCCTTGGAAGATCGAACGGTTTCTTTAGATAGAGGGAGCATAGGAGAAACATCAGCAAAAAATGTGGGAATTTGATCTGAAGATTCACCAACAGCAGTCTCCTTACGTTTAGAAGATTCACCAGATGCAATCACTTCACAGGAAGCAACCTTCATCGGTACTGGGGCTAGGAATTCGCCCTAATAAAGCTCAAATCAATTCTGGGAGGCACTGCAAAATACAAAAAAGTAGTGTCAGTATGAAGATCCTACAACATACAGAAAAAGGAGAAACCCTAGGTCTCTGTTAAGCATGAACAGCTCAGAACTTTCATCATAAGTAAACCCAAAGTATGAATACTGTGGAGTTTACTCAGGGAGAAGAAGAGAGGAAGATTCGTGACAAAAATGGAGCAAAAGACTTACTTTTTCAACTTCTGATCGAAGATGGTGTTGAAGGACAAGAGTACGTATAGAGCAAAAGAAGACGGAATGTCATTTTGCAAATCTATCAGATAGAAATAATTTGCAGATAGCAAGATAATCTGCAAATAAGGATGAAGTACCTTTGAGGGGCTTAAATATCCTCAAGGAGTGATGCAATGGTTGAAACCCCAAGGTAATCAAGGGACAGGATCAAAGAGACGCTTCGAACTCCTCAAAACGAAGGATCAACGGTCAGGGGATAATGATGCTTCAAATTCAAAATTCGAAGGCTGATCAAAGCTTCCACGTGGAACAATATTCACCTGATACGAGGATACTACCAACCATCGCACCACATGAAGTATTTCTAACTCCTTGGGAGGAGTGATTAGCATACGAATGCAGGAAAACGTTTGGACTTCACAATAAATAGAGGAACGGTTGGGAGTAAATGTTCAGAGGAAAATGAACACATCTCTCCCAAGTGCATCTCTCTGATATCCCGAACGTTATCTCCAGTTAAGGAACAAGTTACTCTACAAGATTAAGTTATATCATTTACGTCCTGATCTAAAGACGATATTTTGGGATATGAGATGAAGAAGCATTAAGGCAATCATTGGAAGAATTAGAGAAAAAAGATTGATTTCTATTTCATCAAGAATGTGGAGGGCCAACCCTTACAAAAAATATATACATTTAGGAATTGGTTTCCTATGTTTCTTCTTCATTATCAACCGAGGAGTCTTTATCAGGATCTCTTTCCGAAGCAGGCTGTGAAGGTTCTTCGGGAAGAGGCGGTGAATCAACAAGATACTCCTCAATATTTGAGTCCACTGGAATAGGATCCTCCTCTTCCAAAACCCAATCCGGGAAAGCCAACTTAAGCTTCCCGAAGATTTCTTTGTGACACACCTCTCGAAAGGGAGTTGTATCAAAGGAAGGGCTAGATTCAAGGATCTTTTCCCAGACGTCATTTTGCCCCGCTCAATAAGCTTGAAGGTTGAAGTGGCCCATCAATTTAGTAAAGGGGACGCTGTTCAGATACTTCCGAACGCAATCCCTTCGAAGATCTGGTTTAATATGTTCGGGCTTGCTAGGAACTGCCAACTTCGATAGGCGTTCAATGTCCAAGGACTTGAATTCGAGGCTCTCGCCAAAAGCACTAGCCTCTCTTTTATACTTCCTAGCCTCACGTTTGGTAGCAACAACACGAGTAATTGATGAGTCAAGCTCCTTCTTCAAGGAATTCATCTCCTCATCGTGCTTCTCCTTCAGTTCTTCGGCTGCCTTCTTCAGCCGGTCTACTTCAAAATTGACCTTTGCCAAATTCTCTTCACAGGCCTACAGCAAGGAGCCATTGCGACCAACTCGGCTCAATGCCCCCATATGTTGATAAAAGCTCAACACAGCATTCCTGAAAAGACAAGGAGATTATCAAAAAATCTCAGAGAAGATTACAAAACAATTAGCAAAAGATCAAGAAGATTAATACCTTGTGGAACGACTAACAAGAACGTCATCCTCCAGAGCTTCAAAGGCCTGATGATCGGTAGCAAAAGACCGAGTGAGCTCCATTCAGTAGCCTTCTCAGGATCCTGAGTTGCCTGATCTATCTGTGTCAGCATCCATTGAGGCATGAAGATCTCCTCATAGTGTTTATTCTTTTTGGATTTCTTCGGGGCTGAAGCATTAGCTGAGTCATGCTTCCTTTTGGATCGAGTAGGAGAGTGGAGGTCTATCTCTTCCACCATTGGTTTTTTCCCCCTCCCCGAAGCTTCAGCTACTGGCTTCAGGTTCCTGATACCCTTGTATGAAGGGTCTGGAGGAGGTGCAGAAGATGCTTGTTCTGCAGTCAAGGCTCAAGGGGACCGTCGTTCAGCAGTCACAACAGCCTTAGTAGTTTTTACCCGAAGACTTTCGGGATCCATTCTTGGAGGCACTGTAAAGAAAGACACGAGTCAGAGTTGAAAGAATTCTCAATATCTTCAAGAAAGTAAAACATGGCGGATAGAAAGCTCACGTCGAGCCAACCCCCAGTATTGAAGAATGGAGTTGTATTCCATCTCATATCCATGTATCTCTTGATACCATGGAACTGACTTGATCTTCCCGACAGCCGCTCTGTCTTCTTTGGATAAGGGAAGAACCCGGTTACCCTCATAGTATGAAGTGTATTGCTTTCAGACGGTCGGGAAGTTAAGATCAGATTGAGGTGCTTGGCAGAAGAAATATCGCTTGCGCCACCCTTTGTGGTTAGAAGGGCAAGTTCCTTTGGCAAGAATGCTGCCCGTCCAGTCAAGTTCCACTTTGTTGCGCTTGGAAAGCACAACCCAACCAGGAGGATGGGAGATGGAAAGAATGTGAAAATGTACAAAAAGAGGAAGAGAAGGTGTGATGCCAAGTTCAAAACTTAAACCCAAGAAGCCGACGATGAGACGCCAGCAATTGGGAAGAAACATTCCGGGACAGATGTCCCAATGATTCAGAACGGCTGCAAATAAGGGATTGAAGAAAGGAAAGCGAACCCCGCTTTCCAATGCATCTATATATAGGGAAAATTCGCCCGGAAGGGTCGAATCAACTCTCTCATCTAATTTGGGAGCCCTAAGATGGTACGAAGAAGGAAAGCCAAAACCCTTGACAGCTAAAGGAAAATTTTCCTCACTATAGGAGGAAGCTACAGAATCAGGTCCATCGGCGGATTTGGTGGATTCTTTTGACCCCCCAGAAGACTCGGCAGTCACCTAGGAGTCATGGAAGGTCCAGACTCAGGATGAACAGAAGAAGTCTCAGTTTTTTCTTCTACTCTTTGTTGGCTAACTTCTGCGAAGTCATGCCAAAGAGCAGTTAGGGTTTTGTTGTCACTATCCGACTGCTCGAGGGGGAGAGAAACAAAGGCCTTATTGCCACTATCGCTTTTACTGGCGCTTGGCACAGGGGAAGCCTCAGAGGAAACCCTACTATCTTCCATTACTAAAAGATCTGATTGCAGTTTCCAGAGAAAAAGAAACCTGGAGACAGAAAGTAAACTTTGCAAAAAAATCAGTAAACTTACTGATTCACTGAGGTAGAGAGCTCAAGAACAAAAGAATCGTAAAGCCGCAAGGAAGACGACGAGGTTTCAAAATTCCAGACAAGAAGAATGAAACCTACGAAGACAACGAACCGCTTTTAAACACCCGCACGAATGTTCGAGGACGTGAACGATCGAGATTAATTCGGCATCAACGATCGAGATTTGAAGACGGTTCGAAAGTTTGAACTCACGAATCCAAAACGGGTGTTCAGAAACCGTCGTTTTGATTGTGTGAGCCACGATAGTTTCAACTGCAGGAGGATGCGTAGTGGCACCCTCACAAAGCTCAAGGAAAAAGCGACACTACCGCATTAAATGTGAAATGAAATTTAAGGGATTATGCAAGACTATTACTTAAGGATGAACCCAATTAAAAACCAAGCCCTCGGGATCGACCGAACGCTTGGTCTGCGGGGGGGGGCTCGTGATACGGAGAAAATATGATTGAACTTGGTTCATTCATGGTTCGACCCTCGACTCCGGTCGAGACGAAGGGAATCGACTCGTTTCGAAGCGAGCCGGGTTCAGGAGGTAGCTTGCTGAGGAAGAAAACTAAATCAGACACAAGCACGCCCTAATCCAATACTTATGGAAGATGTTAATTAACCTAATGACGGCAGGCAGAATTCGGCGGCTGTCACTTATCGCTTTCAAAAGGATAACCATTAGATAACGATCGGGTTATCCTAGGATTCCTCTACTAGTCCAAACTAGTAGAAGTCTATCACTCAACAGATCTATCTGTTGAGATCCAACAATTATTCGAAGAAGGCTCAAATACATCCAACGAAGAAAATTTGAAAGTACACTCTATATAAACATCACCTCCCCACAAGGGAAGGACAAACACACTTGGACGTGAACACCAAGATGCTTACTATTTGAATCGTATTCCAGTTATTCATTCCTTACCTCTGTGTTCTAACAGAGTCGTTTGTGATTAAGTTCATCAACTGACTTAGCCTTCGGAGGTAGACTCTTGACCACAACAGGTCGGGCCACATCGACGCTTTGTTTTGCAGGTCATTCTTAGGAGATCTAAAGGTTGAGTAGATTTTGGACGCATCATTGTATAATCTAAATGGAAAGAAACCTTTCATCTTATCATGGAATCTATCCATTGTGAATTTTTTTTCCCCATTGAGTCTATAAAAGCAAAGTTCTTTGACTATAATGTTACGAAGGATTTAGATCACCTACCTCTGGAATACTAGTGCTTCTTATCCTTTTGTTTGCTGGATGAAGGAAACATGGATCAACTAAATCCACAGTATCAGATTTTCACATGTTTAAACCACAATTTAAGGTCTTTAATTACACATGTGTGAAATTAATCCATATAGCTTTCATCCATTAATTGGAAAGATAGGAAACACTAGCCTTCTTTCTTGGTACAAGGGTTTTTTTTATTTATGAGAATTGAAATATTATATATACCATTAGTAAGAGTCGAACTCACAACTTTTTCACTAAGAGGTGTAAGTTTTATCAATCAAGCTACCCTGCATTGGCAAACACCAATATTTTAGATATAGACTATTAAGAAACAACCTCAATGGGAAAAATGGTTGAATTATTTCATATGAGAGAACCTCAAGTATATAGGCAGTATACATCCTGATATGGAGAAAATATGACCGAACCTGGTTCATTCTTGGTTTGACCCTCAACTCTGGTCGGGACGAAAGGAATTGACTCGCTTCCGAGCGAGCCAGGTTCGGGAGATAGCTTGCTGAGGAAGAAAACTAACTCAGTCACAAGCACGCCCTAATCCGATACGATTGGAATAGGTTAATCAACCTAAAGACGGCTAGCAGTATTCGACGGCTATCACATGGATAACCACCATATAACGATCGTATTATCATAGGAGTCATCTACTAGGCCAAACTAGTAGAAGTCTATCACTCAACGGATCTATCTGTTAAGATCCAACAACAATCCGAAGAAGGCTCAAATACATCCAAAGAAGGAGATTCGAAGGTACACTCTATATAAGACATCACCTACTCACAAGGTAGAAGAAGCAACAAACACACACAGATACATACAATCTAAATCGTATTCTCGTTATTCATTCCTTATCTCTGTGACCCAACAGAGCCATTTGTGATTAAGTTCATCAACTTATTTAGCCTTCGGAGGTGGACTCCCGATCCCAGCGGTCGGGCCACATCTGACGCTTGTTTTTGTAGGTCATTCTCAGGAGATCTAAAGGCTGAGTAAATTTTGGACGCATCACATCCCATGCTGTTAGGTAACTATGAACAATAATAGGAAGATATAAAACATGGAAATGTTTGTATGGAAATGATTTAATAGAGAAACCTAATCAAGCCATAGCCAAATTAGGATATTGATGAAATTGAAGGATGATATGGTATGGAAATAATTCAAATGTAAAGAATGATGAATGGAAATAATTTAAATGAGAGGAGTGATGAATGGAAAGAATTCAAATAAGAAGATGAAATAATATGGAAAGAATTCAAATGAGAGGATGAAATGATATAGGAATAATTCAAATTAGAGACAATTAGGGAAATGATGAAAAATCATCCTTATCACGCCTAATATAGACATTATAAATTTAGCTAGAAACTATCATAAATACACTTATCATTTAACTTCAAAGAGTTAGTTTAGGCTCTTTTTGGTATCAATTATCATTCTCAATTATGATAATTGTTCATTATTTTAAATTGTTTGGCATCTATTCTCAGTTTTATTTTTATTTAAAATAATAGAAAAACCTCAAAAATCCATAATGAACTTTTTGTCCATTATGGATTATGATGAGAATTTCATTATCTTAATTTATGTGTAAGTTTACTTAAAGTTTTATAGTTAAGATGATGGTAAAATAGTCAATACACATTTTTTTATAACAACCATCATTTTTCCTTCTTTTCTCACTTGTTAACTATCATTTTCTAACAATTTTTTTATTTTGACACCAAACTTATTTTTTATTCATAATTGATTTTCGACAAGATTCACCAAACCATTTTTTATTCTTGACCAATAATTAAATCTTTTACTTATTTATTTTAAATAGGCATAATAAAGATGAGAATTGATACCAAAAAGAGCATAAATAGTTGGCAAAAGATCGATACCTCATAATATGAGATCAATGATTTGAATTTTCTTAGACCATAAGTGAAGCCCACAATACATTTAAATATTTAGATAAAAATCTATCTAAATGATGGAATCAAGATGCTTCATGCACGTAAATTGGTTCAGATGAATCTAAATAAATTAAAAAAAAAAAAAAAACTTATTAATCTTTCTCTAATGAAAAAAAATTAGCCCACCATGGTCTCCCAATTATGTGAAACTTTCGCAGTTTCAATGTTGTAATCAAAGTCACAAAAGAAAATAACCTTTTCCGTATCACCTAACCCATTGAAATAATGAGGTGGTGCTTGATTACCTAACCAATACGTAAACCTGACCTCATATATATTACAAACCTGATTTCAATGATTCAAAATATTCTAGAAACCATTCGAACCCACACGTCGATGTCCCCACACAAACGGACACCTTCCAGTCCTTCTCTTCTCCTCTAACTCATCACCTTCACCAAAAAAAAAACAGAAAAATTGATTAAAAAAGCAGTCTTTCTGAACCCACCACTTCCTTGTATAAAAAGCCCCTTCCTCTAACTCTCAAATCTCATCTGGATCTTCATCTCTCTGAGGCTCTGAGCTCTGAAACCTCAACCATGGCAGAAACCCACCAAATTCCTCCAATCATCACTGTTTTGCCGAGTCCAGGGATGGGTCATCTCATCCCTCTTGCCGAGTTCGCCAAGCGACTCGTCCAATGCCATAACTTCTCTGTAACATTCATTTACCCAACCGATGGTCCAATCTCATCTGCTCAGAAACAAGTTTTTGATGCTCTACCCACATCCATAAACGCCATGATCCTTCCTCCAGTCAACTTCGATGACCTCCCCAAAGATGCTAAGATCGAGACCCGTATCTCCCTCACTGTGACTCGTTCACTTCCCTCCATTCGCGAAGCCTTCAAGACCTTAACAGCCGATAATAAGAATAATCATCGTGTTTCTGCTTTGGTTGTTGATCTCTTCGCCACAGATGCCTTTGATGTCGCCAAGGAATTCAACGTTTCTCCTTATATCTTTTACCCAACCACGGCCACCTGTTTGTCTCTGTTCCTTCATTTGCCGAAGCTCGATCAGATGTTCTCTTGCGAGTACAGAGACATGCCTGAGCCGCTTCAATTGCCTGGCTGCGTCACTCTTCAAGGTGGAGAGCTCTTGGATCCAACGCAAGACAGGAAGAACGATGCCTATAAATGGCTTCTTCACAACTGTAAGCGTTACAGGGAGGCAGAAGGCATCTTGGTGAACAGCTTTGTGGGTTTGGAATCTGGTCCTATTAAGGCTCTCAAGAGTGGCTCGGATCCGACTGTTCCACCTGTTTATCCGGTTGGACCACTGATTCAGCGCGGTTCGAGGGAGTTGACAGATAGCGAGTCTCGGTGTTTGACGTGGTTGGACGATCAGCCAAGTGGCTCCGTCCTATTCGTTTCCTTCGGGAGTGGTGGGGCCCTCTCGCCGGAACAACTCACTGAGTTGGCATTAGGATTGGAGCTGAGCGAACAGAAGTTCTTGTGGGTCGTAAGGAGTCCAACCAGGGTAGCGGCCGCCACGTATTTCACTGCGAAGAGCATTGAAGACCCGATGGCCTTCTTGCCGGAAGGGTTCTTGGAAAGGACCAAAGGACAAGGCATGGTTGTCCCGTCGTGGGCCCCACAGATACAAGTGCTGGGTCATGAATCGACCGGCGGTTTCCTCAGTCATTGTGGTTGGAATTCGACCTTAGAGAGTGTGGTTCAAGGGGTACCCGTCATTGCTTGGCCGCTCTTTGCCGAACAAAAGATGAATGCGAAGATGTTGGTGGACGGTCTGAAGGTCGCACTGAGACCCCGATCGGGAGAAGATGGAATTATCGGGCGAGTCGAGATCGCGAGAGTGGTGAAGCACATGTTCGAAGGTGAAGAAGGAAAGATGATAAGGAATAGGATGAGAGTCCTTAAAGAGGCAGCTTCTATGGTCCTAAGTGAAGATGGGTCTTCAACAAAGTCATTATCAGAAGTTGCCACCAAGTGGAAAGCCAAAGTAAACACGTGAAGAGCATGGTTGGGTCTTCGCATATGTTGTTTTCTCTCTTTTGGCTTCATTGTCTTGGTGGGGTACTAGGGCCTAGGTATCCTATATAGGCTCTGTACACTGAATTAATGCTGCTGTTACTATGTTTAAGTTTTTGTTGTTTTTTTAAAGGAATGATGTAATATCATTTCAAGCTTCCATTTCTATTTTGTCGTAGAAAATTACGAGTTCTCTCCAGATAAGCTTTCTATGAGACAAAGAAGGAAGGTAGAGTAGAAAACTATGACTTGGGATCCTCTAGTTATTGGGTACAGGTTGTACTCTACTTATATTTTTCGATCATATGCTTAAAAGTAGACCTCTTCTTAAATGTGTGATAGAAATATGTAAAAAAAAAAACATGATTTTTATCATGAGATAGGGGATTCAGATTAAAAAATTATACTCCATCTCGTTATACATGGAGTGTTTTTATTTTCCGGAGTAGTTCTATGAAAATGAGATGTGGATTTGTTAGGATTTAAACGGGTATGATTTTCTCCACCGTTATAATCATAATTATTAGATCTTTATGGATTTGCATGTCCCCTTTTCAGAATTGTGCGACAGTAAAAACTCAACATAAAAGGGTTCAAATGATTAATTTGTTTTCTCTAAAAAGGCATATGTTTATTCTTTTTTTTTTTTCTTTTCTTTTGATAGAAATATAAAAAGGATGCTGATAGTTATATTGTGCTACTGTTTCCTTAATCTCTTCAAAACATAGAAGATTTTATTTTTACCAATAAGACACAATTATAGAATTTTTTTTTTAAATGTCCCATTGGAGATATTTGGGATTGATATCCATTTTTTTGTGGATGTGTGATTTGTATCTTAACATCATATCAAATGATTGAGGTCTATTTACGAGTTACATCAATTTTATTTTTTTAAGAGTAAATTACACGGCACCCATTATAAAGGGGGTAAAACTCTTGATCACATGCTATCACCCCTTAAATTACATGGCACCTACACTTAAAATTACAAGTTGCTTAAAGTTAAATTTTTAGTTAAGTGGAACTGTAAAGACTAAAATGCCTTTATTATAGAATAATTTATCCCATTTTAATTTTCTCACAACCAACTCTTAGTGGGTGAAGGGAGAACCTCACCCCTCCCTTGCCAGCGACCACTACCGGAAACCCCCTCTCTCTCTTGTTCATCTCCCACAAAGGCGGGGAGCATGGTGGTGGCTTCCCAAAAAACTGACAAACATTTGGTTGGAATCAATCACAGAGACGACTATTGATTTTGGGAATTCACCGAGGATTCCACCATCAATCCTCTGACGAGTTGGTGCCGTAAAGTTCATGGCAGATCATGAAACCGACGAAGTTTATGCCAAGCTGAGGTTGTTCCCTGTTGTGGTGAAAATATACTTGCAACTCCAGGGATCGTTCCTGATCTAGGCCTGGTTCTTGAAACCAAAACAATGGTGAGGGTGGACCGTTTCTGGGGACAGGAAGCCACCTCCAATGATTAAGTCAGTTCAGGTAGGAAAATCAGGGATCCCCTCCTTGAGGAGTAAATGCTCAAGAGGATGAAGAATGTTCTTCAAGAGTTAATGCAAGAGAGTAATGGTTGGAGTATTCGAGTTGTATTACCGTCACTCCTACATAGAGTGGTTATATATGTATCTAGTCCATACCTAAACTGACGATGGATGTGTCATTGCCCTACGATGAGGATGGCCTGAATGAATGGTGGAGCTGGCTTCTTTGAAAGGCTTGTGCCACAAGTCAAGCCGTGTGATCTTTTTGTCAATGGAAGATTTCGTGATAAGTCAAAAGGTCAGCCATAGATTGACACTGACATGACACCAACCCACAGTTTTGGGGACCCTTAGTGCAAGGCTTGAGGCAAGCTTGGGATGAGTGAGAAGCTTCCTCATTCGCAATGAGCAATTAAGGACCCTTAGTGCATTAAATGCTTATTTAGATGTTGTGATTGACGTTAGGATGCAGGTTGCATCGAATTCCTCATCCACGCCCCCTTTGCCGAGAAGTCACATGGGAATAACTGCATGTCACAACATGGTCTTCAGTATACAACTTCTCAAATGGAAATTCCTCCAAATAGTCCCTAGTTTGAGAAGTGTCAAATGAATCAATTTGGGCCAGGTTTGAACCCTCCTTCAAGTCCAGACTATTTATTCGGCTCATTTGTTGGAACCAACCATGACTATAACATTAGCCCCCTAGTCTTTATGGCAAGTCTTGCCATGAAGAGTATTTCACCTGAATTCAAGATCTCGAAGCCAGGAAGTCGAAGCATCTTCTTAAAAAACTTCAACATATCCTTTTGGATAGTTTCAAGATCTGGATAAGATCGCACCTTAAATCTTGACGTTCTCTGACGGTTATGCCATTTAAGCACGTTAACCCTTAATGAGGCGCACAACGCCCAATGCCTTTACTTTACTGACAATGCCTTTACTTTACTGCTGTGTGTCTTGCTCATCATAACTTCTTTTTGAAACTGAAACATCGAAGCTCGAGGACCATTGATTGAAAAGGATATGTGATGTTGATTTTGGCTCCAAAATCACTATAAAATGAATCATCGCATTCTTAACTTCTTCTTCTCCCTTGTTTTGCCAGCTTCGCAAACTCTACAATTTCTTGCTCGAACCAGTGTATCTCGGGAACTTCCAATTCTTTTTCTTTTCTTAAGTTCTTCTCTTAACCTGTACCATGGGTAAGAAACTTGCGAGGAAGATCACTCCCCTTTCAAAGCCCAACGCCAAGAACTCCCTGGACCCTAAGGAGGAGGTAGAAGTTAGAAGAGACCCCTTCACTGATGAAGGTAGATCGTCCTGCCTCTCGCCCTTTCCTGATACGGGCATTGGCTCTGCTGGAGAGGAAATAGCCCCTGAGGCAATGCCCCAAAGCCTTTCAACCATCAAACATTCTACCTCTAGCCCCAAGCCAGGGCCCCTTTTTTATCCCAGTCTTCTTCGTCCTCATCATGTTCAATTGATGGCGACTACTTTTAGGATCCCTAAGGAATTTCCTGTAAGGCTCCCTGGTCCTAGTGAGAGGGCTTGTTTGTTGAGAGAGGGAGAAATCCCTCTCTATTTTGACTCCATGTTGGGAGGTCTGAGACTTCCCCTATGCACTTCTATTATGCAAGCCCTTAAGTATTATGGCCTGAATTCAGGGATGCTGGCCCCAAATGGATGGAGATACCTAGTAGGCTTTATGGGGTACTGTAAACATTTAGGTGTCAATTATAGCCTGAACATTTTCAAGTGGGTTTCCTCCCTTAGAGCCCTTGGGAGAGAGGGATGGTACAACTTTATTAAGCAGGGTACCTCCACACTCAAGCTCATGATCCTGGAGGATGACACCCTCCCCAATAGTTACAAGAGGTGGAAGGATAGGTATATTGCCTGTAAAGTTCCCCCAGAATGTGTCCCTTTCGCTTGGCCTCATATGTTTAAAATTTCCATCAGGAAATTGAACATCAAGCCCTTGTTGAATGAAGAAGAAAAACACTCTTATGACCTTTTTTCTAAGGGAAGGGGGATCCCATATGAGAAAACCAAAGGCACTAGGGTTGGATCATTTGTATCACCCACTGGACTCCCTAGCCCTGTTGCCAAGATTCCCCTAGACTCTGAGTTAAAGACAAGACTCTTGAAGAGATAGTCCAAGAAGTTGGAGAAGAAGTTGAAAGGGATGAAACTCCTATTGACATTTCTTCTGAAATCAGCCCTCAAGAGACTCCTTAGAGCGGTGACATGGCAGTTAGGGAAAGCTACAAAAGTCCTCCGTCCCCTCCCCTCACAAGAGGAAAGGAAAAAATGATCAAGGCCAGTGAGTCGAGGAAAGGTTAGAAGGGTATTCCTCCAATGGTCTCAAGGCAATCTCTTCCTGGGATAACCATTGGGGAAAAGACCCCAAAGGACGCTACTCCCAAGACTTTTGGAGTAGCTGTAAGGACCAGGACTCCCGCATCCAAGGTTTCAAAGATTTCAGTGAAAGTTCCAACTATTGGAGTAGCATTTACAACAATAACAACAACAACAAAGACACCAAAAATACCAGCAGCACCATTAGCAATAGCAGCAGCAGCAAGAACACTTAAAGCTCCGTCAGCACCACCAACAACAGCAGCACCAATTTCTCCTGTAGCCACCATGCCTAGAGAAGATGATGTCTCTGGCAATCCAACAATACCCCCCTCCCCATCTTACTGGGTGCCTCAATGGAAACTCTCTGAGGGGGTAGGACTCATAGGGGAATCATCGAGGACCAGAGAATGGATGGAACATTGTGTGCCCTTAGAGGACAAGAAGTTCTGCACCAGTTCACCTTGACCTCTCTGACTTCTCAAGTCGCAAAGTAAGTTTCCAATTGCTGTTTTTGTTTCTGTATTTCTGATTTACCCACCCCCGAATCCTCCATCTTCGCATAGTTTAAGTGTGTTCCTTCCTTTATCCATCAAAGACTAATTATCTCTATTCTTTAGGAATATGTGCTATTTTGTTAATCTAACAGAAGGATTGATCAGGAGGAGTAGATACTGGCCTCCGAGGTTTCTAAACTTACCAGAAGCCTGGGAGAGTGTTAGGATCAAGATGTAGCCCTGGTGGCAGAACGCAATAGGGCAATTGCAGAGTTGGACAGGTTTAAAAAGAAAGTTGATTCTCTGGAGGAGAGGAATGAAAAGCTTAGTAAGAATTGCACTCATTATAAGGGTCACAAGGATGATGCCGAGAGAGAGAGAGAGAGAGAGAGAGAGAGAGAGAGAGAGAGAGAGAGAGAGAGAGAGAGAGAGAGAGAGAGATGCAGCAAAGAAGGCCAGAGAAGACCTTCTTCAAGAGAAGCTGGGAGTAGAGGGCTGAAAAATTCAAACTATACATTTGAGTGAAGGAGTGGAGAGTTCTTTGGCCACACTCCAACAAGAGAAGGATGGCCAGTCAGCCTCACTCTTACAGTTGGGTTATTAGAAGCAGATCATTGAAACTGAGCTGAATCATATGTAGGCAAAGGTTTGGAAGCTGATCGACAAAGCTGTTGGCTATTGGGAGGAGGTTGTGGAAGACTACAGGAGGTCCGAGAAATTTAAGAAGGAAGTGCTGGAGGTAGCTCTCCCAAGCTTTGGAATTGGCTTGGATGAAGCTTTTAAGCTAATGGTTGAAAGACTTCCTGAAGATTCCCTAAAAAAGGTCTACAAAGGATATGTTTTTAATGCTAGCATCTGTAAGAGGCTGAATATCCCAGTGTTTAGCTGGATGCAGCCTTCTCAGGAAGCTCCTGCCCCCTCTCCAAATGATGAAGGCTCGTCTCTTCCACCTCAAGCTTCTCCTCCCATTTTTCCTGCAACTCTAGGGCCCTAGACTCCTTATCCAGAGGCTAATTTGGACCCCCTTCTCGAAGAAACCGTTGACCAAATCCCCCTTCAACAAGTGAATCCTGATGGCACTACTATAGTGACCATCCAAGATGAGGCCGGCTCAGAAGTTGCTAAGTAACGGATCAATATCTCCTTTTTTTTCTTTTTGTTTGACTGCATCACACTTTGTGGTTGCTACACTTCTTTTGTAACCTAGATTGGTCATGAATGAAGGACTTTCTTAATTCACCACTCCCTTGTCTAATTTCACAGATTCTGCATATGTACCCATGTTGAGTTTGCATTGCTTTTTCTTATAGAATTTGCTAAGTATGGGCTCTTGGCAACATTATAGTGGTAACACATGCTTCAACAAACTTCTTAGAAACATGCCTATATGGAAGTTCTCAGGAGAAGTTCCTGGCATAAATGTGCTTCTTAGGAAATGCACATAAATAACTTAAGAAATCACCAAGTAAACAACTAAGCATGGGCTCTCAGGAGGAGTTTGAAAGGAACATGGCCTCCTTATAAGGAACCATCACCAAAGAAGGCACACCTAATTATTTGCATAAGTTGGTAGTTCTTACTTGCCCTAAGATGTGTCTCCTTCATTGATTGAATCTATTTAGATATACAACGTCCCATATATAGGTAAGTCCTTTGCCAATCCCCCTGTCCTTGAGATTGTGAGTTCCTAGTCAAAGCTTATGCACCATGAGGTAGGGGCCTCCCCATCCTGGTGACAAAATTGCTTCTTCCTCTTGGGGCTGAAACATCAACTTTTTGGAGGACCAAATCTTTCTGCTGAAAAGTCTTGTTGCATACTCCGAAGTTGTCAAAGTTGGTTAGTTTTTCTGATAAGTCACATCTCGGCCAAATGCAACTTCTCGTACTTCATCAACGAAGTCCAAGTTTGCTTGAAACTCTTCTTCATTTGTTGCATCATCAAAGTGTGGTGACCTCATCGATTCTGCGAACATCTTTACAAAAGCTAGTGCTTAAGTTTCATAGGATAATTTGAAAGGAGCTTCCCTCGTTTGGTGCTTTTGACGAAGTCCTAAAAGCCTAAGGACGTGAGGTAGTTCCTTTATCCACTATTTGGGGACTTCCCTCCATATGGCCGAATGAGTGAAACTCAAGGGGATTTTCCATGATTTCTTAGCAGGCTCTCCTCGTTGCATCAGGCACTTGCTCCTATCATCATGTTTCTCGACAGTGAGAGTGATTTCAGCAAGTGGAGTTGTCGATTGTTTTTTGACGAAGTTAAGGTGGCATGTCCTAGACTATCTTTAATCAGTCTTGCAGACCCCAACGCCTTTAGTGTTGAAAGTTTCAATATCACATAGATGGGGAGATAATAACTCTTATCACCGCCAAAGCTGAGCGACCTTAAGGATATTGTAAGCCAACAAGTTGCGTGCAACCATAAGTGTGGAAGGCAAAGTTACTTGTCGGGAGAAGTTCTCACAGTCACATTCAACTAGGCGCTTCCTCCTACAGGAGTGGAACTTCTCAGGGGGCTATACAACAAGGCTACGGTTGGTTGGAATGTCTCCTGGTCAATCCTAAACAAGCGGAAAGCATCCAGAGACAGTGTCTGCTGATGATTTAGTATCAACCAGGACTTTGTTTACTTTGAGTTTATCCAACCTAACCTTGGTTGCAATGGCATCCTTAGGAGGGATAAGTACATCATCGAGCTCCTTTTCAACAAAAGTGATTGGTTCACTTTGAGTAAAGCACGTCACTATAAAGGGCTCAACAATGCCTATGACAAGTGTTCCTTGCTTTATTTGCCTTAATGACTCAGGAGTGGGCCTTTCGAATATTGCGTTCATTCTGGGAAGGCTCTTGTCCCTAGACGCCATTGGAGCTTTCCCTCTTGACTCAGTCCTATCATGCGGAGGAGTTCTATTATGTCTTTTCGGCGGAGGTGAGACCCCACCTGGTGAGTTGCCCTCACATGCTAACATTGTCACACCCCAACCGCCGGTATAGGTTCCGCCTGACAACTTGTGGGTGCGATCCGTCATAGGATCCACAATCTTACCATCAATAATAATAAATGCAAGAAATAGAAATCAAGAGCAAGAGCAAGTTCAAATAATTAATCAAAAAGGATTACAGGAGTCCAAATACTCCAAGAATGAATCAAAGAAAAGAATCAAATCAAAGTAATAAAGTTTCAAGAATTATCAAGTTCAGTGGAAGCAATAAAATAAACTAAATTAGTTTCTTTCCAGTAGCTTTCTTTAAAGCTAAAGTCTTCTCTTCTAAGACAGCAAGAAAGGGGGTTCTCCAGTTCTTCTCCAAAGACTTATCAAAATGCCTGACAATTTGCCGCCTTCTGCTGTTAATGGGGGCTATAAGCACACTCCAAGCATCCGTAGGAGGATTCATGGAATACATCTCCATCTCCCACTGATGGTACCACATTTTCTTTATAGATGTTGCTTCAATCAAACAAAACTTCTCTTGATTCTGCCACACTACCATTTTTACAATATAGTATAACATACAAAGAAAGGAATGAGTTCTGACAAACTCAGTAAGGATTACACATCTCACATACATATTGACAATATATCCAAGTAAACATAGATGAAATGAATGGTATGCAAATATATGAATGCTACTAAGATCTAACTACGCAAGTCTCTAGACAGTTGACATGCTTTAAGATATAACACCAGCCCTCCTCTGGTTAGGTCTAGTTACTTTGATCCCTCAAGGACTGGTCTGTTGGGATCCCGAGTAAAGGGGTTCAGTCCTCGTCAGTCAACCATGGATGGGGTTTAGGTCAACACTCTCTTACCACAACCATTGGCATGAGTATTGGCGCATGTCAGCATTTCTAATCCAATGCAAGGTTATATGGTAACATATTACATGAAGTCCAAATACTTACCCTATGGCACCAACCAACTCGGTTCCGTATCCTTCTCTTCCTAGGAATGAGAACCCTCACGGACTGGCTACCGTTGTTGGACTCCATTCCCTAACCTATGGTCATCCACATATTGTTGGGGTGGATGCTCTCATGACCCCTCACGAATCCCTGGCCGCTCCCTGGATGTCCATGAGCCCAAACCCTAACATATGCAACCCTCCCATTGTATGATCAACAGTAGACCACTAAATATCCGCACGGAGTGGTTACCGTTGTAGGATGAAACAGAGTCACATCACTATTATCACGGGTCATTCGTCTTCAATTCCCTACTGAAAAGGGGGTAGGATGTAAGGGTACCTAGCCATACAATCTAGACTCCCTATGTATGTCATCCAACAGTCATGATAGTGTTGGGGGCATCAGTGAGCATATGTCTCATAACACAGCCCTCTGATATCCCAAGCAATAGATACCCGAATAGATACCCTTCCATCACAACTACATCACATCATCAACCATCATAACATAATCAATCAATCTATACCACAAAGTGATAAAGTATATAAAAGCATAATTTACAACATACATTCAAATATAATTCAATGACTTATACAACTACATCAAGTTACATGATCAATGAATAATGTAAGAATTAAACGATTCATCATATAGAATATCATCATATATAAATAAGAAAGTGTGTCCTTACTTGTAATCATGTAAAAGCTTACTAGAAAGCAGAAGAACTTCACCCACAACACTTCCAGTAAACTTAGAGAACACCTAAACATAGAGTTGCAAGAATATATAGAAGACATGAGTCAAATCAGAGCAAAGACCAAATTCACAGTGCTACTGTGACCCAGCTGGTCACTTGGGTCGGTTGGTTAGGTCAAGCGACCGCCCTTGTTACAAACAGTTTCCAAGTCCAAAATTCTAACTTTCGATCATCCAGTTTTAATCCGACAGGATGATTTAAGTTTGAATTTCATTCTTAAGAAGCCTATAAAAAAGGTACGAAACAACAACCTAAAATTCTAAAGATTCATAATTCAACTCATCTCCTTTGATTAGATCCATCCTTCATTTGAATGCAAGGATCCGTTTTCGGATAGAATTTACTCGAAATCATTAATAGGGAATAGAACCAATACAATTCAGTCACCACCAACAAAAGGGAAATAGACACACACCACACAAAAGATGAAGAAAGAGAATGGAGAGTGTGGAGATCACTTACCCCTTCAAGATTCGCAAAACGGATGAATGATTGGTTCTACTTCGCAATCCACACTTCTCTCACCTTCCAACATGTGTTCTCTGCCTCCTAACCGTCCACAGCAACAATCCCAAATAGAATAACAAGTAAAAAGGTTGGGGCTTGCTATATATATGGAACTAGGGGCAAATTAGGATAAAACTCCTGTAAGCAAAACTGGCGGTCTCTTGGGGCGGTTGATTGGCCAATCAACCGCCTTAAGCAACCACTCCCTAATACTTTTCAATACTTGGGTGCTTTGCTCAAGGGGTTGATCCCCAACTTCAACCTAACCCTAAACAACATGTGGGGGAGGTCTTACCTTCAATTCAGACATCTTCAAACACTTCTTGATTCCTATTGGAAATCCATTTTTCCAGTAAGACATGTTCTCCACCTGGAGAATCCAGATCCATGGACTCAGGATATGGATCATGGACTTCAATTTGGATATTCCACAACTTATTCCAACTTGACCTTTGAGTTATTGGACTTGCAATATGGATTTTGGGTTAGAATTACGGGGTTGTTACACACGTAAATGCCCTCTAGCGATCAGTTCTTTAATTTCCACTTTCAACATGCGGCAGTCACCAGTGTGATGCCCTCTGTTTTTGTGGTAATGACAGTATTTTGACATGTCAGCCCTATTATGGGGGTGTACATTCAATCTTCTAGGGGTTTTCAATAACCCTAAATCTTTTGAGTCTCGAATCTATGTTAGAATTGTAGATCATGACTTGTTCAGAAGAGTGAACATTTCTTCCAAAGTCCTTCCAAGTTTTGAAGCTTGTGGTGGATGTGCACTAGCCCCAAGGAAGAAATGTCTATCTATACAAGACCCTAGTCTTTCAAGGATAGATAGATGTGCTCCTTCATCTACAGCTTGGGCCTTTATCTTGCCCTGCGTTTTTCCTATTGAGTGTGAAGCACGTTTGCTTTTTCTCCCTAGACCTTGTCATTTAGGTCGATAGGGGGAGGATTCGTTACCCCAGGCAAAACAATGGCCAGAATGGAGGAAGATAGCAGCTGACTCCATTGGTTCACCATTGACTGGAAGGAAACCTTCATCCCAAACTTTTTTAGTTGTACGTTGGCTGTTGGATAGGATCTGGAGTAGACACGCAAATTACTCCTTGAGAAGGGAGATCAACAGGTAACTCGGGGATAATTTCTTGATGCTCACACTCCACAAAGGCTTGCGTACCTCTTAAGGCTCCAGCTCTTACACCAGTCCCCCTTCATCCTAGGACATGGGTTTTCATAAGATTTAGAACCTCCATCGCCTGAGTTATCTCCAGCCATCTTTTGGATATGTGGAAGGTTTAAAATAAAGGGAAAGCTACTAAACTTTTTGTTAGCGTTTCCCATAGATGGCATCAAATGTTGTGGTGAAAATGTACTTGCAACTCCTGGGATCGTTCCTGATCCGGGCTTGGTTCCTGAAACCAAAACAATGGTGAGTGTTGGAATTTATTAATATAATTAATAAATTAAATGCCCAAGGGAAAATTTGGAAACTCACTATTAGGGCGGTTACAAAATAGGGTTATATATTTTGGTAACCACCGCATAAGTGAGTGTGTTTACATTACGTAAGCTTTCAAAAGAAAAGAAGGCGGCTCCCATCTCTCTCCCTCTCTCCAAGAAAAGCAGGAAGGAGAAACCTACTGGAGGTTTCCTTCCTTTGCCTTAGATCTTTATTCCATCTTCTTTCCACACGGCATTTGGGTTGTGGAAATACTTCCCTTTCCTTGTGATTGTGGAATCATCCCGGTAAAGATTTGGTGGTGGAACGAGAACGTGGATCCAAATTTACTTCCGCTGCGAATACTTCATAAAAGGGAAAGCAAATCCAAGTAAGGAATCTTTCCCCTGTCAATTAAATTGAATTGATATATATGGAGTATTACCAAAATTGGCATCAGAGCCATTGGTTACCACGGTTCTTTGTTCCTCCCCATTGTTTAATTTCATTGTATGGATCCAATGGGAGGATCAAGGGTTTATGGAAACCGGAGAATCTAGGGTTTAATACGAAACCCATGGGAGAATTGCTAGGGTGTTTTGGAAACCCTTATGTTTTGGAGATTCCAGGGTTTAATACGAAACCCATGGGAGAATTGATAGTCTTTTTGGAAACCCTTATGTTTTGGAGAATCCAGGGTTTAATATGAAACCCATAGGAGAATTGATAGGGTTTTTTGGAAACCCTTATGTTTTGGGTTTGGATCCGAATGGGAGGATCCTTGAGAATTTCCCTTGGATAATTAATTTTGTTTAAAATTTATTGTTGGATTTTTTTGTGTTTTTGAATGATTTTTTTTGGGTGAAAAAACGTGTTTTTACAGTTTATTGAAAAACATTTCGTTCATGAAAAAAAAAAAAAAACGTTTTAGAGAATCCAGGGTTTAATACAAAACCCATGGGAGAATTGATAGGGTTTTTGGAAACCCTTATGTTTTGGAGAATCCAGGGTTTTAATACGAAACCCATAGGAGAATTGATAGGGTTTTTTGGAAACCCTTATGTTTTGGGTTCGGATCCGAATGGGAGGATCCTTGAGAATTTCCCTTGTAAATTTTTGCATGAATTGATTATCCATGATAATTAATTTTGTTTAAAATTTATTGTTGGATTTTTTGTGTTTTTGGATGATATTTTTTTATGAAAAAACGTGTTTTTACCGTTTTTTGAAAAAAAAATTTCGTTTATGAAAAAATAAAAAAAAAACGTTGTTTTTTGGTCACTGTGGACTAGACGGACAGTACACAGTGGCCCAGACAGATTTTCCTTCTGGGAGACGGTCATTCGTCTGGTTGCAGAAATCCAGACGAGAGCCGTCTCAGAATCCGTCTGATTTTTTGTCCAGTTTTTGAATGTGTTTCTATTTACTGGACATCAATGGCTCACATCTATGTGATGTTTGAGCATTGAGGGCCTAATGGGGCCTAGTGGGAGCTAATGAGGTAGAAGTGTTCTATGTGAACCACCTCATAGCATTAACATGATTGCATGTTTTATTTTAATAAAATTGTTTTTTATTTATGGGTCTATCAATCATGTTTCTTGAACAAAATGAAACTAGTGTATAAGTCTATGTGGGTTTGCATGAGAATTTGATTGAATGTTTGTTAGCATCTCTTTTGGTTTAAATGCTTATCCCGTAGGTTGGCTATGCTAGTATGATTTATTGTTGCATGAGTTGTGTTTTATGCTAGATTAATTGAACTCATTCTTGTATGTAATATCTCTAGAATAAATGGCTGCTACCAAGAGCATTGTTGCTAACTTTGCGAAAGGAGATAAACTGAATGAGAGGTATTATGACCTTTGGCACCGAAAGGTGCAGTATCTCCTAGAAGAATAGAAAATGCTGAAAACTGTAAACTAGACCATGTCCCCACCTGAGGAAGGTACCACTGCACAGTATAGCAGGAACCTTGAGCATTACAATGCCTGAAAGAGGAAAGACTGGGTAGCTAGGATTAGTATCCTAAGCTCCATGAGGGATGACCTGATGCTTCAGTTAGAGAAGCATAGGACTGCAAAGTCTTTGTGGGAGGCTGTGAAGTTCCAGTATGGAGGGACTTCCACCACAAGAGGCTGCCAGCTCAAACTCACATTTGATGGTTATAAGATGCGCCAGGGTCACACCATGAGGCAGCATATAACCATCATGTCCAACATGATTAGTGAGTTCAGCGCATGTGGGCGCCAAAAGACTGATGAGGAGCAAGTCTCTGCAATCATCAGGTTATTGCCTAAGTCTTGGGAGCATATGAAGATCTTCTTGACTCATGTTGATGAGGTCAAGACATTTGATCAAGCTGCCAAGCACCTTGAGCTAGAGGAGGATCAGATGTTGGCCGATGTCCCTCACACTGAAGTAGTTGCTGCTGAAGCAAGCACTAGTAAGGGTGCAGGCTTCAAGCGCAAGAAGGAGAGAGCTCAACCTCAGTGGTCTAGGCAAAGTAATAGAGGTGGGAACAGAAACAAGAGTGGTTTTAGAGTTGTATTTGAAAACAATTCTTTGGTTTTGTATCTAGGTGATACAGTTTATGGTTATGGTTTTCTTAATAATGGTTTTATTGTATTGGATACAATTGATAATTTATATAATCTTAGTAATGCTTTTGTTTGCCAAAATACTGTGTGTATTGATTCTAATTTGTGGCATGCTAGACTAGGACATATATGCTTAAATAGGATGAACAGGTTGGCAAGAGAAGGTCTCTTAGGCCAAGGTTCACTATTTGATTTGCCAACCTGTGAGTCATGTCTAGCAGGAAAAGCAACTAGAAACCATTTAAAAAGGCTTTGAGAGCCTCTCTTCCTTTAGAACTTATCCATTCAGATGTGTGTGGACCCATGAATGTGCATACTAGAAAAGGACAGTCTTATTTCATCACATTCATAGATGAACATACATGGTATGGTCACATTTATCTAATTTCTCATAAGTCAGAAGCTCTGGAATGTTTTAAGAAATTCATGAGCTTAGTTGAGAATCAGTTAGATAAAAGGATTAAAACTCTTAGAACGGATAGAGGTAGAGAGTATCTCTCCGATATGTTCAAAGGGTTATGTGATGAAAAGGGGATATCTAGACAACTTACTATTCCAGGGACTCCACAGCAAAATGTGATTGCTGAGAGGAGGAATAGAACCTTGCTAGACATGGTGAGATCCATGATGGCGGAGGCAAATCTACCCATCTCTTATTGGGGAGATGCTTTGCTGATTGCGGCCTATATCCTCAACAGAGTTCCAACCAAATCGGTTCCTTCCACACCATATGAGTTGTGGACCGGAAGGAAGCCAGATTTGAGTTACTTGCACGCATGGGGATGTGCAGCATATGTTCACTTTACTTCTCACCAGGAAAGCTTTGACCCAGGGGAAGAAAGTGTATCTTTGTGAGATATTCTGAACCCTCAAAGGGCCATGTCTTCATTTGACTAGATGAGAATGAGAGGAGAACGGAACTTGAGTCTAGGGATGCAACATTCTTGGAGAATGATTTTCCATCTCTTTCAGGAGTTAACAAAGAATCATCAGAATTCTTTGAAATACAAGATAGTGGTCTTGTCACTCCAGGGATTCAGATTTTGGATAATGAACCTGGGGTTCATCCAGAAGATCCTAGTGGGAGTGGGAGTGCAGGTGTGATAGCTACCTCAAAGGGTGAGCAATCTAACATGCACTTGCGCCGTAGTGGGCGCGAGCAAGTTCCTCGTCGACGTTTCGACATAGAGGATGAAGCCTACATGTTAACTCCTGAAGAGATCGACTGTGAGATGACTTCAGTCGATGAGCATGAACCGAAGAGCGTGCAGGAAGCTCTTGCAGGGTCAAGCTCAAAGGAATGGTTGAAAGCAATATAGGAAGAATTGGAGTCAATGAAAGTTAATCATGTCTGGGACTTGGTTGACTTGCCACCGGGCTGAAAGACAATTGGGAACAAGTGGGTTCTCGAGATCAAGAGAAAGGCGGATGGATCTACTAAGAGATTCAAGGCTCGTTTAGTGTCTAAGGGCTACACCCAACAAGAGGGCATTGATTATGAGAAAACTTTTTCCCCTATGGTTAGGTTTGCCTCAATTGGCCTCATTCTAGCCATTGTTGCTCAGTTGGACTTGGAGCTTTATCAGATGGATGTAAAAACTGCTTTTCTCAATGGAGAACTTGAGGAAGAGATCTATATGGATCAACCTCAAGGCTTTGAAGCTAATGGACTTGAGCGCAAAGTGTGCAAGCTTAAGAAGTCCATATATGGCTTAAAGCAAGCATCTAGATAGTGGAATGTGCGCTTCCACCAAGCTATGATGGAAAAAGGTTTTTCCATGCTTAAGGAAGACCATTGTGTTTACACCAAGAGATCTGATGGTAATTATGTCATTCCGACACTATATGTAGATGACATACTTATGGCTAGCAATAGCAAGGAGCTATTGGAAACCATTAAGAAATGGTTGTCCTCCGTATTTGATATGAAGGACATGGGTGAAGCAAGCTATGTGCTTGGTGTCAAGATTGTCAGAAATAGGCAAAAGAGATTACTGGGTTTATCTCAAGAGACCTATATTGACAATGTCTTGACAAGATACCAGATGCACAACTGCAAACCAATTGATACTCTAGTGAAGAAGGGTTTGCATTTGAGCCTTGATATGGGTCCTAAGACTCCAGAGGAGAAAACCAAGATGGAAAGAGTTCCATATTCCAGTGCAGTGGGGAGCCTTATGTACACTATGATGTGTACTAGGCCGGATATTTGTTATGTAGTGGGTTTGGTTAGTCGGTACCAATCAAACCCATGCATAGAGCACTGGAAAGCAGTCAAGAGGATATTGAGATATCTCAGAGGAATGAGTAACTACATGTTGTGTTACCAAGGATCGGATTTGCGCTTAGTTGGCTATAGCGATGCCAACTGGGTTGGAGACATCGATGAGCGCAAATCAACCTCTGGATATGCTTTCTTGCTGAATGGCGGGGCCATTTCATGATGTAGCAAGAAGCAGACTTGTATATCCCTCTCGACCATGGAAGCAGAGTATGTGGCATGCTCAACTACAGTTCAAGAGGCTGTTTGGTTGAGGAGATTCTTTCGACATACTGGGATTGTGATGACATCCAAAGAGGCTGCCCTTGTCTACTGTGATAGTACGGCAGCTCTTAGCTATGTCAAGGACCCCAAGTATCATGGGAAGACCAAACATATACAGTTGAGATATCACTTTGTTATAGACATTACATCAAGGAAGAAAGTTGTACTTAAGCACATATCTACTAGTCAGATCGTAGCTGACCCTCTTACCAAACCTATAGCCAAGGATGTTTTTATTTTTGATGTAAAATCCTTGGGCTAGCGTAGATTGTGACTTATTTTTATACTGAGACTTTCTTATTATTGAGTAATATGAGTTCATTCCAGCATTTTTTTTATTCACTTTCTGTGTGATTGTGTTTCTTCTAGCATAAAACAAGATATGTCAATAAGCAAGAGAATGGCTCACTCACACGAGCATTCACCTCTGGCGCCTTGGAGGCGAGCAGAGATGAGACGGATTGTGAATGACTTTGTGTAGGTTAGTTCATAATCATGATGTCGCCTTGATTTGGAATCAAGATGAGTTTCTCTATTGTGAAGAGAATCGACATGAATGTTCCCACTATTCATGTTGCCTATAGGAGCCAAGTGCGAGTACTTTATGTTGCGCTAGGGTGGCGACAATAAAGAAACTCGGGTTAGGCGCAAGAGGTTGCGACTAGACTAAGACCTGTATGGTGTTGAGATAGACATATGTTTTATTGTATATAGAATGCTCCGCCATAGCACGTATATCATACTATGTGTGCTTAGCGATCATTGGAAATGAGAGGATGGATCCCTGCTCCTCTCATTGTGTGTGTGTCCTGGACTTTATGGTCCGTTAGTGTTCTTAGTGACTTTCGACGACATCATGAAACGAAGGATTGATGTGGCTACTTTGGGTGTTACCTATGGTCATGATAGATTTGACCTAAAGGGGCACTACCGGGAAAGGAGTCAATCCAAGTGTAGTGATGGTCTGAGGCGAAAGGAAAGCTTTGATTCAACTGCACCCTAAAAGTGTTTGCTAGCGCCAACTGTATGTGTTACAGTAGTGAACATTTTAAGGACAAGAAGGTGATCTCTTAGAGGGATCGAGATACCTTCAGTCTGGTGAGTTTGAATAAACCTAGGACATTGTGTTATACTAATGCTTATTTGATATGTTTCTTTGAGTGATGTGCCATTCTGGCCTTTTGGGAAGGTTTCTAGTTTGGGGCTCATGCGTGCAGGTATATCACCGGTCGCACGACCCATTTTGCCAATATGACTTGTGGATATTAGTGTCTGGGACACAGGTGGTCTATGTATTTAGGATACATAGTGAAGAGATCAATATATATGTATATCTGGGATATACATGTGTGTATGGGACACAAGAGGTTATGTATCTGGGATACATAGCAGAGAGATTGAATGTGTGTATCTGGGATATTCATGTGTGTCTGGGACACATTGAAAGATTAACACTTGCCCTTGTGCAAGTGGGAGCTGTTAGAATTTATTAATATAATTAATAAATTAAATTCCCAAGGGCAAATTTGGAAACTCACTATTAGGGTGGTTACAAAATAGGGTTATATATTTTGGTAACCACCGCATAAGTGAGTGTGTTTACATTACGTAAGTTTTCAAAAGAAAAGAAGGCGGCTCCCATCTCTCTCCCTCTCTCCAAAAAACGCAGGAAGGAGAAACCTACTAGAGGTTTCCTTCCTTGGCCTTAGATCTTTATTCCATCTTCTTTCCACACGGCATTTGGGTTGTAGAAATACTTCCCTTTCCTTGTGATTGTGGAATCATCCCGGTAGAGATTTGGTGGTGGAACGAGAACGTGGATCCAGATTTACTTCTGCTGCGAAGACTTCATAAAAGGGAAAGCGAATCCAAGTAAGGAATCTTTCCCCTGTCAATTAAATTGAATTGATATATATGGAGTATTACCAACAGTGAGAGTATATCGCCTTTGGTGACGGGAAGCCACCTCCAATGATTAAGTCAGTTCAGATAGGAAAACCAAGGATCCCCTCCTTGAGGAGTAAATGCTTAAGAGGATGAAGAATGTTCTTCAGGAGTTAATGCAAAAGAGTAATGGCTGGAGTATTCGAGTTGTCTTACCGTCACTCGTGCATAGAGTGGTTATATATGCAGCTGATCCATACCTAAATTGAAAATGGATGTGCCGTTGCCCTATGATGAGGATGTCCTGGATGAATGGTGGAAATGGCTTCTTTGAAAGGCTTGTGCCACAAGTCAAGCCATGCGATCTTTTTGTTGGTGGAAGATGTCGTGATAAGTCAAAAGGTCAATCATAGATTGACACTGAAATGATACCAGCCAGTAGTTTTGGGGGTGACAAGGAGCAGGTGCAAGACTCTAGGTAAGCTTGGGATGAGTGAGAAACTTCCTTAACTGCAATGGGCAATTAAGGACCCTTAGTGCATTAAATGCTAATTTAGATGTTGTGACTGACGTTAGGATGTAGGTTGCACCATTTTCCTCATCCACGCCTCCTTTGCAAAGAAGTCGCATGAGAATAGCTGCGTGTTACCACATGATCTTCAATATACAACTTCTCAAATGGAAATTCCTCAGAATAGTCCCTAGTCCGAGAAGTGCCAGATGAATTAGTTTGGGCCAGGTTTGAACCCTCCTTCTGGTCCAGAAGGTCTTATTCGGCTCATTGGCTGTAACCAATCATAATAACTATAACATTCCCTGTAAGGGACGACAACGATGACTTTGATGATGATGGGGGTTTTCAGAAGTGGATCTGAAATCCAAGAAAAGCCATCATCTTTCGCAAAGACGTTGACACAATCGGATGCCACCAATGATGGAGGTTTCTCTGTACCTTGTAATTGTGCTGAAACGACTTTTCGTCGTCTTGACTATTCAGTCGATCCCCCTATTTAGACGGTACCAGTGAAGGATGTTCTTGGTGAGGTTTTGGAGATTTCGATCCAAACCTCTTTGTCTCTCTCTATAATATAATTGAATAATGAGGTTGAGAGATGATCTGTCTTCCTCAACTACCACCTCTCTTCTGTTTCAGCCTTGAAAAGAGAACCCATAAGCTCTCTTATGCCCAATTGTCCATGCATGCTTAGTTCGTCATTTCTCCAATCCACCTGGGTTTTCAGATCTCCCCTCCTTTATCCTTTTCTCTCTCTCTCTTGTGATTCAAATGTTAAGATAACAGCGAAAAGAGGTTGAGAGAGAGAGAGAGAGTTTTCTGGCAGGGATGATTTTTAGCAGTGGTCGTTGGGAGGGAGGGGTGAGGTGCATGTAGAAGGTGGGTGAAGAGACCCACTAAGGGTTGGCCGTGAAAGAAAAAAAAATGGGAGTGGATTGGTCATTGTACTATACTAAGGGTATTTTGGTCATTTTATACTTTTGTTTACCTAAAAATATAATTATAAATAATTTGTAATTTTAAGTGTATGTGTTATGTAATTTAAAAGGTAATAGTGGATGGTCGGGAGTTTTACCCTCTTTATAATAGATACCATTTACTTTACATTATTTATTTTTCAATTTAATCACAAGGCTTGAAATAAACATCAACCATTTTAATGTGATCAAATTCCGACATACCTGGGTGGCATTCGGAAGGCAATAGGTGAATCTGCTGAGATCCAACGGCTATTCATTTTCACTCATGTAATCATAATCAATACTACCGTACCCACGTACCGTTTTCCAAGAACCCATGTGGCATCTAGCAAAGACTTGATAGAAATGGTAAAATGATTACTTTATTTATATGTCGCTGTGCTTGCTAATATCGGGTCATACATTCTTGCATGAAATTTTTGACCATAAATACAATAAAAGAAAATAATTAGGACCATAAATTCAATAATTAACATGGAATATTATTAAATGCATTGTGAGAAAAGGACACTTGTATTTACGAAAATAAAAGAAAAGGACACTCAATTAAATATGGAGATTACGATAACGATAGTTTACCCTTTTATCATGGTGGTGGAACTTGGAAAGTTTGTTTAATAAAGGGTAGTAGGTGAGGAGTATTGAAAGAGACTTAGCACTCACTAAGGAATAAGAATCTTATAATTAAAGTTTTTTTAGATAACATTTTGTGTAATTAATTAATGATTTGGTCAAGACGAATAAAAATATATGGGGAAAACTTCTCTCTACCTTATATCTGTTATAAATAATATTTATTATGGATGTCCATTACCCCAATGAGATTGTACTTCCAATTGAAGATCTCAATTACCCAGATGCAAAGGGAAGATCACAACCATCTCATTACACAATATGGAGTCAATATTTCCATCTATGCACCTTCTATCTGGGGGCAACTATCTTTCCATATCAAGAATATCTTATGTGGCAGAATCATATATGATTTCCATACGGAGAGATGCCCTTCTACTATAAATAGTAATGCACTCAATCGAATGAATTAGTTCGATTGAACTCATCTTGTCTTTCTTCTTTGTATCTAATATATTTTCTCTTTATTTTATAACACGTATCGCACGATTCCGCTCGAAGAACGAATCCGCTCAAGTATTGCGTTTGAGAAGAAAGACAAGAGACTATGTATCATTATGTTTTCTATTCCAAAGTGAAAAGAATGATCGACCTCCTCGCACGTTTTTGTAAACAATGAGTTTACCTTGTCCATCTTGAAATGTAAGTGCATCATGATAAAAAGGTATGTGTTTTATTGAATCTAAGAATCAATCAAATAATAAGATATTATGTTGCTTTAACGATTGTTGTTTTATTTATTGTAAATAGTGGTTGCTAGCTTTGTACCACAAATATTGTTAAATGCACGAAGTTGCAAGATTTGAAAGAAATAAGAGCGGCCAGATGCACATGAAGTTGCAAGATTTGAAACCGAAATGAGTACGATTCGAGATGCACATGAAGTTGCAAGATTTGAAACCGTAAATGAGTACGATTCAGAGATGCATATGAAGTTGCAAGATTTGAAACCGAAATAAATACGTCCAGATGCACATGAAGTTGCAAGATTTGAAACGAAAATTTGAAACGTAAATAAATACAGCTTTGTAGTGGAAATTATAAGGAGAAAATATTATTCATGAAAATATCCCAGGAAATTTTCAAGTTTCAGATTTGTTGTTACAATAGTAATATTGTAAAAGGAGTTTTAAGAAATACCGAATGATATCATGCCTATTTGTGGCTGAGTAAAATAATGGACTATTAATGAAAAGTCATGAAGCTCGCCTTATTGGTTCTGCTCCATTCCCTGAAGTGAATGCAACAATTCATGATATGCCCGAAAGAAGGCAAAATTAAAACTATGATCATGACTGAGAAGAGGATGAGGCAAAGACGGAATAATTACCGTCATTATTATGGAAGTAAATAAGAGAATAATAAGGATTCTCAATATAACAATTCAAGAAGTGAAGATAATATTTTTTACCGATTTGGTATGAAAGCTATTAGACATGTATCTATCATACTCCACAATATTTAATTAAGCTTTGTCAAGCCTTAATTAAATAAATAAAAATAATGTGGAGATAAATTAGATTTTCCAAAATCATGATACTTGAGCAATTTTTGCCTATAAAAGGAATGATTTTGATGGCCTCACAGATACCACATATCTAGATGCTGCAAACTTCTTTGAAGATAATAGTTGAAGATTTGATTATGTAATTATTTTCTCTTCAAATCTCATCTCATATGTTAGTTTATCTTAAATTTAATCTTTTTCTTCTATAATTTTTTTATTGACTTTCTATATATCTTTTAATATATTTTGTTTCATTTTGATGAAGAATGTGAATATTCTCTTATATGCTGTGACGCATATTATACTGAGAGAAAAATATACATATTTCTCTTATTTGATGATGCGGAAGCTAATGTTCATATAAAATCGGTAGTACAACATTGATTGGAAGCTCCGAAAGAGCTAATCTATTATTATCTGGGAGATAAAATTGGTTATAAATAATTCATTATTTTGTAGTAAGTCTCAAAGAAACTTATTAAGTTTCAAAGCTATTTGCCAAAATTATTATCAGATTGAGACTACAAATAATGGTATAAGTAATATCTATACAAAGTTATTAGATATTTCTCCCAATTTGTACTACACGAATATCGCATGGTTGAAACACATGCTTGGATAAATCAAATGAACATTGATTCCAATAATTTTATTATTTGGCATGACTGGTTGGATCATACCGGATCAAGTATGATGCGAAAAATTATTGAAAATTCAATTGTCATCCATTGAAGAACCAGAAGATTCTTCAATTAAGTGAATTTTCTTGTATTGTTTGTTCTCAAGAAATATTTATTATTAATATTCACCAGCTAAAGTTGAGATTGAACATTTTACGTTTTTGAAACGTATAGAGGGTGAAATGTATGGGCCCATTCACCCATCATGTGGACCATTCGATAATATATGATTTTAATAGATGCATCTATAAAGTGGTCACATGTATGTTCATTATGAACTCGCAATTTGGTGTTTGCGAGATTGTTTGCTCAAATAATGAGATTGAGAGCATAATTTATGAATTATAAGATAAAAACAATTTGTCTTGATAATGCTGGTGAATTTACATCTCAGGCTTTATGATTATTGTATAACAACTAAGATTACAGTTGAATAGCTGTTACTAATGTTTATATCCAAAATGGTTTGGTAAAATTATATATTAATTGTCTCAAAATTGATAAACCAGTATGAGAACAAAGCACAGAGACGGCCAAAAGGAAAATCCAACAAGGCAGGGAAGAAAACTCATCAAAAGGAGAGGAGTCAAACCACACAGACAAAGATGAGTCCCAAAATAAAGTTGGGAATATATGTGGATATAAATCTCAATAACAAATAGCAAGGATAGGAGAAAAGCAAAGGAGAAGATGAAAGCAACAGAGGGGGAGAGAATAAAAGGGAAAAAGAGATGATGATGAAATATCTAAGACCGACAAGCAGGAACGAAGTCAAAGGAAAGCAATAAAAATAAAAAGAGAGAGCAAGAGTTACAAATCATATAGAAATGCTCCAATAGAAGATGCCAAAGACAACATCAGAATGAAATAAACACATAAAAGGTGGAAGATAATGGAAGGAAAAACCTAGAAAAGAAAGGAGCAAATGATCAAGAGGTCATAAAATGGAGACAAGAATGAAAAGAAGAAAACAGAAACCCGGAAGAGGGGACAGAAAAAAGAAGAGATTGAAGTAGCAGCGGAAAAAGATGGAACCAAAAGATAAAGTGGAAAAGCAAAGAGTTGAAATAATACACAAGAGAGGACGAATATAAAGTTGATGAAATAAATCAAGAAAGAGGCCAAAATGAGAGAGAATTCAAGAGAATGAAGCGAAAATAAAGTTGGAGAGTCTAACACGAAGGTATAAAGCGGGGGACAATGAGCGAAAAATGAAAGAGAAAAATAAGAAATCGGATAAAAAGAGAAATGGCACAAGAAGAGAGCGGCAGAACATGGAAACAGTTCTCGGGGGATGCAAACCAGATAAAAGGCAAGAATAAAAAGAAGGAAGGAAAAAGAAATGGCTACGAGGGAAAAAATATGAAAACCAAAGGATCAAAATGATGAAGCAATAAAAACAGGAAGGCAAAAGGCCAAAGATTATCAAGGCAAAGGGAACAGGAAATACTAAATGAAAAGAAAAAAGACCAAAAGGCCAAAAGGATAGGACAAGGAAGAAAGAGAGAAAAAAGAAACCGAAGAGCCAAAAGCAGAAAAGAAAGGAAAGAAAACGAAAAGACAAGGGAGAAAGAGCAGAGAAGAAAAGCACAACAACAAAGAGAAAGAAGAGAACAGAGAAAAACACCAGAGTACCCCAATGGTGTGAGATCGAAATAAAGAAAGAAGACCCCAAGAAAAAGGGAGAAGGCGAAGACAAAGGCAAAGGGCAAAGTATCTGGAAAACACAAGGAGAGCAAAAGGAAACAAGAAACAAAGAAGACACGAAAGATAAAAAAACAAGAAGAGAAAAGACAGAAAATGAATGGGAATCAAACAGGCAAAGAGGAAAGATTACATAAAATAGATCTCAAACATGAACAAGGAATGAGCAAAGAAAGACAAGAACAACACACATGAAGATGCACAGAAGAAGGAATAACAAAAATGAAGAAGGAGCAAAGCCAAGAAGGGAGAACACAAAGAAGAAAAGAAGAAAGAAAAGACCAAGAAAGGGAAAAAGAGAAGCAAGGAAAGAAGGAAGAGGCGGCACAAAGTGAGAAGTGAAGATAAGGAAGACGACAAAGAACCAAGAGACACGGGGAGAAAAAGGGACAACAAGGGTGGGGGAAGGAAGAGGAGAAAGAAAGAAGAAAAAGACCAAGGGAGTAAGGAAGAGGACAAAGAGGACACAAGGGGAGGAAAAAAAAAGGAGCCAACCCCAAGAGAGACCAAGAAGATTAAAAGATGAAAGGGAAGAACAAAAAAAAAGGAGAAACAAGAAGGGGGAAAAAAAGAAAAGGGAAGAAAAAGAAAGAGAGAGTAATAAAAGAAAAGAAGAAGGAGTTATTTTTAGGGGGGGTGAGTGTGAGAGTGGGCCGCCTCTGTGGACAGAAAGCCACCTCAAATAATTGAATCAGATTCAGGATAACACAAAACCTCGTAGTAAGGGGTTTAGAACTCAAAGTGCATTCAATACCAAGAGTTATTGCTGGAGAGCAAACGCTGTTGTTTTTCTCACCTGGCTTGCATTATATCTTCCAACTGTTACCTTCATACTGAGAATCCATCATGCTTTCATGGAGAAGAATCCCCCTGCTCCCTTTGATTAGCAGAATGAAGAGTCTAAATTGAAAATAACTATTGGTTTGCTGGATAAGCCAAGGCCCTTAATCTTCTTTAAGAAGCTAACTTTAGATACTATCCATAATATCCGTTTAAATTATCCCTTGATTTAACATGCAATTAATGCGGATTGATGTTTTAACAACTGACGTTAAGTTCTTGAGATCTGAGAATTGCACATTAAATGACGCATTTAGTGCTCTGACGAATCTAGCTCTTTTATGGGAAGAGACATTCCAATTGTTGTCTCATGTACTTCTATTCCGTAAAGTGGCAACGCCTATGTGGCACTCTAAGTAGAGCTGGTCTCCTCGAGATGTGGCTTTCCAGGATGAACCCAATGGTTCATTCGTGTCTTCTTGATGGGACCAGTATTAAAATCAATTGTACTAAACAGTTCACCCCGATTCATGAGTTCACTCGAATTATGTATAACATTAGCCCCTTTAGTTTCCAGAATCGAAATACTTGAATCCGAGAAGTAGCTTTGCAAGCGCATCCACATAGAGCTATTAAGAGCATGAACCAACAAAAGTTCTTTTTGAGATGCACACATTTAATGTTTTGATGGTTACGTTAGTAAATAAGGCATTTTGTTCAGAACCCAATGCACACACTTGATGGCCACATTCGTCTAACAACTCCTCATAATTAGGGAGGGGGAACATTAATTGCTTGGCGACTGTTGATTTTGATGTAATCTAGGTCGTTCATTCAAAATTCACCTGTCTATAAAAACCCTTTGTCCTTCGTTGTTACCTCTTCTTCTTCTTTTTTCCGTACTTGCCACTGTTAAAGCTTCCAAGTCTTCTACAACTTTCGCGTTATTTCTCTCTATTATTTCACTCTTACCACCTCTTCCAAACACAGTAAGTTCTTTACCATAAGCTTTAGCCATGGGTAGAAAACTGATCAAGAAATACGATGTTCAAGGAAACCCTAATGTTCCTAGGGAACCTTAGAAGGTGCATGTTATTAGAGGTGACGTCTTCACAAGAGACTTCCCTCCTTCCCCTCCAAACCCTGCACCTGCTTCCAGTAGTGGGCACGTTCGAGAAGACGTTGCGGGGTCTACACAATTAGATACAGAAGAGTTCGAAACTCCCTTATATAAGAGACACTCGAGTTCCACCAATAAATTTGGACCTCAGTATTTCCCTTCTCTCCTGCATCCTCAACACCTTTGCCTTATGAAGACTGCCTTCAGGATTCCTTTTGAATTCCAAGTGAGGATCCTAGGATCTTTTGAGAGGGCTTGGTTGTTGAGAGAGGGTGAATTCCATCTATTTCAATTCCATGCTTGGTGGCATCAAAGTCCCTTTCCACCCATTCATCATGTAGGTCCTCTACCGTTTTAACCTTAACCTAGGGATGTTAGCCCCTAATGGGTGGAGAAGTTTAGTGGGATTTGTGGGCTACTGCCACAATATAGGGGTAGAGCTGAACCTAAATGTGTTATATCGTGTCTTCTCCTTGAAGACCGTAGAGCACGAAGGGTGGTATAGCTTCAGCAGAAGTGGAACTGCTCAGATGAAGTTCTTAGTGTTCATAGAAGGAACACTACCATCCAACAATAAGGGTTGGAGGGATTGATACATAATGTGTCTCCCTCCTTAGGATTGTGCAGTACTAGAATGGCCTGCTTACCCCCACAGTAGGTTAAGGAAGATCAACGTCAAGCCCCAATTATTTGATGTAGATGATAGGATCTTCAGGAAGTTTGTGTGTTGCGAGAGGGCGCCCATCCATGGGAGGGAGATGGATTTTGAATTCCCTTTGATGAAATGGACAATCATGGAGGGTGAGCCCCCTGCCTTTAGCGTTGTGTTTTTCTTCCAGTTTTCATGTTTTGCACTTCATTTTCTAACTATGATTCATCTCTGTTTGTTCTAGGTCCTCCAATGTTGGATAGAAAGGCTCTCCTTGCCACATACTTGGCTGCCCAAGCTACAACATACGATGAGTGTGACAAGACCAGGGGGACATGGAGTGGTCCCTTTGTTGATCGCAACAAGCTTTCCAGTCCTGCGGCCAAGGTCCCTGCTGAATGAAAACTAAAAATTTTGATTGACATTGACCACCAAGCTAGGGAGGAGGTTGCACGTGCTACAACAATGAAGGCTGGAGCTGCCAAGTCACAGGATCCCTCTGCTGCCCCTTCCACAGCTTCTCGACAAGTGATTTCCCAGGTAGCACCAAAGCCAGAACTACAAACTAGGGACAACAGAAAGAGTCCTGGTTCTCTTTGCAAGGGCAAGGAGAAGGTGGTGAAGACAGCAGAGTCTGGGAGCCAAGCCAGAGAGGCTCAAAGAGAGGAGACCTGCCTAGACCTGCCCTCCTATGCTGGTATGGAGGGTAGAAGACAAGTCTCTGCTAGGAGGTCACTTCTCAGGGGAATGACATCCGCTGGGGGTTCCTCAAGTAGGGGGCAGGTGAGGGCCCTGCCATGAGGGTCACCTCCCCACCCACTGATTCAGCTACACCATCATCAACAAGAACAACCACAACAACCATCAGACCAACACCACCACCATCAATAAGCAGATCAACAATGGCAGCAGCAGGAAGCAGGGCCTCAATAGTTGTAGAGGCAATGTGTACAATGCCCATAAGTGAGTTCATGTGATGGGCGCCAAAATTTGATCGTATCGCTAACCAATCAAAAATAAAATTATATACTAATCTAGCTAGTAGCAAGTACGGGGTTGAACTATGGGGAACTAAAATGCTAAGTTACTAAGATTGAACTCAACAAAACTAAATTTGAATTAAATCTATTAATTAATGCAAAAACTTTAAGTATGAATACGTGAGGATCTTTGGGATTTCGAATCCCTAATGCTTTTCACTAACCGATATAACTCTATGCTTCAAAACAAAGGATGGTCTTTCCTAGATATGCCCTATCTTTGCGAGACTATCGTCCTTTGCCAAAGCTTGGCACGCTTAGTTTGCTTAGCTATAGAACATCTTTAGCCAAACTCAAACACAATCAACTAGAAGATATAGAACAATGAAATAATGAAATAAGCAATGGTTCATCTACATCCCAAAGAAAATGAACTAGCTACTCATTATAACAAAGTTCATAAAAAAAAATGAAGATGAAATTTAGATAGTGATACGGGATAAATCACAATCGGACCAGCTCCGCCCCGGGTTCAATCCTTGACCCCGGTCAGGAAGGAACAAACCGACTCACATCCGTGTGGGCCGGTTCAAGATATAAACTTGCTGAAGAAGCTATCTACTCAGTTAACTCCCAAACCCGTGATACTCGGCGTGGACGAATTGTCAAGCAGACGGTTAGCAACACTTGCGGGAGCAAAGGATTCTGTTTCTTCAGATAACTGCCACGCTACAATCGTGCAGTTACCCATTATCCTGCTATGAACAGATTTATTCACAATGGATCTAATCGTTAAGATTGGACAACCACCCGAAGAAGGCTTGGGTAAATCCAACGAAGGAGATTCGACTGTAAACCCTATATAAACACAACCTACTTTCAAGAGAGGTATCTGAATCGTATTCCATCTATTCGTATTTATACTTTTGCTCTCTACAAGCAGAGCCTTTTGTGATTAAGTTCATTAGCTGACTTAGCCTTCGGAGGTGGACTCTCGACCCCAGCGGTCGGGCTACATCTGATGATTGTTTTTGCAGGTCATCCATCGGAGATTTAACGGCTGAGCAGATTTTGGACGCATCATTTGGCGCTGTCTTGTGGGAAAGCTTCAAAAAGCCATGGTTACCAGATCATTGGCGGCAGCAACAGCAGCTGTGGCGGCTCAGCGAGAACCTGACACACAACTTCCTAGAGGGAACAATCTAGAGGATATTCCTGAAGGAAGTTGACCCCATGAAGTTCGGGAAGATGGTGGTCAAGGGGGCAATGATCCATTGCACCCTCCTAATCCACTCTAGCAATAGTTGGATCAACTAAAGCTCCAACTTCTGGAGATGAACCAAACGCTTTGTACGTTGGCCAAGCAAGTGGTGGCGCCACAGGCTCCTGATCAACGTGAAGCGGCGGGACGAGTAAGAGGAAGAGAGGAAATAATTACCTCTCTTCCACCAAGACGTTCTCCACAAAGGGAAGGAAGGCTTCAAGAGGACCAAAATGTTGGTCAAAATTTTTGGGAAGATGCCCGAAGGCAAGACAGAGAACTCCTTAGAAGGGGCAAGCAATTTGAAAGACCGCAAGGAAGCACAACCCATTCAACGACAAGGTTGGGTGCAGGAGTGCGAACTCATTCACCAACTCCAAGGCATGCGGTTCGTGATACCGCCCGCATCGTCATTGATCGTTCGACGCATTTTGGCCAAGAGTTGGCTAATATTAATCAGAGACTTGGACAATTGTCTAGAGGGAGAATAACCGATGACATTTATTTGGTTATTAGAAAGACTCCATTCACTGAGGCAATAGCCGGATATCAATTTCCTCATAACATCCGGTTGCCAACCTTTTCTTTGTTCGACGGTTCGGGAGATCCTATCGCTCACATCAGCTATTACCAACAAACTATGGCTGTTGTAGGTAATTCAGATGAAATCCTTTGCAGGGTATTCAATTCATCTTTGACTAGCACAGCACAAAAGTGGTTCTCAAATCTTCCCTCGGGAAGAATTGTAGACTTTGAGGAGCTGGCGCGAAAATTCATCGGTCGATTCCAAAGCGGAATACAGATAAAAAAGACCGAGGAGACTTTGTTCACCATTAGGCAAGGAAAGAGTGAATCGATTCGGGAATACCTGAAAAGATTCAATAGGGTCACCATGGAGATCGAGAACCTAGATGAACAGGTAGCTAAAACTGCTTTGTTCACTGGACTCACCAATCGAAGACTCTTGGAATTATTACTTCAAGACATGCCTACCACCTATGCCGAACTAGTGCAAAGATGTCAAAAACAAGCGGAGGTGACTGAAATTCTGGATGCATAGCAGGGAGACACCAAGGCCCCTGCAAAGATACAGAAAACTCCCGAGAAAAAGCAAAAGCCGAAACAAAATGTTCGGGATCGGGTTGGAAGGCCTCGAACGGCGTGGCGACAGAGATCTCCCGATCAAAGTGAGTATACCCCATTGAATACTCCTAGGGTAGACATCTTGAATATTATCAAGAGGCAGGATATCTTGAAGTGGCCACCAAAGCTTCCAACAAAGCCAGGGGAGCAAAACAGGGAGAAGTATTGCCGTTTCCATAAGGATTACGGTCACTATACCAATGATTGCAGGCATTTGAAGGCCGATATTGAGAGATTAATATCACAAGGTCACCTATCCAGCTTCGTTAAAGGGAGGCAGGCAGAACCACGAGGAATGGGTGACAAGAGGAAGCGTTCGGTGAGTCAGGAACGACCGACCAAGGCTCCTCAATCAAAGAAAGGCAAAGAAGTGATCAATGCCACTCGGTCACCTATACTGACAATATTTGGAGGACTTGAACCTGAGTCGCTCCGAAAACTGAAATCCAGATCCAAGTTCATTGGAACTGGAGAGACCCAGAAACGGAAGAGACCGAATGGTGAGGGTTCGATCACCTTGCGTAGATGGTGACTGAGAGGGGCCCCAAATATCAGAGTGCAATAATTGGAATGGAGATACTGCCCTTGATTTATTCAACTTGAAAGGCAATTTATGCAATTTTCCCATCTGGCATGGGACACACAAAATTGGTGAAGTAAATGAAGGTTGGTGCAGGCCAAAACTACGAAAGAGAGTGTCCAAAGTTCTCTTCGACAGATGCCCCCAATTGGTCATGCCACACTTCTTGAAACACATGTTCACTGAGATGAACAGAGGGAGATACGGATGGTGGATGGAAGCGATAGAGGCCAGCTTCAATTGATCCTTGAAGTAGAACAATCCCCATTTTGAGATCCTTCACAAAGCATGAACTTGGATGAAATTCCATGTAAATTTACTCACAGAGAGCAAATTTTTAGTAATAGAAGGAACATGTAGCACTTTAGATAAAGTAAGAATTTTGGAAGGCGTTGATATAGAAGCACTTCCAATATTTTTTTATATGCAAACCTGAGCCATTACCAATGTGAAGTTGATCAATCCCATGGTAAGGCATTTTTGTATCCATGTGGGTTACATTGGATGTAACATGATAAGTGGCACCTGATTCAGGGTACCAAGAAGGATCAAGTGAAGTCGTGGGTCCTGCCAATAAAGCTCCTGGAGAAGAATTCAGTTTGGAGGCATTGTCACCTGGTGCATAGCGAAAATAACATTGCACCGCTGTATGATTAGTTTTGTTGCAAATTTGACAAGAAACCATAGGGCTAAAGAGGAGAGGTGGAAGATGTTTTGCATGTCGACCATGATTGGAGTAACCTTGAGCTCGTCCTCTGCCATAGCTATGAAAGGGGCCACGATTTCGGTTAGTGGGTGGGGGGGGTTGATCTGGTGGTTTGATTAACTTCTGATGAAGGCAAGTCAAGTTGTTGTCTTGTTTGATCTTTGAAGATTTCTTGATTTAGTAAAAGGCGTATGAAATCATCAAGGGGAAGAGGGTCAAGACGGGAGGTAATTGAGGTGGCAAAGGATTCATATTCATGGCCTAGGCCATGAAGCATTGTGAGGATAATATATGAATCAAAACTGAGTGAGCAGCGGCGGCAAGATGATCAACAATAGATTTAATCTTTTGAACATATTCGGCCATAGAAGAGTGGCCTTTGCGAATTTGCAAAAGTTGGTATTTCAATTACATTATGCGGGCTTGAGATTAGGAGGCATAAGTCCGTTCAAGGGAATTCCAAGCAGCGTGGGAGGTGGTGAGACCAACGATTTGAGAAAGACCACTTACAGAAAGGGAGGAGATGATCCAAGATAAGATCATCTGGTCTTGCTTGCGCCATTAAGAATATGTAGGGTGAGGAATGGAGGTTGATGTGGGTGATGTGGTGGAGGGATTGGGTATGGTTTGAGGAGAAGCTGGATTGGTTTCATCGACATAGCCATAAAGGTCATGTGCATGAAGGAAGAAATTGCGATTTCCAGAGGAGATAGTTGCTTCGATCAAGCTTTACAGGTAGGAGAGAAACGATGTTGGTAGGTGATGCGTCCATAATCTGCTTAGCTGTTAGATCTCCAATGGATGACCTGCAAAAACAATCGTCAAATGTGGCCTGACCGCTGGGGTCGGGAGTCCACCTCCGAAGGCTAAGTCAGCTGATGAACTTAATCACAAAAGGCTCTGCTTGTACAGAGCAAAAGTATAAATACGAATAGATGGAATATGATTCAGATAACTCTCTTGAAAGTAAGTTGTGTTTATATAGGGTTTACCATCGAATCTCCTTTGTTGGATTTACTCGAGCCTTCTTCGGGTGGTCGTCCAATCTTAACGATTAGATCCGTTGTGAATAGATCTGTTCGTAGTAGGATAATGGGTAACTGCACGATTGTAGCATGGCAGTTATTTGAAGAAACACGATCCTTTGCTCCCGCAAGTGTTGCTAACTGTCTGCTTGACGATTCGTCCACTCCGAGTATCACGGGTTCGGGAGTTGACTAAGTAGATAGCTTCTTCAGCAAATTTATCTCTTGAACCCGACCCACACGGATGCAAGTCGGTTTGTTCCTTCCTGACCGGGGTCAAGGATTGAACCGGGGGCGGAGCTAGTCCAATTGTGATTTATCCCGTATCACGAGCCCCCCAGACCAAGAGTTCGAGCGATTCCGAGGGCTTGGTTTGAACTGGACCCGTTCGTCGAACGAGGGTTCTGCATAATCCTTTGTTCATTAAACGTCGTATCGCATTTAATGCGACTGCATCTTTTTCTCTTCGAGTTTTGTGAATGTCTTTACTTTCTACGGGGGCGACGCCACATGTCCTCTACAACCGAAATCATCATTGCTCATGAAATCAAAGCGACGGTTTCTCAAAAACCCTAATTCAAACTTTTTTGAAACGTCTTCCGATCGTGATCATTGATGCTGAATTTATCTTGACCGTACATGTCCTCGATCATCTGTATGCTTAAAAGCACTTCGTTGTCTTCATATATTTCATTTTCTTTGTCTGGATTTGAAACTTCGTTGTCTTCCTTGCGCCCTAATACTCTTCTCGCTTTTAAGCTCTCTGTTTCGGTGAATCAGTAAGTTTACTGAACCCTTTGCACCTTTTACTTGTTGTCTCAACCTTTTGTTTTACTTTTGTAAAAACCAGAACCAGACCTTCATAGTAATGGAAGGTGGTAGGGTTTCTTCTGAATATAGCACCGGTAAGGGCGATTCTGGTGGGGAGGCCTCCATTTCTGTCCCCCTTGATCACTTAGCTAGTGATAAGAAAACTTTAACTGCCCTCTGGCGTGATTTTGAAGAAGTTAGCCAGCATAAAAGAGCAGAGAAAAGTGTTGAAGTTCCTTCCGTGCCTCCTGAGTCTGGACCATCTAGAACTCCAATAGTAGTTGCTGAGGCTTTTGGGTAGTCTAAGCAACCTAGTAGGTCTAAGGATGAACTTAGTGTTCCCTCCTCCTATACTGAAGTTGATCTCCCGTCGGTCATCGAACGTTTTGATTTCCCTCCTTCGTACTATCTTAGGGCTCCCAATGCTGATAAGAGGGTCGATTCGAATCCTCCCGATGAGTTTTCTTTATATATAGATACCCTGGAGAGTGGAGTTCGTTTTCCTTTCTTCCACACTCTATTTTCCGTTGTTTTAAATCACTGGGACGTTTGTCCCGGAATGCTCCTCCCCAATAGTTGGCGTCTCATTGTCGGCTTCTTGGGTTTATGCTTTGAACTGGGTATCACACCTTCTCTCCCTCTTTTTGTACATTTTCATGTTCTTTCTCTTTCCAACCCTTCTGGTTGGGTTTTTCTCTCCAAGCGTAATAAGGTTGAGCTTGGCTGGTCGGGCAGTATTCTTGCTAAGGGAACCTGTCCTTCCAATCACAGAGGATGGCACAAACGGTATTTTTTCTGCCCAGCGCCTCAGTCAGACCTCAACTTCCCTATCACCTGGAAGCTGTTTACTTCATATTCCGAAGGTAACCGGGTCCTTCAGCTGTCCAAAACAGAAAGAGTGGCTGCCAGGAAGATCAAGTCCATTCCATGGTATCAAGAAATACATGGTTATGAGATGGAATACACCCCAATTCTTCAATATTGGGGGTTGGCTCGCTGTGAGCTTTCTAACTGCTGTGTTTGCCTTTTCTGAGTGTACTATAGTTTTACTTAGTTTTTTGACTTTTGCTCTTCGGTTCCTTACAGTACCTCCTAAGGTTAACCCAGAGAACCTTCAAGCCAAGGCTGCCAAAGCCGTTGTTACTCAGAACAACGAACAACGGTCCCCTCGAACATTGACCGCCGACGAGTTAGCCGCTCTGCCCCCTTCGAACCCTTCTTACAAGTGTATTAGAAATCTGAAGCCAATAGTTGAACCTTCGGGCAAAGGAAAAAGGCCAATTGGAGAAGAGGTCGAAGGTCCTTCCTCAGCCCAGACCAAGAGGAAGCATGACTCGTCCGAGGCCTTCGTCCCAAAGAAATCTCAGAAGAGCAAAGACTCCGAGGAGACTTTTGTTCCTTAGTGGACATTGAGTGTGTCTGACTGGGTCACACAGGATCATGAGAAAGCCGCCGAATGGAGCTCTCTCAGTCTGATGCCAGCCAACCGTCAGGCTCTGGAATCTTTGAGTGACGATTCCCTCGTTCATCTCTCGACAAGGTATTTCCTGTTGCTTGCTTTATAATCCTTCTCAGGGTTTTTTCATAATTCGTCTGCTTCCTCAAGAATGTTGTGCTGAGCTTTTACCAGCACATTGAGGCTCTGAACCGGGTTGGTCATAGTGGTTCCCTTCTCCAGACTCGTGAAGAGCATTTGGTGATGGCAAATGCTGAAGTGGAGCGGTTGAAGAAGGAGGTTGGCGGGTTGAAGGAGGAGAATGACAAGGTCAACAATTTGAAGAAAGAACTTGACCTGTCCATCAGTCATGCTGGTGCTTGGAACGTGAAGCAAAGAAACAGAAAATGCTTGCTTCCGAATGTACTGAAAAGCTCTATTTCTGTCTCGCGAATATGATCGTTTTAAAATGATGGTTGTTCCTAGCGAACCCGAACATCTTTCTCAAGATCTTCGGAGGGACTGTATAAGGAAGTATCTTAACAGCATCCCCTTCAGCGATCTGATGACTCCATACAACCTTCAAGCCTACCGAGCTGGATAGAATGATGTCTGGAAGGCCATCCTTGAAGCAAACCCTACCTTCGACACAACTCCTTTTCAAAGTGTGTGCCACCGAGAAGTCTTCGACACGCTCGGGTTGCCTCCGTCCGAATGGACCCTAAAAGAAGAGGATCCTATTCCGGTGGATTCGAATATTGAAGATTTTTTTGATGACTCACGCGCCTCTTCCTGAAGACACTCAGGGTTCTGCTCCAGTTGCGGATTCTTCCGCAAAACCTATCCAAGAGAAATAGGAAACTTCTTCTTCTTTTTTTTTTTTTTTTTTTTTTTTTGTATAAGGGTTGGCCCCCCATGGCCTATGATAATGAATTTTTATCTTCTTTTTCTTGAACTCTTTCAGTAGCTATTGCAATAATCTGGCAGTACTTTCTCATAGCGTACCTAGAAAGTTTACTTAATTTCCCTCACAATCAGGTTTGGGAATTGAACTTGGCCTTTTCTTAAATAACCTTCGCCGATGCTGACGTTCGGGGATCTTAAAAGGATTGTCGTTCGGGACCATTGGAATCTACCTGGCCGAACCTTTTATGACACTTGGACCGTTTCTTTTCAGGTTGCTTCTCCTTTATGAAGAAGCCCAAACATTTTCTCGTATCTGCATACGAGTTGTCCTTCCCAAGAAATTGGGAATACTCGTTTCATTTAATATTGGTGCGATGGTTGGTGTTTGGATGGTATCCTAGTATCAGGTGCACAATGCTCCACGTGGAGGCTTGAGATGAACTTAGCTTTTGAGTTATGAATTTGAAACATCACTATTCCCTGACCGTTGATCTTGCCTTTGCTTCGAAATTCGAAACATCCCTCGTTTTCTGACCCTTGATCTGCGTGGATTTTCAACCGTCACGCTGCTTCATGAGGCTATTTAAGTCCCTCAAATGTGCTTCATTCTTGTCTTTTCATCTGCAAGACTAGTCTTCTTCTTCGCCTTTGCTGTCTCTGCAATTTTATCTTCTAACGATACCCAAATCGGAGCCTAAACAGGTGAGTTTTTTTTTATTCAGTTCCAAAACGAACTTCATTGTCTCCCTGAGTAACTTCCAAATTAGTATACTTGGGGGTTATTTACTATGAAAGTTCTTCACTAGATATCCTTCTTTACCATCTGAACTTCAACCAACTAGGGTTTTTCTCCTTATTTATTTTTTGCGTTGGCTGACCTTTTGGATGACGGTACTTGTTTTCTCTCACAGTGCCTCCAAGAGTTAACTTGGATGTGGTAAGGGCTAAGTCTTTCAAGAAGACTACTCCTGCACTGCCAAAGGTTGTTCCATCGGAAGAGACTGCTGTTGGCGATCCTACTAGAGTTCAGATTCCCTCAGCCTCTGCTGGTGCCTCTCTACCACCATCTTCCATGATGGAGACCGTTCGGTCTCCTAAGGAGGACGTTATTCCTTCTGTCATGACTCGCACTTCTGAAACCCCTGCTGGTGCCTCATTGGCATCTTCCTCCAACCCTCCACTAGCTGTGGAGATTCCTCCTTCTTCTGTGGAGGAGGTTTTTGTAGAGGCCGAGGGTGCTGCTTCTAAAAGAAAGCGTCCTCGATCAGATGATGATGATGTGTACAAGCCTTCTTGGTCGCTGAAGAGGTCTGACTTGGTGACAGGCGACTTTGAGAAGGCACTAGAATGGTGCACTTCTACTCAGATGCCCGCCGAGAGCAGAGCCTTCACTGCGGTCTCGGACATGAATTTTATACAGTCTCTTGTGCTGTATCTCTTCCCTGCCTTCTTTTCAAAAATTTCGTTCTCTTGATTAACTCTTGAGGTATTGCAGGAGCCTTTCTATAACTTCCACAAGTAGGTGGAATCAACTTTTAGGCTCAGTAGCCTGAGTAATAATCTCTCCCAACTTTGGGAGGAATCCAAAGCCAAAGATGCCGAAATTGCTCGTCTTAAGGAGAGGCTTTGGAAGTTGCCCGAGTGAAGAATTATGAAATCGTGCAACTCCATTCGGATTTGGATGGTGCTAAGGAGAAAATCCGAAGGTTGGAGCGGGAAGTAGAGAAGCTTTCGGGAGAGTTGAAAGGGTCTAGAGGTAAGACTCCTGTGCCTTCAAGGCAAGCTGTTACCCTCTTGCTCGAATCTCTTCCGACTAACGTTCGCAAGGCTTGCATCTTCAAATACTTGCAAAGTAAGCCATTTGTTAACATGTTGAACGCTTATAATTTGCAGGCCTATTGGGACGGCGAGAACGAGGTATGGGAGTCGATTTTAAGGAGAAATCCTTATTTCAACACGGCTCCCCACCACGCAAATTGTCATCTCAAAGTGTTTGAAAAGCTGCGACTTCCTCTTCCTGCTTGGGCCAAGGATGTGGTGGACCTGCCCATTCCAGATCCGGATATAATGCACTATCTTGATGACTCTCCTCCTTTGTCCCCTCTCAGAGGATTCAACTATGAAGAGCTTGCCTTGAATGCAGGTCTGACCAAAGGTCAGGCTTCTTCAGAAAAATTGGATAAAGAGTATGGAATTGCGGAGGATTTTGTAGGTGGGAGTTTACGGAATTCTTCGCAATCGCCGAGGGTGAAAATCAAATGATGAGAGGACCTATGCCTCCACAGTCAGCAGTCATCATATGTTTCCCGACTCATTCTTCTTGACTCTGTGTTGCTTCTGGAAAAGCTGCTTCGATCCTTTTTTGGAGTTCTTCACAATCGCCAATGGTGACATTTCTTCTTGACCAAGAGAAGATTGTATCCCAACACTTGTTATCTCATATGTATTTTTCTAAGAATTTTGTTGTAAAGGTTAGCCCCTTCTGGTCATTTAAAGAAATAGAAACTTAACTTTATCCTTTGAAATTTGTCATTCAATGAAGTCCTCGCTTGAATAGGTCTTAGTCATTTTAAACCAATGCCTTTACTTAAAGATTTCCATAGAAATTCATTAAGCCTTAGAATGTCCCACTCGGGTGTTAAACCGATGCCTTTACTTAAGATTTCCGTAGAAATTCAATAAGCCTTAGAAGGTCCCACTCGGGTGTTAAACCGATGCCTTTACTCAAAGATTTCCGTAGAAATTCATTAAGCCTTAGAAGGTCCCACTCGGGTGTTAAGCCTTTACTTAAATCAGTCACCATCTACGCAAGGTTATATTTGGGGCCCCTCTCAGTCACCATCATGCTGCCTGCAGATATAGGTCAAGATTGTGCCATGTGTTTAAGAAAGCATCCACGGTGTTAAATCAACTAACTAGGGTATAGATGCAAACAAATTTTTATTTCTTACATTTAAAGGGTTTTTATTTACAAAAAAATGTTTATTATTTTCTAATGTACAAAACAAATCCCTAAATCTACCCAACTGAATTAACGACTCTCCTTGCCCACCTTCTTCTACACTGCCATTTAGATCTCCTTTCTCTTCCTTCCCTAACATCATGGGCACCACCACCAACACCTCTTCCTCACAACAAACACAATCACGGTTTACATTTGGATCAACTTCATCACCTTCATCTGTTCTTGGTTCTACCACTCCATCTACTTGCGGCTTCTCATTTAGGACACCACTCTTTGGTTCCTTGAGCTCTGCAACTTCAACAACTATAGCTTCTACTTCTACCACATCTATCCTATTTGTTGGATCTAATGCCTCTTTTGCCCCAAAATTTTCATTTCCATTTTGGCTATACTTCGTCATCATTTGGATCAACATCATTGAGCCCTAGCTTTGGATTGACGTCTGGTTTCGTAAAAGGGTTAACTTCAAGAATCAACAAGGTCAAATTTTTTCGATCTCGCCGGCGACTTTTACCGAGGTCATGTGGAAAGGTAGAGGAGCCACAACAGTGATGGCAATGGTGGTAGCAAAGGTTGGAACTGGCGGATCAGGTGGAGAAGCGACAAGAAACATTGAGAAGGAGACGAGATTTAGAGGTGTACGGTAGAGAATCGTTGATTCTTAAGAGTCGGGTATATTTAGGGACTTGTTTTTGCAAATTTATAAAATAATAAAACTTTTTTTTGTAATTAAAAACTCTTTAAATGTTAAAATTTAATTCAACACAGTTGGATGCTTTGTTGACCATGTGACGCATTCTCGACCTTTAGCTACAGGCAACAGCGGCTATTGCAAATAAAAATCCGGTGAAGACCGAAGTACCCGCAAAAGTCAGTAGATTCTCCCCCCCCCCCCCCAAAAAAAAAAAAAAAAAAAAAAAAAAAAAAAAAAAGAAGCAACATGGGAAATAAATAACTTGAAGGTGTAACATGTTGTATCTATATTGAAGCCCTCAACCAGAGGCAAGACATGTCTCTTAGGGCAAAAACTCCAAGCCAATCTAAAGCCAACCAGTTATGTGTGGTGAAAAAATGTTGTGTTCCCCCATGGAGAGGTGATCTGGACTATCATTATTTGGCCCCATGTTGAATCTTGACTCTGCCCCTCGAAAAGAAGGAACAAAGGTTTGCCCCCCTCCTTTTTTTCAAGTTTTTGGTTCAAGCAACCAATTTTGAACCTTCATGGAAAAAAAGTTTCAAAATCTAAAATTTGTTGATGAATGGTTGTAAGCGCTCAAAGACAAAGTGGCATGCATAGAAGCTTGGAAGTAGGTCAGGCGCACAAATGTAGGACAGTAAATGATGTAGATCTTTTTTGTTGCTGCCAAGAGCTGATTTGGAAATCCCTACCAAGATTTGTTTTAAATAGATAAAAACAAGTTAGGTGAAGACCGAAGTAACTGCAACAATTCTTTAGATGTTTAAGTCAGCAGATTCTTTAGATGGTGAGAGAAATTCACCTAAAGGTGTAACTATGCTGTAGCTAGGTTGGAGCCCTCAACTAGAGGCAAGAAATGTCTCTTTAACCAAAAGCCCTAAACCAACCTAATGCAAACCAGCCAAATTTAAAGCGGATGAAATAGAAGATGACTAGGCTTTTATGGACTTTTAAGTTAAAACGAAAGACATGTGACACATCCTTGCTTTGGCACAACGGACCAGGACAAAAAAAACCACAAAAATAGAAGGAATAGATAGGGGTGTAAATGGATAACCGGAAATCTGCTTCCGAATTCGCATCCGCATCCATTTAGGGGTATCTGAATCCGTCCGATTACTAATAGGATGCAGATATGGTATTACCCCTTTCTTATCGATTATTATCCTTCCGATAATATTATCCGATTAAGTTATTTACTTAGGTTTATTTTTCTTATTTTATAATTTTTTTTACCTATGATATGTGATTATTTTTCTAGATTTTCTACTAAAATATCTACCAAAGTTGTTAAATTATTAAATTTCAAATCTAGCTTCACAAATAAAATGGTAAAAACGTAAATAGGTAGTTGAAAACTTGTATTCAATTTGTATTAATGCCCATTTGGAAGAATCTCCTTAAGAAAATAGCTATCCGATTATTATCCGAATCCGTCCGAATATAACAGGATGCGGATATGGTATTACCACTATCCGATCCGAATCCGGTCCATTTACACCCCTAGGAATAGAGAGGCACATGATCTACCATACCACGAGGATTTTCTCCTCCAAGTCCGGAAGTGGTGGTTCATTATAGGCCGAGGAGCTGAGCTCAAATGAGTTGTGATCTATTGGTTCCCATCTCTAGTATGAGTTGGACATCCAGATGTTACTCAGCTATAAGACCACAAGGTTAGCAACAAATGTTTCCAGATGTCACTCAGCTATAAGACCACAAGGTTAGCAACATATTTTTTGGAGAAAAAGTGAACAATGGCACACTTCGGTCTATAAAAATGATACCTTGTGTAGGTAGTAAAGCATCATCTGAGAAAGAAAAGGTTTGCAACAAATGTTAGATTGCATTTACTTGTTCCAAGAATAAAATTAAAATGTGTGCACATATAATTTAATAAAAATAATGCAAAGGATTATGGGTTAGATGGCCTTTGATTTTACTTAATATTATTAATTTTATCTGTTTCTTTGTAGGAAAAATGCAAGCATCTATTCAAAGAAAATTAAATGCAAAAAGAACCGTGTGCTAGTCACAGTTTTAGATGCCCTTTCACATTTTACTTAAATAGTTGATTCATTAATCATATCCAATTAGTTAACGAGATTCAAGGTACTTTAGTAAATAATATGTAGTCATTTTCCTCTAGTAGTTCGCGCTTCTATGGTACTAGCAGTATGATATGATACGATATACATACAAGAGAGAGAGAGAGAGAGAGAGAGAGAGAGAGAGAGAGAGAGAGAGAGAGAGAGAGAGAGAGAGTATATTTGATTCTACTACAATTAGATAAGAATCATTTATTAACCAACATAAGAACAGGGACACCTTTTACCCCGTTATCATGTATCTACAGAAAGCTTGAGATTTATTTACAGCTCACTAAAAATAACCATGTTACAATATGGTACATAACGGAAGGTACAGTACATGGTGATGCATATACATTATAATAAAGTGGTGAGGCTTGGCCCCATGATGGTTATGTTCATTCAATTACTTTGCTTGTTGGATCTTCAACTCGTCTTTCAATATAAGCAGAGGGACACCATCCAACCTTGTCCTTATTCTCAACTTCAGACCATCCATTTGGAGCTACCTAGTGAATAATAGGAAGAAATAATATAATAAATAAATAAATTAAAGGAACTCAATCTCAAAGAAAGGGCCTAGCTTTCCATTTACAAGCATCTTCAAATGTTTAAAAGTTGATAGAACAAAACTAATTCACAAGTACCAGTTCAGCAAGTAGGATCAGGCTCCAAGCAATTAGGGTCAGACTCTGACCTAAAGCACAATAAATCTAAACTGATCTTCAAATTAACTTAAGTAGGCATTTCCAAGCAGAAAAGACTGGAGTTGTGCTAAGGAATAACCTTGCTTCGGCATGAGCAACCTGACTCAATCCAATGTATCTCTTTGTTTCTTGTAGCACATACCCTGTTTTGACTTAATAGGCAACTTATTTGCATCATGATGTAGTTCAGAGTTTAAGACAACTTGCTTTAAATCAACTCCCTTAAAGTTTGGATAGAAACTAGGGTTACCGATTAAGAGTTGACTAATCCATTTTTCAGGGTTCAGTTATGTTGCACTGTCCATCATAAAAAAGTTAAGCAATTAGATGGACAGGCTCACCTGGTCTTTGAGGGCCCAAAGTCTAAGAATTATTCAAGGACTGATATATAAAGGCATCCAAGGTCTCATCGATGTAGGACTTTCCCCAGCACTAACACTCCCCTTTAAACTGCTTCAAAGCTTCAGGTCATTGCAAATTAATACTGGAGTTTCCTATTAAAATAGAGTCAATTGATATATGAGTTGCCAGTACAGTAATGCAGCAGCCAATGATATAGCCTTCTTAAATTTACATACGGATCAATCTTGTGCTTGACAGAAACTAATCTAAGCTTGATAATCAGTTACCATCTTGGTTAAGGGCTATGTTGGGATAACTGTAAGGGTATATTGGGTTGGGAAGTTAAGTGGGGTAGTATGGTCATGGTAAGTGAATATTAATGTCAGTATTGGTCATAACAAGAGAGGGATACCTTATTATAAATGTAATACGAGACAGATGTTTGGGGTAATGAAGAAAGTTAATTCTCAAAATCCTTATTTCTCTCTGTGTGCTTCTTATTCTTTCCCAATTCCCAATCTTCTGAATTGCTGTTCTCCCCGTCTGAATTCCTCTTTTCTAAGCATCAAAATCCAGAATCATAACATTGGTCTGCAACAGCCAGCCAATGATAAATCCCAGCGGACGGATCACCACAGCTAGACATCTATGTTTCCACGATGGCCCAAGAACACGCTCATTCTTCAGCCGTAGAGAGACTTTTGAATTGCGAGGTACCATTACGAGCTCAATATATATGGGTGTTATTCCGTGAGATTCACTTGCTTCAACGTTTCTTCGACTATTATGGCACTGACAAAGAGTTCCGTCTCTTGATTTCTCAGTTTCACATGGATGGGGAGGCTCTGCAATGGTTTTGTCAGATGAATCAATGAGTTCTGTTCACAACATGGTATGATTTCTTCGAAGCACTAGAAGCTGAGTTTGGCGACCACAGTGGAAGAGAAACCGTTGAGATAGGGTTGCAACCGTCGGGAGTGAGCAATCCAAGGAGAGCCTTGAATTGGATTTGGTGCATTTGAGCATCAGAAATATCTGTCTTGAATCAGATTTGGTGCAGAGTGATTTGAGCGTGGAGCAAGTGACGAAACAAGGATCCGCTGAAGGAAGTACTATCTTGGAGGATCTTTATTCGAGCATTGCAACCTCTAGGTTTCTTGTTCCAGATAATGAATGTGTTCGTATTCAGGGCGTGAATCAGAGGTTAACCATGGCCGATTCTACTGATGAACAACATTCTGTTGAAGAACATTTTTCAATCGCGAATTCAGCCCATTCATCTCTGAAATTTTTGTTCCTGAAGGTAAAGATGGTTCCAACAAAGCCATACCAATCGAATGCTACCGGAGTGCGTGAATGGTCAGGTTATCGGAATCGATTCGCATAGGGTAAGTCCTGGAATTTTGGTAGTGGAGACAAGGAAAGAAGACAAACTATCCTTGGTAGCTTACGCTGATGAAGTAAGGAGACTAAAGCTCTGACTTGAGAAGCTGGAAGAAATGGTGAACCGAAACCAGGAAGAGAAACTCATCTATAAAGCTACTTCGAGAAAATTGCAAGTGTGGGTTGGTTTTCTTGGTTCAAGTTATTATTATTCAGCTGGTTAGTGAGGGTAATTATGTAACTTTGTATATTTCACATTATTATAAATAGGAAGCTTAGGGGTCACATTGATTACCTAAGGATTCATTTATTTCCACATGGCATCACAGCCAAGTTAAATTAGAATCGAAAAAAGGTATTTTTTTTTTCTTTCTTTTCCTATTTTCTTTCTTCCACGATTTTTTTCCTCTCTCTTCTTTCTTCCACGATTTTTTTCCTCTCTCTTCTTTCTTCCACCTTGGCTTTTTATTTCTTTCTATTTCTTCCATAGCCAGCATTGTCTCCTCTCCTTCTCCTTTGTTTCTTCTTCCTCTTGTGTTCTACAACACCAAGAAGAAAAAAACACTCTATTTTTTTTTTCTTCCGCCTATCTCTTTATTGATTTTTTCCCCCTTCTTTCTTCTTCCGCCTCTGCTCTCTTTCTGGCTGTGTTTCTGCCATTAACAGCTTCTTCCTTCTCTCCTTTCTCATTTGTTTCTCCTTTGTTTCTGCTATTCTCTTCTCTACTACAATGCAGAATTTGTTTTTTTGGAGTTTTACACCTCCTGTGATGTTTCAGATTCTTCTAACAGTAGGTTTTATGCAGTCTTGAGCAGAAAATTACTGCAACATTGAATCCGAAAAATACCACTGCTCAAATATATTTTTTGACCTTTTACACCTTCCCAGGATATTTTCAGAACCAGTTTGCAGTCTGCAGAACAGCAGGTTTTATCAGATTTTTCTCCAGCAAATTTGATCAGCCCTTCCATCAGGTTTGCTCAGAATTTTCAGAAGGTTTGATCAGAATTTTCAGCGGGTTTGTTCAAAATTGTTTTTGGTGGTGTTCTTCGTGAGTGGACTGATATGACTACACCAAATGTTTCTGCAGTTCCGACAAGTCATGAAAATTATCCCAACCTTCCATCACTCTTTGTTAGGTTCAATGGAACCAATTACTTGAACTGCTCTCGTTTTGCCTATTTGACAATTACTGGAAGAGGTCTAGTCGGTCATATTATGGGCACTACAACCAAACCTTTGATTGCTGGCATTCTTCAGGATAAGTGGATTTCACATGACTCTCTTATCATGTCATTCCTCTTGAATTCCATGCATCCAAATCTAGCCAGGGGATATTTATTGTTGGATACAACAGCCTAGATTTGGAAAGCTACTAAAGAGACTTATGGACAACTAGGGAATGATGCGTAGATCTATGAGCTACACAAGAAACTTCATAAGACCACACAGAAAGAGCTGACAGTTGTCTAGTACTATGCTGAATTATACTCTCTCTGGCAAGAGTTAGACCATTATGGTGACTACCAACTGACTAATCCTGATGATATTGTTGCCTATAGGAAATATGTTGACAAAATTCGGGTGTATGATTTTTTGGCTGGCTTAAATGTGGAGTATAATCCGATTTGAGTACAGGTTTTGAGTCGCTCTCCCTATCCTACATTGGAGCAATCCTATGCACTTGTTCAATGTGAGGAGAGAGTTTGACTATGTTACATAACCCGATAGTGGAAAAATCTGCTCTTCAGAGTGTGACTATGGTGTCCCGAACAGAATCAGTCAAAGATATGGTTAAGTGTAAGCATTGCCACAAGCCTTATCATACCAAAGCCACATGCTGGAAATTATATGGGAAACCTGCAGATTTTGAAAAAAAAAGGCTCAAAAGAAGGGCAAACCCAAGGCTCATTATTCAAATACTATTTCTACCACACCTACTTCAAATATTGGTTTTTCCCAAGAAGAATTGCTTGCTCTAAGGCGCATTCTACAGTTGTCTACCACTGCTGCTGCCACTGCCTCTTCTAATGCCTCGTCAACTGCACATTTGAATTCCTACCTTGCTACTTCAGGTACCGTATTTAACGGCTTCCATGCTTCTTTACTTTTTGCTCCATGGATTATTGATACTGGAGTAACGGACCATATGACAGGTTCTGCTTCTCTTTTCTTGAATTATTTACCTACCTCAGGGAAAGATAATGTCCGTATAGCTGATGGTTCTTACTCTTCCATTGCTAGAAAGGGATCCATACAACATTCACCGTCCCTTTCTTTGTCTTCAGTTTTACATGTTCCATCTTTTTCCACTAACCTTCTTTCCATTAGTAGTCTTACCAATGATTTGAATTGTACGGTAACATTTTTTCCCTCCTACTGTGTTTTTCAAGATCTGGTAATGGGGAAGGAGATTGGACGTGGTAAACTAGACAACGGCCTCTACTTGTTGGAATAGAATAGAGCCTCTTCTTTTGCTATGCTTGCTACTCCTCATCCGGTCAATTTGTCAGCTCTCCACTAGTGGCATCGTAGGCTAGGCCATCCCCCTATAGGAACTCTGAGAACACGTTTCCCCGATTTAGTCTCATCTTGTCATATGAAATTTTTTTGTGAAGCTTGTGATTTTACTAAACAAATTTGTTCAAGTTATTTGCCTTCTTATAATAATATAAGTTCTATTCCTTTTATGTTAATTCATAGTGATGTGTGGGGGCCTTGTCGCCGTATATCTATTACTGGCCATCGTTTTTTTGTTACTTCTATTGATTGTCAATCTCGCTCCACATGGATTTATCTTTTAAAACAAAAAAAATGAAGTTTTTTCGATGTTTTCAAGATTTTCATAATATGGTTAAAACTCAATTTAATGCCACTGTGAAGGTCCTTCGCAGTGACAATGGAACCGAGTATAATGAAAAAGAATTTCAGAGATACCTCTCTAATTATGGCATAATACATTAGACTAGTTGTTTTGCTACTGCGGCCCAAAATCGAGTGGCTGAACGGAAGAATAGGCATCTTTTAGAGATTGTTCGTTCTCTTCTAATTGCCATGAATGTCCCCGACCAATATTGGAGTGATGCAGTTCTCACTTCATCATACCTCATGAGTAGGATGCCTAGTAGAATCCTTGATTTCAAATGCCCCAATGAAGTCTTTAAGGGACATCTTCCTTTATAATTCCTCAAAGGATATTTGGTTGTGTGTATTATGCCAAAACTTTGACCCATAAGAGTAAGTTGGAACCTCGTGGCTCCGCTGCATTTTTCTGGGGTGTTCTACTACTTAAAAGGTTACAAATGTTACCATCCTCCTTCAAGGAAGACAATAGTGTCCATGGATGTCATCATTAATGAGTTTACTCATTATACACCTCCCTGGGGGGAGACTCCAAGAGTAGAGGTGTTTTTCCACTTTGGATGTTCCTGTCACATATAGAGACCTACCAACCCTAATTCAGCCTTAGTTAGAGGTTTAGGAAGAGATCCCTGAGCAGGGGGAGCATTCAGTCAATATACATGTAGACACCTAGTCTTCCCTTTCCCCATCTGAAACTTGTGAGGATCCTATCCATGGGGAGACCACTCCTGTAAGGCACACTATTGAGGTCTTTCAAAGGCAAATTGACCAAAGCAAGGATGTGCAAACCTATTAGAGGAAGAAAACCAGTCGGCAACAACAGGTAGAGAAGGTTAAGACATGTTACCATTTAAATTTCCTAATCCAGATTCAGATCCTGTAAGTATCCTTGAGGTATCTTCTTCTGACCTCTCTATTGTTGTTAGAAAAGGAATTAGATCGTGTACTAAGCATCCTATAGCTAAATACGTTTCCTATGATTCTTTGTCTAACTCCTACCAAGCTTTCTGATGCGTCCAAAATCTGCTCAGCCCTTAATTCTCCTCGTGATGACCTGCAAAACGAAAGAGTCAGATGTGGTCCGACCGTGGGGGTCGGGAGTCCACCTCCAAAGGCTAAGTCAGTTGATGAACTTAATCACAAACGGCTTTGCTTGAAGCACAAAGCTAAGGAATGAAGAACTGGGAAAGGTGATCTAAATCGTAAGCCTCTGATAGTTTACGTCTACCAGTCTGTATTTTTTCTCTTTTTCACCTCGTATGGTAGTGAGGTTTATATAGTGTACCTTCGAATCTCCTTCGTCGGATGCACTTGAGCCTTCTTCGGATAGTCGTTGGATCTTAACAGTTAGATCCGTTGAGCGATAGACTTCTACTAGTTTGGACTAATAGAGGACTCCTGAGATAACCTCTAGGTTATGCGATGTTTATCCCTTCGATAATGATTAGCCGCCGCCGTCCATTCGAGTCTGCCATCATTAGGGTAATTAACCTAATCCATAAGTTGAATTAGGGCGTGCTTGTAGCTGAATAAGTTTTCTTCCTCAGCAAGCCACCTTACGGATTCGGTTCGCTCGGGAGAGAGTCGAATCCTTCTGTCTCGACCGGAGTCGAGGATCAAACCAGGTATGAACCCGGTTCGATCATATTTTCTCCATATCACGAGCCCTCCAGACCAAGCGTTCGGTCGATCCCGAGGGCTTGGTTTTTAACTGGGTTCTTCGTCAGGCAATAGTCTCTGCGTGTTCCATTAAATGTCATATCACATTTAATGCGGTGGTCACTTTTCCTCGAGCGTTGTGAGGGTAATGCCACGTGTCTTCTTGCAGTCAATCCGTTGTGTCTCACGTAACCCAAGCGACGGTTTCCGAACGCCTGTTTCGGATTCGTGAGTTCAAACTTTCAAAATGTCTTCTAATCACGATCGTTGATTTTGAATCAATCTCGATCGTTGAGATTCCTGAACACTCATGCGGGTGCTTTAAAAGCGGTTCGTTGTCTTCGCAGGTTTCATTCTTCTTGTCCGGAATTTGAACCTTTGTCGTCTGCTTCGCGCCTTCCTGCTCTCAAGCTTTTGCCTCACTGAATCAGTAAGTTTACTGGTCTTTTTCTTTTTGTACCTTACTGAAACAAGTAATGGCAGATAATAGGGTTTCTCAAGTATCCAGTGTTAGTAATAGTAGTGGTAATGAAGCTTTTGCTTCTCCTTCTTCCGAACAGTCGGATAGTGATAACAAAACCCTAACTGTCCTCTGGTGCGAGTTTGCTGAAGTTTCTCAAAAAGGTTTAGAGAGAAAAACCGAAACTCCTTCTGTCTTTCCTGAGTCTGGATCTTCTAAGACTTCTAAGGTAATTGCCAAGTCTTCTAGGCAGCCTCAAACTTCCAGGTCCGATGGCGGACTGGGTTCTGTTCCCTCCATTTTCAAGGAGGAAACCCTTCTTTCAGCAATCCAAGATTTTGATTTTCCTTCCTCTTATCAGGTTAGGGCTCCCCATCCTGATGAGAGGGTTGAATCAACCCTTTCGGGTGAATTTTCTCTGTACATAGATGCATTGGAAAGCGGGGTTCGCTTTCCCTTTTTTAATCCTTTGTTCTCAGCCGTTCTGAATCATTGGGACATTTGTCCTGGAATGCTCATTCCCAATAGCTAGCGTCTCATCGTCGGCTTCTTGGGTTTGTGTTTTGAACTTGGCATTACGCCATCTTTTTCTCTCTTTGTGCATTTTCATGTTCTTGCTATCTCCCATCCTCCCGGCTGGGTTTTTCTGTCCAAACGCAATAAGGCTGAACTTGATTGGAGGGGCAGCATCCTTGTCAAAGGAACTTGCCCTTCTAACCACAAAAGATGGCGCGAACGATACTTTTTCTGTCGAGCGCCTCCATCAAATCTTAACTTCCCGACCGTCTGGAGGCGGTGTACTTCTTCTTCTGAGAATAACCGAGGCCTACCCTTATCCAAAGAAGACGAGGCGGCCATCAGGAAGATCAAATCCATTCCATGGTATCAAGAGATACATGGACTTGAGGTGGAGTATAACTCCATTCTTCAATACTAGGGCTTGGCTCATTGTGAGCTTCTAACCATCATCTTTTAATTTTACTGAAGTGATACGTCTTTAATTCTGACTCTTACTCTTCTTTGCAGTGCCTCCAACAATGAACCCCGAGAACTTGCAAGTGAAGGCCGCTAGGGCCGTTGTGACGGCCGAGCAACGATCGCCTAGAGCCTTGACCGTTGATCAAGAGGCTTTAGTTCCCTCTCCCGACCCCTCTTACAGGGGTATCAGGAATATCAGGCCCGTGGCTGATGCTTCGGGTAAAGGGAAGAAGCCAATGGTGGAGAGGTCTAATGTTTCCTCCTCCGTCCGAACCAAAAGGAGGCATGATAAAGTTGATGCTTCCTCCCACAAAAAATCCAAAAATTCTGCGGATTGTGAGGAGGTCTTCACCCCCCAGTGGACCCTGAAGTTGACCGACAGGGTGACACAGGATCCTGAGAAAGCTGCAGAGTGGAGCTCCCTCAGTCTTGTTCCTTCTGATCTCCAGGAATTTGAAACCCTGGATGACGTTGCCCTTATTAGTCAATCCACAAGGTACCGGTCTTCTTGCTTACTTATTTTTTCACAATTTCTTATGACTTCTTCTGATAATTTTTGCCTTCCCAGGAATGCTGTGTTGAGCTTCTATCAACACATGGAAGCGTTGAGCCGGGTTGGCCGCAACAGCTCCTTGCTGCAAACATGTGAAGAGAATTTGGCCAAAGCCAATTCTGAGATAGACCGGCTTACTGCAGTTGCCGAGGAGCTGCAAAGGAAGCACGAGGAAGAATTGAACTCCCTTAAGGAGGCCCTTAATTCTTTAAAGGCTCGTGCTGTTGCTACCGAGCGCGAGGCCAGGAAGCAAAAAGAAGCTGCCACGTTGTTCGGTGACAGGCTTGAATTTAAATGTATTGAGAACGAAGAATACTTGAAGTTGGCGATTCCTAGCAAGCCCGAGCACATCAAGCCAGAGCTTCGGAAGGATTGTGTTTGGAAATACCTGAACAGCAAACCTTTCTCCAAGCTATTGGGTGCCTACAACGTCCAAGCTTATCGCTTGGGGCAGAATGACGTTTGGGAGCAAATTCTCACATCAATCCCGTCCTTCGATACTGCTCCCTTTCGTGAGGTGTGCCATAAAGAGGTCTTCGGGAAATTAGGCATGGATCTCCCAGGTTGGGCTCGGGAAGAAGATGATCCTTTTCCAGCTGACCCACAATATGAGGCATATCTGGCTGACGAGCCGGCACTTCCAGAGGAAAAGTCACAAGCCGAGTCACAAGCTGCTGCTAAAGAGGACTCTGACAACGTTAATCTTGAGGAAGGCTCTTCTCAAGATCCTGAGAAATGTCCTCTTGACCAAGGCTCCTCGGGCAACAATGAAGAAGAGGCTTAGGGAGTTATCTTTTTTTTTTTTTGTAAAGATTGATCTTCTTGCTAATGAATACACACTTCTTTTTCATGTTGGCTTTACTATTTCCTCGTCTCCTGCTGAAATCTTGTCTTGAATATCAAAATATAAATGATAAAACTTATCACTTAATTTCACATTCCTCGACGAATAATAATCTTGTAGAGATATTATGAAGATACGTTTTGGAAAGATGCATTAATCTTCCCCTTTCCTTCATTTACTGCAAAGTCCGCACGTTTCCCTTCTGGTATCTGCGAAGTCCAAACGTTTCCTTGCTTTGGTATACCATTCACTGTTTCCAATGAATCGGTAATACATCCATTATCACAATGGCGGTGCGACGATTGGAGGTATCCCTGCATCGGGCGCTCGCCTCCACATGTTTCCATATGGCCTCCCTCCGACCGTTGATCTTGCTTGTTGCGGATTTCGAAGCATCATTTCGATCTGGGCCATTGGTTGTCTTTAGCTCTCAACCGTCGTCTTAATACCTGAGGCTATTTAAAGCCTTCGTGGGTACTCTCCATCTATCCTGCTATCTACAAGTTAGATTTGCTAAAGCGACATTCCGTCCTCCTGCTTCCTTCCGTATTCCTCGTACTCCAACAATAACTCTATCAACTTCTGAACAAGTGAGTTTTTTGATTACTCATCTCTTTCCCCCTTCCCTCTGAGTAAACTGCACAGTAGTAATACTTGGGGTTTATTTAATCGGGTTTTTCATAGGTGATAGAGAACTAGGGTTTTCCCTCTTTTCTTTCGTTGTTGGATATCTGTACTGATACGGCTTTTCTGTTTATATAGTGGCTCCCAAGATCAACCCGAACTTTATTAGAACGAAATCTTGTAAGAAAATCGTTTCGTCGGCGGTGGTTGGGGCCAGTGAGGTGGTTTCAGCTAGTGAATCCTCCAAGCGTAAGGCGACTGTTGTTGGTGAATCTTCAAGTTAGATTCCCACAGTTTCTATTGATGCCGTCCCTACGCCTCTTCTGCCCGAAGTGATCGCTCGTTTTTCCCAGGAAGATCTTGATCACTCCGTTGTTGATGGCGCTGCTGACGCCCCTGCTGCAGAGACCGTTGGTGCACCTCCGAAGGAGACTCTTCGGGCATCTGAGGCAACTATGTTGGCGTCTGATGAAGGTGTGGTCCCAGCAGGTGCTGCTCCTATTTCCAATTCCAGTGCTTGTTTGGCATCCTCCTCCTCTCCTTTGGAGTTGGAGGATTTTGCCACCAGGAAGCGCCGTCGGGTGACAAGTGATGCAGCTCATCCTTCTCTTGGTGTAGCTCATCCTTCTCATCCTTCGCCCAAATTAGTGTCAAATGAGTTTGATAGAGCGTTGGAATGGTGCACTGCTACTCGAATGACTTCTGAGAGCGCAGTTCTTTCCAAACTTCCAGATGAAGTCTTTATGAAGTCACTGGTGATGTAAGTCTTTCTTCATTATCTTTTGATTCGAATATTACTCTTCCGCTCCTTTTACTCGGAAGTTGTTTGCGGGAGTCTTCTTGGTAACTTCCACAACCAAGTGGAAGCAGTCTCTAGGCTCAATAGGTTGAGCAATGAAGTTTCCAGGCTCCAGGAAATCTCTGAAGCTAAAGATGCTGAGATTGCTTGCCTTAGGAAACTAGCTTGGGAGGTTGTAGGAGAAAAGAATTCGGTGATCGATCGTCTTCGGTCAGACTTGGATGATGCCAGGGAGAAGATCCGGCAACTGGAATGAGGAGTTGGAAAGTCAGGAGCCAAAGGATCTGAAACATTACCCCAAAGGCAAGCTGTTGTTCCTTTGCCCGAATCCCTTCCAACTGATGTTCGCAGAGCCTGCGTCTTCAAGTATTTACACAGTAAGCCCTTTGTTGATATGCTGAATGCTTATAACTTGTAGGCGTACCGGGATGGTGAGAACGAAGTATGGGAATCAATATTAAGGAAGGATCCTCATTTTGATACGACTCCCTACAGTGCTGTTTGCCATCCTGAAGTATTTACCAACCTGGGCCTTCCTCCTCCTGACTGGACCAAAGATAAGATTGATCCTCCGCCTTCCGATCCAGATATTATGCATTATCTGGAAGATTCTCCTGTTTATTCTCCCCTGGAAGGAGTCAATTATGACGAGCTCGCCTTGAATGCAAGTTTGGTCAAGGACCATACTTCTCCTGGACAAGCTGGACAAAGAGTATGAAATTGCGGAGGATTTTATACATACTAAAATGTTTTTTGTAATCCTCATTTCTCCTCTTCTTTTCCTTGAATCCATACCAATGATTGACTCATGTGTTTGTTCTAGCAAAGTTGTGCCGATCCTGTATGACTTCTTAATGATCATCGATGATGACTTTCTTTTTTGACCGAAGATTGTATCCAGCTCTTTGTAATCTTATGTTTGATGTTGAGACCGGCCTCTTCTGGTCTTTTGAAGCAATAAGAAATTAACTTCATCTTGAACTTTGCTAGTCACTTGAATCGCTGTTGTACTAGGTCTTAGTTGTTTAGAACAATGCCTTTACTTAAAGATTTCCGGAGAAATACAATAAGTCTGAGAAGGAACTCACTCGGGTTTTAAACCGATGCTTTTACTTAAGGATTTCCGGAGAAATACAATAAGTCTGAGAAGGAACTCACTCGGGTTTTAAACCGATGCCTTTACTTAAGGATTTCCGGAGAAATACAATAAGTCTGAGAAGGAACTCACTTGGGTTTTAAACCGATGCCTTTACTTAAGGATTTCCGGAGAAATACGATAAGTTTGAGAAGGAACTCACTCGGGTTTTAAACCGATGCCTTTACTTAAGGATTTCCGGAGAAATACAATAAGTCTGAGAAGGAACTCACTCGGGTTTTAAACCGATGCCTTTACTTAAGGATTTCCGAAAAAATTCCATAAGTGTTGAAAGGACCCACATGGATTTTCATCCGATGCCTTATAGTTGGATCTTGTTCTTGAATGTGGTGTATGATGCCCCCAATCAAAAGATAATTTGTTGAAAGCCAAAAATTGCATTGATTGAGTTGAAAATGTTTATATCACGAACAAAATTGAAATCATCATCAAGGATAAAAAATTTTGAGATGCCTGGCATTCCACGAACGATCCAACTCTTTCTGGGTGTTGATGTTCTTCAGCCTGTAAGCTCCTGAACCAACTGGTTTTACAACCATATAAGGTCCTTCCCAGGAAGGGTCCAATTTTCTTTGGTGACGTGGGTCGGAAGCTAAGGTGTTTCTGAACACCAAATCTCCGGCTAAGTACCGACAATTCTTCACTCGAGTATTATAATGAGACGCTATCCTTCTTTGATAATGTTGAGTTCGTGCTATTGCCTTTGCCCGAACTTCATCCAACAAATCAAGACTATCAAGCAGTCCTTGCTCATTCGCTTTTTCCTCGAACTCTCGATCCCGTAATGTCCCCGCCATTATCTCCACCAGTGCCAATGCTTCGGACCCATATGCTAACCTGAATGGAGTTTCTCCTGTGGGTGTTCGAACCGTAGTTCTATAGGCCCACAGTACATTATGAAGTTCTTCGACCAAAGAAGCCTTGTCAGCTTCAAGTCTTCTCTTTATCCCCTCCAGTAGCGTTCGGTTAGTAACCTCGACTTGTCCACTGCTCTGGGGGTATGCCACTGAGGACATACGATGCTCGATCATATATGTTCCGCAAAATTGCTCAAATTGTGGACAGTCGAATTGAGTACCATGGTCAGTGACGATAATCTTTGGAATCCCAAAGCGATATATGATTGACTCAAGCACAAATTTCTCCACTTTTTTCTTTGTAATTGTTGCTAGTGCACTAGCTTCAACCCATTTCGTGAAGTAATCAATTGCTACTATCAGATATTCCCGTCCGCCTGACGCTTTGGTGAATTTGCCCATGATATCAATTCCCCACATCGCAAAGGGAATGGGATCTAGAATTGAAGTCATGGTTTCCACCGGGTGCTTCGATTTTGTAGCATGAATTTGACAGTTGCCACATTGACAAACATACTGCATAGCAGCCTCTTGGATCTTAGGCCAATATAACCCAAGTCTTAGAATTTTGTGGGCCAGGGCTCGTCCACCCATGTGAGCCCCACAAATTCCTTCATGAACCTCAGCCAAAGCTGACTTTGCTCCTTCGGGGCCTATAAATCTCATAAGGGGTCCAGAATAAGATCTTTTGTATAGTCTCCCATTCTGAATGACAAATCTCGCCGATCGTATCTTGATCAACCTTGCCTCTTTCAGATCCTCAGGTAATTTGTCATCTCTCAGATACTCAATTATCGGATCCATCCAGCAACGCTCTGCTTCAATATAAGAAATTTCTTTCTCATGATAACTTGGAAATGTTATCTCTTCAATGTAGACCGAAGGGTCTAGATTCTTTTCTTTGGCATTGGCTAGTCGGGATAGCTCATCTACCACTGAATTTTCATTCCTCGAAATCTGAGATATCTTCAAATTCCGAAATTGGTTTTGAAATGCCTGCACTATCTCTTGATATTTCTGCAAGCGTGGTTCTTTAATACCATACTCCCCCTGGACTTGGTTGACTATAAGTTGAGAGTCACTATAAATAATAACATCTGCAATAGACAATGCTTTTGACAACCAAAGTCCAGCTATCAGAGCCTCATATTCTGCTTTGTTATTACTTGCTCCGAATGCAAATCTCAAAACATATCGAATAATAAATCCTGCTGGACTTTTCAATAGAATTCCAGCTCCTGCTCCATCTTTATTACTCGAACCATCCACATATACCTCCCAAGTGGTTGGTATAATGGGATCCTCAATGGTGGACTCCACTGGTGCAGTAGTTTCTACTACAAAATCGGCTAGCGCCTGAGCCTTGATTGCCGTTCTGGGCTTAAAGCTCACTTGGAACTCGCTGAGTTCAACCGACCAGGACACCATCCTTCCAGATAAATCAGGTTTATTAAGAACTTTACTGAGAGGAAAAGTTGTAAATACCTCAATTGGATGAGCCTGAAAGTATGGCCTTAGCTTCCTGGCGGCCATCATGAAAGCCAGAGCCTGCTTCTCAATCTGCGAATATCGTGTCTCCGCATCTAGCAATACGTGGCTCACATAGTAAATCGGCCACTGTTTTTTATCTTTCTCAAGAACAAGTACTGCACTGACCGCTGAAAGGGACGTCGCTAGATATAGTTGTAATATTTCCCCCTTCTCTGGTCGGGACAAGATCGGCGGTTGTCTGAGTGCTTCTTTTAACTCCTCGAAAGCTTTCTAGCATTCTTCGGTCCATTTTGCTTCCTTGTTGCCCCTCAAATCTTTGAGTGCCTTGAAGAATGGCAAACACTTTTCTCCAGACTTGGAGATGAATCGATTCAAAGCGGCAACTCTCCCTGTTAAACACTGCACATCACGAACAGTTTTAGGAGCCTCCATATCAACCAGAGCCTATATTTTGGCAAGATTAGCCTCAATACCTCTCTGTGATACCATGAAGCCCAAAAATTTGCCTGAGGAAACTCCAAAGGCGCACTTTTCTGGATTCAGCTTCATTTGATATTTTCGCAGTACCGAGAATACCTCAGTCAAATCTGCAATATGATTTGCTTTTGTAAAGCTCTTCACAAGCATGTTGTCAACATAAGCTTCAACATTCTTTCCTATTAAATCTTTGAAAATCTTGTTGACGACCCTTTGATACGTAGCTCCTGCATTCTTCAGGCCAAACGGCATGACTTTATAATAGTAGCTTTCACGATCAGTCATGAAAGCCGTAAACTTCTCATCTTCCTTATTCATAAGGATCTGATTATACCCTGAGTAGGCATCCATGAAACTTAGAGTTTCATATCTTGCAGTCGCATCTATCAAGAGGTCAATCCGAGGCAACGGATAGCAATCTTTAGGGCAAGCCTTGTTGAGATCTGTGTAGTTTATACACATTCTCCACTTCCCATTCGCCTTTTTTACCATTACCACGTTTGCTAACAAAGTTGGGCATTCAATTGGTTCTATAAAACCAGAATTCTTCAGTTTTTCAACTTCGCCCCGAATGGCTTCATACTTTTCAATGGAGAAATTTCTCCTTTTCTGTATCACTGGTTTCACCTTCGGATCTATCCAGAGTTTATGCTCTGCGACAACCCGATCGATTCCTAGCATGTCTTCAGCAGACCATGCAAATATGTCATTATTCTGTTGAAGAAATAACTTCAACTCATCTTTGAATTCCTCCAGCTGTTCAGACCCGATATAAGTAATATTCTTCTTATCTTCGGTACACGGTTGGATTTGCTCCGGCTTCTCCACTGGTTCGGGCCTTTGCATTTCTGCTTCTTCCCGATCGTCTCGGACTTCTATAGGTAGGGTAGTCACCTTCCTCGGGCCCTCCTTGTCTTTTAAATAGGCAACGTAACATTGCCAAGAGATCCTCTGGTCAGAGGAAACTTGACCGATTCCCATATCAGTCGGGAATTTTATATTCAGGTGTTTTGTCGAAACAATAGCACCTATCTTGGATAAAGATGGTCGCCCGAGGATAACATTATAAGCTGGCAGTTCCCGAACCACCAAAAAATTTATTCGGACGGTTATTTCCTTAGGAAAACTTCCAATAGATAAGTCCAACTGGACAGATCCTTCCGCCACCGCAAACGACCCTCCAAAACCATATAGATGCGTGGATGAAGGCTCCATCAAGTCCTCATCCACCTTCAGTTTTTGATACACTTCATAAGAAATTAGGTCAGCTGCAGACCCTGTATCAACCAAAACTCTATGCACTTCCCGACGTGCAATTTCTACCTTGATGACTATGGCATCATCATGAGGTAAACAAACGCCTCTTTCATCGTCCTCGCCAAAGGTGATAGAATCGTCACCATTCAGCTTCTTTCGCTTCTGCGTCTCTCCGGTTCCGACAAATTTGGATTTTGTTTTCAAACTTTGAAGTTATTCGAGCTCTGGTCCTCCGAAAATGGTAAGGATCGGTGACCGAGTAGCTTCAGTCACCTCCTTGCCCTTCTTAGACTTTAGAGCCTCCCTTGATCGTTCTGAACTAACCGAACGATCCCTTTTAGGAGCAGCCGCGCATAGCTCACGTGGCTCCTCCCTTCTTCTGCTAACAAAATTGGACAAGTGTCCCTGAGATATTAATCTCTCAATATCTGCTTTTAGATGACGACAGTCATTTGTATAATGACCATAGTCCTTGTGGAATCGGCAATACTTTTCTCGATCCTGCTGCTCTCCAGGTTTCAAAAGAATTTTAGGTTGCCACTTCAAAATATTTTTTCTTTTGATGATATTTAGAATATCAGCCCGAGGAACATTCAATGGAGTATATTCACTTTTACCGGGAGACCTCTGGCGCCGAGCTTGAGATTTTCCAACCCGATCGCGGACATTTTTCTTCGGCTTCTGCTTCTGGTCAGGAGCCTTCTGTTCCTTATTGGAGACTTTGTTATCTCCTTGGCGCGCATCTAGGATCTCCATAACTTCGGCCTGCTTCTGGCATCTCTGTACTAACTCAGCATAAGTTGCAGGCATATCCTGTAGTAATAACTCCAGAAGTTTACGGTTAGTGAGTCCAAGTGAATAGAGCGAGTTTTGGCTACTTGCTCATCCAAATTTTCTATCTCCATCGTTACTTTGTTGAATCTTTTCGAAACTCTCTCGATCGATTCGCTTTTTCTTTGTCTGACAGTAAACAAGGTTTCTTCTGTTTTCTTGACCTGTATTCCACTCTGGAATCGCCTGATGAATTTGCGAGCCAGTTCATTAAAGTTTACGATCCTTCTGAGGGGAGGTTCGAAAACCACTTTTGTCTTTGCTCCGGTTAAAGATGAACCAAAAACCCTGCATAAAATTTCATCAGAATTACCTGAAACTGCCATGGTCTGCTGATAATAGCCAATGTGGGTCGTTGGATCTCCGGAGCCATCGAATGTAGAAAAGGTAGGCAAACGGAAGTTATTGGGAAACTGATATCCCGCAATTGGCTCGGCAAAGGGGGTCTTCCGAATAACTGAGTAAATATCCTCAGTTATCCTTCCCTTAGCCAACTGCCCTAACTTCTGATTGATGTTGGCCAATTCCTGACCAATCTGGGTTGGGTGATCATCAGCAATATGATCACGACCTCGATTAACACGATCTTCACGAGCTATTCGATCATCACGAACGGCCCGTCCATCACGAACATTCCGCTCATCGCGAACTGCTCGATCATCACGAACGGTTCTTCTGACAGTTGGTGAGTGAGTTCTCACTCTTGTATCCAACCTTGTATTTGAATCGGTTGTACTTTCCTGCGGTCTGTCAAACCGATCGTCTCGCCTAGCTTGATAGTCAATTCTCCTAGGTCCTCGATCACCTTCACGAAAGTTTTGACCGATATTCCGGTCTTCAGCCAATCTTTGATCACGTGGCAGCGCACGCCTCCCTGAATCGCGTTGATCAGGTTCTTGTGGTAAAACCACTCGTCTGGTGAGCATGCGGAGTGCTTGGCTCACCTCCAAGAGTTGAATCTTTACCTGATTCAATTGATCTTGGAATGTATCAGGAGGATTACGTCCTCCCTGACCACCATCTACTTCGATAGAATTTTGGCTTCCCTGGGGAACATCTGGATTATTCACCCCAGGGATCTGAACACCGGAATCGCGTTGTGCAGCGGCTGCTGCCTATCTAGTCACCATGGCTTTACAAGTGTTTCCCACAGACGGCGCCAAATGATGCGTCCAAAATCTGCTCAGACCTTAATTCTCCTCGTGATGACTTGCAAAACGAAAGCGTCAGATGTGGCCCGACCGCGGGGGTCGGGAGTCCACCTCCGAAGGCTAAGTCAGTTGATGAACTTAATCACAAACGGCTCTGCTTGAAGCACAGAGCTAAGGAATGAAGAACTGGGAAAGGTGATCTAGATCGTAAGCCTTTGATAGTTTACGTCTACCAGTCTGTATTTTTTCTCTCTTTCACCTCGTATGGCAGTGAGGTTTATATAGAGTGTACCTTCGAATCTCCTTCGTCGGATGCACTTGAGAGCCTTCTTTGAATAGTCGTTGGATCTTAACAGTTAGATCCGTTGAGCGATAGACTTCTACTAGTTTGGACTACTAGAGGACTCCTGAGATAACCTCTAGGTTATGCGATGTTTATCCCTTCGATAATGATTAGCCGCCGCTCCATTCGAGTCTGCCATCATTAGGGTAATTAACCTAATCCATAAGTTGAATTAGGGCGTGCTTGTAGCTGAATAAGTTTTCTTCCTCAGCAAGCCACCTTACGGATTCGGTTCGCTCGGGAGCGAGTCGAATCCTTCTGTCTCGACCGGAGTCGAGGATCAAACCAGGTATGAACCCGGTTCGATCATATTTTCTCCATATCACTTTCATATCTTCTTTATTTATTGCATTTGTTCCAAAGACTTGGTAGGAAGCCTATGCTAATAAAAATTGGAAGGCAGCAATGGTAGAGGAAATGCAGGCTATGAAGAAGAATGGTACTTGGGAGTTGGTTACTCTTCCTCCATGGAAACAACCGTTAGGTTGTAAATGGGTGTTCGTGGTAAAACATAACATGGATGGTTCAATCAACCGATTGAAGGCTAGATTGGTTGCAAAAGGGTTCACTCAAACCTATGGAATTGGTGCAAAATTGAATACGATCAGGGTCTTGTTATCAATAGCTGTGAATCAAGATTGGGATTTACATCAATTAGATGTAAAGAATGCATTTTTGCATAAAGAATTAAAAGAAGAGGTCAACATGGAAATCCACATGGATTCTCTAACAAGAAAACAAAAGGGAAGGTTTGCGGCTGAAGCAATCAATTTATGGGTTGAAGCAATGTCTCCGGTGTTGGTTTGGACGCCTCCAAAAAGCTATGACATCTATAGGTTACAAGCAAAGTAATGTTGATCATACTCTCTTTGTGAAAAAGTCAGGACCTCACATCACACTTCTTATAGTTTATGTAGATGACATTGTCATCACTAGGAATGATGGGGCAAAAATACAAAAGCGGAAGATCTTCCTCGGAAAGGAATTTGAGGTAAAAGATCTAGGGAAACTCAAGTATTTCCTGGGAATTGAGGTCGCTAGATCAGAAAAAGGCATCTATTTGTCACAACGCAAGTATATCCTAGACTTACTTTCGGAAGTGGGAATGTGGGGATGTAAAGCCATAGATACCCCAATTGAAGCAGGCATTAAACTTAAAGAGAAAGAGGGAGTACCAGTAGATAAAGGGAGACATCAGAGGTTTTGAGGTTGGTCGGAAAATTGATTTATCACACCAGACCTGACATTGCTTTCTCAGTAAGTCTAGTGAGGTCGTTTATGCATGACCCATACTCGACTCATATGAATGATGTTATTAGAATACTTCAGTATTTGAAATCCACACCAGGAAAGGGAATACTTTTGTTACCCTCAGATAATTTGAAAGTGGAAGCTTATACAGATGCTGATTGGGCTAGTTCACCTGACAGAAAATCAATATCAGGATATTGTACATTTGTTGGGGGCAATCTAATTACCTGGAGAAGCAATAAGCAAAATGTGGTGTCATTGTCTAATACAGAGGTTGAGTATAGATCCATGGTTCAAGGAGTATGTGAACTTTTATGGCTAAAGGGTCTATTACAAGATATTGGGTTTCCTATTACAAGTCCCATGATGTTATATTGTGACAACAAGGCTGCCATCAGTATAGCCAATAATCCAGTGCAACATGATCGTACAAAACATATTGAAATAGATAGATTTTTTGTCAAAGGAAAGTTGGAACAAGGGCTGATATGCATGCCTTTCGTCAGATCTAGATATCAAGTAGCTGACATCTTTACTAAAGGACTGAAGGAAGGAGATTTCTACCCTATTTTGAGCAAGTTGGGCATGATTAAAATCTATGCCTCAACTTGAGGGGGAGTGTTGGTTGGTTTAATTATAAGTTGTGGTTCAAGTTATTATTATTCAGTTGGTTAGTAAGGGTAATTATGTAACTTTGTATATTTCACATTATTATAAATAGGAAGCTTAGGGGTCGCATTGATTACCTAAGGATTCAATTATTTCCACAGCACGAGATCCTCAATGATTCAGTAGTTGTGGTGAAGATGGTTTTCAGCAAGGAGATTAAGAAGCAGGCAGTGCAACCACCAGTGAGACCACCATGGGTGAATGCAAAAGTTACTGTAAGGAATGGCGGAAGGTGGCACTCGTAGCTTTATGGGAAGAGAAGACGGAGATGATCAGAATCCACGAAAAGCACCAGCCGCATCCCATTGCCGATGTTCGTTGTTGGCAGCAGGACCTTGAAGATATTATTCTTCCAAGTGAGGTACCAATACTACCGACCACCACTTGTTCATAAAAATGCTAGACTAAAATTATTTCAGACTTTTGACCCTGGTGGAAGACCTCAACCTTCTATTTCTGATCCTGAAGTGTTCGAAGAAATGCCACAGCAGGATAATTGATCATTTAGCTTGTTTTAATGACTTTACGCGTTGACATGGATTCCACTTGCTTAGAGCTACTAGCACAAGGTTCTCATTTGACATTGTTGTTCCTAGTTAACATTGGTTTCTTTGCTTCTATTGGGTGGATTTTCACTACAAAGACAAAATGTGCAATTGTGGAGGAATCCGAAAATTCTAGGCTGTAAAATTGGTTCTCTCACTCATGTCTTCTGGCTACACTGCCTCTACTCTCAATATACATCACCATTGGCCCAGCAATGCTTCTCAACTCTATGAGAAGGATGACCTTGATAATGATTTAGTGCCAAGGTACAAGGCAACTATGGTATTTCCTTCTCAAACTCTAAGGGGGCAAGAAAAGTATAAATGGAGGCTTTATAGAGTTACAAAAGCAGAGGAGACAAAGTTCACTACATGTTATTATATTGGTATTGTATTGGTTGTTGGCAATACTCATAATCTTGAGCAGGGTTCCAAGATTCATTACATGATATCAAGTTCCTTGGGAAAGAGAGTCAAAGGAAAAATGTGCAGCGCCAGTTGGAATGATCTTACCCATCTTTTGTTTTATAGCTGCAGTCAAGGTAGAGTTATCCCTGCTAGGAGCCATGAGTGGGCTTCCACGAACCAAAGTCAAATGTTTACTCTGTTCAGGCTTTAGTGAAACAGATTTTTGGCCATTTGGCAAATATATTCCAGGAGAAGTATGCATTTCATTAATGACAGAAAAATAATAACCTCTTCAAGTTATGGCCAGCTGTTTGAATGTACCAAAGATACAGAGGAATACATTAAGTTCAGTTGATTCAGCTGGGGCTTTTCTCGAGTGCTGAATGTACATCTCACTTGGACAGATTCTTCAAATCCTTCTATCTAGCTGTCTTCACTGGGGCAATAGTGGCTTCCACCATGGTAGTCTATATACAAATGAAACTTGAACGGGCATCTGCCTTTATTTCATTAACCATAGCCAACGGCATTTCATAATGGTCTTTGATTATCCTATAAGACACTCGGCTTCTTTACCTTGGGAGAGATGAACTCCAAGGTTCCTTAACTTAATGAGTTTGGCCCTAGTAATGCAGATGTTGGGTGGTTGACGGCATTCACGCCACGATTGATGGCATGCAATATTGAAGAACGATGGAAGACTCTAGGAAAGTACTTACATTACCTTGGGGTTTGTCAAGATGGTATATGGAAAATTCTCTCTGAAACCCATAGTTTTCTGTATCGATTTAGAAACAACACTTGCACCAAAGGCACAATTTTTACAGGACATGGGCACTTGTGAAGAAGCAGTCAGGAGCATGTTAGTCAGGTTCCCTCCTTTTTTAATGTGCAGCCTCTTTAAGACAATACAGCCAGTGATTATCTTCTGGATTACAAAAGCTGGAGTTGCAAAGAGAGCAATCGGAAAAGTGATAGCCTAAGGATTAGAGTTCTTGGGGTGCAACGTTGCTAATAAGCCTGAGGTTATGATAGCCGATTTTCCCATATTGCTGAGGTACAATTTGGATGTCCTCAATCCAAAGTACTGTTATCTGAAAGAACTATGGGCAGGCTGTTGCAAGATCTCATTGACTTTCCAAACTTTTTCAGTTTCTCTCTTGATGATAGAATACTTCAAGCACACAAAATTCTGATGGAATGCCTGATATACCTCGACCTGTGTTATGTGTTAGCAAGTACTGATGGAGAATCCAATCAGCTAATTGAGGCTGCAGTGCAGAGGTTTGTTAAAACGATTGTAGATCTTAAGGAGCAGGAAATTCTATTATCTTGGAGCTGCAGCCCCATCATAATGATGCAGCTCAAGCACGCATATGGAAATATTGGAAGGCCATACGGTGAGGAAGGGACCATGCAGGTTTCATGGGCTATAAGCATGGCTCTTGAGCTACATGCTGGGGGTGATGAGTTGCAAGAAAGAGCATGTGTTGGAGTTTTGTTGCATCTGAACCTTGAGGACAAGGTTCTCATAAGGGGTCGGTAATGTTACGATCTTGGTTAAGGGTTATGTTGGGATAATTGTAAGGGTATATTGGGTTGGGAAGTTAGTGGGGTAGTATGGTCATGGTAAATGAATATTAGTGTTAGTATGGTCATAACAATAGAGGGATACCTTATTATAAATGTAATACGAGAAAGATGCTTGGGGAAATGAAGAAAGTGTTAATTCCTGAATCCTTATTTCTCTGTGTGCTTCTTCTTCTTTCCCAATTCCCAATCTTCTGAATTGCTGTTTTCCCCTCTGAATTCCTCTTTTCTAAGCATCAAAATCCAGAATCATAAGATAATCAATGTAAAAGAAAAATCTGGTATGATCATATCCAGGAGACAACGAAAGACCACCAAGGGATCAGCATATCAATCTAACTTCATCGTGACTTCTTTGACAGGTCACAATCAAAACAAAATCAGTTACGAAATCCGAACTGACCAACTCTGTCTTAGAACTTAAGGAGTTAATATATGGGAAGAGAAGCTGCAACATTGATACAAGAAATTTCCATACCTGGTGAACCACAACAAAATCACCAACCGAGAGACTTAACTCACTATCAGCTTGGGCATCAAACGGGTGTATAACCTACATGAAGAATGGTTAGAGCCATCGCCAAGAAAGAATTAATTGAAAAAACATAAGATGGGAAGAAAAACAAATTAGGAATGGGAGATGCAATGATCTTAGAGATTTATGGTTCTTAACAGAGCCTTTGTGCTGTCAAGATTCTCATAACATAGAACCATTAAAACTTTGCATACAAGCTGGACTCAAGGTGGCAGACTAGTTTACAGTTATACAAATGATATCGATAAGTAAAAGCAGAAATAGTTCTACCCATCATTGTGGTCTATTTAGAGGGGAGGTTACATGTAAACCTTCACCTTTGTACCAGTACAACAGTTGCACATTACACATCCATCTAGGTTCAGCGAACTGGAAATCATTAAAGCTTATCACATCCTGTTATTGTTGATACTGATAAGCTTTCAAACTGGCGAAGTCATAAGATTGCTGGGACTCGCATTGTAAAGTTGCGCCATGTTTTACATACCATTTAAGGCTGGTGGAAGTAAGACTTGAAATATGGTCTGCTGAAGAGCTTCTTATGCATAAGAGGATATTTGCCAATGAAGTGCTCAGCATTATGATGTTCTCTCATCTGGAGGCAATCTAACTTTTCCCAGTCCTTTCCTTGTATACTATCCCTGAAGGGAAGCAGCCATACCCCTTGTTTCAGATGATTGAGCTGTTCAATCCGTGGTGGGAGATCTCACGAGATATCTAGCTAAATGAGATCAGCGAGACGAAAGGAGAGACAAGATGGGAGAGATGGGAGATCTCGCCAATTGGGGTCCAACCACATGCTTTAAGGGGTTTTAAAACCCCCTATCTCATGCGAGAGAGGCATATCTCACCTCTCTCTTGCTACAACTCTCCAATCATGCCGGAAAATTGATTTTTGGCCAGAATGTTTTGTGGATTCAACTAGATTTCAACTTCTAAACATCCTTAACGCATCTACAACATCAGATTATGATCATTCAAGTCTATTTCAATTAGATCTTCAAAAAAGTAAGATTTTCCCAAAATTTGAATTTTTTTTGAATAGAATGTTCTACAATGGGTGTGTGAGTCTAGTATAAATATATGTTGATCTACTAGCTTCGATCTACACTTTCATGGACAAAATTTAATTTTCTGCTATTAATTTATTTTTTGAATTTTCGTATTTAAAAAATATAATATCTAAAAAATTAAAATTAAAAAATATAACGAATACTTATGATATGAATGTGGTTATCAATTATGTTAAACTACATTGAGAGGGCTACAACCCCATGTAGTCATATTTGGTTATCATGCTTACTATATTTTTTTATTTAAATAATTAAATAAAATAATTATGAAAATAATATTTATTAAAAAATTATCTGTTTTACATATTTTTAATTATCTAAAAATAATTCTAATGATTATTTGGGAATATTCATGTATGTATTTCAGTGTTGTAGACTTGTGGCTTAAATGACAACTAGTGGAGTGGCAACACTGACTGTGGGATTTAGGACATTGCTTGGCAACATGAGGATCAAGTAACTGCCAACAAAAAAAAATCCCGATACTAGCATTGCCTCAAGACCTTGAATTCTAGTGGTTCAACCAGATTAAAGCAACATTTGGTTGGGGGCTACAAAGATGTTACCAAGTGTTCCAAGGTTCCTTATGAAATGTAAAAAGCAATTGCAACAACTTTAAAGGGAGGGGGACAAAGAAAGGATGAGATGGAACAAAAGCAAAGGGAATTTGTGGATATAGTATTGTGTAGAGCTTTTGTTGACGTTAATGAGGAGTCAGACGACAATGAGGAGAGGAGGAGGCATATGGGTATTAAGTCACAGGTCGAGTGGAGACGGATAAAAGCTACAGCGTAAGCCAACAGATAGTCCTTACATTTTGAAAATGTGAGGCAATATGAACAAACAATAGGAGTATGTGGTTTGGGGTCAGTGGCATCCATGCCACTTAGACATAGTTTTCATGGAAGCAGGGGAAGTGAGAGAACTGAAAGGGGGAGGAAGACTGCACGTTATGATGCCACATTTGACCAAGACCCCTCCCTCTTCAGGCATCAGGACACCTATCAAATAAGCATTCCATATATGTTTGTTGGAGGTAGAGAAGGTAGTAGGAAGGAGGAAGCTAGGTTGGCGATTAGCAAATTCATGCTCCACAACAACATTGCAGCCAATGTAGCCAAAACACCATACTATCAGGAGATTATCAATGTCATTGTTAGAGTAGGTGTAGGGGTTAAAGGCTCAATAGCTTGGAAAGTAATGAATAAATATTTACCAAAGGTGAAGCAGGAGGTGGAGGAATACATTGGTTCATTGAAGGAAAGATGGACAACATATGGTGTTACCGTGACGGCTGATGGATGGACTAGTCCTACTAGACAGTCCATCATTAATTTCATGTTGAGCTATAATGGAAAGACATCTTTCCTTAAGTCAGTGGATGCCTAAGATAAAATTAAAGATGCTGATTACCTTTACAAGCTTCTTAGGCAGGTGGTCCTCAAGGTAGGGCAAACAATGTTGTCCAAATTGTCATAGATAGCGGTGCTAACTTCAAGAAAACTACTGAAATGTTGATGAAGAAGAAGAGTAGCAGGATCCACCTCTTTTGGACACCATGTGCAGCACACTTGATTGATCTTATGTCGAAGGACTTCGGGAAGAGAAAGTCAATCAATATTGTGGTTGACAAGGCTAAAAGGGTCAGTAATTTTATTTACAACCATAGTTATATGCTGAAGATGATGAGGAACCACTGTAAGGGTGAACTAGTAAGACCTGGATTGACTAGATTCGCCACCAACGATGTAGCTCTGAAAAGCTTCCAGAAGAAAGTGGTGGGTGACACATGTTTGCAAGTGAGGAGTAGTTTAATTGGAGTGGAACTAGCCATCTTGATGTAGTAGTAGTCCAACAAAATAGGACAATGGGCATTTTAAAGCCTATCGTGTCTGTTTTAAGGATGGTGGATTCGGAGAAGAAGCCCACAATGCCCCATATATTTGCTGCCCTCCATCAAATGAAAGAGTTGGTTAGAGTTGTAGCCACTGGCTCCTTCAAATCCTATGATAGGATTATCGATGATAGATGGGAGACGCACTTGATGCATCCTTTGCACTTGGCTGATGAGTAACTTTTAAGTCTTTAAGTTTTTGTTATACAATTTAATTTACATTGTTAACAAGGAAGAAAATTCAACCGAAACAGGAAGTTCGACCTTGCAAAAGGCCAAAATTTTGATGTTTCTATTGAAATTTCAGTCGAAACTGGACACTTTTTTCTGGAAATTGGAACTTCAATTTCAGGCCTCATATGAACTAAAAATGATTTGGATTCTTGCATACTACCTATTTCAAGCATAATAAACACAATGGAACTAGTATTTTGCTAAAAAAAAAAACGATTCAAAATTTATCATTCAAGGATACTAACAAATGACTGGTTCCGACAAGTGCAAACGGTAATGCATACACGCATAGAATCATCAACATAAATGGATTGTTTGGTAGAATGGTTACATATATAACAAGTCAACAAAATAAAATGATCGACTAGATCAAGTGATGGTGTCTCACATATATTAAGTTGAAGCCTATATATCATATATACATAAAATAAAAATACATAATTTAAAAAATAATTATTAAAATTAGAAATGAAAAATGGTAGCAAATAATAAAAAGATAAGTTTAACAAAACACAATCATAGATCATAGTCTAAGGCTAAACATATATTAATTTCAAGGCAATACAAGATCATTTAAGGCATAAACAAAAACAAAAATAAAAAAGGGGAAGTTTGGAACTGTTGGGCATGGCTCATGCTTCAGATTCTATGGTTGTTAGAGTTTCCTTTGTAGCTGTTGTGGCTTAGGAGGTGTTTGGAGGCAAAAAATAAGTAAAAGAGGTGTTTGAAGGCAAAAGAGTAGTGGAAATTAGGTGAAAATGGGATAGAAATCAACAAAAACTAAGGAAAAACAAGTTAGAATGTTGAAATGGTCGAAATTTCGGTCAAACTGGTTGAAATCTCTAAAATTTCGGTCGAAATTTGACACTTTTCCGAAATAATTGGAATTTCGTTTCAAGTCGAATTTTCGATATAATTGTTAATATGTTTTAAGTTAAAACATAAAATTTACAAACAAGTAAACAACCAAATCATTAACCAAATTTTTTATTTCCACAATACATACTTACTACCTTAACCCAAAGTACCATTACAAGAACGATCTGGGGCTTAATGTAAGGCTGATGAATGCGGTGCAAGACATGGTGGAGAAGCTTGTGCCAAATTTTGTCTTACAGGGGACAATTAATGGAGAGGTGAGAACTTACTCAATTGTTTCTTTAACTTCTTGCATTAGTGCATACACAATAGCAAAAGTACAATAATTAAACAATTGGTGCACAGATCAAGGATTTCACGGATGCCTCTGGGAGTTTTGGAAAGCCTTCTGCAGTTGCAATTAGGCAAAAAATTGATCCTGGTAAATAGTCTATTACTATAACTCTATAAGTGATAACTGATAACTCCATAAGACTATAACCTATAATTTATATAAGTGTTAAGATTTACTAGCCTAATGCATTCTTATATTTGGTTATGCAGCTGACTGGTGGGTGTTATATGGAAATAGTTCGCCAAATCTCAGGGACATAGCAAATAAAGTACTCTCACAGGCTTGTTCATCCTCTGGTTGCAAGAGGAACTAAAGGACCTTTTGGCTCATCCATAGTAAGGTACGGAACAGATTGGGGAGTAAGAGGCTCGAGGACTTAGTGTATATACATTACAACATAAGGTTGTGAGTAGGGCACCTACAAGATGATATGGATGACGAGAATCAGGAATCGAGTTGATTGATATATTCCACGAGTCCCTCGTAGAGGATGAGGAAAATGATGTTATATGTCAATGGGTTAGGGATCGAGGTGGCTTAGTGTTGGATGTGCCAGGAGGGGCAACCGGATCCTACCATTGTTGCTGCCATGGACCCAGATGTTGTGGCTGACCACATGTCTTTTGATGAGGGTCAAGATGTTGTAGCGCATCAGTGGGACCAAGTGTACCATTTGTGGAGCCACCTAGTCAACTTGAAACCGATGAGGTGATGTCTAGTAGTGGGAGTTCAGATGATGAAGATGATACCATCCCTCCAAGTCAGCCATCAAGTCATGGAAGCAATCAGGCTGGTGGTGTTGCTGGTGGATGTTAGGGTCAACAAAGGGAGTCACCTTCACCAAGTCCGAGTCATTTGACACATGTGAGCCACGATTCCCCTATTGCTCGGACTTGTAATAGGAGTAGGAAGAGTTTATCAAACAAGGGACAAACAAATGGTGATGCGAGCATGTAGGATCTTGAATTGAACATGAGAAGTATGAGCCTAGATCATGATCACAATGGTTTGCAACAATAGAGTTTGGCCAATTGGCAGTCATCGGAGTACCTATACGGGGATCACAACCCTGGGTCAGATTACATTGGGTATTCTTCTTATGGAGATCATGCTATTCCTCAAGACCCTACACCTGAAGAGTACAATATGGGAGTGAAGGTTGGTTATTGATTGACTGGTTTAGAGACCCCTACCCATATATTCAACAGCAACACGAACAACAAGAGCAACAATGGCTTTTTCACCCACCCACGATTGACGGTTACCCAAGAGTGCTATTCCTCAAGTATTCTAACATGAAGACATATCGGTCCCACATAAACCGATATGTGACATACTACAGTGATGAGTTGGCATGGGAGTCATATGTGGCCACCATTTAGAATTAGTTGATGCAGAATGCTAAGTGATACTCTTGCAGTCTTATGAACTTATGGATTTTGATTTATGACTTACTAAAACTTCTTATGGTTAAAAATTTTTGAAGACATTTGAGTTCTTTGATAGTTTGATGTCTAATGTATTTGATAATTGATAGTTGATAACTTGAATCACTTGATATCTCTACATTACATATTGTCTGACTTTGCATATCACAACATTTCAGTTTTACACATAGGGTTGACTTAGAAGACATACTTAAGGCTATTTTCTCACAAATCCAAGGCCACCAATGTGTTCAAAAGGCCTTAAATAGGCTAAATACTAAGTTTCAGCCCAACCGAGGCCCTAAACACACCGAGACGGGCCACAGATTTTACGCCAAAAAATTGGTATATCTCGACCGAGATGTCACCATCTCGAGAGATCTCGGTATTTTGAAGTGGCAGAATCTCTCTCTCAAGCGAGATCTCCCACCATGGTTCAATCCTATATAGTACCAATCCAGCCTGCTTAAAGTAATAAGATCCCAGTATGTTGAAAGTGGTTTTTCCGGTAACAAGCTCTACTGTTGGATGAGTTCTCCTAAGGTTCAACTTTATTAGAGTTTTGGTTCATGTAAATTTCTAGTTTTTGTTACCCAAGTAAGGTTGTTTATGTAATAATGTTCTTTCCACTTTATAATAAATAAAGGGCTTGAGATCACACTTGAGATCACACTGATCTAATTAAGCCATTCTACAACAATCGGCTTTCTCAACATGGCATCAGAGCCTCGAGACGATTAGGGAAGAACAAGAATAGAAGAAAGAAAAAAAGGAAAGAAGAAGAGAAGAAGAATTCACCACTGCACTACTGCTGCTCCTGCACCACCACCACCGCTGCCCTTCCTCTATCGCAGCAACCTAATCGTAGTATCCTGTTACCGCCATCGATTGTCTTCTTCATTCTTCTCAACTCTTAAAACAGTGAGTTATTTCGAACCATTCTACCTTCGCCTTCCACTTTTTTTTTTCTTGTTCTTCGTTAGAAATGAGAAGCTCCTGAGAAGAGCAAACTTTAGCATGCTTTCATCCTTTGCCCAAAACCACATTGCCCAATTTTGTTCTAAAATGAATTTTGATGATTTTTCCATTACAACTAGACAGCTACCAAGGCAACCAGAGCACTGTGCTAGAACCCATCCAACAAGCCAGTCAATGTCACTCCGGTGATTGGATATAAGAACTGCATGTTCTTTACCCTTTAATGGAACCATACTCTATTTTTTTTCCTCCTCACCTACGGATCGAATAGCCTAAAAACAGAAATAAAAAAAAAAAAATAAAAAATAAAAAATAAAAAATAAAATAGTACTGATGTTTGAAAGGTTTAGTTTGTAAACTTGCATTCTTTCAAGGATCTATTGGTAAATTTGCATATTTTAAGGGACCTATTTGTAAATTTGCATAGTTTCAGGGACTTATGCGTAGATCTGCATATTTTCAGGGACCTATTTGTAAATTAGCATAGTTTTAGGGGCTTATGTGTAAAATTGCATTTTTAGGGACCTAATTGCAAATTCAAATGTTCCAAGGGCCTATTCGTATTTTCCCATAGTTTTAAGAAAGAAAAAAATTAAGAAAAATTAAAAAAATGAAAAAAATGGTATTCTTTATAAGCACTTTTTGAATCCTATCATTTGTTTAGGTGGTTTGGCTATTGCATTCTGCGACATTTCAACTTTCAATTACTTTGAAAGGGTGAAGACTAAAGAACCTGAGACAATTTTTTCAACATGGCAACTACTGATGGTACTACTGCTCCCACTAGATCCAAACATTACCCCACTCTTCATCCTCTTTCTATATGGATTTATCTTTTAAAACAAAAAAATGAGGTTTTTCGATGTTTCGTGAATTTTATAATATGATTAAAACTTAGTTCAATGCCACTGTGAAGATCCTTCGCTGTGACAATGGCACAGAGTATATTGATAATGAATTTTACAGATATCTCTCTACAACAACAACAACAACAACAACAATAAGCCTTGTCCCAACTAAATGGGGTCGGCTACATGGATTCTTGCCCTCCAATCAGTTCTGTTCGAGGCCATGCTAGATACAAGGCCTAAGCTATACATATCATTTCTCACAATTTCTCCTAAGGTTATCTTAGGTCTACCCCTAGCTCTTCTAGTTCCTTCAATATGGATTATATCACTTCTCCAAACAGGAGCATTTATAGGTCTCCGTTGAACGTGGCCGTGCCACCTCAAACGACTTTCTCTAAGCTTATCACTTATGGGAGCAACTCCCAGACCAACTCTAATATGATCGTTTCTTATCTTATCCATCCTAGTTTTGCCACTCATCTATCTTAGCATCCTCATTTCTGCTACATTTAGTTTATCTATATGGTTCTTTTTAACAGCCCAACACTTTGCACCGTACATCATAGCTGGTCGAACAACGGTCCTATAAAATTTTTCTTTAAGCTTTAATGGAATACGCCGATCACATAAGACCCCGGACGCACCTCTCCACTTCATCCACCCTATTTTAATTCTTTGGGAAACCTCATCCTCTAAATCACCTCTTTTACTTATGATTGAACCTAGGTACCTAAAACAATCACTCTGAGGAATCTCTTTATCGTCAAGTATCACCACCTCATCATCTGCCCGATCATGACTAAAGTTACAAACTAGATATTCTATCTTCGATCTACTAAGTTTAAAGCCTTTTGATTCCAAAGCTACTCTCCATGATTCTAATTTGGTATTAATCAACAAATATCTCTCTGACTATGGCATAATACATCAGACCAGTTGTGTTGATACAGCTGCCCAAAATGGGGTTGTTGAAAGGAAGAATCGGCATCTTTTAGAGATAGCCCATTCACTTATGATTGCTATGAATGTCCCTGGCCAATATTGGAGTGATGTTATACTCACTACCTCTCTAGGGAACCACTTCTTTTGTCCCAAAGGTTTTTGGATGTGTATGTTATGCCAGAATCACAGCCCATCAAAGTAAGCTGGCTCCCCGTGGCCTACGCTGCATTTTTCTAGGGTATTCTACTACTCAGGAAGGGTACAAATGTTATCATCCTCCTTCCAAGAAAACCATTGTCTCCATAGATGTAATTTTTAATGAGTCTTGCCCTTACTATACACCTCTCCAATGGGAAAGTCCTAGAGGAGAGGTGCTTTTTCCAACTCTAAACCTTTCTATCATAGCACCACAACATAATTTAGAAGTTCAAGAAGTGTTTCCTGCCCAAGGGGAAACTTCAGCCAATATACCTGAGGAGTCTAATTCTCCCCCTCAGTCTTTTGAACCATGTGAAGAACCTAGTCAAGGGGAGACCAATCCTATGAGGCACACTATTGAGGTCTTTCAAAACAAGATTGACCAGAATAAGGAGGTGCAGACTAATTAGAGAAAAAATTACAACCGGCTAAAGCAGGTGGAGAAAGGTGACATATTACCACTTTAGTCTCTTGCTCCAAAATTTTATTCTATTGTTCCCCTTGAGGTATCTTCTTCTGATCTTCCTATTGCTTCTAGAAAAGGAGTCAGATCTTGTACTCAGCATCCCATAGCTAAATATGTTTCTTATGACTATTTGTCTGACTCTTACCGTGCTTTTATATCCTCTTTATCATCTATATATGTTCCTAAAAGTTGGCAAGAAGCATATGCTAATAAGAAATGGAAGGTGGCTATGGTAAAGGAAAATGCAGGCAATGAAGAAAAATGATACCTGGGTGCTAGTTACACTTCCTCCAAGGAAAAAAACCCGTGGGCTGCAAATGGGTATTTGTGGTTAAACAAAATATGGATGGATCAATCAACAGGTTGAAGGCTAAACTAGTTGTAAGGGGGTTTACCTAGACCTATGGAATTGATTATCAGAAGACTTTGCCCCAGTTGCAAAAATTGAACATTGTCAGAGTTTTCTTGTTTGTAGTAAACAAAGACTGGAACTTGCACCAACTAGACGTAAAGAATGCATTCTTACATGGGGAGTTAGATGAAGAAGTCTCTATGGAAATCCCACACGGTTTCTCCAATGACAATACTGCAGGGAGAGTTTGGCGGTTGAAGAGGTCAAATTATGGGTTAAAACAGTCTCCTAAATGCTCGTTTGGACGCCTCCTGGAGGCAATGACTTCTATTGGGTATAAGTAAAGCAATGTTGATCATACACTATTTGTCAAGAAGTCAGGTACTAACATCACACTTCTCATTTTTTGAAGGACTTTCTTGGTAGAGAGTTTGAGATTAACGATCAAAGGAAGTTACTGTACTTCTCAGGGATAGAGGTGGCTCGATTAAAGAAGGGTATATTCCTATCCCAAAAAAAGTATGTCCTAGATTTATTATCAGAAGTGTGAATTTTCGTGTGTAAAGCAATTGATACCCCTATTGAAGCCGGAGCTAAACTTAAGGAAAAAGAGGGAGAACCAATGGACAAAGGAAGATACCAAAGGCTGGTAGGGAATCTTATTTACTTGTCCCAAAACAAACCAGACATCACTTATTCTATAGAGATACTCAGTCAATTCATGCATGATCCATATTTAGCTCATATGAAAGCTGTTATCGGATTACCTGCAGATTTGAAGGGAACTCTTGGAAAAGGAATAATTTTTTCACCCATTGATATTCTAAGAGTATAAGCATACACTGATGCAGACTGGGCTGAATCTCCAAAAAAGAAGTCAATTCCAGGTTATTCTACCTTTGTTGGAGGTAATAGTTACTTGGAGAAGTAAGAAACAAAAAGTGGTCTATCTGTGATTTTCCATAACCTCAGGGCCTCTTTCTTTAAAAAAAATAAATTTGGTGTTACTTACCCTATGCACCTTTTAAGTCCTAATTCCTAGATTTGTTTGGGTGGTTTGGCTATTCCATTTTACGACGTTTCAGTTATTTCAAGGTTTAATTGAAGAACTACAGACAATTTTTTGGCATGGCAACCATTAATGGTACTACTGCCTCCATTGTCTCCGAACATTACCCCACTCTTCATCCTCTTTTGGTGAAATTTGATGGAACAAATTATTTGATCTAGTCTCGATCTACCTACCTGACTATTGCCGGAAGAGGACTTGTTGACGCATTACCAGTGCCACTATCAAACCTACCACCATAGGTGTTTCACAAGATAAATGTATCTCGAATGATTCTCTTATTATGTAATTCCTTTTAAATTCCATGAATCCAAATATTGGCCGTGGATACCTATTACTTGACACTGCAGCCCAAATTTGGAAGGCTACTACTGAAACATATAGACAATTAGGGAATGATGCACAAGTTTATGAGCTATGGAAGAAGCTTCATGAGAGATGAGACTACAAAAAAAAGAACTGACTGTGGCCCAATATTATGTTGAGTTGCGATCTCTTTGGCAGGAATTGGATCCTTGTGGGGATTATCACCTCACTAATCCACATAATCAAGGCTACTTATAGGAAGCATGTTGATAAGATTCGGGTATAGAACTTCTTGGCAGGTTGAATGTGGAGTATGATCAGATTAGGGTGAAAGTATTAAGTTGTTCTCCCTTTCCTATACCAAAATAGTCTTATGCCCTAGTTTAGTGTGAGGAAAGCTGTCGATTAACCATGCTTAATGCTCCTATTGTGGAGAAATTGGCCTTACAGTCTATCAGCACTAAATCTGATTTGGCCAAAGAGATTATCAAATGTAAGCACTGTCACAAACCATATCATACCAAGGCCAATTGTTGGAAGCTCCATCGGAAGTCTACTGATTTTGAGCAAAAAATGGCACAAAAAAGGGGAAAACCAAATACTAATCTTTCTGAGGTAGTTTCCAAAACACCTTTTGCAGACATTGGTTTTTCACAGGAGGAGTTAGTTACTCTGCGACGTATTCTACAATCTTCTACTGCCAGTACAACCTCTACTGCTGCTTCCTCCACTACCCATACCAACTCCTACCTTGCTACTTCAGGTAAAACTTTTATAGATTCCATGTTTCTTCAGTTTTTGCTCCTTGGATCATTAATATAGGAGCCACAGATCATACGACGGGTTCATCCTCCTTTTTCTTGCATTATTCTCTAACTTTCGGAAAAGATAAAGTTCGAATTGCTGACGGCTCCTATTCTTCCATTGCTGGAAATGGAACCATTCAACATTCTCCATCACTTTTTTTGTCTAAAGTTTTACATGTTCCCTCTTTGTCTACTAACTTGCTCTCTATCAATAATCTTACATAAAACTTGAATTGTAAAGTGACTTTTTCCCATCTTATTGTGTCTTCCAAGATCTGGTAACAAGGAAGGAGATTGGACGTGGTAAACTAGACAATGGCCTTTATCTGTTGGAGCCGATTGGAGGATCTACATTTAATTTGACTGCATCTCTTAATCAGGTCCATTCGTTAATATCAAACTTTCATCAATGGCACCGTAGGCAAGGTCACCCCCCTCTAGGAACTCTGAAGAAAGTATTTCCTAATTTAAGACAAAAAAATGAGGTTTTCCGATGTTTTTGTGATTTTCATAATATGATTAGAACTCAGTTCAATGCCACTGTGAAGATCCTTCGCAGTGACAATGGCACAGAGTATATTGATAGTGAATTTTAGAGATATCTCTCTGGACTCGGCATAATACATCAGACTAGTAGTGTTGATATGGCTGCGTAAAATAGGGTTGCCAAAAGGAAGAATCGGCATCTTTTAGAGATAGCTAGTTCAATTATGATTGTTATGAATGTCCCTACCCAATATTGGAGTGATGCTATACTCACTGCCTCTTACCTTATGAATAGGATGCCCAGTAGGATACTTGGTTTTAAATGTCCTAATGAGATTCTTCAGGGAGCCTCTTCTTTTGTTATTCCCTCAAAGGTTTTTGGATGTGTGTGTTATGGCAGAATCACAACCCACCAGAGTAAGCTGGCTCCCTGCGGCCTACGCTGCATATTTCTGGGTTATTCTGCTACTCAGAAAGGGTACAAATGTTATCATCCTCTTTCCCAAAAACTTATTTGTGTCCATGGATGTACTTTTTAATGAGTTTTGACCTTACTATACACCCCTCTAGGGGGAGAGTCCTAGAGGAGAGATGTTCTTTCCACCTTTAGAACTTCCTATCACACATAGACTCCCACACAATACCACAACACAACTTAAGAGTTCAAGAAGAGTTCTTGGACCAGGGGGAGACTTCAGCCAGTATACCTGAGGACTCTAATTCTCCCCCATTGTTTTCTGACGAATATGAAAAACCTGGTTAGGGGGAGACCACTCCTATGAGTCACACTATTGAGGTCTTTCAAAACAAGATTGACTAGAATAAGGAGTTATAGACTTATCAGAGGAAGAATTACAATCGGCCAAAGCAGGTGGAGAAAAGTGACATGGTACCACTTCAGTCTCTTACTCCAAAATCAGATTCTATTGTTCCCCCCTAAGGTATCTTCTTCGATCAATATTTCGTCTCAAGCCATCTCGTCTCCAATTTTTGCCAATAACAGTGAAATCGCAACCAGATATTTCCTGTTTCAGCTTCGCACATCTATCTCGTCTCGCCAATTTCAAAATCACCAAAAAGGGCAAAATTTTGCCTAGATTTCATTATTTTTGTACCCTAATCTCATATTCACAGTTATTTTCTCATAAATTTAAGACTAGCATTTTGTTTAGAAGGACTAAAATAGGCTAGATTTCAATTTCCAATCCCAAACAACCCCCAAAACCCTCCAAGATAAGCCATCGAGTTAGGTCAAGATGGGAGAAACTTTTTCCTTCATCTCGATGAGATCTCACCGAGATCTCCTTTTGGCCAACCGAGATGGAGTTTTGGAACTTTGACTACAAGTGACCATGTCACCAACAAATTAGCAACGACCTAGTGCAGGAAATATTTGAAATGGAATCCAACTGCATGATCAATTAATAATTGGTGCTAGTGGTTAAAAAAAATATATTTTTCATTAAAAATTATTTTATTCTAAGACATATTTACTTACTATATGTCTAGTAACATTTTTCAGAAATTGATTATTTGCACTTGGGCTTCCTAGTGGACCTAGAAAAGACCCTAAGGGGAAGGCAAATACTGGAAAGCAAAGGGTCTTGTATTATGTAAGTTATAGGTGCTAATCTGTAACACAATTATATTGGAGTTACGTAGAATATGTATATGGATAATTAAGTAATTAATTATATGCATTAAACTAATTATTAATTATCTTTTAGTACTTCTTCACTACATGAGTCAAACTAGGACTTCAAGATCAAACCAAACTAAGAAGGAGAAACCTGATCATATTTAAACTCACTAGGCATCCCACATGACTTCCTATAAAAGAGAACACCAGGAGGAGCCCCTCTCCTGTAATTTTCTCTCTTCCTTTCCATTTTGGAGTTCCGGAGCTAGATTCCCTATCTGACGATGCTAGGTTTAGGAAGTTGGATTTGCACATAAGGGACTTAAAGACGAACTAATACAACATAGTTGTTGGGAGTATGAATGAAATTTCCTAATTGGAATAAGACTCCTCTTTTGTTTTCTTATTGGTTTCCTATTTGGTGTTAGATTGATTTCTTTATAAGTCTAGGATTAGTTTTTTACTTGTTTTCTCTTCCAATTTAGAGTGGGATTTACTAAAAACATAACTATAAATACCCCATTGGGGCCTATGAATGAAACATACCTTCAAAGCAATAATCTCTCAAAATTACAACATGGTATCAAAGCCAGCTCTGATCCATCACTGAGCACCATCTTTTTAAGCCTCTTTCTCAATTGCAGAGCAGCAGAAGAAGAAGAAAAAGGGGGGGGGGGGGAGAAAAAAAGAACTAACTGTAGAGACTCACCTCAATTTCTTCTTCTTCTTCTTTACACTTCCGCCATCCTTGCAACCTTCATCGAGCGCCAAAACCCACCACCAGACCCATCGTAACACCACCAGAAGCATCGCCTAACCGCTTTAGCACATCATCTTCTTCCTCCATTGCCATCTAGAAATCTGCAATTAACCCATCGTCTTCTCCCACCCTCTTCTCCCAAAACCATCGCCTCTTCTATGTTCTTGCGTCTTCTCAAAAACCATTGACTTTCTTCTCTATTTCCTTCGCATCCGAAACCCAACCATCGATCCTAACTGAAGTGGGAAGTCGATCCCAACCATTGGCTTTCTCCTTTTTTCCACCATCGACTTTCTCCCTTCTTCTTCCGCCATTGACTTTCTCACTCCCATCATCTTTTCTCTCCATCAAACCAAACTAGATCAGCTCTGCATCCATATGTCATGGATTTTTTTTTTAAGTCAGAATATATTCTGAATTTTATGCCTCCTTGGTAGTGAGTTTTTTTTTCTTTCTCCTACTAAAAATTTATTCACCTCGTCCATGACCTAATTTTTTTATTCCTATGATGGCCAATACAGTCTCCTCCACCTCTTCTAGGGCATCAAACATAGAGAATCCTCCCATTTCTTCAGCTTCTCAGGATCGTGAATTATTCCCTTTTTTAGATGACCACTGTTAAACTTAATGTGACCCATTATCTTCGGTAGTCTCACTCTATTTCACTTGCAGTTGGTGCTCGTGGTGTTATTGGCTATCTTAATGGAACTTCTATCAAGTCTTCTTCACCTTGGTATAGCTCAAAATAAGTGGGAGACAGATGAATGCTTGCTTATGGCATTCCTTCTTAATACCATTGTATTGCAAATAGTCACCTTCTTCCTGATGCTACCACAATTTGGAAAGTTGCCAAGGAAACATATTCTAAATTTGGTAATGATGCACAGTGCTTTGACATCCGAAGAAAGATTCACCAGTTACAACAAAAGGAGCTTAGCCTGTCTCAATACTAAAACACTCTTCGAGGCCATTATTAAACCCTTGACTTTTACAGCCATTTTACTCCATCTTATGCTGTAGATGGGGCTGCCTATCAAAATGCGGGAAGACAAGCTCAATGTGTATATCTTCTAGCAAGGCTGAATATTGAGTATGATCAGATTCGAGAACATATTATTTCCCAAGAGCCTTTTCATTCTCTAGAGCAAGCCTACGTTATGGTTGATACTGACGACAATCGAGGACAGTAATGGTACACACTCGGATATTTGATAGATCTGCATCAGTGGCTGGTTCTAGCAATAATAAATGGTTCTGGTGATTCTCACCCTCCAGTGAAGTGTGAGTAATGTGGAAAATAGTGTTATACAAAGGACAACCATAGGAAGTTGCATGGACATCCAGCAAATTCCCCTTGAGGAGATAGGAATGGAAATAAGGACAACAGTCAAGCATCTGCAAACCAAGCTAGTTCTAACACCCTGAGTGCACCAGCACCTCTTTCCTCAAACGAGCTCCAGCACCTTCGCTAGTTGATGTCAAGACTTGACGCATCTTCTCTAGTGCCGACTTCCAATGCAAGTGTAGCTTCTGCAATAGTTCCCACTACTAATCCACAATTCCCCACAGGAATTTTTTGTTGTCACCATGTCAATTCGACTTATCCCTCCTAGATAATCGACTTTAAGTCAATCGATCATATGACAAGCTCATCTTATTTGTTTCATACTTACTTATCTATTCCTTTTGCTCAAGATGTTCGAACAGCTAATGGGTCTCTCTCCCCATCTTTGGGAAGGGATCTATTATTTTTCCACCTTCTCTTACCCTATCTAACGTCTTGCATGTTCCTAAGTTTTCGGCTAATATTTTATCTACTAGCAGCCTTATTTGTGATATGAACTGCAAAATAACATTTTTTTTCCTTCTCACTTTGTGTTTTAAGACTTGGAAACGGGATGCATAATTGGCAGTTGTAGACAGAAGGGGGGCTCTACGTGTTCAATGGGTCTCCATCAGCTCCTTCTACGGCCTCAAATTCTACCTCTCCTGCACTTTTTACTTTATTGCAGTGGCATCGTCATCTTGGCCACGTTCCTTTTCTTATTTTATCCCATTATTTCCAAATTTGGTTAAAAGATGTAATTTGAACGATTTTTGTTATGAGGCATGTATCTTGGCCTATATTTGGTTAAAATATGTAATTTGCATGTTTACCCTATTTCAGATCATTGTAGTAAAGTTCTTTTTTTGGGTTATTCACTCTGATGTGTGGGGTCCTTCTCAGACCATGTCTTTGTCTGTTCATAGATGGTTTGCTAGCATTATTAACTATTACACTAGGACAACCAGACTTTACTTCGCCAAAAAAGTGACTTTTTCTTGTGTTTCCAAAATTTTTATAATATGGTTAGGACTCAATTTGGGGCAACAGTCACAATACTTCGTACGCATAAAGAGACTGAGTACTAAAATGGAGCATCCCCTTCTTACCTATAACTATGGCATCATACACCAAACTAATTGCATCGACACTCCACCTTAAAATGGGGTTGTCAACACAAAAATAGACATCTACTTGAGGTAGCACATTCCCTCATGTATACTATGCATGTCTTTCCTCGATTTTTGGGTGATCCAATTCATACTGCAGCAAATCTAATTAACTAAATGCCTTCTCGACTCTTAGACCAATGCTGCCCCCTTTAGGTTCTTTTAGGGACAGCAGCCTTTACAATGCCACCTAAGGTTTTTGGCTGTGTTGCCTTTGTCTGAAACCACCATGTTCATGGTAAATTGGATCCTCGTCGGTTAAAGTGCATTTCATTAGTTTCTTTGTCTTTATAGATGTTGTCTTCCAAGAACAGGTTTTTTTTAACCTAAACCTCTTTAGGGCAAGAGTCCTATAGAAGAGGTTCGTGTGTTTATTCCTCCTTTCGATATTTTTCTTGAGATACCTGCAAATGATCCTCATTTGTAAGATGGAGTGACTGGACAAGAATAGTTGGTGGATGATGCACAGGGGGAGCCTAGACCTCTGAAGACCCATTACAGAAAGCAACGAGTGACCCACACCCATTGGAAGGTTTGGTTCCTAATCCTAAAAATTTTGTTCCTTCATGTAAGTCTGTCTCTAACCCTTCTTTTAATCTTACTTTGGACTTACCAATTGTATTGAGAAAGTAGCCGTGAACTTGCACCAAACATCCTATTTCTAATTTTGTTTCATATCAATCCTTATCCTCAGAGTTTCAAAGTTTCATTTCCTCTTTATCCCTTACTTCTTCTCCTAACACTTGACAGGAGGCATTATCTCACTCAAACTAAAAGGAAAGCTATGGATGAGGAAATGTGAGCTCTGGAGAAAAGCAAAACGTGGGAATTGGGGACTTTGTCTATAGGAAAGCGGATTGTTTAGTGTAAATGGGCGTTCGTGATGAAGCATAACTCAAGTGGGACCTTTGAGGGTACAAGGGAAGATTGGTGGCCAAAGTTGTCACTTAAACTTATGGTATTGACTATCAGGAGACATTTGCCCCTCTTGCCAAGATGAACATAGTTTGGATTATTCTTTCAGGTGCAATTAATAAACGTTGGAGTTTACAATAGTGAAATGTAAAGAATGATTTTCTGTATGGAGAACTCCAAAAAGAGGTGTACATGGATGTGCCACTTGCATATTCTACTGCTGAGACTTTATAAGAAAGTGTCCAAGTTAAAGAGGGCTTTATATAGGCTGAAGCAATCTCCAACAACGTGGTTTGGAAGGTTCCATAAGGGAATGAAATCTAATGGCCAAAAGTAGAGCAATGCAGACCACACTTTGTTCATCAAAATAGATGGTTCTCACAATACTATACTTCAAGTATGTGTGGATGATATTAAGATCACGTGTAACAACGAGGATGAGATTTCAGCATTGAAGACTTTTTGGGAACCGAATTTAAGATCAAATATATAGGAAAACTTAGGTATTTCCTAGGACTAGAGTTGGCATATTTTGTCGGTGGTGTATCTCTCTCTTAGAGAAAGTATACATTGGATCTTTTCGAAAAAACTAGGAAGCTAGGATGTAAGCTTGCTAAGACTCCTATTGAGCCTAACTAACACTTGAAGGCAAAGGAAGGAGAACAAGTTGACAAGACAAGGTATCAAAAGTTGGTTGGAAAGTCCATCTATCTATCCCACACTAGGCTTGACATCACATTTGCAATTAGCCTTGTTAGCCATTATATGCATGGTCCCTACTCCTCACACTTGGATGCAGTATCAAATCTTGAAGTACTTGAAGGCCACTCCAAGAAAAGGGATTTTAATTTTATCTCATGAACATTTGAAGATTAAGGCATATACAGATGTAAAATGGGCAGAATGCCCAGATGATAGGAGTTAACCTTGTGACTTGGAGAAGCAAGAAACCTCATGACTTGTAGACTGGACATTTGAAGATTGAGGCATGGACATTTGAAAATTGAGGAATATACAGATGTAGATTGGGCAGGATGTCCAGATGATAGAAGGTAACCTTGTGACTTACAAACTGAGCAAGCAGTGGTTAAGAGGTCCAGTGTTGAGGCCGAGTTTAGGGTGATTGCTCAGGGCATTTGTGATGTACTATGGCTAAAAGGGATGCTTCAGGAGGTTGGGACAAATTCGGAGGGTTCTATACAGTTATACTCAGATACTCAGATGGTAAGTCAACGATCAGCATAGCTCACAACCCAGTACAACATAACAGGACTAAGTATGTGGAGATTAACAGACATTTCATCAAAGAGAAGGTTGAGCCCGGGTTGATCCGTATCACCTTTGTTACTTCAAATGAGCAAGGACTGATGTGCTCACAAAGAGCTTAAGCAAGAAGGTATTTAGTAGTATTGTTGGCAAGTTGGACATGATAAATATCTATGCCTCAACTTGAGGAGTATTGGAAGTATGATTGAGGTTTCCTAATTGGAATAAGATTTCTCTTTTATTTTCTTATTGGTTTCCTATTTGGTGTTAAATTGGTTTCCTAAATACCCCATCAGGGCCTATGAATGAAAATACCTTCTGAGCAATAATCTCTCAAAAATTACAACAATAGTAAAGGAAAAACAATGACATAGAGAAGGTGCAACACTTAAGGCTCTCTAGGGTGTACATATCCATTAATTTTTATTAATGCATGTTTCTTATATTGAATTGATTAATGTGGCGGGAACCGGATCAATCTATTTTGCTGAACATTCAGCTAATGGAATGCGAATGGGAATTTTTATTTGACAGCTTTCCCCTTAGGATAAAACTAAGATCCCATAGTGATAATATAGAACTATCTCAAGAGACTCACCCCAATGGATCTCTATGGGATGTATTGAAATCTTTCACATACATTTTGGGATGCCATCGGGTTAAAACTCAGACATTCCTTTTTGCTATATGGATAACCAATCCGGAAAAAACTTGACACGTGAATAGGGGGCTCTGATTTGATCTGCCACGTGATAGAATCAGTGCCATGATTATGATGTTTGTAACCAATGTGATTAGTCACAGAAGCACCCAAATTTAAAATATGAAATATGCTAGTGCTAAAAGCTACTAAGTTTCTTGGATCCAAACAAGCACCTATACATATATGAAGATTTAAATCTTAATAGAGATGTAAATCTTACTTCAGCAACAAAATTTCTCTCTTTTTCGGCAGAAGGAACGTCATCAGATCTATTGGTAATAGTAATTGAATGAATATCTGGAAAATCCACATCTGTTACTGAAACTGGTGGCGGAAATGTGGACTCATTTTGCTGCTTCTCCAGAACAATCTATTTTCAGAAATTAAGATTTGTTTAATTATTTTCTCATCAGAAACAAATGAGTAATAATGCTATACTTTCAAGTTTCAACAAACATAAAATCCCTGAGATACCACTAAGAAGACCAGCTGTAGGCATATCTCCTGGTTTAAGTGCTAGCTACAGTAATAAGGTTCACTGTTACAAACCTCAGCGTACAATTTATCTAGAATTGTAGAAACTTTCTTGTGGAAAGATCTCTCAGCATCAACCTGGAAGGTAAGAAGCTCATGTAAGATTTCAACCATGAAAACTTCAATTAGATAAGCATATAGGAATTCTTAGTTGAACAATTTATGTACCATCACCAATTTCAATAGTTAAATCTGTTGTAGTAAGTATTTATTAGACCTCAATGCATGTAGATTGTTTATGGAATAAGTAAGTCTTCGCTTTTAATGACATCTTTGAACTAAGCCTGATGTAAAAGCCCAGAATAGGAGATTCTATTTAGCTTATTTGGCATACATGATTAGTTCAAACGAAGGCACAATTTCATTAGATCTATAGCTTAAAAGAAGTCACAAGTTCATTATCTCTCTTTTTCTCTTAAACTATAACTGTGCAAGAAGAAACTTCCAGAAAGTCATTCTCTTGATCCCTTTTCCTCTTGCACAGTTCCAGTGTCAAAGTCATACTCCATAAACCCATACTAAACACTGTAGCTGAATATGCAAGAATTGTAGGTAATCACACTCAAATCGACAGGCAAGATCTAGATCAAGTATTAAGACAACATACTGAAGATAGTCTTATTGACAAGAACAGAGGAAGGTTTACAGTTGAGACCTGAGAGTAGATTGGTAAGTTACCCTCTTGTCATAGTAAAGGAAGAGAATTTGGTACAGTTGATATTTCATGTGATGTATGGGTAGTTTAGGAACTAATCTTTAACTAGTTTCCTGATTATGTAATGTTGTTTCTTACTTCCTTAGGGAGCTGTATGTAATTTCTTCCTATTTCAATAGTGAACAAATATGGTGTACTGGAGACTCACTCCAACAGAGCATCCTATCCTACCATTTCATTTCTGTTCTCTCTCTCTCTCTCTCTCTCCCCCCCCCCCCCCCCCTCAACTCTTCCTCTCCACCATTCTTCTTATTCTTTACATTTTCTAACTTCTAACTTGGTACCAAAGCAACTCCTGGTTTGAGAGTAGAATCCTCACCTTGCTTTCAACTTCCACTCTGTTTGGAACCCCAGATAACAAAGCTTCAAGGAAGAGATCCAAATGTAAGATATCTGAAGACTATCAGAAGGAGCTTGAATGCAAGCCATGGGGACACCAAGCAGCTGTTTCAATTGGGGAAATAGACCCTAAAAGGTATTTCTTATGTTTCCCAACCTGGTAGGAATTTCCACCAGCTTGGGGATAGCTTTCCTTTGTTCTCCTTAAACTGGTAAGCTCTATGGCAGCTTTTTGGTCCATTTGAATCTCCCTAGGTGCTAATTTTTCTTTCGTGATCCAGCTCCTGGTTCCTTGTACATTGGAGCTTCAGAGCTCAAATTTCCTCTGATTCCGGGTTACTGTCAATGCTCTGTTTTCCTGAGAAATTCCTTTTTTTTTTTTATTATTATATGTGCTGATCTCCTCATTGATGCTTCATTGGTTTGTGTTTTTATGGTGCAAGTAAGATGAAGCCCTGCTCTGAAAAGCGGCCATACCGGTCCCCAATTGAGCATGGATATCATCCTATCCTTGTTTTTTATTTTTTACATTTGGGTTGAGACCATTCTCCACTCCTTAAAATGTCTGGAAGTCATGGATAACCAGAAGTTACTTCACCTGTTCACATGCTTTTTGATAACCATAATACTCAAAAACTCTCTTGTGAAGTTGGATACCACCAACCACTCAGATTGGGTTCAGTCTTGAAGCTTTCCCCCCAGAGTAGGGGGAAGTTAGGTTACACGAAAAGGGACCATCAAAGCTCTTCATAAAAATGATCCCATCTATCTCAAATGAGAGACAGAAAACTCTACTATTATGACATAGAGAATCTTCTTCATGAAGCCGGAGACTGCTAGAGGGATTATGAGGAAGGAAATAGCCAAGGAGATTTGTGATAGTTTGTCGAAAGATTGACCATGTTAGGAGTTAGGACTCATCCAAAGTATATCAGCTCATCCAACAGATTTTACTATAAACTATAAAACAAGGAGATACACTCACTTAAGATTTTTAAAATCTGTCTTTGACCTTCGGAAGAGTATGACCAATATAGAGATCCTCAAATTTCTAAATCCCAAGAGTGAAGAGAAGAATTACTGTACTATGGATGAGGGAGTACTAGTTCGCCTTAGAGCATTGAACCCCAAATTTAAGTCCATCTGTTTACAAACTTTGGGTAATCCTCCTCTTCCATCATTGGATGATGTTTATGCAATTTCTTCTCCATCTTATTGCTGGAATCCTCAAGATCAAGCTCTTCTTCAAAGTTCCAGTTGCTGTTCTTCAAATCAGCAGTAACTTGTATCAACCTAACCCCAAGATTCTTCCTCTAACCTTAACTCCCCAAACATAAGTTTTTTTAGTTTTATTTTTCCCTTTCTATTTTCGTAATCCCTTAGAACACCTAAATTTCAAACATAGATCTAGTCTAATCTGAAGATTAAAACAGTCCCAAACTTTAGGGGCCATCCCTAAATATCATTACCTAAGTTCTGTGTAAGTTTCACTCCATCCTACCAACACAACCTATATTTTTGTGTACCCCAATCAACTACTCAAAATCCTAGAATGCTAAACCCCACTTTTTGAATTGAGATGCTGAAGACTGGCCCCTAGTTGAACGGCTTCAATCTAGGGCTACATCACCATCCTCCTTGCACACGTGTAGGTGCTACTAGTGCACATTGGGGTCATTAAAGGGGAACTAGAACACATTTACAGTGGCTGATTCTGACACTCAAGAGTCCCTATGATTTCACTGATACACTCCAGCTCGTTCTGCGAGGAATATGTCTCATTTGAGCAGTTCAACATCTATTACTGCTGAACCTCATCATACTAGCTTTGCACATCTACTCACACCAAAGTCCCCCCCCCCCTTTTGGTCATTTCCTGGGTTGCTACTGATCATATGACAAGTGTTTCCCATTACTGTAATTCCAAAACCATTTGCTCAGGTATGGATAAGGAAAGGCTGGCCAATGGCTCCCTTTCCTCCATTTATGTTAAGAGCAGTAACCCTGTTACATCCCTTATCACTCTTGGTTCTGTTAGTCATTTCTTTAGTATTGCTACTAATCTTCCCTCAGTGAGTCACTTAACTAAATCCTTGAACTATGCTGTCACTTTCTTTTCTTCACATTGTCCTTTTTAGGGTTTGCAGACAAAGAAGATTATTGGCGACGGATGTGAGAAAAAATCTACCTACTTGATCCATGAGTATCTTTTTTGTCCATAACAGTGTTATGAGTGTTGAATTAATATGGTAGTTCTGAGGACTCTGTTACATTATGCCATTGGCACATTTGCCATCCATCTTTTGCTGAGATGAGGAAACAGTTTCCTCATTTGTTTCTTCTTTTTCCTTATCTCATGTCTTATATTGTGGAACTCGTGTATTTACCAAACATTGTTGGTCTCCTTATCCATTAGGGTTCTAGACCAACTAGTCCTTTTTATATTGCACATACTAATGTGTAAGAGCCTTCCCATACTTTCTCCAAATTTGGTTACCTTCTTGCTACTTTATTTCATTTGAATATACCCACACCAGGGGGGGTACATATTTGGTGACCTCCAAAGTTTTTTCACAAGTAAATGGCATTCTCCATCAACTGGCTTATGTTAATACCCACTAAATGGAGTGGTTGAGAGGAAATATTGCCATTAGTTGGACCTTACTCAGAATCACTTATTGGGCACACATGTTCCCGAAACTTTTTGGTCTGATGCTCCTCTTGTAGCTTTCGTTCTTATCAACCGCATGGCTAAGAAACTTCTCGGTTCAAAATTTCCCATAGAAAACTCATCTCCTAAGTTACCTATTTCTCTTCCTCCAAAAATCTTTGGGTGTGTTTGCTATGTTCATATCAACAGGTCCTCCTGAACCAAACTTGATCCCAAAGTGCTCAAAAGCCTATTTCTTGGTTGCTTCCAAATTCCAATGCCAAAGGCTATAAGTGCTACCATCCTACTTCCCATTGGTGTCTTCTCTCTAAACGTGTCACCAATATTGAATTTGGTCTTTTTCACCCCTCCTCAGCATCCTCTTCAAGAGGAGAGTAAAAGCAAAAAGACTGCTGAGATTTCTCTACCTAGTCCTTATTTACTTGATTTTAGTAAACCTAAATTTTCCTATTACAACAACAACAAGCCTTCTCCCAACTACATGGGATCGGCTACGGGGATTCTTGGCTTCCAATTAGCTTTGTTAAGCCCCCACTAGATACAAGGCCTAAGTTCTGCATATTCTTTATCACCACTTCTTTTTAGATTACCTTAGATCTGCCCCTAGCTCTTTTAATTCCTTCAATATGGATTATATCAATTCTCCATACAAGGCCATTTATAGGTCTTCGTTGAACATGGCCGTGCCACCTCAAATGACTTTCTAGTAGCTTATCAAGTATTGAAGCTACTACTCCCAGACAAGCTCTAATATGATCATTCCTTATCTTATCCTACATAGTCTTGCAACTCATACATCTTAGTATCCTCATTTCTACCACACTGAGTTAATCTATATGATGCTTTTTAACAGCCCACCCCCTACACCGTACATCATAGCTGGTTGAACAACAGTCCTATAGAATTTTGCTTTGAGCTTTAAACAAATACACCAATCACACAAGACCCCAAACACACCTCTCTACTTCATCAACTCTATTTTAGTTCCATGCGAAACACCATCCTCTATATCACATTTTTATTTATTTATTTATGATTGAACCAAGGTACCTAAAACAATCACTTAGAAGAATTTCCTTATCATCAAGTTTCACCACATCATTGTCTACTCGATCATGACCAAAGTTACAAACTAGATATTTTGTCTTCGTTCTACTTAGTTTAAAGCCTTCTGATTCCAGGTTGCTTTCTATGATTCTAACTTGGTATTAACCCTACTTGTGTTTCATATATCAACCCAATATCATCAGCAAAAAGCATACATCAAGGAACCTCATCCTGAATGTCTTTGGTTAATTCATCCATTATAAGTGCAAATAAATATGGGCTTAAAACTAATTCTTGATGTAGCCCAACTAGAATTGGGAATTCATTACCTTGTCCCCCCCCCAAACCATTCTTACACTTGTCATTAAACCATTTATACATAATCGAAACTATGTCCACATATTTACTTGCAACATTTCTTTTCCCTAGTACTTGCCAAATCAATGCTTGGCTTTTTCTAGGTCAATAAAGACCATATGAAGATCTTTCCTACACTCTCTATACCTTTCCATAAACTTCATTATAAGGTAAATAGCTTCCATTGTAAATTTTCCCAGCATAAAGCCAAATTGGTTCTCTGTAATTATGTTACTTGTCTTAAATGAGTTTCAATTACTCTCTCCGAGTGGCGGAGCAACATTGGGGCCAGAGGGGGCCATGCCGCCCCCCCGGTTTTTTTGAAATTTTAAACATTCCTATATTTTTTTCCTTATTTCTCTCACTTTACATGTGAAATACCACTATTTGGGCCCCCTCCAAAAATTTTTAAAAAAAATTTAAGATAAAGATGATGGGTACAAATGTCATTCTTAATCATTATCTAATAATTATCATTAAATAAAAGGTTAAATTCTTATTAAAAACTAACTCACGATCCATGAATTGCTCCCTATATATTCTCTCAATATTTTCATTCCTATTTATTCTCTCATGAATCTTTTATTTTGTTCCTATTTTTTCTCACACTTCTCACAAAATATTGGAGTAACTAGCAGACATTGGAATTTTCCTAAATCTTCTCCACAATTATTAGATATTCACTATTTCTTTCTCAAATTATTCCTCTCTCTCTCCCTCCCTCTCTCTCTCTCTCTCTCTCTCTCTCTCTCTCTCTCTCTCTCTCTCTCACAATCACGATTTTTCTAGTATTCTTTTCATAAAGCATTTTTTTTATTTCATTGTTTTTTCTTTCTCCTAAAATTTTGATTCTACTGATAGAATTTTTAAATCTTGTTAGAATTCAGCCATTGATTTTATCAAATCTAATCATAATCATTGATTTTTTTATTTTTTTTATTCTTTAAACTTTCTACTAAATTTTCATTTCCTATTAATGAAAATTTAAATCTTGTTTAGAATTTCAGCCATCAATTTTATCATATCTAATCATAATCATTTAATTTTATTTTTGAATCCCTAAACTTTCTCATAAAGTTTCGATTCCTACTAATAGCAATTTAAATTTTAAGTTTTATTAGTTGGATGTTTAAATTTCTGCCATTAATATTATTATATCTAATCATAATCATCGATTTTTTTTAATTAATTTATGATAAATTGAGTGTTTATCCCATATTTAATTAATAGACTTCAAATCTATCTTTTTTCCTATAATTTCATTCACAATTTTTTTTCAACTTTTTCTTTCATGATTTTTTAAAGTTTTTCTCCCACAATTTAGCCCCTACTTTATTTTAAATATTTTTTTATAATTTACTCATAATTGTGTTCTCTATATTTTAGTCCTATTAATTTACCTAAATTTTTACTATGGACCCCACGTCAAAATATAATAAAAGATTTTGTGATGGGACCCACAGTGGGTCCCGCATTGGCCAACGAATATTCCCCCCCCCCCCCAATGTTCAATCCTGGCTTAGCCCCTGCTCTCTCCTATCATTTATAGCATACCTCATCAGATTGATGCCTCAATAGTTATTACAGCTCTAAATATCTCCTTTATTTTTGTAAATTGGAATCAAGATGCTTCTCCTCCATTAATTTGGCATTTTACTTGTGCTTATAATCTTATTAAATAACTTGATCAACCAGCTAGCCTATAGGTTCCTAAGCTCTTCTACACTTCTACTGGGATTTCATCAGGACTTTGCACCTTCCCAACTTTAGTCCTCCTCAGAGCTTCTTTTACTTTGCACATTGAAATTCTCCGTGTATATGTTTGAAAGTTGGTGCCATGGTGAATGGTGTAGTAGCCCGAATCACAAATACTTGAAGTATGCTCATTTACTAGACTAGAAAAATAGATTTCCAATCTTTTCTTAATGTCTTCATAACGCACTTTTAATACATCTAACATGGTCTAGATCTCTACTCTTCCCATCCCTTATTTTAGCTATTTTATAAATAAACTTTCTCCTTCGTTCGCGCTTAGCTTATTAAATAAATCTACATACTTCTTCTCTCTTGCTTTTTCCCTAACTTTCTTAGGTTCATTTATAGCCAACTTATACCTTTGCAGATCCTCTATGTCCCGAGTCATTTTTCATGTCTTAAAACTAGCTTTTACTCTTAATGGCTGCTTGAATCTCACCATCCCACCACCAAGTCTCTCTATAGGAATGGGGCTTTCCTTTCGATTCACCTATGACATCCATAGCCACCTTCCTAATACATGTAGCCATCTCATTCCACATTGCATCAGTGTCCCCCTCAAATTTCCATTTTTCATGTTTGACTACTTTGTTAGTGAAGGATTTAAAGCAATCCACTCTTAAGTTTAACCATCTTACCTTAGGATAGTTAACCTCACATTTTTGTACGAGTTTGAGAAGTTAGGCACATATCCAAGACCACTAGTCTATGTTGTGCAGTTAAGATTTCATCTAATATTACCTTGCAATTCTTGCACAACAATTTATTTGACCTTTTAGTTAGGACTAGAATTTCCTATTGCTATCTAAAAATAAATAAATAAATAAATAAATTGAGAGAGAGGAAGAAGTGCATACATCTTATAGCCCAATTTGTCTCCTATGATGCCCTCTCTCTAGCAGGTCATGCCTTTATAGTTTCACTATCTTCTATTGCTATCAACAAAAAAGTCATTGAGGCTATAGCTGCCCTAAAGTGGCAACGGGTGAAGCATGAAAAGATGATAGCTCTTGAAAAACATGGCACTTGGAAATAGGGTTGTAAATAGACAGGATTCGGATCGGATAGTGGTAATACTATATCCGCATCCTATTATATTCGGACGGATTCGAATAATATCCTATTAGTTTTCGGATAGATTCAGTTGGATTCGGATGATAATCGGATAGTTATTTTCTTAAGTAGATTCTGCTAAATGGGCATGAACACAAGTTTTTGACTACCTGTTTACATCTTTACCACTTTATTTATAAGGGCTAGGTTTGAAATTTAAGAATTTAACAACTTTGGTAGCTATTTTAGTAGAAAATCTAGAAAATAGTCACATATCACAGGTAAAAATAAGAAAAATAAATCTAAATAAGTAACTTAATCGGATAATTTTATCGGACGGATAATAATCGGTAATAACGGGGTATACCATATATGCATCCTATTAGTAATCAAACGGATTCGGATACCCCTAAACGGATGCGGATTCAAATTCGGAAGCAAATTTCGGTTATCCATTTACACTCCTACTTGGAAATTGGTAGACCCCGGTTAGAATTCTAGATGAATATAAATTGGTCTACAAAGTTAAACATTCATCTGATGGTGAAGTTGAGAGGTACATGTTTTAGTGGCTAAAGGGCACAATCAAGCACATGGGATTCACTATTGGGAAATATTTGCTATACAGCTTTAGCAGCCAAACTTGACTCCATAAGAGTTTTACTTTCTTTTGCTGCCAATTATGATTAGCCTCTCTATCAAGTAGATGTGAAGAATGCCTCCTCGATGAAGACTTGGAAAAAGTGTATTTGACTTGTCCTGGCATTGAAGTTCATTTAATTAACGAAAGGTAAAGAGTCCTCAAGAAAACATTATAAGGTCTTAAACAATTCCCAAAGGCATGGTTTGAGTGGTTTACACAGGCCATCTTAAAAAATGGGTATTCTCAAAGTCAAGCTAAAAGAACTCTATTTATTCAACTAGGTGGTGCCAACTACCACAGCTCTGATTGTTATGTAAATGACATTGTGATAACTAGAGTGATGAAGCTGACCCTTGCTATCTAGCCTATTACAACACCTTTGAACACACTCATGACCTTAGATTTACGGAAAGAACACTGTCGATGTGAGTTTCACTTCAGATCCCAAATGGGAAACCTCCACGATGAAGAAAAACCTTAATGTCCTATTACGCGTCATGCGCTCATAATGAATGCTCATTGTTCAAAATTCAAACAAGTTTAATACACTACAAATGCTCATAAATCAAATCACAACATTCAAATGGTAACCCAATCCTTAAAGTTGCAACTCGAGAGTCAAGACATGAGATCCAATATGCTAAGCACATGGTTTCATCTCACACATCATATTGTCTTGCTAAACAGAAAAGGAGAGATATCTCATAAGATCTCAGCGAGATCCGGAGAGTTTTAGTGGGTGATGGTGCGGGAAGTGACTTCTCTTACCCACACTTCAACAGCCCCACTAGTAGTGTGAATCTCTCGAGTCTTTGCTAGATGGATTCCTGAATATGGCCCACTCTAGTGATGTTTAAAGAGATCAAGTATACAAAGATGGTGGCACAAGAGATTGTGAAGTTTCAAGCTCCAGTGACTGGTGCTTGAACCTTATGTGCTGTGATGAATACTCAAAATTTTGGGAGGGACTGCACAAAAAATGAAGCCAGGATAGAGGAGAGGAGCAGAAAAATCATGTCTTATTGATTGACAATTAATTAGGGTATTAAGCAATTGCGGGGGATGGGTTCAAGATCATATATCTCAATGAACTTGAATGCAACAGATCTAGACACAAGAGGCATCTATTTTGTGCTCCCTTGATCTACCTTCTCGTATTCCTTCAGTCCACATTCTTTTGCACATTCCAAATCAGCGAACCACAATAATAGAAGGTATTCCATTTGCATTTCATCAACTAAAATAGAGGGGTAGTTATTAAGGAACGCACAACTACTTTGCTTCCACCTTGGGTGCAAAGTGTATTGGGTATTGTACCCACTAATATTAACATCTCCCACTTTCCTCAAGGAACCATAGCTATCTAAATTAAATGCTCTCATCAACTCAAATCCTTCAATGCAATAATGGAGCGTTCGACCTATATAGATGTACTTAGGACAGGAGTGTTATATCAAATCTCCATCCAACCAACATAACACATCACTCAGAATTATTTCATTGCAACCTAATAATGAACAGTGTGAACCAATTTCATATACTATAGTCATGACTTTGTCTAACTAACAAGTCACCTAGGCGAACGGTCACAACACTGTAAGGTATGGAAGAAAAAGTTTTCCTAATGCCCTCATGTGATTTGGATTTCCTCAATTGCTTTCCTAGTTATGCCCATGAGACCGACCACATCATCCTTGATCCCAAGGAAGAAGCTAAAGAAACAACATTGGGAGTCCTTTTCAAGGCGTAGTCTAAGGTTAATGGTAGTGATAAGATCAACCAAATGTGATCTTGATGGCTCATATAGTGATGAAGCAGGGATCCTTATTGTTACTCTCATCATCGGCAACATTAGCACAAGTAACAAAGATGAATGCTATCGCACAACTCCCATTAAAATGGGCCTACCACTACGTAAAAATGTCGTAGGAATCTTGGTTCAGTTGCTACTTAGAGTGCCTAACCTGATCCTTTTACAACCAATTGCTCAATAACCGATTGTAAAAGATTCACATTCGGCTATAACATGGGCAACATGGAATGGTGGTTCCATGATCGACCAAAGAGGTCTCATTTAATCCTTACTAAGGAGTCTCCAAATGGTTTGAAAGCTCCCTAAAGCTTTACAAACCATAGGCTCATCTTGCTTGCTATTTAAAAGTGCTAAGGCAAATTACTTGTATGAGAGGGTAAATTCAATACCTAGTCACATCTTTATAATAAATAAAAAGTTGACAATAATATAACTCTAAATATATTTGATATATAAGTTAAACAAATAACATCCATCTATAAAAATATGTTCAATGAGGAAGATACATATCTAATCCTCCATAGTCCTTAGTTCCTCACATGAACAAGATATAAACATCTCTAGGAATGGGCTTCATCAAAGGATTTTGCCAACACATTGCTAGTGGAGATATACCTTAGGACCACTTCATCCTTGCAAAACCATACCTTGAATGTAGTGATATCAAGGTGTTTGGCCTTCCATATAAAATTTTGGGCTCATAAATACTAGCATTGTTATGTTTCCTTAGTGCATGAGCACAGGGTTGCTAAAGAGAGTAGCTATCACTAGTCTATATGAGAAACTCTTAAGTCAAATGGCTTCCTAGTTTCTAAAACACAACATACTCTATCTCCATTTAGATAGGCAATTGGGTCAGTTTCTTGCCACTCCAAGTAACAACCCTGTCTCTCAAGAGAAATGTAAACCCCAATATGGTCTTGAACTTGTCTCTATCACTAGCCCAAATACTTTATCATCTATCTCAAATGTGAACCACTATTGGTGAGCTTGAGGTCTATAGTCCCACGAGGGTGTTAGAGGATTCTCTTTATTGCATGTTAATAACCTAGTCTTAGAATGTTCAATAATGATTAACCATCCCAACTACGTAAGCATCTATCTGGATGCGTGCATAAAATTGCCTATTGCATTGGGTACCTTGGACATTTGGTTTCTCTCCCATCATCAGTCTTAGAACCTTGGTCTAGGCTTAAAATACATACCTTGCCCATTAGAGTGTTTATGGGTTTAAAGTTGCTCATATGAAATCGCTCAAGAGATTTTCCATACATATACCTCGCAAGACATGCCAAGGAATTTCATAGTGCATTCCCTCTCAAACTTCAGGCACTAACACAAAGTTGGCCCCACCCATTTCCATATTAAAAATAGGACAGCAACTTCAAGTGCCAACAAAGATCTCAACATCATCTCCAACTTATAAGATATCATCAATATAATAGGATAAGGAAAACCTTCCTTGGATCAATTAATATAAAAGAGGTGATGGTAATATCAAATTTCATGGATCACCTCTTAAACGAATTCTTAAGGGCATAGATTGAATATTTGAGATAGCAAACTTTGCATTCTTATCCTTTGAACAAAAATCACATTGATTGAGTCATAAAGGGTTCCTCGTCTAGTTTTCCACTAAGGAAAATATTATTAACACCATCTAGTAGAATTCCAAATCCAATTTTGTGACAAGCATAAGGCAAATCGAGGTCATTCGCACCACAAAGGTTAGCGCTCCATGGTATTGTACACCATAGTCTACACCTTTGATATGATCATATCCCTTTACCACAAGGCATGGCTTTCAAAACTCATCTTCCATAGTAGCTTACAACATTTTCTTACTGGAAGGGAGTGCTTCACTTACTAAACCAAGCTATTCCTAATCTCATGAAGCACAAATAAGAGCATTTTTTTCAACCTCAAAAGGATGGGATATAAATGTGTTCTCATGTGCTTCTACACGTAAAGGGATCTTGAGTGTTTAGTTGTATGCTCCCATTAGGTAGCATACTCCCATTGCATTAATCATAATCTCATCTTCTCAGGAGATTACAAGAGGGGGTTTTAATTCCCCACCCTTGCCCAAAGTAGGTGAGATACTTTCATCAATCTCTTTCTCATAAGTTCAAGGTCCCTATTGTCTCAAGAAAATGTTCATTGCATAACTCTATCTTTGTCATTCCTCCAACTTAGTATTCACCATATAACATGGCCTTTTAAGCCATTAGAGTATCTAATAAAGATATTCCTCTTGGCTTTAGGGCTAAGTCTCCGAAACTTATAGGAGGCATTATGAATATAAGTAGCATATATATATGCCTTAAGATGAGCTTTGCGCTTTATGATGGCACTCTATTATGAATGTAGAGAGCATGGTAGGAGATCTCGCGAGATATCTCGGTTTTTTCATAAACCGAGACGAGATCTACAAAATGGGATATCTCACTCGAGATTTTGCCATATCTCACCCCATATCTCGTTGAAACTCTCAATTTTTATCCAATTTTTGCTGATTTCAGCCAAATTTTCATTTGCAACTACTTTTAGCACATCTACAACATCAAAGGAAGCTTAATCATTCTCTACTTGTCTTATAAACTTATGCGTTAATGACTTATATAGAACTTCTAACGGTTGTATAATTTTATCATTCTATTCTCGAAAGTCAAGATTGTAATTCTCATATGGATGGAATCTTGATGACATTTAAGTTATTTGATGTATTTGATACACTTTCCTTTTCATTTATATGCCTTAATGATTTTTATTACATGTTATATAACCTTGCATTCTCTATCCTACAGCATTTCGGTTTCACACTATGGGTAGACTTATAAATCATACTTAGGGCTGTTTTCGCACAAATCCAAGGCCACTAGTATGTTCAAAACACCTTATATAGGCTAAATACTAAGTTTTAGCCCAACTAAGACCCTAAAACCCACCGAGATGGGCTATCAAGTTGACACCCAAAAAATGGCGTATCTCGACCGAGATCTTGCCGAGATGGTCAAGATCTCGGTATTTCATAGTAGCAAGATCACGAGATCTTCTACCATGGCAGAGAGTACTCACAAAAGTGTCCCCCAGGTGAGATAATGGGAGGTTATGTGAGCATCCTAACCATATCTAATTCCTTCTCCCGGCTACGTTGTTTTCGTTACAAGGCAGATGGAATTATCATTTGCCTTCACATTTACTTATCTGCAATGTCCAAATGGATTTATCTTTCTAAAAAGGTTCTAGGCTTAACACCTAACAAGGCTTACATATCAATAGATTGCCCTAAGTGAGTGGGTCGAAAAAGACCTTCTCTAGCTAGCCTAACAACCCTATCATGACTCATGCGTCCTAATCTAGCATGCTTGGAGATTATTCAGGATTGTTGTTGACATAAATCATAAAAGATGAAGTACATTCATGTGCATTAAATAAATCTAATTTAATGAAACCATTCTCTAATCACAATGTCCAAACTACCATTAGAATGTATTTCCATTAAATAAGTATCAAAGATAAAGGAATTTCACATAGGCAAAAACTTGTTAAAATTGATACTACATTATACTGTACTTCCGTTGCATTTAGCATATCATAAAGAAGTAAGGTGCTCTTAGTATGCACAGTAAGCTTAACGATACCAACCCCACATATGGCTTCATTCATGCCATTTCCCATACATGTTTTTAGAGCTACCACAATCGTTTTATAATCTATGTTAGAGTGTTGAAAAAGCCAATTGTGGTAGAATGGTTTGTATTCATCAGTGTGATCTTAAGCCCTCTATTTATAATAAAGTGGAAAGAACACTATTACATAAATACCCTTACATGGATAACAAGAAATATAAATTTACATAAACAAAAACTCTAATAGAGTTGAACTCCTAGTGGAACTCAGCCAACACTCACCCTCAAGTTAAGTCATAGATATTAGTCATGCCCAACTTGCCTACAATAGGAAGGAAATCTCCTTTCTTCAAACCCTAAGAGAAAATATCTGCCACTTGGTCTCCAAACCTCACAAAAGACATGCAAATAAGCCCTTGTTCCAGCTTTCATTTGACAAAAAACCTGTCAATTTCAATGTGCTTAGTTCGATCACATTGCACGGGATTATTAGCAATACTAATAGCAGCCTTGTTGTCACAATATAGCATCATAGGGTGCGGAACTTGACCTCCAATATCTTCTAGCAAGCCTTTTAACCATAGTAGCTCACAAACTCCACGAACCATAGCTCTATATTCAGCTTCAGTACTAATTAAGTAACTAGATTACCTCCAACAAAGGTACAATAACCTGAAACTGACTTCCTATCAGGAGATCCAGCCCAGTCTGCATCAGTGTATGCTTCTACTCTTAGATTATCAGTGGGTAACAAAAGTATTCCTTTTCCAGGAGTTCCCTTTAAATACTGCACTATTCTGGTATATGAGCTAAATATGGAATATGCATGAACCGACTCACTATCCCCACGGCATAAGTGATGTCTGGCATGGTGTGGGACAAGTAAATAAGCTTCCCTACCAGCCTTTGGTGTCTACTTTTGTCTATTGATTTTCCCTCTTTTTCCTTATGTTTAGCTCCAGCTTCAATAAGGGTATCAACTGCTTTACACTCCAACATTCCCACTTCTGATAATAAATCTAAGACATAATTTCTTTAGGATGGGAATATACACTTCTTTGATTGAGCCACCTCAATCCATAAGAAATATTGTAACTTCCCTAGATCTTTAATCTTAAACTCTCTGCCAATAAAGTCCTTCAGCCATTGAATTTCTTTACCATAATTCCCAATGATAACAATATCGCCCACAAAAATAATGAGAAATGTGATTTTAGTACCTGACTTCTTGACAAATAGTGTATGATTAACATTTTTTTACTTGTACCCAATAGAAGTCATTACCTTCAGGAGGCGTCCAAACTAACATCTAGGAGATTGTTTTAACCCATAAATTGACCTCTTCAACAGACAAACACTCCCTGCAATATTGTCATCGGAGAAACCATAAGGGATTCAATATAGACTTCTTCCTCTAACTCCCTATGTAAGAAGACATTCTTTATGTCTAAATGGTGCAAGTTCCAGTCTTTGTTCACAACTACAGACAATAAAACTCTGACAGTGTTCAACTTCGCAACAGGGGCAAAAGTCTCCTGATAATCAATCCCATAAGTCTAGCTAAACCCCTTTACAACTAGTCTAGCCATCAACTTGTTAATTGATTCCATATTTTGTCTAGCCACAAACACCCATTTGTAGCCCACAGGTTTTTTCCTGGAGGAAGTGTGACCAGCTCCCAAGTATCATTTTTCTTCATTGCATGCATTTCTCTACCATAGTTGCCTTACATCTCTTATCAACTTAGGCTTCCTGCAAACTTTAAGAACAGATAGAGAGGATATAAAAGCACAGTAAGAGTTAAACAAAGAGTCATTGTAAACATATTTAGCTATGGGATGCTTGAGTACAAGATCGACTCCTTTTCTAACAGCAATAGGAAGATCAGAAGAAGATACCTCAAGGGGAATAGTAGAATCTGATTATAGAGCAAGAGGCTAAAGTGCAAACATGTCACCTTTCTACACCTGCTTCGGCTGGTCGTAATTCTTCCTCTGATAAGTCTGCACCTCCTTATTCTGGTCAATCTTATTTTGAAAGACCTCAATAGTGTGCCTCGCAAGAGTGGTCTCCCCTTAACTAGGTTCTTTATATGGTTCAAAAAATGGAGGGGGAGAATTAGAGTCCTCAAGTATACTGGCCAAAGTCTCCCCCTAGTCAGGAAACACTTCTTCAACTCCTAAGTTGTGTTAGCTGGTGTGATAGAAAGGTCTAGAGTTGGAAACAGTACATCTCCTCTAGGACTCTCCCCTAGAGACAATGGCTTTCTTAAAAGGGGGATGATAACATTTGTACCCTTTCTGAGTAGTAGAATACCCTAGAAAAATGCAGCATACGCCACAGGGAGCTAGCTTACTTTGGTGGGTTGTGATTTGGGCTTAACACATACATCCAAAAACCTTTAGGGGAATAACAAAAGAAGAGGCTCCTTGGAGAAGCTCATTAGGACATTTAAAACCAAGTATCCTACTAGGCAACCTATTCATAAGGTAAGAGGCAGCGAGTATAGCATCACTCAAGTATTGGTCAGGGACATTCAAAGCAATCATAAGTGAACGGGCTATCTCTAAAAGATGTCGATTCTTCCTTTCAGCAACCCCATTTTGGCCAACTGTATCAACACAACTGGTCTAGTGTATTATGCCGAGTCTAGAGAGATATCTCTGAGATTCACCATCAATATACTATGAGCCATTGTCATTGGGAAGGATCTTAACAATGGCATTGAACAGAGTTTTAATCATATTATGAAAATCACAAAAAACATTAAAAAACCTTAATTTTTGTTTTTGTTTTTGTTTTAAAAGATAAATATATGTAGAACAAGGTGACGATTAATAAAAGTAACAAAGTACTTATGGCCAGTAATAGACAGACGTCGGTAGGGGCCCCCATACATCAGTATAAATTGGTACAAAAGAAATAGATTTTCTATTATGATGAGAAGGTAAATAAGTACAACGAGTCTACTTCGCATAAATGCAGGCTTCACAAAAAAAAAAAAAATTCATCCTTTTTACAAAAAGAAACTAAATTAGGAAATACTTTCTTAAGAGTTCCTAAGGGGGGTGACCTTGCCTACGGTGCCACTAATGAAGGTCTGATATTACCGAATGGACCTGATTAGAAGATGCAATCAGATAAAGTCCATTGTCTAGTCTACCACGTCCAATCTCCTTCCCCGTTACCAAATCTTAGAAGACACAGTAAGATGGGGAAAAAAATCACTTTACAGTTCAAGTCACGTGTAAAACTACTGATAAAGAGCAAATTAGTAGAGAACGAGGGAACGTGTAAAACTTTAAACAAAGAAAGTGATGGAGAATGTTGAATGGTCCCTTTTCCAGCAATGGAAGAATAGGAGCCATCAACAATTCGAACTTTATCTTTTCTGGAAGTTAGAGAATAATATAAGAAAAAATAGGATGAACCTATCATATCTGTGGCTCCTGTATCAATAATCCATGGAGCAAAACTGAAGAAACATGGAAGCTTGTAAAAGTTTTACCTGAAATAGTATGGTACAAGTCGGTATGGGTAGTGAAGAAAGCAATAGTAGAGGTTGTACCGGCAGTAGAAGACTGTAGAATACATCGCAGAGTAGTTAAATCCACCTGTGAAAAACCAATGTCTGCAGAGGTTGTTGTGGAAACCGTCTCAGAAAGATTAGCCTTCAGTTTTCCCCTTCTTTGTGCTCTTTTTTGCTCAAAATCAACAGGTTTCCCATGGAACTTCCAACAATTGCCGTTAGTATAATATGGTTTGTGACAGTGCTCACACTTGACAATCCCCTTAGCTGAATTAGATTTAGTGCTAACAAACTATAAGGTTGATTTCTCCACAATAGGAGCATGAAGCATGGCTAATTGACGACTTTCCTCACATTGAACAAGGGCATAAGACTATTCGAGTGTAGGAAAGGGAGAACGACTTAATACTTGCATTCGATCCGATCTTGATCATACTCTACATTAAAACCTTCCAAGAAGTTATATACCCAAATCTTATGATTTGGGTTAGTCATATCATCTGGATTAGTGCGGTGACAATCCCCATAATCCCCATAATGATCCAACTCCAGGTAAAGAGATCGCAACTCAGCATAATATTGGACCACAGTCAGTTCCTTTTAGGTAGTCTCACGAAGCTTCTTTCGTAGCTCACAAACATGTGAATCATTCCCCAACTATCCATATGTTTCAGTAGAAGCCTTCTAGATTTGGGCTACAGTATCAAGTAATAGGTATCCCCGGGCAACATTTGGGTTTATGGAATCCAAAAGGAAGGACATAATAAGAGAGTCATTCTAGATCCATTTATCATGTGGTAGTAGGTTTGATAGTGGCATCCGTAATATGTCCAACAAGTCCTCTTCCGACAATAGTCAAAGAAGCAGATCGAGACCAGATCAAATAATTTGTTCCATCAAATCTTACTGAAAGAGGATGAAAAGTGGGGTAATGTTTAGAGACAGGGGAAGTAGTAGTACCATCAGTAGTTGCCGATATCAAATCTAGTCGTTAGTCTGGTCACAATGATGGGTATTAGGTGGATGGAAGGTTAGGCAACGGCAGAGATGGTGCAGTATGTAGCGTTAGCGAATGCGGGAGAGAAGAGAGAGAGAATCAATTTCCCTATCGCCATCGTTGCAATATGTAGCGTCAGTGAAAGCGAGAGAAAAGAGAGAGAGAGGGAGATTAAAAGAGAGAATTGATTTCCCTATTGTGTTTTCTTCCCTAATCAACTTTTGGCTTTGATACCATGTTGAGAAAGCCGATTGTGGTAGAATGGCTTGTATTGATCAGTGTGATCTGAAGCCCTTTATTTATAATAAAGTGGAAAGAACACTATTGCATAAATACCCTTACTTGGGTAACAAGAAATAGAAATTTACATGAACAAAAACTCTAATAGAGTTGAACTCCTAGTAGAACTCAACCAACATAGAGGGTATTTTGAGAAACAAAATAAGGGATCGAGACTTAGCGCCAGGCACAAAGTCTCGAGCAAGGCGTTGTCATTTTTAGTCCATGTTGGACTCTTCTTTCCTAATTTTTGAAGATGATTGTATTTAGGAAACCATACTATAAATATATCAGTCTTTTTGTGGAGTTCCTCATTCGATTGAGGCTCCTCTCAATCTCAATCTTCTTCTTCTTCTTTCCTCTGTTTTCTGCAACACTTTTCTTCATCTCAATTTGTCTCTCTCTACTTTTATACCATAATTTTCATGGTATCAGAGCCATAGGTGATCTAGAAGACTGTCAATTCAAGGTTATTGAGGTTCATACATATACCTGCATATTTTGGTGATCCATCGCTGCAAATTGAGAGGCCTATAGGTCATGACTGCAGGGGCGACAGCACCTGACACTGTATCTTCTTGTCTGTTGAAAAATCGATGAAGTGAAGAAGCTATCAAGCTACGTTTTTTATGGAAGGAGAGGTGCAAAAGTGTGTGTTGAGGTAAGAACTTGCTTCTGCACTTTTATGAGAGCTTTTTGTTGGAAATCTGAATCTTCTGGGTAAAATCGCTGGAGAGAAATCTACTGGTGAAATTGATTGAGAGTCTCGATTGCATGCTAGATTAGTATCTTGTGTTTGAATCTGCTGTTTCTTCATGCTGTGCATTTCCGGGTTGAAGTTTACCTCTGCTTTTGGAAACCTAGGAAGGAGATGACGGTTTGTTAACTGATATGTAATCGTTCAAGTGTGGTTCTTGTTTTGGTTCATTGTGTGGGTTTAACATTATGGTTAAGATATGATTTGTTCTTATTCTGGTTCGTTTTTGGTGGTTTAAAACTTTAAATTTGATTTGGTTTCTGATTTAGTTCAAAGTTGCTAGTTTGGTTCTATATTAATTTCTGGTTCAAGCTGTGGTATAATTTCTGGGTTATCTTTATTTACTTTCTGAGTTGCAAAAAAGATTAGACCATTATGTCTGAACCTAACATTATTGAAATCATGACATCCACATCCCATCATATTTCAGAACAAAAACTTGAAGGGGCTATCAATTTCTATCAATGGAAAAAGATAGTTGAGGTCATGTTGACTACTTGACTGGTCGTGGACAACAAGACCATCTTACTTACCCCACTGGGAATGATATATGGAAGACTGTAGACGCCCAAACCTTTGGGACAGATGTTGAAATATTGTTGACTTAGATAAGCATATTGACACAGAAGGATTTATGGGACTACCTAAATATCTTGTATTCTAGATAAAATAATCTTTCTCGTATCTATGAGGTTTCACAAGAATTCTTTAGGGCTGATAGGAAGGGCAGACTTGTGACTCAATATTTTGCAGACTATAAGAACATGTGTGAAGAGACAAATTCCATTATACCCATCTCATTAGATGCTGTTGAAATGCAAAATCAACGGGAACAACTTGCAGTCATGGGATTTTGGGAGGACTTGGGAAAGAATTTGAATTAGTTAGAGCACAAATTTAAGGAGGAGATAAGGTACCCTCGCTGTTTGAGACTTTTTCCCGTGTACTTCAGGTATCCAAGGAAAACACACAAGAGTCTAGTCTCTCCACCAATTCTGCATTAGCTTCTTTTACTCCAAACCGTGGCTCTTGTGGGGGTTAGGTACTTGTGGCCATGGGAATGGAGGGTTAGGTAGAAAACCCAATACTCAGTGATCCAGTGAAATTGTTGGGAATGTTAAGACTTGTCATCACTATGGAAAACCAAGACAAATACATTATATAAAGATTTTGTTGGAAGTTTCATAGCGAGCCACCTCAAGTTGCTAAAACTGCATCATCAGATGCATCCATTACTGCCACTCCACAACCAAATAGTTGTGACAGAGTTTGGTCTAACTAGATGTGAAAGTGATCACTCAGTGTTCGACTATTAGTCTAATGCAGGAAGGATATTCTTGGTTGTGTATGTGGATGATATAATTATTATTTGAGATGATTCAGCCAGCACTGGGGCAATAAAAAGCTATCATTTTTGTGCAAGCCAATTAAAATCCAAATGCGAATTCAGAGTATAATACTAACAGCCATTCTTTTTATGAAAACCTTATTGATTTTCCTTTTTCTCACTCCCAAACCCTAAGGATCAATTCTCTAGCACTAAATCTCGAGCAAGGCACTGTCGTTTTTCAGTTCATGTTGGGCTCTCTTTCTTTATTTTTGAAGATAATTGTATTTAGGAAACTACATTATAAATATAGAAGTTATCTTTTGGAGTTCCTCAATCAATAAAGGCTCTTCTCAATCTCAATCTTCTTCTTCTTCTTCTCTCTATTTTCTGGAACTCTTTTCTTCATCTCAGTATGTCTCTCTCCATTTTTATACCATACTCTACAATCTATAAGTCCCCGTCAATCTCTAGCAATGTGTTTTGTTGCACATGTATACACAATCTAATCAGAATGGGTATAGGCAACCAAAACATGTATATGCAAAATAGTATACATAGAGAGGGATCGAAATGGTAATTGCTTCAGCTCAATGCATTCACGAGCTAAGTGCCCCATCTTTTTAGAGCTAAAGCATTTAACTTTGCATGGATCTCTCTTTCTACCACGCTTGTCTCTCTGCCGCTTTGTACATTTCCCTCCACTTGGTGCCTAGTTTAAAGCCCTAATTTGACTTTCCGCATTGCTTTGTCTCTTACGCTTAAACCTAGATGTTTTGCACTACCCTATTTGGGCGTTAAGGGTTTGTGTTTGGGTTGCCTCTAGGCGCTCTGCCTCTAGTCCTGCATAAGCAAAGACATCATTAAAAGTTTTAATGCCATCATTATGTTTGAGAACCATTCTTATTTAGGCCGAAGAATCAAGTAATGTCTTAACGATGGCCAGAACCTGTTACTCATCATAACGATGTACCCAACATCATCTAATTTTTTGATCATGTCTTTCACAAACATTAGGTGCTCAAGCATAGTATGCTTAGGATCCTTACGACACATGTCAAACTTCAAGGTTATGACCCTTAACTTAGTGGTTGATGTACCTCCATATTCTAATCTTACTTGGTCCCGCATAGACTTGGAGGTGGTGTATTTCTTATATAAACCAATAAAGTCTTCATGCATACTCGTAAGCATAAGATAACATATCCGACGATCCTTTATAAACCAAGTTCCATAGCCTTCCTTTTCTTGATAGTGTTAAACCGTATTACCCTTTTTGGGTTTCATCTCTTCAGAAGTTAAAAGTCTAGGTAACAGAATCTTATGATGCCATATATCATAGTTGGCAACACCTATAAAAAAAGCAAGCCATTCCCAGCGATCCTAATCTAAACCCGGTTTGAATACCAATGTTAAATTATTATAAGGGATGTATTCAAGATCATAGACCTCAATAAACTTAAATGCAACAGATCTAAACACAGGCGGTGCTGCTTGGCATTCCCTTGACCTACCTTTCCATATTCCTGCACTCCACATTCCAAATCAGCAAACCAAAAGGATGGCAGTTAAGGATCAACTTCTTTCCCAAAGAGAAGTCACAAAGAGCAAGGAGAGAGAATCAAAATTTTCACGGTTACCGTTTTCGTATTCCTTCCCTTAACCATAACTGCTTGATTTTTTCTAATTTACTTTTCTTTTTGAAAATCAATTTCTGGTATCCCCTAATTTATCTCGGTTTCTGCTGCTCCTATGATTCTAATTCAAATTTAATTTGGATTGCTGGTTGGAAGGCAAGCATCGATGTAGCTGACCCCATTTAGTTGGGAGAAGGCTTATAGTTATTCTTGTTGTTGTTGCCACTGCCTGTGTGCTTATTTTTTTCTAGTAGTCGAAGATTATTATATATATCCCTTTAAAGTTTCAAAAAAAATCTAAACCATAAGTCCAACCGAGGTGCAAGTCCAATTTCCACCATTGCAAGTCTATTATCAGTGAAAGAAACAAAAACAATTAGATGATACAGCTGTCAATATCAATTCTTCTACAAATCCTCTTCCAACATCTAATAATTCGGATGATCTTCCCATTACTTTGAGGAAAGGTAAGCATTCCTATTCTCACCTGTAAAATGTTGTGTATCCTATTTCTCATTATGTTACTATCTCTCACTTGCCTACTCAATACCGTAGCCTTACCACATCTTTGTCTTTTTATTACTATTCTACATACATATTCCGAGGCTCTCTCTGATTCGAGTTGGTAGCTGTGATGGAATCTGAAATTGAGCCTATACATTCTAAGAATACTTGAACTCTTGTCAATTTGCGTCCAGGTAAGGATCTAGTTAGATATTGGAGGGTGTTTGTGATTAAATATAATTCTAATGGTTCTGTGGAATTCCTTAAAGCACGGTTGGTTGCAAAGGGGTAGACCCAAACTTATGTAGATTTGTTGGAACTTTCTCCCTAGTATGTTGTTTTAATGCAGTGCATACTTTATTGTAATTTGCAGCTAACTTGGGATGGCCTCTCCATTTATTAGACATCAAAAATGCCTTTCTATATGGAGATTTGGATGAAGAGGTATATATGGAGCTACCTTATGGGTTTGTTGTTTAGGCCCACAGAGGAATTCTACTACGGTATGTCAACTTCATGAGTTAATCTATGGATTGAAACAATCCCCAAGAGCTTGGTTTCAAAAGTTCAGTTTCATATCTGAAGTGGAATTTTCAAATGCCATTTGGATCATTCTGTCTTTGTACACAAAACAAAGTCTAGAATTGTATTACTAATTGTGTATGTGGATGACATAATTTTTTCTGGAAGTGATACCACAAGTATTGAGGAAGTGAAGACATTCCTTGGTACTCAATTTCAGATAAAGGACTTGAGGCATTTGCAATATTTTCCTGGAATTTAGATTCTACGACATAGTCAAGGTATTAGTCTATCCTAGCAAAAGTATGTGATGCACATGTTAACTAAAACTTATATGCTTGGGAGTAAACCAAAGGATACACCCATGGATTGTCATCTCAAACTCACTTAGGATGACGTTGAGGATTTCTTTAATCCTCAGAGATACAGGTGGTTGGTAGGTAAACTTATATACCTCACTATGACTCAACCAAACGTATCAAATGTTGAAGGGGTTGTTAGCCAGTTTATGCACTCACCTAAAAAGCCGCACTAGGATGCAATGATTCAGATCTTAAAATACCTGAAGAAGGCCTAAGAAAAGAACTTGTCTGCAACAGAAATAAGCATCTAAAATTGTGTGTTTATTCAGATGTGGATTAGGCAGGATCACGAGATGATCAGAGATCCACCACTAATTATTGTACATTTCTTAGAGGGATTTGGTCACTTGGAGGAGTAAGAAAAAAGGTTACAGTGGCTCGGTCTAGTGCTAAGGCAAAGTATCGGGAATGGCTCCACAGTCTTAGAGATCTTTTAGGTTAAATCATTCTTGAAGGAAGTTGGTGTTGAGGTTAAAGAGCCTGTTGAGATGTTTGTGACATTCACGTCGCGCTCTGCATAGCCAATAATCCAATGTTTCATAAGAGAACCAAACACATAGAGGTGGATTTATACTTTATGCGTGATGAAGTTGAGAGGAGTTATTACTACACCCCATGTTGGCTTTGCTGAACAAGTTGAAGATATATTTACTAAGTCCTTACCTAGTCCAGCCTTATTGGAAGGATGTCGCAAGCTAGGAGTTGGTAAGCAATACTCTCTAGGTTGAGAGGGGTGTTGACGTTTCAATGATGCAGATAAGAAAAGTGGATCGTGAAGCATATACAAGTAAATAAGGAAAATGGATCATGGAGTATAAAAAATCAAATAAGGAAAGTAGATCATGGAGAATATAAAATCAAATAAGGAAATTGGATCATGGAGAATATTAAATCAAGTGGTCAAGCTGACTGATTTGGTGGAATATTGTCTTTCCTTTTTAGTTAGATTGGATCCTATGTTTATTAGATTTTATTCTGTTATGTATCCTACATTAGTAGTATAGATCCCATCAGATATTGGGATCTAATCTTAAGCTTGTACCAGTTATAAATAAAGTGCAAACTAGAGGGGAGAAGCTTGCTTGAGTCGTCCCTTTCTCCCATCTCTTTTTCTCATTTTCTTCTCTGTTTCTCTCTCATCTTCTCTCTTCCCTGTCTTCAATAGATCTTCGGTAGAGGTTCTGGATTCGTTACAGATTCATTATCACCTACCTTCCAGTTTTTTGTTTCCCTTTTGCCTTCTGTGTCTATTCCGAACACATGCTAAGAGGCTATATCTCATTCTCATTAGAAAGAGGCAATTAATGAAAAGATGAGAGCTTTCAGAATGAATAAGACATAGGAGGGCTCCATCTTCCAGCAGGAAAAAAAGGTGGAACATAAAGCCAATAGCACTATGGATCGTTACAAAACCTAGCTAGTTGCTCAAGGGGTCGCATAGACCTATGGGATCAATTATCATGAGACTTTTGCACCTATAGAAAATAAAATGCCATGAGAATGATTCTCTCATGTGCAATTAATTTATGATGGAAGCTGCAATAGCTAAATGTGAAAAATGCATTCCTCCATGAAGAAATGCCAAAAGAAGTCTATTAGGATATTCCCCCTGGGTTTGCTTCTGAAAAAAGAAAAAAACTCATGGAAAAGTTTACAAACTTCATCATGCATTATATAGCTTGAAGCAATCTCTGCTCATATAGTTTGGAATTTCCTCTGCATTGGTTATAAAGTAACACAGATATTACTTTATTTTTCTGGTCAATGCAGTTATGCAGATACTACTTCATTCATCAAGAAGATTGGGGTTCACATCACCATCTTGATATTTTATGTGGATGTCATCGTGATCACATAAAGTAGTGCTACAGAAATTGCATATCTGACAGCTTTCATGAGATATGAGTCAGAGATTAATGATACAGACAAATTGAAGTATTTTCTTGGCATATAAGTTGTCCATATGCCAATGGTATATCTCTCTTTTCTGAAAAAAGTGTATTCCTTACCTACTATCTAAAACTGCCATGTTGGGGGTGTAAACCTGCTAAAATTCCAATTGAGACCAACTCTCATATCAAAGTACAGACAGTGACTCTGGACAAGGGCAGTTTCCAAAGGCTAGTTAGGAGACAAACCAACTAGTCTAATACTAAACCTGACATTGCTTTGACAGTGATTTTTTTCTTCCTCCCTTTTTTTTTCTTTTTTTTTTTTCTCAAGGATAGATTAAAAAAGATTTGGATGAATACATTTGCAGTCAGTTTTTCCAGTCAGTACAAGCATAAACTTTATTCCATTCATCCAGATGCAGTGAAGAGAATTTTAGAAGACATTCTTGTTTCTCTTCATAGTCATCTTCAAATTGAGCCCTATGCTGACGCTGGTAGGGGTGGCTGTCCAGATGACCGAAGGATTAATTCTGCTTATCATATTTATATTGAGGGTAATTTACTTACTTGGAGAAGCAAGAAACAAACGGTAGTTGCAAGTTCCAAAGCAGATGAGTTTAGAGCTGTCTCGAGGGATTAATGAGCTGTAATGGCTGGAAGAATTTCTCCAGGATCTACAATTGATGTGAAGCTTCCTATATGGCTCCACTCTGATACTAAGTCTGCGATTAGCATAACTCATAATCCTATCCTGCATGATAGCACAAAGCATGTGGAAATTGACCTTCATTTCATCAAAGAAGATAGAATGTGATCTTGTCTTTATTTCCCATGTTCTCAAATGGCAGATATTTTTACTAGAGGGCTGATTACTAAAAGACTTTTTTCTAGTATTAGCACATTGGGCATGATGGACATATATGCACCAACATGAAGGGATATATTGCAATTAAGGTGCACGGGTAGAATTGTCAAAGTGTTTGTCTTTTTCCTGAATCAAACAGTGCTTTATTTTTTGTAGTCATCCCTATCATAAACAAAGCCAGGTTATGTCACATTGACATAAGCGCATCTCTCCAAAATCTCAACAAGCATCTTGGTTTAAAAGAGGTCACGCCCAGTCAGAAGATCAAACCAGAACATACATTGAGGAGCAATTTATCAAACATACACATGAAAACTAATTTACCAAAATCATGAAGTTCATTAACTATAAAAATTTACATAGAATACTGAATTGATCAAAAGAAGACAGAATAACAGCTGTTCACAAGGTTAGAAATGTAAATAAACAATAGAATGAATTTCATATTAGTAATAAGTTTTGGCAGCTTAGGATACAATAGATGATACACATTAGAGCTTTATCCAGAAGTCTATGTGCTGCATAGTTGTAAGTAAGTATTTCAAGAATATCATCGATGGAATATTAAAGACAAATAATGGATTTACCATCATAAAAAGTTTTTGGAAAGTAATTAGCTGCTGTTGTGCCTCAACTGATGAGAATGCAGCTGTTGCTTCTCTCCCTAGTGCCATCATGGTAGATTTAAGCTCAGACAATTTTGCTTCTGCATTTTGAAACTTCGCATCACTCTCCGGAGGGACTCCAGTTTCCTTCAACTTCGACTGCCGCCTTAAAACTTCAGCTGTCTGATGAGTACATATTCAATATGCATTTCACTCTTCATCATTTGTACTGCTTATTGCATGCAACAAAAGTGAAATACCTGAGCTTCGACCTCTTGACGGATTCTTTCAAAACGATGTCTTAGGTGCCGAGCATCCTCCAGTGGGGCTCCTGTTACTAATGCTCGCAGGGGCTCAGTAACCTAGGCAGATGGAAAAATATCCAAAGAGTTAAAAAAAAAGGGGGGGGGATGCAATAACAAAACGTAAAAGTTGTGATTTTAGAAAATGCTTGAAAAGTCACTGTTAACGAAACATAAAAATTGTGATGACAATTAGAGCAGATTCACTTTAAGTTCCTGTCAACTGGCCCTTAATTCTTCAAAGCCCCACCCCCCCCCCCAAAAAAAAAAAAAAAAAAAAAAAGTAGGGTGAGCAAAAATCAAAATTGGTGTCTTTGGGTTTGTATAAATAAATGTGCATCGGAAGGTTAGACTCCAACAACAATAGATTCTTGTCCAAAGCAGAGTTGTGACAACGTCAGGGCAATTAGTGGAGAAACCTCACCAATCGAATTTTGTAGCAGCATTATGGGCACATCTATAGAAGATTCGGTCAGAGGAGATGTCTAAGGGGCAAAAGGAATCTAGAGAGTTCCCCTCTTTTCTACTTTCCTATCTAGGAAGTAGGATTTTGATCAAAGAAGGAAAGCCTGAAGGGGACACACCACCTAACCAAGCACTTCCTTGGTTGAGTCAGATTAGAAAATTGGAGACTGTTTCTAAATGGTATTTGATTAGTTCAAGAAATCCTGTCTTAATTAATCTAGGAAATCCTAAATGGTCCATAAAAGAGGGCTTGAACGAATTTTGGAGAGAACATACTGGGACGAATTTTGTAGCTGCTAGAAAGTAGAGAGCAAGGAGATGTAGGCTGCTGGGGAGCTCTTCTTCACCTAATCTAGAGTGATGTTCCCCTATTTGATTTCTTCCTCTTCCACTATGTTCCAAATTTCTTTTGCTAGAGTATAGATGGATCCAAATAGACTGAATTATTTATTTTCTTGTTTATGCACTTTGATCGTCTATTCTTTGCATTCTTTGATTTTATGTTTAATGTCTGCATGCTTGATCACCATTCATGAATTTGTGGCATGTTTTCATACACATAACAATGGCAAATGCATGCTAGACTTAGGGATTGAAGAATTATAATTTACATCTAATGCGTAATAGGTTAGGTGAATTATTCGACATTTCCATTGGATTCATATTAATTTATTTCATGCAACACATTAGATTTGTCTTCTATGCGTAATTGGTAGAAGGGATTTAATGTGTTAGGGACCCTCATGCATAACAGGCGAGGAGATCTTATTTTAAGGATCCAGTCAAGAAAGGCAAGGAGCAAATTGATTGCATGAAGGGAGGGATCAATAATTCATGATATGTTTGCTGAAGTCGAGGCTCTAGTGTTTTCACTCACTTGATTTCTTCATGTTTTCATTAGCATAACCAGTAGACTGTTTCTAATTAATGAACAGCAATTTAATTGACTAGATAATTATAAGTATAATGGATGTTGGTACGTAATTGACTCATTTGATCCTCATGGGACAATATCCCTGTTATCATTGTATTACTTAGACAACCTCGTGGACTTGGAAGTACAATGGAACAGGCTTTCTTTGTGGAAATTAGCTTTCATCTTCTTTGTTGAAACAGTAGTTAGTTTTATTGTTGATTTAGGTCCAATGAAACTGCAACCTTTTAGTTTGAGCAAATTAATATAGTCCTTTTTTCTTGGAGTAATGCCCCCTCTTTCCCATACAATGCCACACACACAGACACAACTATAATGGGCTACCCCTGTGGTGGAATTCTAACTTGAAATGTTTTTGCTTTCTGGCAGAGGAAGAAGTGAAGGAAGAGCAAGGAGGGGTGTTGCTGCTACTGCTTGAAGATGTAGGGAATGCTCAAGTAATGGTGCTGAATGATGAGTATTTGAACTTCAGAGGTGATCTCCATCAAGGAAATACCCAGTGATTCAGGGCTTATGTAATTAGACATGTGTGGCAGAGGCCAGAAACCCTCCTTTTTTTGGCCGCCGGGGGGGGGGTGTTTGTGAATTAAAAGCAATGTTTTTGGGTGTCTCTACATTTTTCCCTAGGATTTGATAAAAACTGTTCCTGTAATTTTTCATGCCAGTGTCTTGTTTAGGTGCCATAGAAGAAAAGCTGCAAAATCCTATTCTAATTGTTGCAAATTATTGTCCAGTAATGCCTAAAGACAATGTGGAGGCAGGTGGTTTCATCAAGTTCCCATTAAAATAAGATCATCACAGAGACGCACGCTCTTTTGGTCTCCCTTGAGTATAAGATGTGTAAAAGAACAGCTTATTTGCAATGAAAAGGAAATGACAAATTCAAGGGGGAGACTGAAAGTAGATAATTTGTTACTTTGTAAATCTTTATTGCATTTGATATCCTGTAAACGACCTCAGATTGTCTCCTACTTTTGGAATTCTACCAAGAAGAAAAATCATTAAAAAGATTGAGAGGAAAATAAAAGGAATAAAAGAAACCCTAAACCCCATTGTTGTAACCAGGAATAGGCCCAGCACTCAACCTCGATCTCAGCAAGTTTCTTCAACCACAATTAAGTTAAGAAGCCCTCAACCCCTTCCCCTGCAGTTTCAGGCCATCCCTACCCTCTTCCCCACTAATGAGACCTTCCCCTTCTTCCTCCTTCCCTGCGCCACAACAAGATTCCCTCCCCCATTCGACCTTCATTCATAGGCCCTTTGAACCCTATTTACCCTTCCCTAGTGTCGCTCTAACCCTTAGAGTACATCCCTAGCAGCTACTGTCCATTCAGCCCTGATTTCATAATTTATATTCTGCAACTCTTCTTCCCCAATCAAGTTCTGCAGAATTTTACCTAACCCTAGCTCAACCTAGTTCAGACCTAAAACCCCATTCCCAGCCTTTGTTTGGATCCCAAAACCACCCCTAAACCCTGTGGCTTGATCAAATTCCCTTGCTGGACTTTCCTTGGCTAACCCTGATTTAGGGGAATTACCTTGAAACCCTAACCCTAGACCTTGGATTTCATCACCCATTACATTTGCAAGTCCTAACCCTTATTAGCAAGTGCTACTACTTAATATTCCCCATCAAAGCAATCTCCCTACCAGTTAAAAGTATATCAGTTTTTAGTTTTTCATTTGACAGTGCATGCAACTGCATAAGCCCATGACTTGAGATGCTCCTTCACGGCTATTCCATCACTCAGTGGAAGCATCTTCATCTTCATTTTCATCACTTATTAACTCAAACCCAGTTGGAGACAACCCCCCCCCCCCCCCAATGTCCTTCCTGCACACAGACACAAAGTATGACGAATCGGATGGGTTTGACTCAGAGTATGATGAAGAGATTGAGGTAGAAACACCTTCAAGTGGTAGTATCCCACTCCTCAATAGGCCAACATCACAACCACCATCTCACTCTAGTCAGTCTGATGATGGAATGGGAATAGATTATGCTGGTTGCTAAAGGGAGTTTTCAAGCCTCACTGATGAGATCCATAAATTTCCCAGGTAAATCACTCAAAATAAAGATCAAATAAGTGTGCGTCCTTTTTATTAATTATTATTATTAATAATCTAGCATCTTATGGAACATCCAATAAATTGTATACTTCAATATAGGAATAGTTTTCTATTTCCCGTATTCAAAAAAAGGGTTTGCATTTTTTTCAAAAATAAATAATACCAAATTAGCATGCTCAAATGTAATGGAGTCCAAGGTATCAGGCGACCAAACAGTTTTTCAGACTACTTCAGAATGGATTTATTATACAGATTTAGGATAACCAAACAACTTTTCAGGATGATTTCACAGGTTTCATTCCACAGAATTGGATCGGCTCCTTTCCAGGAAGAATATCTCCCACAAAGTGCCCAACGAGGGTTGAGTGTGTGCCACATGGAACATACCAATCAAAGAGCTAAAATCACATTCCTCTTTTCATTTAAGTGAAATCACAAGATCCGATAGAACCCAAACCCAATTTGGGTTCCCATCTTCCTTGTTCAAAACCACCACCTCACAAAGTGTAAAGAAAGCTTTCAAACTGTATTTTTCTGCATTTTTTTCAATAGAAAATTTGAAAATGAAAATTTGTTCAATCTCTGCATTCATTTTTCGTTCATTTTTCTCCTCCTCCTTTCTTTACAAAAAAAGAGGTCAACCTAAAGTGTTGACTGCAAAGGGTGGGATTTGTTGAACACAAGCAGTGGGTAACATGGATTTTACCAATAGAAGTAGCAACAATGTTTGTTCAGGCTGTGGGTTTCGATAAGTTATCTGGGTTTTTACCAATTTATTGGGAGGAGAACATGGCAGATTCCTAGGGTTCGAGAGATCTCTTCATCCAAGAACCAAAATGGAACAGGCAAAAAAATAGATTTCTTCATCAAAGGAAACAAATGAAGCAGCATAAGCCGGCCTTGCAAATGTTCACAAGAAACTAAACTTTAAGGTTTATCAGCAGTCAGACTGGATCTGGTGCTGAAATTTTTTCTAACTTTGGAGTTATAATCGTTTTCTTCCTGTTGTTCTCTTCTCTGCCTCTGTTTTCCTGTTCTTTGGTTTATCGGACATGGAGAAGAGAACGAAGAATGTTCAACCTGTTCGCCAACTAAGCTCTGAAAATCTGTGATTTCAAGATGGGAACCCAAATTGGTTTCTCTTTTCTTTTTCTCTTCTTCTTCTTCTTCTTCTTCTTTTTTTTTTTTTTTTTTTTTTTTTTGGGGGGGGGGGGGGTGAACCCAAATCGAGTTTGGGTTCTAATCATATCTTTGTGATTTCACTTAAGTAAAAAAAGGAATGTGATTTTAGCCCTTGGATTGGTATGTTCCACGTGGCACACATAAACCTCACAGGGCACTCCCCGGAGAGGAGCCGAACCCACAAAATCAGGGTAACCACACAGCTTTTCACCAAGATTCATTCCACAAAATCCCGTAATCAAACGGTTGATTTTAATGAACCATGATTCCGTAGATTTGATCATGGATTTCAAATTCGAATAGATGCAAATGTCCATGGAATCAGGTAACCAAGCGCATCATTAGGATCCTTGATGAACAACAGACACTGTTAGGATGTTAGCTTTTCACCAGTATTCATTCCACAAAATCACGTAATCAAACAGTTGATTTTAATGAACCACGATTCCGTAGATTTGATCATGGATTTTAAATTTGAATAAATGCAAATGTCCATGGAATCAGGTAACCAAACGCATCATTAAGGATCCTTGGTGAACAACAGCCACTGTCAGGATGTAAGCCCTAGGGCTAGGGTATTTGGGCTTCTACATCCTGCGGCCACAGTTTTTTAAAGACTTAGGGAGGTCAGGGTTGGAAGAGAAAAGGCATCAATAGTTTGGTCAGAAAGGTCTAGGATTTGGATGCTTGAAACTCAAATCTGATTCTGGTTATTTCAGTTTAGACAAATTCCTAAAGTTAGGGTTTTGGGAAACTAGGTTCTTGGGACTGATTAGAGCTTCTACTAAGGATGGAGTGTTAGAGATGGGAGTGGCTAATGATTTCAAACGGGGTGGGATTTGGGGGAAGGGTTTGATACATCTTAGAGTCTTGGGTTTGGCAAAAAGAGGGAAGGTGCCACAGGACAGAAGAGAGGAAGATAGATTAAGGTGCAAGGGGATTGAGGGGGGGGGGGGAAGAGGTAGGGTAAGTACTTACTCTTTAGGAGATGGGGGATGAAAACTTTGCTCAAGAAAAACACCAAAAGGAGGCTGCCGCAGGCTTTCTTGCACTGGGAATGAAAGAAATCTCTGGCTGAACCTCTAATACTCCATTGAATTCCTCTCAATACTTTTATTCATCAAAAAAAAACCAACGATGTTATCAGAAATAGGCTCTATTTATAGACTTTGTTAAACAAATCCTACTAGTATTCATCTTAGAAACAAAAATAAAGAAGTCCTAATATAATTAAGACTCCTACTAGGACCCTTAACCTAGCCTAACTAAAATTACAAATAAGCGTATGACTAGACTCCAAATACGATTCTGAATTCAACTGGACCTGAATGGGTCTGACTAAAACTGACCCAAAATTACCAAATTCCCTTCTATGCTGGCTGGAATTCTTTATGCTGCTAGCATGGCCGTAGGTTGTTTGGCAACAACCTGGACATTCCTTCAACTTCCTGGGGTGGACGTGGGGTCCTACATCAGCTCTTCCCCTCTTGAAAGCATTCATCTCCAATTAATCGTTGAAGGCCATATACGTCTCACACAAGTCTGGGTCAATCCTCTTCAAGTCATCAACATGGATCCATGTGCTCTCGCTCCTTGGTTTGCACTTAACAAGGAAAGCCTATTAGCCTTGTCCTTTGAGGGTAGTCTAATGTATATCTTCCAGGACTTCTTCATGGAGTCTTCAATTAGTGGCTTGAGTTGAGGAAGCCACTGCATATGTTTCTAAGTCTCCTTCATCTGAGTGATCCACTAAATATAGGTATCAGTCAGCCATGTTAAAGATGTTGATAATTCCTGTGTCAGTTGGTAGCTCCAATAAATAATCATTTCAGCCAATGTGCTTATTGACCATGTAAGATCCCATCTTCTTGGGCAAAGCTTGGTGTTGACACCTGGTTGATGCTTTTCTGGGTGGGCCCTTACCATGACCATATCCCACGGTTTAAATTTGTTGAATGATTTCAGAAACCCTGACATATTTCAAAGTGACAGAGCATGCCTTTATTTATATTAGTAATATGCAAAGGAAAAAACAAATATTTCCAACATGGCACTATTACAATAAAACACCCTAACAGACAATTCTACTATTATAAATAAAAGTACTAATACTACTGCATTACAACCAAGGACCGTAGTTTTGGTTTCAAGGACAGTTTTGACTGGTTGGTACTTTTCTAGCAATGTTTCAACCTTAGGTTTTGGGGCTTATATGGCCTCTACTTCATCTGATTTCCTGCGTCCTATCTATTTAAAGCATAATAAGCACAATGGAAATAGTAGTTTCTCAAAAAAACCACTGAAAATTTATCATTCAAGTGTACTAGCAAATGATTAGTTACAAGAAGTACAAACTATATGTTGAAAGAAACGATTGTAGTGAATGGCTTATTGATCAATGATCTCAAGCCCTCTATTTATAATTAAGTGGAAAGTAGACTATTACAAGAAATAGAAGTTTACATGAATGCAAACTCTAATTTAACTCCTATACAAACTCTTATTAGACTCCTAATAGAATCCAACACTCCCCCTCAAGTTGAGGCATGGATATCACACATGTCCAACTTGACCAAAAGAGTATAAAACATCTGTCCAAGTAAATATCTGCAATTTGATCTTCAAACTTATAGATTACGTCTGCCTTATAGACTTCCATTTGCTTTATCCTCATCTTTACTGCAACTTTATGTCTCCAAGGAAGAACGCCCAAGAAAAAAGGTAGAATCTTCAAATGTTGAGAAGACTAAATTTCTGCGCAAATCTGAGGGAAAATATATTTTTGGGGTAACAATTGCTAGGGTAAAACAGCCAAAGTGAAACTTTTGATTTGTAGCAATGTTAGATCTTTAAAGGGAAAGCTTGCCAAAGGGACAATCTCCAAAGGTAGGGGAAAATTTGTCAAGATAAGTGACAATCTCCAAAGGTAATAGAGATCAAGTTCTACAAAGGTCAAACGACAAATCTTTTGCAAGGTTAGATCTCCGAAGGGAAAATGTCAAGTTAAGGGGCAAATCTCCAGGGTTAACAGAGATCAAGTTCTGCATAGTCAAAAAGATAGCTCTATAGCAATGTTAGATCTCCAAAGTAGAAGACTGCGAAGGTAAGGGACAAACTTTCAAAGGTAACAAAGATCAAATTCTACATAAGGAAGTCTACATGAAAGGCATTGAATTGTAATAGAGATTCAATCTCCCCCTCACGTGTAGCTTTACACGTGGGAAAACAAGAACAAAGGAAATCCCTAAATGATATGGTCCATGGTCCACCAAGGTAAGATAATGGCTTAAGACAAAATTCAAGCCAATGGGGAAACTTGGAAAGGACGAAATTGTAATGGTAAGATGAAAGTATCATAAAAAACAAATCTAGAGGAAATGACAAAATTTGAAAGGGGGTTGACCGAGCCTACGGTGCCACTGATGAAGGTCTGATATTACCTAATGGATTGGATTAGAAGATGTAGTCAAAGTAGAAGTAGATCCTCCAATTGGCTCGAGCAAATAAAGTCCATTTACCACGTCCAATCTCCTTCCCCAGATCCTGAAGTAGCTAGGTAGGAGTTGGTAGGGGTAGTAGAGGAAGCAGTGGTCGAGGCTGTACCGGCAGTAGAAGACTGCAGAATACGTCGAGAGTAGCGAACTCCTCCTATGAAAAACCAACGGCTGTAAAGGGTGTGGTGGAAACTGTCTCAGAAAGATTTGACCTGTGGTTTTCCCTTTCTTTGTGCTCGTTTTTGCTCAAAATCAGCAGGCTTCCCATGTAGTTTCCAACAATTTTCCTTGGTATGATATGGTTTGTGACAGTGCTCACACTTGACAATCTCCTTAGCCGGATCAGATTTAGTGTGAACAGACTGTAAAGCTGATTTCTCCATAATAGGAGTATGAAGCATGACTAATCGACGACTTTCCTCACACTGAACAAGAGCATAAGACTGTTCTAGTGTAGGAAAGGAGAACGACTTAAGACTTGCACTCTAATCTGATCGTACTCCACGTTCAAACCTGCCAAGAAGTCATATACTCGAATCTTATCAATGTACTTCTTATATGTCGCCACATCATCTGGATTAGTGGGGTGATAATCCCCATAATGATCCAACTATTGCCAAAGAGATCGTAACTCAGCATAATAGTGGGCCACAATTAGTTCCTTTTGGGTAGTCTCATGAAGCTTCTTTCGTAGCTCATAAACCTGTGCATCATTCCCCAACTGTCCATATGTTTCAGTAGTAGCCTTCCAGATTTGGGCTGCAGTATCAAGTAATAGGTAACCCCGGGCAAGATTTGGATGCATGGAATTCAAAAGGAATGACATAATAAGAGAGTCATTTGATATCCATTTATCCTGTAAAACACCTGCGGTAGTGGATTTGATAGTGGTGCCCGTAATGTATCCAACTAGTCCTCTTCCAGCAATAGTCAGGTAAGCGGACCGAGACTAGATCAAGTAATTTGTGACGTCAAATCTTACCGAAAGAGAATGAATAGTGGGAAAATATTCGGATCCAGTGGGAGCAGTAGTCATGGTGGGAGATCTCGCGAGATCTCGGCGAGATCTCGCGAGATATCTCGGTTTTTTCATAAACCGAGACGAGATCAAGGGCGAGATCTGCGAGATGGGATATCTCGCTCGAGATCTCGCCATATCTCGCCATATCTCGCCATATCTCGCCCCAAATCTCGCCATATCTCGCCGGAACTCTCATTTTTACCAAATTTTTGTAGATTTCAGCCAAAGTTTCACTTGCAACTACTCTTAGCACATCTACAACATCAAAGAAAGCTCAATCATCCTCTACTTGTCTTGTGAACTTATGCGTTAATGACTTATATAAAACTTCTAACGGTTGTATACTTTTATCATTCTATTCTCGAAAGTTAAGATTGTAATACTCATATGAATGTTATCTTGATGACATTGAAGTTATTTAATGTATTTGATACACATGATTTTCATTTATATGCCTTAAGGTTTTATATTACATGTTATATAACCTTGCATTCTCTAATCCTATAGCATTAATGGTTTTATATTATATGTTATATAACATTGCATTCTCTAATCATAGAGCATTTCGGTTTCACAATATGGGTAGACTTAGAAATCATACTTAGGGCTGTTTTCTCACAAATCCAAGGCCACTAGTGTGTTCAAAAGGCATCAAATAGGCTAAATACCAAGTTTTAGCCTAACTGGGACCCTGAAACCCACCGAGATGGGATACCGAGTTGACGCCCAAAAAATGGCATATCTCGACCGAGATCTCGCCGAGATGGTCGAGATCTCGGTTTTTCATGGTAGCGAGATCTCGCTCGAGAGCGAGATCTCCCACCATGGCAGTAGTACAATCGATAGTGGCCATGTTGAAAAAATTGTCTGCAGTTCTTCAGTCTTCACCTTTTGAAAAAATACTAAAACATCGCAGAATGCAATAGCCAAACAATGATATGATCAAATCTCCTTTGTCCCCTCTTTTTTTTTTTTTTCTCTCTCTAACAGAATAGTAGATTAGAAAAAAATAATAATAATATGGTTAAGCCAAATATGTAATGGTTTGGTTTGGTTTGGTAAATTTGGTTTAAAATATGGTCTAAATTTGGCTTGGGAATTTGGAAAAAAAACAAATATGGTTCGGCCAAAGAGAATTAGGGAACAAATTATGGCTCAATGGGTTTTTAGAAGGGCTAGCTTAACAAGGGAGATGGGATTTAGAAAGGGTTACCTGGTTCGATGGTAGAGGTTGTGATCAGAATCGGAAGCAAAGGTGAAGGCGATGGTGGCTTTTCTTCTTCTCTTTCTTCTCTTTTTCTTTCCCTCTTTTTTTTCGTGATTCAGAAAAAAAACCAGACAATCGATGGGTCAAAAAACGCTGTTGGTATTCTGCTCTTTCTTTCCTAATCACAACGGTAGTGTTGCAGGAGCAGGAGGCAGCAGCTGCGATGTGATTTCTCTTCTAATCAAAAAAAGCAGCAAGAAGCAGTCTGCGAATCGGTTCTTGTTCTTCTTCTTTCCCCTCTTCTTTTTTTTTCTTTCTTGGCCTTCCCTAATTGAACCTATGTAGTGCAGCGGAACAAAGAACAAAGAGAGAAAAAAAGGACAGAACTGCCAGAAAAGAAGAAAGAAAAGAAGGTCGATGGGTTAGAACCAGCGGTGATGGTTCTTCTCTTCTTCGTTATTTTTTTTTTCCTATGGTCTTCTTGCAACAGAAAAGATAGTGCGTGAAGAACGAGAAGAAAAAAAAAACCCAATCGAATTTGCAACAGTAACTGAAGAACGAAAAAAGATAGTGCAGAGAAAAAAAAGGAAAGAGAAGAAAAAGATCCTAATCGAATTTAGGCTCTGATACCATGTTGAAAGAAACGATTGTAGTGAATGGCTTATTGATCAATGATCTCAAGCCCTCTATTTATAATTAAGTGGAAAGTAGACTATTACAAGGAATAGAAGTTTACATGAATGCAAACTCTAATTTAACTCCTATACAAACTCTTATTAGACTCCTAATAGAATCCAACACTATATTGCATACAGGCATAGAATCATCAGCTTAGATGAATTGTTTGATAGAATAATTACATATACAACAAGTCAAAAATGTAATGACCAATTAGCAACTACAATGTCCAAGACTTCAATTCCATGTTAAGTGTCTATCCAGAACAAGTGGATCTATCCTTTCTCTGTAGTAGTACTCCGAGTACTGGATGAAAGCTGGGCATGACATTTTATCTATGAAGTAATCCATAAATTAAAACACTGCATTTCTATAGGTGGCATCATCCACATAGTGTGGATATCCAATTGTGTAGACTTTCCCCCCCAAGTTTTGACAAATTTCCAGCATTTTACCCCATGTTTCGACAAATTTTGACAAAAGAATTACTAATTTAGGGTGAATCAGATGCTAAAATAACAAAATCCAGCCAAAAAAATGGTTTGGGGGTCAAAACTCAAAAGGCGAAACCTCGTGGAAGCTGCCAAAACCTACAAATCTCACAGATTTTGATAGGTTCTAACCCTTTTAGTGGAAATTTCGACTACTTCAATCGAAACCTGGTACTTTTTCGACGCCATCCAGGTCTCATCTCTTTTTTTTTTTTAAATCGAATTTTCAGTGGTTTTGACCAAAATTTGTACCATGATTACAAAAATCCCCCTCAAATTGGTGCATAGATATTTATCATGCCTAACTTGCCAATGACACTACTGTAAGACGTTGGTACTCGAACTTTTTGTAAGAACATCAGCCCTTTGATTGTCAGAGGCAGCAAAAGAGATACGGATCAGTCCAGACTCGATCTTCTCCTTGATGAAGCACATGTTGATCTCTACATGCTTGGTCCTATCATGTTGTACTGGATTAAAAGCTATGTCGATCGCTAACTTACTATCCGAATACAGCTGTATAGGTGTCATTGAATCTAGCCAAGCTCTTGAAGTATTCCCTGACTCCCTTCAACCATAACACTTCAGAAATACCTTAAGCCATTGCTCTAAATTTAGCTTCACACTAGACCTAGCAACCACTGCCTGTTTCTTGCTCCTCAAGTGACCAAGTCACCACCTGCATAAGTACAGTTACTAGAGGTAAACCTTCTATCATCAAGACACCCTACCGAACTCAAATCTTTGTATACCTCAATCTTTAAGTGTTCATGAGCAGAAATTAGAATTATCTAACCTGGAGTAGGCTTTAAGTACCTTAAGATTTACTAGCCTACATCTAGGTGTGAGGAGTAGGGATCATGCATATACAAGTTGACAAGACTAACAGCAAATGTCATGACCGGTCTGGTTTGAGATAGGTAGCTTAATTTCCCTACCAACTTCTAAAGCTAGTCTTATCAACTAGTTCCCTTTCCATTTCATTCAAATGTAGATTGGGCTCAATAGGAGTCTTAGCTGGTTTGTACCCCAACATTCTAGTTTCAATTAGCAAATCAAGTGTATATTTCCTTTAAGAGAGAAACACCAATGGTCAAATATGCTAATTATAGACCGAGGATATATTTGAGTTTCCCCATGTCCATGATCTCAAATTCGGTTCCTATGAATGTCTTTAAGGTTGAAATCTACTCATCACTACATCCTGTGAGAACAACGCCATCCACATACACTTGCAGTACAGTCATATAGGAGTTCACCTTCTTGATGAACAAGGTACAATTCGCATTGCTCTATTTGTAGCCAATGGAGACCACGGTTGTATAGAAACTTTCAAACCAAGCCCTTGGAGACTACGTCAGACCATACAAGGCCCTCTTTAACCTACACACTTTTCCACGAGTCTCAATGGTGGTAGACCCAGGTGGTACATTTTTACATACCTCTTCTTGAATTTCTCCATGGAGAAAAGCATTTTTCATGTCAAATTGCTACAAGCTCCATCCTTAATTTACTGTAGAGGAAAGAATTGTCCGAACTATATTCATCTTAGCGATTCGAGCAAATGTCGCTTGATAGTCTATCACGTAGGTCTAATTAAAACCCTTGGATACCAATCTTGCCTTGTATCTTTTCATAGTTCCATCTGCCTAGTGTTTGATAACAAATACCCACATGCAGCCAACTGCTCACTTCCCTATTGGCAAAGTCACCAGTTCCCACGTCTCTTTGTTATCCAAGGCTCTCACTTCCTCATCCATTGCTTCCTTCAAGTTTGGGTGAGACAATGCTTCCTACCATATATTAGGGATAAAAGTAAAGGACAAAGAGGAAAGAAAGCTTTGAAATTCTAAGGACAGGGACTGATATAAAACAAAGTTGGAGACTAGATGTTTCATGCACATGGCTGTTTTCTTAATGTAATTGGTAAGTCTGAAGAGGGACCAAAAGATGCTTCAAAAATAGACTCACCCTAAGTTGTTATAGGACAAGGAGCAGGAGCTTCCAATTGGTTTGGTATAGTAGGGGGATCTTCTCTTACTGATCGCCATTGATATGTTTTTAGAGGTCCTTGCTCTGCCACACATTATTGTATTGATCAATCAGTTGTTCTTATCCGGTCACTCCATCTTTCAAGCGAGGATCATCAACAGGATTTCAAGGGAAATATCTAGAGGAGAAACAAAAACAACAGAAAACTCTTCGATAGCATCTCCTGTGAATTGGTGTAGGGGAAAAAAAGGGGATCTGTTCCCAGAACACATCCTCCATAGAAACAAGCATACGACAAGAGCTAGAATGGTAACACTTATAGCCTTTTTAAGTAGCAAAATAGCCAAGGAAAATGCACCACGACCCATGCCAATCCAACTTACCATGGAGGTGATGGTTTTGGGCAAAGGCTACCCATCCAAATACCTTAAGGAGAACAGCAAAGGTTGTTGTCCCTAAAAGAACTTCAAGGGGACAGCATTGTTGTAACACTTGGGAAGGCATTAAGTTGACAAAATAGGCCACAGTAAGGATCGCATCCCCCCAAAAACAAGGAGGCACATTCATGGTAAACATAAGGCAACATGCAACCCTCAAGGTGTCTATATTTGCGTTTGGCAACCCCCTTTTAAGGTGGAGTGTCAACACAACTAGTTTGATGGGTAACTCCATGCTTTACCAAGTAAGAGGGAAATTCCCCACCCAAATACTTAGTGCCATTATCAATGCGAAGGATTTTCATTGTAGCCCCAAACTAGGTAATAACCATTTTGTGAAAAATTTTGAAACATGAAAAAACATCACTTGTTGGTGGAGGAAGTAAAGCCACGTGGTTCTAGTGCAATATAGTCAATAAAGGTAACAAACTAACAACAGCCAGAAATAGAAATAGTACGAAACGGACCCCACACATTAGAATGAATAATAGAAAAAGGAATATTACTATGGTTATTTGAAATTGGGTACACATGCCTAGTCTACTCTGCCAGAATACAAGCATCACAATAAAATCGTTCAAGTTATACCCTAACTAAATCAGGAAAAGCCTAGATAACATGGGTAGGGGAATGTGGACCAAACGACGAAGCCATTGTACTAGAGTAAAAAGAGTAACAGGAGCAAAACTGGAGGCCGTAGAAAAAGTTAATGGAGACCCGTCCAATAGAGAGAGCCCCCGTCACTGTTTGCAACTGCCAACAGTATGCCCCATTTCCAGGTACTGAAACACCCAATAAGAGGGGGAAAACGTTATTGTGCAATTCATCATGAGTAAGACTATTAAATGGACAAAATATTAGTAGAAAATTTAGAAACATGTGAAACAGAAGATAACTTCAAGAAAAAGGAAAAATGATGGAACCCTTTCCAAAGACAAAAGAAAGAGACCCATTAGCGATCCAAACATTATGGTTTAAGGGAATAGAGGAATATGCATGAAATAAAGAGAAATAACCAGTCATATAGTCAATCACCCCAAAGTCAATTATCCAGGAAGAATAACTCAAGGTGATACTATAACCACCGAAGGTACCTGTGCTAGAATGTGGATCTAAAAGGGGAACTATGGTAGGCAACATTTGCACTAGAAGTTGTCCCAGAAGAAGATACTTCAAGCCTAGTCATCAACTGACGAAGGTATTAGAGCTCGTTAGAGGAGAGAGATGTTGGAGCACTGGGTTCTTTGGAATTGACTCAATAGGCAGATACTTGATTTCCTCCCCGATTGGCATTCATTCCTCCATGGCAATTTGCTAGACGACCGTGCAACTTCCAACACTTATCATTGGTGTGACGTTACCGACCACAATACTCACATTTAACCGGTGAACGAGAAGAATTACCAATACACATCTGGTTACCTTCCGTACCAGCCTCCAATGTAAATCTTTCTGGCATCTAAGTGTGCACCATTGTTGTCTGCCAGCTATCTTTAGTGTTGACCATAGCATAGGTTTGCTCCAGCGATGGAGAAGGTTCTCGTGAAGGGATCCGTATCTGGTCATACTCAGTGTTCAGTCCAGCCAAGAAATCATACACTGCAAGTATCTTCCCATTTCAGATTAGCAGCAACATCAGCAACACAAGATGGAGTAAAACACCCATAGAAATTAAGGGTCCGAGACTATCCTCAAATAGTATTATGATATTGTGACAAGTTCCTTCTGTTTTAGCTAATGGATTTTTCACCAAATCTTAAAACAAGTTACATCATTTCCCATCTTTAAATAAGTTTTTATAGCAATTTTCTAGATCGTGGTAGCACCAAGTAGAAGAATATAGCTTTATACAATACTTGGTTCAATAGAATTAGGAAGGAATCCTAAAACCAAGCATTCATCAATCTCCCATTTGTCCTCTAGTGTACCAGTAGACGACGGCTTAACAAAAGTCTTGTGAAGATGACCTATAAAGCCACTAGCACCAATCGCATAAGAAACAAATCGAGACCAATTGAGGTAATTAGTCCATTATGTTTAACAGTATTCATCTAGAAAGGGGAGAAATCACGTTTCAGTGAGACTAAATTTTCCTCCATTCCAGATGTACCAAAAGAGCCAGAGGTTGCTGAATTAGAGATCATTGCAAGGAATCAAACAGAAAATTGGTCAAAAAGACACATCACTACATCAATAGGTGAAAAGGAACCATTGGTAGGAGAAAAAGTGCTCACCGCCAAGGGAGAAGAACCATAGAAGAGTGAAAAACAGGTGTTAAAAGGTGGGAAAGAAAAAAAAAAAGGAAAGGAAGTAGGATCGAAGGGCCTAAAGGGCATGCAATAGGGTTACGGAAGCTTTAGGGACCCTCACAAGAGGTGGCATTGGTTGAGTTCTACTAGGAGTTTAAGAGTTCAACTCTATTAGAGTTTTTGTTCATGTAATTTTCTATTTCTTGTTACCTTACAATCTATTAGCACAAAATTAGATTCGACTAAGGAGATTGTCAAGTGTGAGCACTATCACAAACCATATCATACCAAGGCCAATTGTTGGAAGCTCCATGGGAAGCTTGCTGATTTAGAGCAAAAAAGGGCACAAAGAAGGGGAAAACCAAAAGCTAATCTTTCTGTGACGGTTTCCACAACACCCTCTGCAGACATTGGTTTGCCACAGGAGGAGTTAGCTACTCTGCGACGTATTCTGCAGTCTTCTATTGCCGGTACAGCCTCTACTATTGCTTCCTCCACTACCCACACCAACACGTACCTTACTACTTTAGGAAAAACTTTTACATGTTTCTTCAATTTATGCTCCATAAATCATTGATACGAAGTCACCAGATCATATGACAGGTTCATCCTCCTTTTTCTTACATTATTCTCTAACTTCTGGAAAAGATAAAGTTCAAATTGTTGATGGCTCCTATTCTTCCATTGCTGGAAAAGGAACCATTAAGCATTCTCCATCCCTTTCTTTGTCTAAAGTTTTACACATTACCTTTTTCTCTACAAACATGCTCTCTGTCAATAATCTTACACATGACTTGAATTGTAAAGTGACTTTTTTCCCATCTTACTGTGTCTTCCAAGGATTTGGTAATGGGGAAGGGAGATTGGACGTGGTACACTAGACAATGGACTTTATCTGACTGCATCTTCTAATCAAGTCCATTCGGTAATATCAGACCTTCATTAGTGGCACCGTAGGCAAGGTCACCCCCTAGGAACTCTTAAGAAAGTATTTCCTGATTTAGTTTCTTCTTGTAAAAAGGATGAATTTTTCTATGAAGCCTGCATCTTTGCAAAGCAGACGCGTTCTACTTATTTACCTTCTCTTCGTAATAGAAAATCTATTCCTTTTGTACTAATTCATACTGATGTGTGGGCCCCCTGCCAACATATGTCTATTACTGGCCATAGGTACCTTGTTACTTTTATTGATTGTCACTCTCGTTCTACATGGATTTATCTTTTAAAACAAAAAAATGAGGTTTTTGATGTTTTCGTGATTTTCATAATATAATTAAAACTCAGTTTAATGCCACTGTGAAGATCCTTCGCAGTGACAATGGCACAGAGTATATTGATGGTGAATTTTAGAGATATCTCTTTGACTCTGGCATCATACATCAGACCAATTGTGTTGATAGTTGATACAGCTACCAAAAATGGGGTTGCCGAAAGGAAGAATCGACATCTTTAAGAGATAACCCATTCACTTATGATTGCTATGAATGTCCCAGACCAATCTAGAATGATGCTATACTTACTGCCTCTTACCTTATGAATAGAATGCTCAGCAAGAAACTTGGTTTTAAATGACCTAATGAGCTTCTCCAGGGAGCCTTTTCTTTTGTTATTCCCCCAAAGGTTTGTAGATGTGTGTGTTATGCCAAAATCATAGCCCACCAAAGTAAGCTACCTCCCCGCGGCCTACGCTGCATATTTTCGGGGTATTCTGCTACTCAGAAAGGGTACAAATGTTATCATCCTCCTTTTAGGAAAACCATTGTCTCTATGGATGTAATTTTTAATGATTTTTTCCTTTACTATACACCTCTCTAGGGGGAGAGTCCTAAAGGAGAGGTGTCCTTTCCAACTCTAGACCAACACACTTAGGAGTTGAAGAAGTGTTTCTTGACCAAGGGGAGACTTCGGCCAAAATACCTGAGGACTTCAATTCTCCCCCTCCGTTTTCTGAACCATATGAAGAACCGGCTCAAGGGGACACCACTCTTGTAAAGCACACTATTAAGGTTTTTCAAAACAAGATTGACCAGAATCAGGAGGTACAGACTTATTAAAGGAAGAATTACAACCAGCCAAAGCCGGTGGAAAAAAGTGACACATTACCACTTCAGTCTCCTGCTCTAAAATCAAATTTTACTGTTCCCCCTAAGGTATCTTCTTCTGATCTTCCTATTGCTGTCAGAAAAGGAGTCAGATCTTGTACTCAACATCCCATAGCTAAATATGTTTCCAATAACTCTTTGTCTAACTTTACTGTGCTTTTATATCCTCTCTATCATCTATATCTATTCCTAAAGTTGGCAGGAAGCCTATGCGAATAAGAGATGGAAGGCAGCTATGGTAGAGGAAATGCATGCAATGAAGAAAAATGATACTTGGGAGCTGGTTACACTTCCTCTAGGGAAAAAACATGTGGCTGCAAATGGGTGTTTGTGGCTAGACAAAAATATGGATGGATCAGTCAACAGGTTGAAGGCTAGACTAGTTGCAAATGTGTTTACCCAGACCTATGGGATTGATTATCAGGAGACTTTTGCCTCTGTTGCTAAACTAAATACTGTCAGAGTGTTGTTATCAATATCTGTGAACAAAGACTTGAACTTGCACAAACTAGACGTAAAGAATGCCTTTTTATATGGGGAGTTAAAGGAGAAGTCTATATGGAAATCCCACATGGTTTCTCCAATGACAATACTGCAGGGAAAGTTTGTAAGTTGAAGAGGTCAATTTATAAGATAAAGCAGTCTCCTAGATGCTGGTTTGGATGCCTCCTAAAGGCAATGATTTCTATTGGGTACAAGCAAAGCAATGTTGATCTTACACTATTTGTTAAGAAGTCAGGTACTAATATCACACTTTTCATTGTTTATGTGGACAATATTGTCATCATAGGGAATGATGGTGAAGAAATTCAAAGGTTGAAGGACTTTTTTGGTAGAGAGTTTGAGATAAAAGATCTAGGGAAGTTACAGTACTTCTTAAGGATTGAGGTGGCTTGATCAAAGAAAGGTATATTCCTATACCAAAGAAAGTATGTCCTAGATTTATTATCAGAAGTGGGAATGTTGGGGTTTAAAATAGTTGATACCCCTATTGAAGCTAAAGCTAAACTTAAAGAAAAATAGGGAGAACCGGTGGACGAAGGAAGATACCAAAGGCTGATAGGGAAGCTTATTTACTTGTCCCACACCTAGCCATACATCACTTATGCCGTGGGGATAGTGAGCCAGTTCATGCATGATCCATATTTAGCTCATATGAAGGTTGTTATCAGAATATTATAGTATTTAAAGGGAACTCCTGGAAAATGAATACTTTTGTCACCCACTAATAATCTAAGAGCAGAAGCATACACTGATGCAAACTAGGCTGGATCTCCTGATAAAAAGCCAATTTCAAGTTATTGTACCTTTGTTGGAGGTCATTTAGTTACTTGGAGAAGTAAGAAACTGAATGTGGTAGCTTTATCCAGTACCAAAGCTGAATATAGAGCTATGGTTCGTGGAGTTTGTGAGCTACTATGGTTAAATGGCTTGTTAGAAGATATTGGAGTCCAAGTTCCAAACCCTATGATGCAATATTGTGACAAGAAGGCTGCCATTAGTATTGCTAATAATCCTATGCAATATGATCAAACTTAGCACATTGAAATTGATAGGTTTTTTGTCAAAGGAAAGCTGGAATAAAGGCTTATCTGCATGCCTTTTGTGAGGTCTGGAGACCAAGTGGCAGATATTTTCACTAAGGGTTTGAAGGAAGGAGATTTCCTTTCTATTGTAGGCAAGTTGGGCATGACTAATATCTATGTCTCAACTTGAGGGGGAGTGTTGGTTGAGTTCTACAAGGAGTTCAATTCCATTAGAGTTTTTATTCGTGTAATTTTTCTATTTCTTATTACCCAAAGTAAGGGTATTTATGTAATAGTATTCTTTCCACTTTATTATAAATAGAGGGCTTGAGATCACACTAATCCATTCAAACCATTCTACCATAATTGATAGTCTCAACTATGAAATCCAGCCCAAACCCTAACCTGGACACCCTATTTGTTTTGGAGGAAGAAAAGCTTGTTTGATGTTTGACCTTGAAGTTAGACCTTGAATACATTGTTGTTATCCTTGGAAGGTCCTAGGAAGTCAAGTCAGACCTCTCCCTTAGTGTAGATCCGAAGTCCCAAAGTGAAGGAAGAAGTCTTTGTGGGCTATCTCAATAGAAGACATGGTGTTTGACCCAAAACCCATGGATATTGATGATGGAGTTCCCTTTTAGAAACCTTTTCTGTTTTGGAGTTGAACTGCATCTTAGTGTTGAAGAGCTTGGTTGATGGACTTGAGGCCTAGTTGAACAGGTTTTGGAAGGTCCCTCAATGCTAGGTAATTTTCTTGTTGAGTTGGGAGAAACCCCATCAAAAATTTTTAAGTTTAAAGCTTGAAATCCCTACTTTTGGGCAAGTTGCCCAGGCAGGGGCAGTTTGGTAAAACTCTATTTTTTTAGGGTTTTGAAGCTCTATTTATTGGAATTTGTGGTGATCAGCCCAATTATGTTCCTAAGCCTCTAAAAAACGTGGGAAGGACCTTAGAACCTCCTCTTCGAAGCCAATGAAGATCTCCAAGCATCCGTTAGAGTTTCTTCGTCGAATCTTCTTCTGTAAGGTTAGTAATCAATCTGTTTCTTCTCTAATCTATTCTCTCTACTATTTCTTCTAATGCCTTCTATTCCCTTTTATAGGAGAGTGATCTTAAGTCATTCCCATGATTGATCCTTCTATCCCTGCTGTTCTAGAGTGAATCTCCATACACTTTATAACCTTGTGAATTCTCCACATGATGATTTTGAAGGGAAATCAAGTGTGATCTTCATGATTTGTTAACCCTTCTAATTGTTTCTGATTTCAAAGCATGTTAGATTTACTCCTTTGTTTATTCTTACAAAAGACTTATTGTTATTTGTTCCCTATAATTTTTAGGTGAATCCTTTTTCCCTTTCTACTTTGTGAATCTACCTTGGGTTTATTTTTAAGGAAATTTTTGGGTAAACTTCAAGAAAGGGTATCCCATTTGAGAACCTTGATTTTCTTTTATTTGTTGGATCCTTTCCAATGCCTTTATTGATTTTGAAATATTATTTTTTCTTTCTTAGCGTGAACCCCCCCATTCACTCTATGTTTCTTGAAACCAAATGGTGATGTTTTATGTCTTTGATCTTACCTAAAATCATGAGTTACCGTCTCCTTAATTTTCTACCTATCTTTATGATTGTGGGAAAGGTCTCACACCATTGTTACAACCTTTCCTTCTATCCCCATAATTTTTAGGTGAATCTCTTTTCCCTTTTCTCTCTGTGAATCTACCCTTGGGTTATTTTAAAGGAAATTTTAGGGTAACCTTCAAGAAAGGGTATCCAATTGAAAACCTTGTTTTCTCTCATTGTTAGACCCTTCCCAGTTCTTATTCTTGATTTTGAAATACTATTCTTTCTTTCCCTAGAGTGAATCCCCATTCTCTCTAGTCTCTCTATGAGATACACGTACTCTCTTCATTAAAACCCTAATTGTTATGGTTCGATTATAATTCTTTTCCTTTGATTTTATTTGATGCTTAGACCTTCTTAAATAGTCTTAGTATGTTTTTTGGGAACTCCCCTTCGAATTTCGGAGTAATCGGACTTCAAACGAAGAAGTTATGATCGATTTAGGGTTTGTTGTCGCGTACTATTCACTTGGTCGACTGGTTGGTCACTGGGCCAAGCTGCCAACCAATAGACCCACAAAGTCAATAACCTCAATTTTGCCCTATTTTGCTTCCGTTTCGTCTCCGATCGTTAGGGTTTGTTCCTTATGTTCAATACATGTTTGTTTAAGGTTATTTTGGTGATCTTGGACTTGCCCATTGATCTCTTTCTCGAAGTTTACGAAGTCAAATTCAAGGTGAGTACTCTGCTCACAATATGCATATTTTACATAAATTGTTATGATATGATTCGAATGCATGATTTACCTACTGTTGTTTTACTTTCTTTACATTATGTTACTTCGTAATTCCAGTAACATATTCATATTGTGATTTACATATTGGAATGAATCATGAATGATGTTGAATATGATTTGGACTTGATTGTGATATGTATGAAAGCATGATGTGATGTGAATGTCTAGGTTATGATTGGGGAATGGGGAATGCCCTTTTGGCGTTTTTGTCATTGGACACCAGTGGAGGTGGTATGGGACGCATTCCTATGGTGCCTCTTGGCGCTTTCCCTGATCACTGGGTGACATACCTAGGGCATGTCTAGAAGTGTTTGGTTAGGAAACCCTTGTCATATCTGAACCTATCGGAAGGGGAATTGAGACCTAGTGACCCGTGGCAGCAGTGGAGATTTGTGGGTGCTCAAGACCGGTACCAACCCATAAGAGGACATGAATCAAATTGTGGGGGCCATTCATTGGTAGGGTTGCATGTGGTAGACTTGGGTTCATGGGAGCTCAAGACCGGTAGCCAACTTGTGAGAGGACATGAGAGCTTCCCGTTTACTATGTGTGGATGACCAATAGGGTTAAGAGTCTACATAGCCAGGAAGGAGATGGTGACTCAAGTGGGAAAGGTGTCGGAAAGGATCGCGGGAAGCGAGGAATGGACATATCTAACCCTAAGTAGATGTGACCCAGTAGATAACTTGCATTGGGCTAAGATTATCCCCGTACGATGATGTGAGAGGGTGTTGACCTAAACCCCAACCAAGGATGTCCGGGAAGGTTTCAGGACCCATTTACCAAACGGAGAACCCAAGATGCCGGGAAGGCTGAGGGAGAGTGATTTCAGACCCACCCAGAGGAGTATAGTGCTATGACTTAAAGCGTGTCTGCCAATAGAGACCAGCATACATATATAGAGTTAGAAGCATACTTGCACATATTGTTTCATGTCATTGCATTTATGTTTGCCTTGGATTATGTGTGAAGATGTTTATTGTGGTTGGATTACTTGCTAAGTTCTTTTTGAGCTTACCCTTCGGGGGACATGTTTTTAGATGATATTGCAGGTACCAATGACTTTGAGAACCAAAACTATGAAGCCTCGGTGGGTGACTTGTTGGGTTTCCAAGATGTTGGTGACTACGAGCAATGCAGTGAAGCATACCCGTGTGATGATGGAGCACATCGGAATTAGCCGGATCTTGAAACTTTAATATTTTGTTTAGTATTAGAATGACTTATAATTTCCTTTCCTTTTCCTTCGGTTGTGATAGCTTAGAACTTGTTTTAGATTTCTGATCTACCTACCGCTTTGTTTGTGGAGTATATTTCTGCTATACTCTACTGTTATCTTTTGATTGGTATCTTGTTATCCGCACTCTGATATTCTTTTGTGATCCTTTTAAGATCCTTTCTTGACTTTTATTATTAAATTACTTGAATACAATGCTTTGTTCTTGCTTTTGATTATATTATTGTGCTAAGTGGATATGATCATTCCTAAATTTGATCTTCGAGGCTGTGGATCACACACTTGGGTATTCCAGATAGGGTACCAGCTGGGTGGATGTGACATCAACACTATTGTTGGCTGCCAAGAAGGAAAGAAGGCTCCTGACAACCCTCAAGACCTTACGAAGAGGAGGCAATGGCTCTAGGGCTATCGTTGGGTGGTATGAAGACTAGCGGCAGACATCGACAACTCAAAAGCTTCACAATAGGGAGGCAATGGCTTCCAGGGCTATTGATAGGGTTAAGGGTGACTATAGGTGGGGGCAATACCCCTATGAGGATTGCAGGGTTGAGAAAAGATTGGCGGTGATTTTGGAGAGGGGAGTAAGAGAGGAAAAAGTGAAGAAGGGATGCCGCGATGCTTAAGGTGGTTATTTTTAGGACTCCTCAGATATAAGTATGAAATATGTGGCTCTGATACCATGTTGAATGATTTGAGAAATCCTTAAATATGTTAAAGTGACGTAGCAGGCCTTTATTTGTATTAGTTATATGCAAAGGAGAAGACTAATATTCCCAATGTGGGACCATTACCATAAAACACCCTAATAGATTATTCTACCCTTATAAATAATACTACTAATATTGTTGCATTACAACAAATTCAACATGCCAACGATGCATGTCTACATCGACTTTGTAAATCTCTGGGTTGAGAGTTATCCACCATCACACGTCGATGTGAACCTCTGTGAAGTGCCTTAGGAACTTATCAGCTTCTAGCATCTGATGCCTCTGTAATTACATGTTGATGCATCCAAGTCTTTAATACCACTTGATGTAGCCTCAAAGATGAGGCCAATTATATTAAGGATCCTTGATAAATAGCAAACACTATTAGGGTGTAGGCGCCTGCAGCTAGGGCATTTGGGCGGGCTTCCACACCCTGTGGCTAAGGTTCTTTAAGGTCTTAGGGAATGTTAGTGTTGGAAGAGAAGACATACACAGTTTGGCCAACAGGGTCTATGGTTTAGATTCTTGAAACTCAATTTTCTAGGATTTCTGGGGATTGATTAGGGCTTCTACTAGGAATCGAGTGTTAGGAAAGGACAATGGGTAATTATTCCAAACAGGGGTGCGATTTGGTGGAGGAGATTGATAAAGAGTTTAGGGTTTAGGATAAAGAGGAAGGTATCACAGGCTAGAAGAGGGGAAAGAGAGAAAACATGCGATGGGATTAGGAAGGCAAAGGGGTAGGGTAAGTACTTACTGCTTCAAGAGATGAAGGATGCAGACTTTGCTGAAGAAAAACACCACAAGGCTGCCGCAGTCTTCCCTGCGTTAGGGAATGCCAGAATTCCCCGGCCAAACCTCTAATCCTATGTTTTAACTCCTTTCGATAAATTTATTCATAAAAGAAAATAATTTTGTTACAAACAATAGGCTGTATCTATAGAGTCTGTTAAACAAATCGTACCAGTAGTGTAGTACTCAACTTCAAAACCCAAATAAGTACTTCTAATCTAAATAGGACTCCTCCAATTAGGAGTCTTACTTATCTCAATGTACATTGACTCAAATTACAAAACTTAACACAATTTATAATACAACTGAACCTGACAGGCTTTGACTAGGATTGACCCAAAATTACCAAATTACTCTCCATGTGACCGAAATTCCCTATGCTGCTGACAGAGCCACAGGGTGTTTGGCAGCAACCCTGGACCTTCCTTGGGTCTTCATTGGATGGTTGTGGGATCCTCCATCTCATTCTAATCGTATTAGTGTCCCCTTCAAATTCAGTTTCCCTGTTTGACTGCTTCATTAGTGAAAGATTTCAAGCAATCTCCATTTAAGTTCCACCACTTAATCCTAAGGTAGTTAACCTCACCTTTTATAAATTCTTGGAGTGAGGCACACAGCCAAGACCACTAGTCTATGTTGTGCGGTTAAGCTTTCCTCAAGATAGAAGGTAATTCAATTATCCTATTCGACCTTCTAGTTAAGAAGAAATCTATTTGGCTTCTATGATGTCCACTTTTGAAGGTAATTAAATGCTCCTCTCTCTTTCAAAAGTGAGTATTTACAATAGATAAATCAAAAGCAGCAGTAAATCTAAAACAGAAATCCTTTCCTCAATCTTCTCTCCAAACTCCTTGATGTACACTTTAATAGTCTCGTTGACCTTTCCCAATATGTCCATTTAGATAACCCCCTATGATAATCTTTTCTCTTGGATGGAGTATGGTAAGAATTATAATGTGAGAAAAGACAGAACATGTTATGCAATAAAGTTCAAATTCATAAAGTTTTCAAACACTTGTTTAATTGCCACTAATGTTATACTTACATATGATGTCATGTACTATTCTTAATCTCAGCTCTAGTAGTTTCAATTCTTCAGTAGTATATGTGAATTGTGTAGGAGTAGGGATTTAATACTTACATATGATGTACTATTCTTAATCCCAACTCTATTACTTTCAATTCTTCAGTTGTGTATCTGAATTGTGTAGGAGTAGAGACTGTGAAAGGTGATTTCTGATCAATGGTCATGAGGGAAGACTTTATGCCCTGTTCAGGTTTGGGTAATCATATAGACTGATAGATAGGGAGAGAGAGAGAGACAGACAGACACACAGACACAGACAGGAACACACACAGATTGGGGGGGGGGCGCAGGAGGGATGGTGGGAAACAGAAAGTAGACAAAATATAATCCGACAACTGCCAAAATGAGGAAAGACAATTAAATGTTCTCATTGGCGCTCTCAATGTAAATCATTCAATATTGATTTGTTACACGCCTTTTTCCCTTGTTTTATTTTGAAAGATTATTGTTCATGTGTATAAGCATTAACACGTTCTAGCAAGCAAGAAAAATACCATACAGAATCCAATTCGTGAACACTGGATTGAGCATTTTAATAAAGCTTATTCGAAAAATGGTGCAGTAACAAATATTACCTGATCACCGAAAACTCTAAGCAAAATCTCTCTCTCTTTCTCCATTGAACTGTGTGAAATACCAAACTTATGAGAAGCCCTAGCAAGAGAAGAATCAGATCCCTGATTCTCATTCCCGTATCTGCAACAATCCTCAGCCAATTTTCTCACTAGGAATGCAATATGCAGTTGTACATGTCAGCTTGCTGATAAGGAGGACAACCATACAATGGTGGATCATAATGATGCTCACCTATTTCCATTTGCTTTGAACTAGCCGCAATAAAACCTTCAACGCCCCTAACAATGTCCTTCTGGAGGTGCTGAATAACACTTAAGAACAAAAGGTGAGAATGTGCTTATGTTTTTCCAGTAAATCAGGTAAATTGCAATTGGAAGCAAGGTTCCAAATCTTGGTTCTGAGGTCAGTTTGAGGCTGCTCAAAACCAAGTCGTGCTGGAAGTCTGGAACTCATTTCAAGGTTTTAACACTGGGTGTCAACCCTGGACTCCCTGGGCTGAAACCAAGGTTGAAAGATTTAGTTTCATTTTGGCAAAACTAAAACATTTCTGCCAGTTTCAACCGAGATTTATTTGCAGGCTGTCTGAAATTTGTCTAACTTGAGAAATGCAAGAATCATCGACAAAAAGAATTGATGACTGCACACCTTAGCTGCTCTGGTAGAATTGTATAGATATTGAAGTTGTTGGTGGCACTGAATTTCCGCTTCATCAGGTATAACAGCTTCATTAGCTGGATGTCGCAATTGCTTCAGAACGGCCTACAAAGTAATGAAAACCCAAGTTTACAGCATGGTTTTGGGGAAAAACTCAAGCAAAAGATTCAAATATTATATGCTAGAAAATAAAAATTGGTGAAGGCATTCTCTCTGCTTCAATAGAACCTGCAACTTGAAACATAACCATTGCAAGAATCACTATCAATAGATATCAACACAAAGTATGATCCATTGTGTTTAGATGACCAACATACAGCAATTTTCATTTCCAAAATCCACAATTTGGTGAAACATATTGTTACGATCCTCTGTTTAAAGGTAGACCCATCGAGGGAGGTAATTGAAAGGAAATGATGGGGTAAAATGTTATAGTGGTAATCAGGTCATGGACGGTACATATTAGAGGGTAGAATGGGCATAACAATGGGATAATAGCCCTAACTATAAATGTAAGTGTGGCAAGTAATTGAGGGGGAGGAAGAATATTGTTCTTGTCTCTTGTCTCTAGCTCTCGTTTATGTGCTCTTCTTCTTCCCCAACCCTGTTTCATTCTGAAATCTATCCCTAACCCTCTTAATTTCTTCTTTTCTCTAAGCTTCAGATACGGAATCATATCATTGGTCCGACCTGCCGGATCGGATGGACATCGATGTGCAAGCATGGAAAGTGGAGCATCAAGCAAGGAGAGCAGAGTTTCGTGAGATCACAAAGATGATGTTTACCCTCATTTCTTCAATAAATAGGAAGCTTGATCAATTTCTCACAGAAAGGGGCATAGCTCCCTTACCTGAACCGTTTCCACAGCCTCCACCCGAAATGTTACTTAGTGCGACAGGGTTGTCGGCGTTCGAGGTGGAGCAGTACAAAGATAAATCGCAGAATGACTGCCTTGTCTTGGATGGGGTACAGGTTGATTCGAGCAATGCACAAGGTGAGTTGGGCAATGGTTTAAGTAGTAGTGATTCAAGCATTGTACATGGTGAGTTGAGCAGGAGTGCGGTGAACAACGTTACCGTGGTGGCAGATCAGGTAGTGTGCTCTGAGGGAGGGAGGAAATGGCAATTGATCGCTAGACAACATGAGATTCAAAAACCAAAAGGAGAAGTCACCGGAAAAATCAATCCAAGGTACACCGATGACCATCGCACATTTTTTCCTATCACTGGGGTTTTTCAGAGCCGATTTACTCAAGGGACCATCAGGATGGACTCCCCGTTTAGTGATTTCAACAAAACGACAGATGCAAATCTGAGAATGACGTTGATCGTCTCTAAGGTCAGAACCGAGACTCACAATGAAGGACAGGAGAAACAACACCGAGACAGCGAGATTGAAGGCTGGGCGACACTCCCTCCGGCAAAACCTCCATGGCCAAAGGTAGAAATCGCAGTGGGGAGAGGCGAACGACGGCGAAACCAACAAGGTAAGCCGCGAGCGGCAGCGAAACCCCCATGACAGAGAAAAGAAGCTACTGCTAGAAGGAGGAACCGGTGGCATCCTCATAAGAAGCGACTTCTGCGATGGAATCTTGGGATAAGCACCACCCGCACTCTATTGCCGTCTTTAGTTAGAGAGGTGAAGAATTCGATCATGGCAGCAGAGGTGGTTTGGGTCACGATTTGGGTTTGGATTGCTGGAGAGGAGAGGAAAGGAATTGGACCAATGGCTCAAATTCAAACGTGGTTCGGTTTGGTTAGATCCCTGACTATGGGTCGATCTTTGTTGTTAGCCTAGAGAGTTAAAGGAGAGAAGCAGGTCTTTAGAAGTCCATTTAACAAAAACAAAATGCAACCCACGTACCTGAGTCACAGGCTGAAGCTTCACGATTCAAGTTATGGACGCATTACAAATTGTAATTTCAAGCCAATCATGTCAATTGGGTTAGTTGCTGCTCAACTAGGGGCCCAGTGTTTACAGCTTCACATACGGCCCATACAGGGATTAAAATGGGCAAAAAGACCCAGCCCAAACTGTAAGATCGGGGAAGCAAAGGCCCAAAGCCCACACAACTATTTTACTAAGCCTACCAAGAAGGGGCATTTGCAAAAATTAATTGTTTATTCTTCTTCCTTACTCATCATTATGCTCAAGGATGTGGTGCTACACCAAGGGAAGCCGCAAGTGGTGTTGCTGGTGGAGACCTCAGCGCCAACGACGGAGGAGTGGCTTCTTGCCTCTGGCAGACCAGCTCGCGCTGGAGAGTCTTCTATGGTTGCATAGACACTTGACTTGGCAGCACTGGTATCGAATTGTTCTCGCAGTTAGTACTCAATGGGCAGTTTTCATGGGCAAGGAACAGAAATCTTCAAAATATTATGAGATCCCTGCTGGTAAAGTTATTCTTACCATCCCACGGAGGCCCGGTTTGCGTTCTTAGAAGGTGGCAAGACGTTTTTCGGTCGTAACCCTCTTGCCCAACACTTTCTCAGTCATTTTCGCCATCTCAATCTCTCCTTCTGGCGGCTCAACTATACCGGTGTTTCCTTCACTCTCACAACCTCATTCTCTTCTTTGAATGCTGGATATAAAACTAAGGTTCTGGTGTCTTGGGAGCTCAAAAAGACAGCCGGTAAGGATCGAGCTCCAACAGACTGTACCAAGCCATGGTTGCCGAAAATTTCGGAAGCAGGGGATCAAATTAGAGTGTGGTTTCTCACCTTTGTAGTGGGCTTGCATGATTGTGTCCTAGATAGAACAATTGATGGAATTTGAGTCTCTTCTCCTCGCTTAGTTGGTATGACAGAAAAGGTGAATTTTGCTCTCTATCTTACCGTAAGGTTTGATGATGTTATTAAAGCCAAGAAGCAGGCTGCGAAGGACTGGATTCGTGAAGAGAACAAATTCAGGGCTTTGCTTGCCTTCAAGAAACTGAAGGCACAGGAGGAATTATGGAAGCAAGTTGATAAGTGGGTGATTAATGGGAAACAACAGTTGGCAGACATTGCACTCGCCAACAAGCAGAAGATTGCATTTGCGAGCTTGAAGGCCGGCATTAATGTTTTTAGGTCTATACAGAGTGCAATCAATTTGGAGGGTCTTAAAAAACTGATGAATGGTACAAATGAAGCTACAGCTTATCAAGATGAAGTAAATGTGATATTAAGGGAGAAACTAGCTGCAGAAGATGATGGAAGTAGAGTCCTATTCTGATGGCAAACTCGATGGTATGATCATGTGTCAGAGGCTTTACAGAAATTCTTGGGAAAGAAAAATGTGCTGGACCTTATAAATTTTGGGGGTTCACGTGGAGGTTCCTATGCTAGGATTCGACCAGATCACAGGGCAATTGGAACAATAATAAAGACAACTATGGTGGGGCAGTTCCAGATTAGAGATATGACATATGCAGATTGCATAAGTTGTAATGAAGGTATTGTTCTATTTGTTTTGGTTACATTGGGAACTTCAGTCTCCTACTCTACAGTGACATATGGTGCTTTCGATGGGTTCTTGTTATCAACTTATTTTGAGATAAGTATAATACTAATTTTGTTTGTGCTGTGGGGAAAGTACCTGGGAATTCTTGCCATGGACAAAACATCCGCTGCTATCAAGGAGTTGGTAGACTTTGCACTAGCAATGGCTCAATTGCTTGTCAAAGATGCAAGTGGGACATGTGGTCAAGAAAGGGAGATGGTTGCCTTGCTAATTCAAGTGGATGACACATTAAAATTTCTTCCCGGTTCCAAGGTTCTAGTTGGTGCATTTGTGTGGGTCTCAAGATATGTTGCTGTGAGTATAGTAATTGGAAAATCTGATCCTCTATCCTTGGTTATTGGTGGCCCAATGAATTTTCATGGAGCTCTACATGCACAGACCATGCCCTGCTTGGCTATACTTTTGAGGTGTTGTTTGCTTTATCCTTCAATGGCGCTTATGGTGGTTGTTTCAATACTGAATTGGGGGATGTTACATCTGAACCTTGAGGACAAGGTTCTCTCATAAGGGGTCGGCAATGTTACGATCCTATTTAAAGGTAGACCCATCGAGGGAGGTAATTGTAAGGAAATGATGGGGTGAAATGTTATAGTGGTAATCAGGTCATGGACGGTACATATTAGAGGGCAGAATGGGCATAACAATGGGATAGTAGCCGTAACTATAAATGTAAGTGTAGCAAGTAATTGAGGGGGAGGAAGAATATTGTTCTTGTCTCTTGTCTCTAGCTCTCGTTTATGTGCTCTTCTTCTTCCCCAACCCTGTTTTCATTCTGAAATCTGTCCCTAACCCTCTTAATTTCTTCTTTTCTCTAAGCTTCAGATACGGGATCGTATCACATATCATGTCTCTCATAGCAATAGACAAGAACAAACTCTCGGAAATTTAGCAGGAGTTTTCTCGTTTCATTAAAAATCACAATGGCCAGTGGCCAGAATTCTCCCACGATCTATCCAAGCCCTAAATATTCAGTTATTCCCTTATCACATATGCTCAAATGACCACCTATACAGATATTGATATTGGGTTGTAAGACTGATTAGGCGTACAAGTGTGTCCAAAGGGAAAACACTAAACAAGGGTTTTGTAGAAGCATAAAGCAGACAACCATGCATTTAAAACATGATAAACCAAAAGGTAAAAGACTGTTTACTCCCCTCTTAGTTAGACTAATGACATATATATATCATAGTTAGACGCCTAGGCGTCGCTTAATCGTCGCCTCGGCGTCTGGGTTCCTTCGGAGCGCCTCAAATTGGCGTCACCTTATTTTTAGGCAATAAGGCGTCTGCTTTTTTTTCTTTCTTTTTTAAATCACGAGAAAGATGCCTAATCGAAGGCATATATTGAAATACTTATTAGATTCCAATTGTAAAGTATCTATTGTTTGAACCTATATGCATATGTATAATGACGCTACATGTGATCAAATGTTAAAATAAAAATAAAAACAAACAAAATTGAAAGAGATTAAGTTCTTGACTCAAGTCTTACACTCTCACTCTCACTCTAATCCCTAATCTCTAACTCTCTTCTTCTCTTCCATTCCCGCAGCGACACTCCGGCAAGTAGTGGTCAGTGACAAGCAACTTCTTCTCTTCCTTTTTTCTTGTGACTTTTTATTTAGGACCTATTATGTGTGGTTTGTAGTATGTTGAATGACTTAAGGTAGTCTGATATTAGTTTTTTTATTATATAAGATATGATAGATTTAAAGTGAATGAGATGTACACTAAAAATTTCACTTTAAACGCCTCAACCGCCTCAAAAGCGCCTCGGAGGACGCCTCGTCGACTCATCGCCTCAATTAGCCTAAACCGCCGCCGCGGCGCGGCGCGAGAAAAAAAAAAAAAAAAAAAAAAAAAAAAAAAAAATATATATATATATGTCGCCGTGACAACTATTATATATATATATATATATTCTCACATAATGTTGTATATCATTTCAGTATTGCATCCAACCATGTAGGTCTCAAAAAGAGTTGAAATCTAGTTGAGAGTAAACAGAAATGCATTCCTTGGCCCAAAAGGAAATGCAGAAAGCATCCTGCTTTGCAATGCAACTTCCAAAGCGCGCTTGGCCATAAGTCTCGGTTGGCTCGATGTGAGTATGCGGGAGCCCTATAGGCCTTGTGTTTTGCGTCTGTTTATTTCAGATATATTAGTTAAAATACTCTTAGAGCATTAGGCATATTTTGCATCTTAGTATAGGTTTGCATAGTTCGATCCAGCGAACTTTAAACCTTCTGGATTACATATCTAAAACTAAAATGTTATGGTATCAGAGCCGTTACTTTCTCTGTGACTGTGTAAAAGTAGGATTGCATCGCATAATTACGACATGAAACAAGCCCTCAATTTAAGCAATGTATTTCGTTTATCAGATGTTTTTTATGCTTATAGATAGATTAACCATTTATGGTGATTTCAGTTTACAATTAAGTTTTATGAAAGATTACTACAAGTCTTTCGTCAAATTCATTGTTTACATTGAAGATTCAGACTTACATGTACTTCCTAAAGAAGTAAAAGATCTATCTTCCAAAAATGCATGGATAATTACCAAAATGTGCATTTTGATTTAGATCCGTATGTAAAAAGATATATGGAGGCTCGGTGGAAATATACTTTACGCACGCCTGAAAGTAGATTAGGTCAATTATTTCATCAAAATGATTGATTATATTATCCATCTTTTGATAACAATGATTAAGCATATTCTTGCTTTAGAGATTATTGAAGATATCAGAATTTCTGATTATAATTTTGAAGGTTTTGTTGAAGATATAGAAGAACAATATAGTTTTTCTGATACCTATAACTCTGAAGACTATTATAACGCAGATGTAAAAGATTATCTAGATGATGAGTGGTATTACTAATCTAAAAAGAATAGAACACCTAAATCTCGAGATTTCAGATACTATAGGACAAACTGTCTTTACTATAGACAGATATAAGCTTTGTTGTTATTTTGGGTCTATACATTTTAGACACAAACTACACATGAAAGATTCTGATAATATATGTGAAGTACTTAACTCATTAATAGACTTGATTATCAATCTAAGTTTAAGTCTCGAAGATAATTGGGGTAAGATTCAAAACACAATAGATAAAATAGCTGATATCATAGGAGATAAAAATAAAATATTAAAACAGATAAACCAAACCCTTGATTTGGAGAAAGATAATACACAGATTCTTAAAAATGTAGATTACATAAATCATAAGATTGAAGATTATAGAAAAATAATCTTAAACCTTGATTTATCAAAGATTCCTTCTAAGAATGAAATAAGAGAATTGATCCACCAACTAAGATTAAGAGAACCTAAAGATATAGAAAGGCAAACTTTAGCAAATCTAGAAAACCTAGAAGCTAAAGCCCAAAAAATGAGCCTCCAAAGGCAGCAAGAATCTGAAGAGTTCAGGAAGAGAATGTCTTTGATAGATACAAAAATAGATAACCTTGAAAAGTTAACCAAAAGATTATTTGGAATATGAGCCTTTCTTCCAGCATAGATTATCTGAGAGTTAAAGAAAGATTGAAAGAATTTTATTGGGGAGACCTACCTGAAGAAAATGTAGGTATAACCAAATTCAAAGCAGTAGGGGTTCCAGATACAATTATCATAGTTCAAAATAACATTGAACTAGAAATGCTAAAGATCATCATAGAAAAGCTTGATAGGATAGAATCCAAGATTAGTCAACCAGGTACTGTTTCAAGTGCTGAAATTGAAAATTTAAATGCATCCTTGGACAGATTAAGAGTTACTGAAAATGGTAAAAAACCTAAAGGAGACTTTATTAAGTATTCTTAAGATAAAACTTTCAGATTTGGCCCATATTTCTCAAAATGAGTATTAGACCATTCACTGGAAGGTCCAATTCTGTAACCAAATCAAGTGGATATGAATCAAGTGGTTCAAACGATTCTGAGTCTACCATAGGAAGAATCTTCAGGAGATTTAAGCCTTCTAGTAGTCAGAATCTTGCACTAGAAGAAATAATAGATATAGATCAAAATATTCAAAGCTTTAGAAATAACTGATTAAGTTTATTAAAACTAGAAGAGTTGTATGCATGTAATGGTTTCCTTAAGGACACCGGCTTAGTAAGAGCTTATCAAGAACATCCTATGAAAGTCACAGTAAGAAAAGTAAGTGTGATCCAGGTCTTGTCAGATGAAACCTTGGGAAAGTTAAGATTGCACAAAAAGATGAATTTGTTACACCTTGGTGTTATCGTAATAGGCATTAAGGGACTAACAAGAAAAAATTTGGGCACAAAAGTTTTAGTAGCCCTGACAGATGATGGGTGGCAAAATCCCACAGAATCCATCATAGCAGTTACTGAAGTAGATATGAATAACAATATAGGATTGTTCTATATATTGCCCCAGATTTTATGAAAAATATAAAAGATGCCTGTCAAATAAGACTAAAAATTATGACAAAAGGTTATGAGAGTTATGTTGGACATAACCTTTTGGTTTGTGTAGGATTTATGGGAAAAACCTCTAATAATTCTACAATTAAGTTTAATGTCCAGATAGACGATGTTATCCAAGGAATAGCATCAAAACATATAGCTTTACAAAAACCAGCCATAATTGATCCAATAAAATTGGCAGGATTAGAATGGGATGTTACATAACTCATCCACCAAAAGGATAACAAGATAATCACTCCAACGGAGAATACCTTATACCAAGATTCACAAAGAAACACTTTACTTAGGTTCCATAATTATTTGGAAACCCAACAAAGGGTATCCACAGATACAAGAGATGAAGATAGTAACAGCATCAGATCATAATTTGAGTAAGATTAGATGAACAGAGAAACAAAGAACCTATGTGAGATAAGAGAAAGAGCTATAAAAAGAGGAGATGAAAGGATAAGATTAATGGCTGAAGAAGTCCTCAAAGGAAGAGGAATTATATTTGAACAAGAAAGATATAATGAAGCTGCAAAATTAGATGATGAATCTTCTGAAAAGGATGAAATTCGATCGGTTCCTGAGTCTACAAGCTCTAGCATCAAAATTAGAATGGATAGGCAAGAAGTGGACATGAACCAGATTCCATCAGATTTGGAAGACATCGGAGAAGAATTAGATAAGGATAACCATATAGGGATGAACCTACAGGGTGCTCCATATGATCCCAATAGACCATATGGACCAAATAATTCAGATATGAGATTTGGAGATAGACCCATGTAAAAGATAGAAAAATTGGATTATGATCTCGAAAAAATAGGATCAGGAGATATGATTAGGCCCCGAGGAAGAGAAATGCCTGTAGAACCTCCAATTAGATTAGGATTAGATTATATCACAGGAACAGGAAGGTTACTAAACCTAGGACATCATGATCCTCAAAGATGGGACAGTGTCATAGATGTTTGGAAGCAGAATGTCATTAACGAATTCTTTAAAGACACTCGTAATTGGACAGCAGAAGAGATGTATAGATATTTGGAAACCTTTTTGGGAGAATCCATGAAAGCTAATTGGGAAAGATTTAAGAGTGAATACCCACAAGTATTTACTGGACTTGTAAACCTGGGAGTAAACCCTTATAATTTTACAAGTTACATCCACATGATGTGTACAGGAAAAGATCCCAACAGTGCACAAACTAAGATTCAAGCTATGGCTTTAACTAACCTTGAACAGTTAAGCCTCCAAAGCTATAGATATATAAAGCCATTTCTTAAGTTGTATTACTACTACACGAGTATAAGTGGTAATATTTTTACTAAATAAATAATGGATAAGTTATTCAAAAAACTACCAGGACCCCTTGGAACAAAGATTAAAGATAGTTGGACTCCAGTAGATAACAAGCCAGCTAAAGAAAATGTATGTATAAGAATTACACATATTATTACAAAGCTCGTGGAGGAATGTACTTTCATACAAATACAAAGACAGTTTCAAAGTACAGACTTTGGATTCTGCAAAGACATCTTCACCACTCAGGCGTTTGGTGAAAGAAATCAAGATATTAAACCTAGAAGAAAACCCAGATACATCCAAGCTCCTAGGAGACCACAAATAAGTTATTATGAAAAACCTAAACGAAGATATTACCAAGATAAGAGAAATTGGTATTTAAGAAAATCTAATAGAAGAAAACCTTTTCTAGATCCCCAAAGACATGCAAGAAGATATAATCCCAACAGAAACTATAAAACCAAACTAGCATGTTATAATTGCGGAGATACTTGACATTTGGTCAAAGAATGTCCTAAGTTAGTTAATACAAATAGCAAGAGAGCAATGGTAGTACAAAATACCAATGAATGTTTAATTGCCGTAGAATAAGAGATGTCAGACCAAGAATCTGTTTATAGTGTTGTATTAGTAGAAATACCTGATACCCAGGAAGAAGATATTGAACCATATCCAAACTTGATTAACCAACTTGTTAATCCCACAGAGTTACATATTCGAATGAACAAGATACAATGTGAAAATGATAAGCATCTCTGGAAACACAAAGGTGGTAGATACCACGTAGCTTGTTCAGGTTGTAAAAAATACCAAGGATTAGATTTAGGATACCAATGCAGAAATTGCCTTAACGAAATATGCAAATTTTGTATAGATAATTCTGTAATTCTTATTGAAGAAAGGAAAAATAGAATTACTATTCCAGAATTACAAGAAAAAAGAGATTCTACAAGATTAGAATTGGTACAAGATGAATTAGCAATTATCAATGCAAAAATTGATAAAGATCCAGATCCAGATATACGATGGTTTTCTGAGGTCGCATTACACCCCAGAAAAGCTACAAAGTATAGTTTAGGATATCACATATGCATCCCATATGATTGTATTCTTGAGCCTCATAAGATAACCATCATTGACACATTTGTTACTTACACCATAAGTAATAAATTTGGCATGATAATTAAGGATAGATCTTATTATGCCTCGTAAGGAGTTCAAATTCTTGGAGGAGTTTTAGATGCGGATTATACAGACCCTATAAAGATTTGTATGATGAATTATAGTGATCAAGAAATATCTGTCACTAAAGGTGAAAAGTTGCCCAAGCCATAATTATACCTAATTATGGTATTGGACCTGAGGTTATACGAAGAGGAGGTTTTGGTTCTACTAATCAACCAAGCCCTTCAGCACAAATTCCTAGTGAAATACAGATCCCTCTTTGCCAAACAAAAGAAAATCTAAAATCAATAGAAGTAGAATGCCAAGTTAAAGTTGGAACTAAAATAGTTTCCTTAATCGGAATAATAGATACAGGGTGTACAGTAAGTACACTGAACCCTAAATGGTTCGATGAACCTCAATTTCTAGTAGATATTCCTCCTATTATTAGTAGAGGAATAGATGGCATACCCCATACTACAGATAAGATGTTGAAAAACCCGTTGATTAGTTTCAAAACTAATTGCGGACAAAGCCAATGGTTTCAGATGGGCCAAGTCTGTCCAAGACCCACTCACCTCTTGATTGGACTTAATTTTATCTTAAGTTTCCATGGTGCTCTCCAAATTAACAAGCACCATGTTCAGATCAATAGGCAGAGTGTTATGATTCCTACTTTGCCTTATTCAGACCCTCAGAGTTGCGAGCGAACCGTGGTGGATAAGGTAAAGGTACCTCCCAACTGTAAATGCAAAATCCCTGGTTCTTGTAAAATTGCTTCAGATATAGAGGAAGATGAAAATTTCGAATTTAGAATAGAACAAGAATTACTTGAGGAAGAATATGAGTTTGATTCTTGTTATGAGATAGACCAAGACTACCTAGATTTTAGAAGATTTGAATCTAATTTCCATGAGCTCACGATACAGAAAGTTTTAGAAAAATTAGAAACATCAAAGATTATACAAGATAAAAACCCATTAGAATATTGGCATATAGATAAGCCAATAATTGAGTTAAAAATTAAGAACCAAGATATGAGAATTGTTACAGGAAACCCTAAGTACAATTCTAAAGATGATGAAGAATTTGACAAGCACCTTAAGGAGCTTAAAGAACTTGGATTGAAACAAGATTCTAACAGCCCTCACAGATCAGCTGCTTTTATAGTAATTAAGGAGTCAGAAAAGAAGAGAGGAAAAAGTAGAATGGTGATAAACTACAAAAGATTGAACGACAATACCGAGGATGATGCATACAACATCCCCATGAGAGATTTCCTTGTCTCATTAATAGACAGAGCAAAGATATTCAGCAAGTCCGATCTTAAACCTAGATTCCACCAGATAAAAGTCCACAAAGATTCGATTCCATGGACTGCTTTCACAACAAGCAGAGGACATTATGAATGGAATGTAATGCCCTTTGGACTAAAGAATGCTCCTTCTGTATTCCAGCGCAGAATGGATCAGATATTTTTAGACTATAAAGAATTTATTGCAGTCAATATAGATGACATTCTAGTCTATAGTAAAAATGAGAAACAGCCTGTTGAGCATCTGCTCACAGCCTTCGAATTATTTGTTAAACATGGATTAGTTATCTCTAAAAGGAAATTAGAAATAGCTAAAGAACAGATTAATTTTTTAGGACTTGTCTTAGGAAAAGATCTGATATCCTTACAAGATCATATTTCGAGAAAAATCTTGGAATTCCCAGATATTCTCGAAGGAACAACCCAGATTAAATCTTTTGTTGGTCTAGTCAATCAAGCTAGAAATTTTATAAAAGATTTGGGAAAAATCTTAGGCCCTCTCTATGCCAAGACTTCCCCGAAAGCTGAAAAAAGATTTAATCAGCAAGATATTAAGTTAGTTCAAAGAATTAAACAATATTGATCTCCACTATTAAACCCATAAGATATCCGAAAGATAATTACTATCACATTGTTGAAACAGATGGTTCACAAGAAGGATGGGGAGCTAAACTCAAAATCAGACCAAATGAGTACTCGCCTAAATCCAGTGAAGAAGAAGTCTACAGATATGCTCTTGGTTTACACCAGAACAAAAATTTAGCTGCAATAGATTTTGAAGTTGAATCTGTTATCAAAGGATTAGAAGCCTTTGAACTTTTTCTTCAAAACAAAAAGATTCTTCTTAGAACTGACTGCCAAGCTATAGTCAAGTTCTATAAAAATTTAAATGAAAAAAAGATTTCCCAAAGAAGATGGTTGATTTTTAGAGATACCATTATTAACAAAGGTTTTGATATTACTTTTGAACATATTAATGGTAAAGATAATTTCCTTGCAGATGGATTATCTAGATCCTTATTTGGAAAATGATTTGCAGGAATTAAATATGGCTGATTCTCAGCCCAGAGATCTCAAAGATACGGCTGAATCCCAGTTAAAAGATACTTCTATTGAAGAGATTATTGCTTCAGTGGTTAATTCCCAAAGCAGCAAAAATAAAGTCCCACATAAAGGAAGTGCTAACTTGAAAAAGAAGCACATACCTAAAAAGATTATGTATGGTCAGAGATACCTCTATACCATAGATGAAAGATTTCAGTTTAAGGCTTTGCTTGAAGTTGAAGAACAAGATAAAACAATCTTAGATAATTTATGGATTTCTCATCACCAGAGTATCCATGATCCAGCAGATAAAAGCAAACGTGATTATTTCAGTTCAGTCATGAATTGCTTAAACTACCAAATGAATATGGCTTACTCCAAGTCAAAATCAAGTTACCGATATTACGTTGTGTTTAAGGGAAAACTTCCTGGAATTTATACACAATGGTTAGATGTCACTACTTGTATCAAAAATTTTGACAAGGCTTTGTACAAAGGCTATGTTGATCTTTCTGAAGCTTTGAAAGACGCCAGGAAAACTCTTGGTATCAATTTCTACAAAGATCCAAAGATCGAGAAAGTCGATCAGAAAGATTTCAAAGGAGCACTTATGGCATGTGATGAGAGTTCTGTCACAAAGATGGAAATCCAAGATCTCACTGAAAAATGTGAGATAAACAGGGTGTCTGCATTACGCCTTGTTGAAGAAGTTAATAGCTTAAGGCTTGCAAATCGCAAGCTTGAAAGTGAAAAAGAAGATTTAACAGCCCATTTACTTCGTGCCAAAGATCTCTTAGGCATGAATGAATCTGAGATCTTTACTTCCTTCCTCAACAAACATGAGAAAAAGACAAATGAAGCCTTTAAAGATAAATCCTCTTCAGACAAACCAGTTGTTGAAGTTCTTGAATCACCTATCCAACAATATATCAGAGCAATTTATAAGATGATGGTGAAGCTTAAAGAACTCGTGGCAACGGAAGATGGTGGACCCAGTTCATCCAAATCAGATGACTCGTAGAAGATTCTCCAGAAGAGATAGATACACCAAAAGATCCCGAAGAATGTTTATTTCCCCGGAATTTGAAGGTTTGCTCCTACCAAGATGGGTAAATAGATATGCTCAGATAATTGGGCGAAAGTTCAAGAAACACAAAAAGGTCAGTTGTTTCCTCAAAAAATATGAGAAACACCATGAAGATAGAATGTTTACAAGGTCAAAAAGAATAGCTCATGCCCATATTATGGATATAATAGAAGATGAACCTATCAGGTTTAACCATACCATAAGGGAAGTCATTGAGCTCGCCTTAGATGGATTTGAAGTTGGGACAATTATTGTCTAAAAGATGTTCTGACGCAATGCTAACGCAAAGATACTGCTGACGTCACACAATCTAGAAAAAAGATAAGATATCTGTATGGACGAATCATTCGTCCAGGATAAGATTTCCTTTTGCTTTTATCTTTTATTAAGCTATTTTCTATAAGGTTTGGATTTCGTTCCCTATATAAGGAACGACGGTTTTATGTAAAAAGGGGGGTAGAAGTAAGCAAGTAAAGAGAGAGAGAAGAAGTTTGTAAGAGAAGAAGCTCTGTAAAGAAATAAGGTTATGTTTGTAATGAAAGTTTCTTCAATATTGCACTAATCTTGAGAAGGTCCAAGCGTAGGAAGACTGAGTCTTCTTCTGTAAGTCTCTTTTCTTTATTCTTTTAAGATATGGGCTTGTAGTAGTGAAGTAATTATGTATTTCATGTCATCTGCATGCATATTCGAGGTGGATAACCGTGGAACATGCCTAAAGTCGTGCCTCTGTTCTTGGTGACGGCCACCACTGCATACATGTAGGAGCATATGCATATTCCATTAATAATCCCAGATGAGTAGTTTCAGTAATAACCGAAACTAGATGTATGCGCATTGAGTACAGGTTGGAAGAGACCCAACTCCAGTGCTGTCTAGAATTGGTGAAAGACTGTTACGAAAGCTGATGTTAAATAATCCTAAGAATTATTCAGAAGTTCAGATGGCTGTTTATAACCCCGTGGAATAGTCGGTGAGGTGCATGACGGTATGAAAGTCTGTTTAAATCTTAAAGAATGAGTAGAGTTAAAGGACCCTATCTGATAAAGTCAGGGGATAAGGCTATGACAGTCAAAGACTGGGTAAAGGCCTTAGCAGAGCCGTGAAGGGCAGTAAGTGTAAGCTCCGTTGTGCGGCAAGGTTGCAGAGGTGCCAGATGAGTCTGTTAATTCAAGCCTCTTTTGACCTAAAGAGACAAAGACCATTGATTTGGTTGGGTTACTCCTCGAAAATAGTCATAGCCTATTCCCCTGACTTTATTAGATAGGGTCCTTTAACTCTACCCATTCTTTAAGATTTAAACAGACTTTCAGACCGTCAAGCACCTCACCGACTATTCCACGGGGTTATAAACAGCCATCTGAACTTCTGAATCTGATGGAATCTGGTTCATGTCCACTTCTTGCCTATCCATTCTAATTTTGATACTAGAGCTTGTAGGCTCAAGAACCGATCGTATTTCATCCTTTTCAGAAGATTCATCATCTAATTTTGCAGCTTCATTATATCTTTTTTGTTCAAATATAATTCCTCTTCCTTTGAGGACTTCTTCAACCATTAATCTTATCTTTTCATCTCCTCTTTTTATAGCTCTTTCTCTTATCTCATATAGGTTCTTTGTTTCTCTGTTCATCTAATCTTACTCAAATTATGATCTGATGCTGTTACTATCTTCATCTCTTGTATCTGTGGATACCCTTTGTTGGGTTTCCAAATAATTATGGAACCTAAGTAAAGTGTTTCCTTGTGAATCTTGGTATAAGGTATTCTTCGTTGGAGTGATTACCTTGTTATCCTTTTGGTGGATGAGTTATGTAACATCCCATTCTAATCCTGCCAATTTTATTGGATCAATTATGGCTGGTTTTTGTAAAGCTATATGTTTTGATGCTATTCCTTGGATAACATCATCTATCTGGACATTAAACTTAATTGTAGAATTATTAGAGGTTTTTCCCATAAATCCTACACAAACCAAAAGGTTATGTCCAACATAACTCTCATAACCTTTTGTCATAATTTTTAGTCTTATTTGACAGGCATCTTTTATATTTTTCATAAAATCCTGGGCAATATAGAACAATCCTATATTGTTATTCATACCTACTTCAGTAACTGCTATGATGGATTCTGTGGGATTTTGCCACCCATCATCTGTCAGGGCTACTAAAACTTTTGTGCCCAAATTTTTTCTTGTTAGTCCCTTAATGCCTATTACGATTACACCAAGGTGTAATAGATTCATCTTTTTGTGCAATATTAACTTTCCCAAGGTTTCATCTGACAAGACCTGGATCACACCTACATCTCTTCTTGTGACTTTCATAGGATGTTCTTAATAAGCTCTTACTAAGCCGGTGTCCTTAAGGAAACCATTATGTGCATACAACTCTTCTGGTTTTCATAAACTTAATCTGTTATTTCTAAAGCTTTGAATATTTTGATCTATATCTATTATTTCTTCTAGTGTAAGATTCTAACTACTAGAAGGCTTAAATCTCCTGAAGATTCTTCCTACGGTAGACTCAGAATCGTTTGAACCACTTGATTTATATCCACCTGATTTGGTTACAGAATTGGACCTTCCAGTGAATGGTCTAATACTCATTTTGAGAAATATGGGCCAAATCTGAAAGTTTTATCTTAAGAATACTTAATAAAGTCTCCTTTAGGTTTTTTACCATTTTCAGTAACTCTTAATCTGTCCAAGGATGCATTTAAATTTTCAATTTCAGCACTTCAGACGGGACTAATCTTGGATTCTATCCTATCAAGCTTCTATGATGATCTTTAGCATTTCCAGTTCAATGTATTTTGAACATGATAACCGATCGAACCCCACGCTTGAATTTGGTTATACCTACATTTTCGGTAGGTCTCCCAATAAAATTCTTTCAATCTTTCTTTAACTCTCGGATAATCTACGGAAGAAAGGCTCATATTCCAAATAATCTTTTGGTTAACTTTCAAGGTTATCTATTTTTTATCTATCAAAGACATTCTCTTCCTAAACTCTTGATTCTCGCTGCCTTTGGAGGCTCATTTTTTGAGCCAGCCTTAGGTTTTCAGATTTGCTAAAGTTTGTCTTTCTATATCTTTAGGTTCTCTTAATCTTAGTTGGTAGATCAATTCTCTTATTTCATTCTTAGAAAGAATCTTTGATAAATCAAGGTTTAAGATTATTTTTCTATAATCTTCAATCTTATGATTTATGTAATCTACATTTTTAAGAATCTGTGTATTATCTTTCTCCAAATCAAGGGTTTGGTTTATCTGTTTTAATATTTTATTTTTATCTCCTATGATATCAGCTATTTTATTTATTGTGTTTTGAATCTTACCCCAATTATCTTCGAGACTTAAACTTAGACTGATAATCAAGTCTATTAATGAGTTAAGTACTTCACATATATTATCAGAATCTTTCATGAGTAGTTTGTGTCTAAAATGTATAGACCCAAAATAACAACAAAGCTTATATCTGTCTATAGTAAAGACAGTTTGTCCTATAGTATCTGAAATCTCGAGATTTAGGTATTCTATTCTTTTTAGATCAGTCATACCACTCATCATCTAGATAATCTTCTACATCTGCGTTATAATAGTCTTCAGAGTTATAGGTATCAGAAAAACTATATTGTTCTTCTATATCTTCAACAAAACCTTCAGAATTATAATCAGAAATTTTGATATCTTCAATAATCTTTAAAGCAAGAATATGCTTAATCATTGTTATCAAAACAAGGATAATATAATCAATCATTTTGATGAAATATTGACCTAATCTACTTTCAGACGTGCGTAAAGTATATTTCCACCCAGCCTCCATATATCTTTTTACATACGGATCTAAATCAAAATGCACATTTTGGTAATTATCTATGCATTTTTGGAAGATAAGATCTTTTACTTCTTTAGGAAGTACATGTAAGTCTGAATCTTCAGTGTAAACAATGAATCTGACGAAAGACCGGTAGTAATCTTTCATAAAACTTAATTGTAAACTGAAATCACCATAAATGGCTAATCTATCTATAAGCATAAAAAACATCTGATAAACGAAATACATTGCTTAAATTGAGGGCTTGTTTCATATCGTAATTATGCGATGCAATCCTACTTTTACACAGTCACAGAGAAAGTAACGGCTCTAATACCATAACATTTTAGTTTTAGATATATATATATATACACACACATATTTATGCATACATATTAGACTAATAACAACTACATACCGTTACTTTTCAATGTCAAGGGCTAGGAAATGATACTTTTACCCATTATCAATGTTAAACATATACCCCTTTACTTAGAAGGCAAAAATACCCCTCAATATAGTATTTTCTAAAAGATTAAAATACCCTTTAAGTTGATCTTTCCCATCCCTAACCTTGTAGAAGATGGTGAAGGAATACTCCATCACGCATATTCTTCCTTTTTCCAAGACGAGAAAAAATTCCAATAAAAGTGGATGCTACCTATCTGATACAGGAGAAACAAAGAGACACATAATCCATAATACTCAGCAGTGTGCCGCTTTGTAACAGTCATGCAAGATCTATCTTGTGGAACTCTTTATCACGGAAAATTTCAGTGGGATTCGTAACAGTCTGTATCTTGAAATGAATTCCTCTGAGAAGAAAACATTCAGAAGAAATGAATCTCAGAACAATAACCACAATGGAGACTTTAAAATTACACAAGATCTCAGAGAAAAATTGGATCCAACTAAACCAACAAGGGATCTTGGTTTACAAAGAATTTCCAAAGTCCAACCATAATCATTCATCAGATCATACATTCATAATCTGACCCACAGATTTTTCAATCTAATCAAATAATCAGTATAATTTTGAGTTTTCGACTAATGTGAAATTACGGATCTGCGTTAGCTTCTAGGGTTTCCATTGATTCCAGCCAATCTAACACAAAACCAAATTCACTAAACCTAATAAAAGACTCAGATTCTGAGTTCAATAGTCATGGAACCATACAACTGGCAAATCCACTAGTTCTTTTCCTAGCTCATAACACTTCTGCTTCTTAAGCATCCTTGTCTGAGCCTCATCTCAGAAATTGTAATCATAGCACGAGAACTCACGAGGTCTCAGTGAGATCTCGGTTTTCTCAAAGGTCGATGCAAAACCAGAAAATTACCCCAACTCTACCTAGATCTCTGTTCAACAAATCAGTTGAGTTTTGCCCCATTTTACATATTTTTGGTCAAGTTGAGACGAGATTCCTATCTCGCCACAGCTCAATCTCACAGTTCTTGGTCTCCTCTCCCAAAAGCAGTTTCCTACCTTCATTTTTGTTGGTTTTTTGCCAGAATCTCGCTGGATTTTCACCTGCAACCAGGGTATGAAAAATCGTTCAAATATTTCGGTGTATCAGCACTTGGTGACCTAAAACGAAAAACCGTCACCTCCTTAAGGTGACCTATGCCCTTATGTTCCATATGCATGTGCCTAAACAATATTAGTGTGATGGGGTGTTGAATGCTTGTCATCTCATTAACAGGATGCCCACTTCTGTGCTCTCTAATAAAACTCCTTTTTCCAATGAGTCTCCACCTTCTCCCCATTTTTCGTACAACCTATGGTGTTTGGGTGTGTTAGCTTTGTCAATAATCACTTTTTTACTAAAAAATTTTCCCTCCCCCAATCAGCAAAGTGTGTGTTCCTACGATACTCTCACACTCAAAAGGGTTACTGGTGTTATGACCTATCCATGGAACAAAATTCGAGCGATATGGTCGAAATATCGACCAAAATGTCTGCAAAATTTGAAAACGAAACAAAATTAGTGGACAAGCAAGAAAAGTGTCATGTATCGTATCGTATCGACCGACATATCGGTGGATACGACACGATATTTCGGCCCGATACTATATCGAGCCGAAACGACACCAACACAGGTTATAAAGTGTCCTGTTTCGAGCTCTTTTTCGACTTACCGTCATTTTCAGGCATATCGAGTGATATCGCTAGGCACATTTCGACCCCTTTCTGAATTTTTTTTTTATTTCTCTTGCTCTCATCCCTCTTTTCACCTAATTTCTACAACTCCATTTCATTCAAACACTAGATTTGCTCCTCCATTTGTGCTTTTTCTCAAATCTTGCAAGGTGAGTAACCAACTTCCTCATTTTTTTATTTTTGTTTTGTTTATGCCTTAAATCATCTTAGATTGCTTCCAAATTTAAGTATGTTTACTTTAGAGTGTTGATCTATGAATTTGTAGTGTCAAAATTATTTTTTTATTCTTCCTACACTATTTTTTTATTTTTCTGTTATTAAAAATTATTTAGTAAATTATATATATTGCTAAAAATGTATATGTATAGTTCATGTATGAGCTACAAATTAATGTATGTGAGAGTTGAGACACCATATTGTTGTGATGGTGTTGAATTAATTTTTTTCTGTTAATTATGTAATTTTACTGTATTTAATATATATTTAATTAATTAAAAAATATATTTAAATATTTAAAAACTAATAAATCTCTGTTTTAAATTTAAAAATAAGAGAGTATTAGTGGAAGCATGTATGCAATTTTTGGAGCATGTTGTGGATATTTTTAAGATAGTGTGTACTCTATATATTTTTAAATTATTTTTATATTAAGAAATATATATAATATATATATATATATATATATATATATTTATTTAAAAATAGGAGGTTAGAATAAGAAGAATGTATGTCATTTTTTGAGCATATTGTGGAGCTTTTCAAGATACTTAATGTGTATTTCTTGTATCAAGCACTCTCTTTCAAAGATGTCTGACATAGCTTGGCAACACGGGAGGCTACTGACAGCTCATAGAAGGAAGAGCAAGTGTAATTATTGCAAGAAACAAATAGAAGGAGATGGGGCCACTAGATTAAATGTGCATCTAGATGGTGGAAACAGGGATGTAGTAGGGTGCCCAAAGGTGCCCGTAGAGGTCAAGAGGGCAATGGCCTCATATATTAGTGGGGTAAAGCAAAAGAGGAAAGAGAAGAAAACACAGAGGGAGGAGTTCAAGGACGCATGCTCAGATGACCTTCCAGATCCCGAGGATTATAATCTGGATGAGCCAGGAGAGTATGGATGTGACCCTGATCAGAGGCCGACAGGAGGGCGATGATGATGAGTAGGGAGCAACAGAGGGTTGATGACATGAGGAGGCAACAGAGGGGTCTGGGTTGTGGGTCCTCTAGAAAGCCAATAGGTATGGGAAGCATAGGCAGCTCAAAAGTCCTTATGAGGAGTCAGAGTGTGAGGCAGGAGGTTCCTATCCCACGGGCCCCTCGAGCTTCGTCAGCACATCCTACAGATCCAAATCTTGAGATTCTTCGCAATGATCCGGCCCTATTTGCGAGGCCTGAGCATAAACAGAGAAAGTTGAAGCACTTATGACGGAGTGTGAAGGAAAAAGTGGGGATGGCTTTCTCCAAATGGGCTTATTACCATAGTATTCTAGCACATACAGCCCAGGGGCCCTACTATAGAGATATGATTGAGGAGATAAGCAAGGTTGGGAGTGGTGTACAGGGCCCCACATCATATGAGATATATAATGTCTATTTGCCTAAGCATAAAGAGGACTTAAATGAGTATATTAAGGGATTAAAGCCCATGTGGGCTCATTATGGAGTGACTGTGATGCCTGATGGTCGGACTGGTCCCACTAGACAGTCCATCATCAATTTCATGTTGAATTGTGATGGGAGGACAGTGTTCCTCAAGTCAGTAGATGCATCCAATGATAAGAAGGATGCAAAATATATTTATAAATTATTAAAGCAAGTGGTGAAGGAGGTTGGAGTGGAAAATGTGGTCCAAACCATGACTAATAATGGCTCCAACTATAGGAAAGCTAGGTTGAAGATGCAGGAGAACTCCAGGTATCTAAACATATAGTATTAATTTTCATTTTTTAAATACATATATTTACATTACATGTACACTTAATAACTTTGTATTGATGCCTTGATGGTTGGACAGATATAAGCTCTTTTGGACTCCATATGCTGCTCACCGCATTGACTTAATGTTGAAGGACATCGAAAAGGTCAAGCTTGTGAAGAAGACCATGAAGCAAGCCCGACAAGTTAGCACCTTCATCTATAACCACACATATGCATTAAGGATGATGAGGGACAAGTGTCAAGGTGAGTTAGTAAGGCCAGGCATAACCAGATTTGCTACTAATTGGATAGCACTGCAAAGCTTTGAGATTAGGAAGACTGGCCTTAGGAGCATGTTTGCATTAAAGGAGTGGTTTAGCTGGGAGGGTTCTTCATCCGTGGGAGGAAGGAGAGCACAGTTGACCATACTCGATGAGACTTTCTGGCATAATGTGAGGATAGTGGTGAAGATGCTTAAGCCTGTGGTGCATGCGTTGAGGATGGTAGATCGGCAGAGAAAACCTACTCTACCACACATATTTGCTACAATAGAGAGGATGAAGCAGCAAGTTGCTTAAGTCCACCCACACGGCAACAAGAGAGTCCTCCAAATCATCGAACTTAGATGGCAGTCTATGTTACAGCATCCACTGCATAAGGCTGGTGAGTTGTTAAGTCTAGTATTTAATTTAATTTTCATTATTGTTATCACACTATGTCACTATTAAGCATTAACTATTCCCTTTTATGACATACTTTTTTCTTACACAGCATACTATTTAAATCCCAAGTACCGTTACAAGGACAATCTTGGGATGAGGCAAGATTTTATGGATGCCATCCAAACTGTAGTGGAAAAGTTGGAACCGGATCCATCTAAACAAGCAGTCATCCTTATGGAGGTGAGATAGTGATTTGAATCATTTGATATTCACAATTCATAGTTTTATACTAATTCATTAACCTAGTAACTAGTTATTGTTTTTCTCTTTATATATTAGATAAAGGCATTTAGGGATGCCACTGGGAGCTTCGGTCGTTCTGTGGCTGTATCAGGACGGGAATCCACCCCTGGGGGTAAGTTCATTCATTTATCTCATTATATATTTTATTATTATATTCTATCTTTAATTTAGTTATTTAAGTATTAAAATGACTTGGAGTCTATGCTTGTTGCAGCTGAGTGGTCGTTACAATTTGGATGTGACTCACCCCACTTGAGTGTGATTGCAAGCAATATGCTCTCCCAAACATATTCTAGGCACTGGTTGTGAGCAAAACTGGAGCACCTTCAGCCTCATTCACTCGAAGAGGGGCAACTGATTGGGTGTGAAGCGTCTAGAGGACCTTGTCTACATACACTATAATATGAGACTAAGAGAGGATCATATTAGACAGGGGATGGACAGAGAGAGTAACAATATCGAGTGGCCGACATATTTAAGATGGATGATGATGATAACCCAGTAGCTGAATGGATCAGGGACACTGGAGAGCCATTGCTGGATGAGGAGGGAGGTCGTCCCAGTAGACAGATTGCAGAGGAGATGGGGGTTGATGTGGAGGACTTCATGGCCCAGGAGGGGAGTGCACATGCAGCACCCCTTGTCCCTTCATACCACACTCTAATGCATCCACCCAGAGTGAGGATTTGATTGTCTGGTCCGACACTGAGGATGAGGTGACTCAAGCCTTCGGCGATGACAACGATGGTGGTGATGATGGCGATGGCGGTAATGATGGAGGGATGAGGAGGGTGTTGGACCTCATGATCAAGATTCAGCTAATCTTAGGGACAAACCACCACCACCACCAGTACATAAGAGTCAAGGGTGGGGAGGACGACCACCGAGATTCACAGGCAAGAGTCAGTTCACCCACACGACATAGGATTCAAACCGTACTGGAACTGCATCTCGAGGCCAAAATGTTTCCTCTATATATTCGAGGAAGGGGAAGGGGAGACAGCACGGCTATAGCACAAAGGACACGCCATCATATGGGTCCTACCGTCCGGCTGATGCTGAGAGCTTGGTGGGATCTATGAGATCGATGAGCATTGATGATTCTAGAGATGTCCTCCACCTCCAGAGGTTCTGGATGGCATAGGACTGCAGAGTCCTCATATAATACTGTTGTGGAGAGTATTGGTTCTACTGGGTCGAGTTATGGAGCTTATGGTTATGGACCATATGGTATCCCTCCTGGCTATCAAATTCAGGGTTAGGCCTGTAAACCACTAGTGGAGCCTTATGGTTATAGAGCAACTTATGGAGCTTATGGTGTCCCTCCCACTATCACCTATCAGAGTCAACCACTGGGACCTTATTGTCAATATGGATCTTATCCTTCTGCTGACAACCAGGGTGCTCCTACATTTGTTGAGCAGATCTTCCACTCTATTCCATAGCCACCGGCCCACCACTAGCCTTTCCATATGCAGCTGAGCCAGTTCCTTATTTGGAGATTCACAACTTCCCACCATCAGGAAATCTTATGCATGTGGATGAAGCCACATATAGAGCTGCAGTTTCTTGACTACGTCGACAACTATATAGGGCGAACATCATGGGACTTATATTGTCATTTGTATGGGGTGCAGATGGAAGAGGGAGACATTGAATAGAATAGACTTGTAATTAGTAACATAGTTATTAACATTCTCACTTCTTCTCATATGTAGTGTACACTTGGAAAGTTGGATGTTACATTTTCAATGGTTTTTCTGGTAAATTAGTAGTTCTATAGTGTTTATTATGCTTGAAATAAGTAATATGCAAGAATCCAAATCAATTTGAGCCCATATGAGGCCCAAAATTCAGGTTACAAGTGTGCAGAAAAAAGTGTCCTATTTCGGTCAAAATTTCGACCAAAACATGGGAATTTCAGCCTTTTACAAGGTCGAAATTCCCATTTCGAGCGAAATTTGTTCCTTGGACCTATCACTTGCAAACAATTTGTCAATCCCAATGTGACTTTATTTGACAATACATCTTACTTTCTCCCCTCCAGTGGCCCTCAGGAAGATCCCTTTCCCAACCCCCTCCCCTTAGCCCATTCCTAATTCTTATCCCATCCCCCTTCTTCTAAAGTATATTAGTGGTGACAAGAGACGAGCATTATGGTCCACCAACTACAACTATTCTCCACCATCCTCTGACCCACCATTGTCCTCGGTTGAAGATCTTACCACCTTGCCTTCAGATGATTTATCAGTAGCTCTCCATAAAGGTAAATGCTATTGCACATTACGTTCTAATGTCGTTTACTCTATTGATCATTTTATTGTTCTCATTTACCTCCTATTAAGCAACCTTGTTGTTTCTTTTTCCACTATTACTATCCCTAATCATCACTTCATGGCTATCCAAAACACTAACTAGAAAGCTACTAAATGAATGCCCTGATTTCCCGAAACACGTCAACTTTAGTCGATTTAAAAACTGATAAGGATGTCGTCAAAAGTCATTTGGTGTTCATTATCAAGTATCAATCTAAAGAGCACCATCGAGCGGCTCAAAGCCCAATTGATTGCCAAAGGCTACACTGAAACTCATGCGGTTGTTTATTTTGAGACTTTCACTCCTGTGGCTAGATTAATTTCTATTCGTCTCATCATGTCTCTTGTTAACTTTGTTTTGCCATCACTACAGTTGGATATTAAAAAAAATGCCCTCTCATATGCCGACCTTCATGAGGAGGTTTACATGGAACAACCTCCGTAGTATGATGCTCAAGGGGAGAGAATCAACACCAAGTGTGCAAACTCATAATGCCATATGGGCTCAAACAATCTCTGAAGGCGTCGATTGAGAAATTTAGTACTACCGTCACCACTTATGATTCCACCAGTGTTACTCAGAAGTTAGATCACTTAATCTTTGTTTGCCATTATAAGGACAAGGTTGTAATTATGGTTGTATATGTAAATGATAAGAACCCAGATTCAACAAAGCAACTTGACAGTGACAATGGAAATAGTGAGAGAATTATACTTTATTAACTGGTAATCTCCTAAACTCATAATAACACAGCAGTAGGCATTCCTACAGCAACCCGAGAGCAATAGCCCTCACCCCAATATTCCCTTTCGGCAAAAACTACTCTAACCTATTACCCTCCCCAATACTTATACTAGATAGTTCCCTAAATTAACCCCTTGACAAATCTGTCCCCAAATCTCTCTCATTCAGTAGTAAATATTCTACAATATTTTGCCTGTCCCAAAATCTCTCTTATTCAAAAGTAAATATTCTGTAATATTCTACAAATCATTCGTAATATTCTGTCTGTCCCCAAATCCCTCTTATTCAATAGTAAATATTCTGCAATATTCTGCAAATCATTCTCCATTCAGCAACCTCCTTCCCAGGACCAGATCTGATTGCTTTCCCTAGTTGTTGTTCACCAAATCCAGCTTTCTTCTTGTGCTTGCAAGAATACACACAAGATATGAGGGGCCTATCAACACTCCCCTCCAATAGTCTCACCTTGTCCTCAAGGTGAAAATCAGGAAATTGGTTATTTGCCACGTCATAGTCCTCCCAAGTATTTTCACACGGTGGCAGTCCTTCACTTAATCAACACTACTAACACCCCTTGACAAACAGTGTTGTTCCATAAATGCCCATGGGAGTTTTGCTTTGTCAATGGGTTATTTCCTAACTGGGCAACTATTGACAACACCCAAAACAAAACTGTTGGGCTAGGCATGAAATTAAAACTAGTAAGAGGCCCATAACTTAATTCCTTATTAGTTAACCCATAAGTCAAATAAGTGGGCTGTGGGTATTTTGAAGTAATTGGGCTTCCCATAGCCCACTTCACTGTTTTTAAAAATTTACTCACATGAAGTGACCAGACCAGGGTTAGTGGTCCAACCACCACCCGGTTCAATCCTTTCATCTTCCTCTCTACTGCTGCGATCCCAACTCCAAATTCCTTATTTGCCGCTGCCAATTGTGATATTTCCTTCCTCTTCAGAATTGCAAACAATCCAAAAAAATCATCAAAAGATTTCACCATCAAATCTAATCGGTTAACCACATCTTGAAGATCTCCCTCAATGGGAAAGAATTTATTCGGCAATCGCACCCATGTCACACAAGAATTTTGCCAGAATTCACGTTGTTTCATCTCCGATAGTGCCAACAAGTCCCCTTCCATCGCTACCTCTATCAGCCATGGTGGTTTCGCCGAAGTTCTTGCTTCCCAATCCACCTTACTTTCTATCCGAAAAAGCCTCTGTGCCCCCCTCTTATGTTTCTTCTCTTCTCTCTCTTTAATGGAAAACTCAAATAAAACTTCCATGCCACTGTTTCGATTATCGGCGCAAGCCTGAATAGGTCTGAAATTAATCACGGCTTCATCCACAATTTCCGCCTTCGTCGATCTGCTTCCTCTTCCATGTGATTGCATAGCATGGTTGTCTTCACTAACGCTGATCATTGTTTCAGGATTGTGCAAACTCAAATTTTGTTTTGATTCTCTGCCATAACCAAAGTCTATTTTAATGGCTTCTTGGAAACTCACACAAGTAATTCCGACCAAGATCTATCATACACCCAATCCAGCATATCTCCTTCCAAATGTTGGAGAACCACACTCAACCTTCTCTCCTCCTCAATTTGGTGTTCCCAACAAAATAACAACACTTCAAGAAGCCATTCTTGCACACTGCCTTCACCGAAAAACATGGACAATCCGGTGTCCATCTATTCCCGCAGATCTTCACTGCTCTAATACCAAGTTGATAAGAACCCAGATTCAATAAAGCACCTTGACAGTAACAACGGAAATAGTGAGGGAATTATACTTTATTAACTAGTAATCTCCTAAACTCAAAATAACACAACAGTAGGGATTCCTACAGCAACCCGAGAGCAATAGCCCTCACCCCAATATCCCCTTTCGGCAAAAGCTACCCTAACCTATTACCCTCCCCAATACTAAATACTAGATAGTTCCCTAAATTAAACCCTTGACAAATTTGTCCCCAAATCTCTTTTATTCAGTAGTAAATATTCTGCAAATCATTCACAATATTCTGCATGTCCCCAAATCCCTCTTATTCAGTAGTAAATATTATGCAAAATTCTGCAAATCACTCTCAATTCAGCAACCTCCTTCTTAGGACCAGATCTGATTGCTTTCCCTAACTGCTGTTCGCGAAATCCAGTTTTCTTCTTGTGCTTGCAAGAATACACATGAGATATGAGGGGCCTATGAGTAAATGATATAATTATCTCTAGAAATGATAAATCTGGCATTGAAGAAGTGAAGGCTAAACTACAAACACATTTCCAACCCAAAGACTTAGGGGACCTTCACTATTTTCTTAGGATTGAGGTGGTTCACAGCAAAAATTTATCCCAACCTAAGTACATATTGGACCTTCTAATTGACACTAGAATACTTGCTTCAAAACTAGTGTATATCCCATTTGACGCTAACAAAAGTTTGGAGTTAATGATGGGGAATTATTAGATGATGTTCATCGTTACATGAGCCTAACTAGGAAGCAGATTTATCTCAATGTACGAGATCTGATATCACTTTTGTTGTTGGAGTTTGGAGTCAGTTTATGCACTCTCCTATCCTAAGAAAGCTCACAAGGATGATGCTGTGTGCTTCAATGTCTTAAAGCTTCTCCCGGCAAGGGGCTGATTTATCATCTTAAGAGGCATATGGATCTAATAGCTTTTTTTAGACACAGATTGGGCAGGATCTGCTGGTGATTGGCGATCTACCACCGGGTGTTGTCCATTTGTTGGAGAGAATCTAGTCACATGGCAAAGTAAAAAGCATAACACTACTGCAAGGTCTAGAGCCAAAGCTTAATACAGCATCATAGCCCATACTGCTGCTGAACTCGTGTGACTTAGTAATGTATCCAACCCCAGGCAGCCCCAAAAGAGCCTAGAAGTGGCCCAGGCCCATCTGAAATAGGGGCCAAACAAGGGGGCCGAAACTGACCAAAGGGGTAAATTGGTCATTTTCACCCCTTAATTCGAGTAGGGTTAGGTCAAAATTATTTCTAAATTTTTTTTAATTCTGTTTTCAAAATTTTAATTTGGGGTCTTGGTGAGTAACTCTGTCTTGTTTCCTTTTTAAGAGTCATTGAGTTGTAAATTAGGAAAGTTATTTTTTAAGGAGTCCTAAATTTTAAGCACTATTCTAGTAGCTTTGCGTTGCTTGGCAACCAAGTTTCTTGTTTTGAGTTTGAGTCTTTTGTGTAGGCTATAAATAGCCTCTTTTGCATTGTAATTCTCAGATTGGATTAATGAATGAATGAATAGAGTTTGAGAAAATTCGACTTCAGTAATCATGGGATCCCTAGGAGGGTGACCTGCGACTGGGTAGGAGGTTCTCCTACAATCACTATCCTCTTCTTCAACTTCTAGCACCTCTTCTTCGAGTTCTTTCTTCAAGTACTCAAGCTCAACCAACAATTTCCAGCAAGCATTACAGCCCTTCTACATCAAGTTCACTGCAGCACATTAGAACAAGTACAGCTTTTTTTTTAAACCCTAGAAGCCATTCCAAGCCCCTCTTTTCTTCCCACGTTTTCAGCTCCCACCCCAATTAGGAATCCCTCATCCCAGCCCCTTTCCTTCTTGTTAAGGCCTAGGAATGTCTTTAAAGCCCTAAGTCAGCCCTAGAGTCCACAGGCTTCTCTTTCTTCTTCTTCTTCCCATGACTGCCAAGACCTAATCCAATTAAAAGTCCCTCAAACTCAGCCCCTAAACCCCACCTTTCCACCTTCATTGGAATCACAGGAGACCCTAGAACTTAGTCCTACCTCTAGTTTCTGCATATCTGAATTATATTAGAGAGTTCAAAAATTCTGCAAGTCATCTTCTTCCTTACAACTGCAGAAAATTCTGAATTTCCAGATTTTCCAAAAACTTATTTTCTTCAACCCAAACCCTCCAGATCTGCCCTAAGCCTTAAGAAACCACTGTTAGCAATCCGAAACTACCAACCCAGAAAACCTTACCAGCCCAACTGATATCTCTGAAGCCCTAACCCCTTCCCTGTCCCATTAGGTTTCCAGTTTTAGACCTAACACCTCAAACAGCACCTTTAACTCAGACCTGAATTTGCAGTCACAGCAGCCTAGTAACCCACTCTAAACCCTAGCCAAACCTCTGAGACTCCCTATTTGCTGCTGCAACTTGAATTAGAAGATCCTGTATTAACCCTAAAATCTGGGTTTACATCACTTAGGATCATAGCTTTTTAAGTAGGGATTCTCTGTAAATTCACTAATGAAGATGTTCTGTGACAATCAAGTGGCTACCTATATTATAGGTAACCGATGTTCCATGAGCGTACCTAACATAGAAGTGGATTGCCATTTTTCCATAGATGTTGTGATGAAGAAACTGTCTGTCATTCCCTTCGCTTCCTCGTCTAACCAATTGGCAAATATGTTCACCAAGGAGCTGTTTGCTCCTAGTTTTCACGCTAACTATACCAAGCTGAGCATGGATGATTAGTATGCTCCAGCTTGAAGGAAAGTGTTAAAGTTCTACAATCGCAGGAATAGATCTAGCGGCAATAGCAGGGGCCTTGTGGTACTAGCTTCTGTTTTCATTATTTAAGGCTTTGCTATTTTAGTTATTGTAATTCTATCTCCATCAGTTAAAGGTAGAAAAGACATTTTATATGCTTTCAAATAATAATAAATAAGGGCTGCGATTAGGAAAGAAATCAACCTAACCACAGCATTCACTTTTGGCTTGCGCAAGCTCTTCTTCTTCTTCTTCTTCCTCCTCAAGTTCTTTGGCTAGTCATCTTCTTCTTCTTCTTCCTCAAGTTCTTTGGCTAGTCAAAGGATCTTGAGGTTTAACAATAAGGGGGATAAAAAGTAACGCACCAACAGAGAAGTTTTCAGATAATCATATAATATACTTTACAAACTCCTTTTTTCTTTTCAGTGAAATAAATACATTATATGCCATTCCTTAGTCACAATAAAAGTAAAAAAATGAAAAGATTGTTGAATTATCCAACCCAAAAGCTTTAGCTATAAGATGGATATGCTCAACTGGTTTATGAAGGCATCCAAGACAAAATCATTCATTATTTGTTATTATTAAAACACTTAATTCACAAACCATTACAGTTGTTTCATATCACCAGCATACATTGTGTGGTAACTAGTATGTAGGTTATTCCATATAATTTTCAATTCTATAATTGATGGGGAAAGATCCTTACCTGGATTCGCTTTCGTAAATATAGAATATCTGCAGCGAAAGTAATATATATTCCACGTCCTCGTTCCTCCACCAAATCTCCACCGGTGTGATTCCACAATCACTAGGAAAGGGAATAAATTCCACAACCCAAATGCCATGGAATGATGGTAAGGAGATCTAAAGCAAGGAACTCTTTTCCTGCGTTTCTAGGAGAGAAGGAGAGAGAGAGATGGGAGCCACCTTTCTCTAGAAAAAATCTCACGCATGAATAATCTCGTATCTCTTCAATGATGCGGTGGTTATAAATATATAATCCTATATTTTATAACCGCCCTAATAGTGAGTTTCCAATATTGCCCTTGGGCATATAATTAAATTAATAATTATAAAATCCCAACATCTCCCACTTGCACAAGGGCAAGTGGTAATCTCTCTGTCACAGTGTGTCCCAGACACATGTATATCCCAGATATACACATTCAATCTCTCTACTATGTATCCCAGATACATAAATCTCTTGTGTCCCAGACACACATGTATATCCCAGATATACATATATTGATCTTATTGAAGGTCTATGTATCCCAGATACATAGACCACTTGTGTCCCAGACACTCACATCCACAAGTCATACTGGCAAAATGGGTTGTGCGACCGGTGATATACCTACACCCGTGAGCCACAAACTAGAAACCTTCCCAAGAAGGCCGAATGGCACATCACTCAAAGAAACACATCAAATAAGCATTAGTATACCACAGTGTCCGAGGTTTATTCAAACTCACCAGACTAAAGGTATCTCGATCCCTCTGAGAGATCACCTTCTTGTCCTTAAAATGTTCACTACTATAACACATAAAGTTGACACCAGCAAACACTTTTAGGGTGCAGTTGCATCAAACCTTTCCTTTCGCCCCAAACCATCACTACACTTAAGATTGACTCCTTCCCGGTAATGCCCCTTTAGGTCGAATCAATCATGACCATAGGTAACACCCCAAAGTAGCCACATCAACCCTTCATTTCATGATGTCATCGAAAGTCACTAAGAACACTAATAGACCATAAGGTCTAGGATTCACACAATGAAAGGAGCAGGGATCCATCCTCTCATTTCCAATGATCGGTAAGCACACATAGTATGATATACGTGCTATGGTGGAGCATTCTATACACAATAGAACGTATGTCCATCTCAACACCATACAGGTCTTAGTCTAGTCACAACCTCTTGCGCCTAACTCGAGTTTCTTTATTGTCGCCACCCTAGCGCCACATAAAGTACTCGCACCTGGTTCCTATAAGCAATATGAATAGTGGGAAAATTCAGTCGATTCTCTTCACAATAGAGAAACTCATCTTGATTCCAAATCAAGGCGACATCATAATTATGAATTGACCTACACAAAGTCATTCACAATCCGTCTCATCTCTGCTCGCCTCCAAGGCGCCAGAGGCGAATGCTCGTGTGAGTGAGCCATTCTCTTGCCTATTGACATATCTTGTTTTATGCTAGAAGAAACATAATCACACAGAAAGTGAATAACAATAAATGCTGGAATGAACTCATATTACTCAATAATAAGAAAGTTTCAGTACAAAAGTAAGTCACAATCTACGCAAGCCCAAGGATTTTACATGAGAAACAAAAACATCCTTGGCTATAGGTTTGGTAAGGGGGTCAGGTACCATCTGACTAGTAGATATGTGCTTAAATACAACTTTCTTCCTTGATATAATGTCTCTAACAAAATGATATCTCAACTATATATGTTTGGTCTTCCCGTGATACTTGGGGTCCTTGACAAAGCTAAGAGCTGCCGTACTATCACAGTAGACAAGGGCAGCCTCTTTGGATGTCATCACAAATCCAATATGTTGAAGAAATCCCCTCAACCAAATAGCCTCTTGAACCGCAGCTGAGTATGCCACATACTCTGCTTCCATGGTCGAGAGGGATATACAAGTCTGCTTCTTGCTACACCACGAAATGGCCCCACCATTCAGCAAGAAAGCATATCCAGAGGTTGATTTGCATTCATCAATGTCTCCAGCCCAATCAGCATCGCTATAGCCAACTAACCGCAAATTCAATCCTTGGTAACAAAACATGTAGTTACTCGTTCCTCTGAGATATCTCGATATTCTCTTGACTGCTTTCCAGTGCTCTATGCCTCGGTTTTATTGGTACCGACTAACCAAACTCACTATATAAAAAATATCCGACCTAATACACATCATAGCGTACATTATGCTACCCACTACACTGGAATATGGAACTCTTTCCATCTTGGTTTTCTCCTCTGGAGTCTTAGGACCCATATCAAGGCTCAAATGCAAACCCTTCTCCACTGGAATATCAATTGGTTTGCAATTGTGCATCTGGTATCTCGTCAAGACTTTGTCAATATAAGTTTCCTAAGATAAACCCAGTAATCTCTTTTGCATATTTCTGACAATCTTGACGCCAAGCACATAGCTTGCTTCACCCATGTACTTCATATCAAATACGGAGGACAACCATTTCTTAATGGTTTCTAATAGCTCCTTGCTATTGCTAGCCATAAGTATGTCATCTACGTACAATGTCAGAATGACATAATTACTATCAGATTTCTTGGTGTAAACACAGTGGTCTTCCTCAAGCATAGAAAACCCATTTTCCATCATAGCTTGGTGGAAGCGCACATTCCACTGTCTAGATGCTTGCTTTAAGCCATATATGGACGTCTTAAGCTTGCACACTTTGCGCTCAAGTCCATTAGCTTCAAAGCCTTGAGGTTGATCCATATAGATCTCTTCCTCAAGTTCTCCATGAGAAAAGCAGTTTTTAAATCCATCTGATAAAGCTCTAAGTCCAACTGAGCAACAATGGCTAGTATGAGGCGGATTGAGGCAAACCTAACCACAGGGGAAAAAGTTTCCTCATAATCAATGCCCTCTCGTTGGGTGTAGCCCTTAGCCACTAAATGAGCCTTGAATCTCTCAATAGATCCATCCGCCTTTCTCTTGATCTTGAGAACCCACTTGTTCCCAATTGCCTTTTGGCCCAGCTGCAAGTCAACCGAGTCCCAGACATGATTAACTTTCATTGACTCCAACTCTTCCTCTATTGCTTTCAATCATTCCTTTGAGCTTGACCCCGCAAGAGCTTCTTGCACGCTCTTCGATTCATGCTTATCGACTAAAGTCATCTCACACTCGATCTCTTCAGGAGTTACCATGTAGGCTTCATCCTCTACGTTGAAACGTCGACGAGGAACTAGCCCGCGCCTACTACAATGCAAGTGCATATCAGATTGCTCACCCTCTGAGGTACCTATCACATATGCACTCCCACTCCCACTAGGATCTTCTGGATGAACCCCAGGTTCATTATCCAGAATCTGAATCCCTGAAGTGACAAGACCACTATCTTGTATCTCAAAGAATTCTGATGATTCTTTGTTAACTCCTGAAAGAGATGGAAAATCATTCTCCAAGAATGTTGCATCCCTAGACTCAAGTTTCGTTCTCCTCTCACTCTCATCTAGTCCAATGAAGACATGGCCCTTTGAGGGTTCAAAATATCTCACAAAAATACACTTTCTTCCTCCGGGTCCAAGCTTTCCATATTGGTGAGAAGTAGAGTGAACATATGCTGCACATCCCCATGCGCGCAAGTAACTCAAATCTGGCTTCCTTCCGATCCACAACTCATATGGTGTGGAAGGAACCAATTTGGTTGGAACTATGTTGAGGATATAGGCCGCAGTCAGCAAAACATCTCCCCAATAAGAGATGGGTAGATTTGCCTGCGCCATCATGGATCTCACCATGTCTAGCAAGGTTCTATTCCTCCTCTTAGCAACCCCATTTTGCTGTGGAGTTCCTGGAATAGTAAGTTGTCTAGATATCCCCTTTTCATCACACAACCCTTTGAACATATCGAAGAGATACTCTCTACCTCTATCCGTTCTAAGAGTTTTAATCTTTTTATCTAACTGATTCTAAACTAAGCTCATGAATTTCTTAAAACATTCTAGAGCTTCTGACTTATAAGAAATTAGATAAATGTGACCATACCATGTGTAGTCATCTATGAATGCGATGAAATAAGCCCGTCCTTTTCTAGTATGCACATTCATGGGTCCACACACATCTGAATGGATAAGTTCTAAAGGAAGAGAGGCTTTCAAAGCCTTTTTAAATGGTTTTCTAGTTGTTTTTCCTGCTAGACATGACTCATAGGTTGGTAAATCAGATAGTGAACCTTGGCTTAAGAGACCTTCTCTTGCCAACCTGTTCACCCTATATAAGCCAATATGTCCTAGTCTAGCATGCCAAAAATTAGAATTAATACACACAATATTTTGGCAAACAAAAGCATTACTAGAATTAGATAAATTATCAATTGTATCCAATACAATAAAACCATTATAAAGAAAACCATAACCATAAACTATATCACCTAGATACAAAACCAAAGAATTGTTTTCAAATACAACTCTAAAACCATGTCTCAAAAGATAAATTAACAGAAACTGGTCCCCCTTGAACGCTTGGGGCCACTCTTGTTTCTGTTCTCACTTTGGTTACTTTGCATGGACAGCTGAGGTTGAGCTTTCTCTCTCTTACGCTTGAAGCCTGCAACCTTACTAATGCTAGCTTCAGCAGCAAGTACTTCAGTTTGACGGGCATCAGCCAACATCCGATCCTCCTCTAGCTCAAGGTGCTTGGCAGCTTGATCAAAAGTCTTGACATCATCAGCATGAGTCAAGAAGATCTTCATATGCTCCCAAGTCTTCAGCAGTGACCTGATGACTGCAGAGACTTGCTCCTCATCAGTCTTTTGGCGCCCACATGCGCTCAACTCACTAATCATGTTAGACATGATGGTTATATGCTACCTCATGGTGTGACCCTGGCGCATCTTATAATCGTCAAAAGTGAGTCCAAGCTGGCAGCCTCTTGTGGTGGAAGTCCCTCCATACTGGAACTTCACTGCCTCCCACAAAGACTTTGCAGTCCTATGCTTATCAAACCGCAACATCAGGTCATTCCTAATGGAGCTTAGGATAGTAATTCTAGCTACCTGGTCTTTCCTCTTCCAGGCATTGTAAAGCTCAAGGTCCCTGCGATACTGTGCAGTGGTACCTTCCTTAGGTGGGGACATGGTCTGGTTTATGGTTTCTAGCATGTCCTACTCTTCCAGGAGACACTGCACCTTTCGGTGCCAGAGGTCATAATTCCTCTCATTCAGTTTAACTCTTTTCATGAGGTCAGCAACAATGTTCTTGGTAGCAGCCATTAAACTAGAGACATTATATACTAGGATGAGTTCAACTATTCTAGCATAAAACACAACACAACACAACACAACACAAGCAACAGCAAATCACACTAGCATAGTCAACCTATGGGATAAGCATTTAAACCAAAAGAGATGCTAAAAAACATTCAATCAAATTCTCATGCAAACCCATATAGACTTATACACTAGTTTCATTCTGTGCAAAAACATGATTAATAAACCCATAATTAAAATAGTTTTAATAAAATAAAGCATGCAATCATGTTAACGCTATGAGGTGGTTCACACAGAACACTTCTACCTCATTAGCTCCCATTAGGCCTTCAATGCCCAAACATCACACAAACTATCGGGTCATTGGTGTCTAGTAAGTTAGAAACACATTATGAACTGGATAGACCAATATCCAAAAAAAAACTATCTCCCAGACGAACTGCCGTCTCCAAGACAGTCGTCTGTCTACCTTCTGTGAACAGACGGAAATTCCGTCTGGGCTACTGTGATGGTCCACAATGTTAGGCCAATAGATGGACATCCGTTTGGTCCACTATGATCAAACATCGTCATTTTTCATGAACGATTTTTTTTTTCCTTAAACGAAAAATTTTCTAACAAAACCGAAAGAACACATTTTTTTCTCCTAAAAAAATCATCCAAAGCATTCATGAATTATCAATTCATGCAAAAATTCATAAGGGAAATTCACAAGGATACTCCCACTTGCATCCGAACCAAAAATACGGGTTTCTTTAAACTCTATCAATTCTCTCATGGGTTTCCTATTAAACTCTAGATTCTCCGCGGGTTAGTATAAACCCTTGATCCTCCCATTGGATACATTCAATAAAAAATAAACAATGGGGAGGAACAAAGAATCGTGGGAACCTTAGGCTCTGATGCCAATGTAGGTTATTCCATATAATTTTCAATTCTATAATTGATGGGGAAAGATCCTTACCTGGATTTGCTTTCCTAAATATATAATATCTGCAGCAGAAGTAATCTGGATTCCACGTCCTCGTTCCTCCACCAAAGCTCCACCGGTGTGATTCCACAATCACTAGGAAAGGGAATAAATTCCACAACCCAAATGCCGTGGGAGATCTAAATCAAGGAACTCCTTTCCTGCGTTTCTAGGAGAGAGAGAGAGATGGGAGCCGCCTTTCTCTGGAAAAAATCTCACGCACGAATAATCTCGTATCTCTTCAGTGATGCGGTGATTATAAATATATAACCCTATATTTTGTAACCGCCCTAATAGTGAGTTTTCAATATTGTCCTTGGGCATATAATTAAATTAATAATTATAAAATCCCAACATAGTTAAACACTGTTAATTGAGGCTTTATAAAGTAGAAAGTATGCAAAGCATTGTTCTCCACATAACTGCTAAACTAATGTTCGATTCAACAGCTTTGAGAGTTTTATTTATTAGAAGCTGCCCTGCTCTATTTCAGGATATAGCGCATAAACCCTTATATTTCCCCTTTTTCATTTTTCTTAATAAAATAGAAACTTACGCGCTTATAGTTAATCACCAAATTACTTACACTTTAGTTTCCAAAAGCAAGATCCATCAAGAAAACTTTAGTGACTACGCTTGTGTAGCTAAAATTTACAAAAAAAGAATGATAAAATAAAGAAAATACACCAATTCCGCATATAGTTCCCTTTCTTTTAAAGGTAATACTGCTACTTTTAAGATATACAAAAGCTTAAAGATCACAATTTTCCATTCACCAAACAGAAATCACCTAATAAGTAACATTAGGAAATAGGAAAGAGGCAAGTAAAATGTAATAAAAACAAACAGGAGAGACTAAAAAAATCATAACACACCCAAGTCCTATCACTGTATCGAACCAGGTAAGTGAAATAGAAGACAACTAAAATCATATTTTTGCTGTTTCTCCCATAAAAAGAACAAATAAGCAAAAAGGAGGAATCCAAAATTAGAAGGTATTTGCACCAATTTGTTAAGGGAGGTTGTGAAAGCAGCTAGAAACAAATTGGATAAAAATTAGTAAGAGAAACAAAAGCAAATCCATGTGCCAACCAATTTATCAAAAGGAACCATCATTTCAACTGGGAAACCAAAATCAAGCCATAATAGGTGTACCTGTTGTTGCTTTGCGACTTGTTCTCTGAGCTTGTTTGCTTGCTTCCTGATGGCCTCCATGGTACAACTCAATCACTTCTTCAGCTTAGAACACAGAAATACCGATCGTAAGAAGAAACATACGGAAATGGAACAGATTCAGATCATAATCCTCAGTACTAAGTACTAATTCTTACTAATGTTTCAGTTCAGAGAATCTCAAAGTGAGAGAATCGAAAACATGAATTTAAGATTAGAGCTCCAGAAAGACCCTAAATATAGGGTATCGAATTAAAGTTCAAGTTGAACAGTGAATATTTTTGCCTTTTCTCGGATTTAAAAATCATTCTCCTGTAACGGTTGACAGTGAACAAAAAAAACAGAACACTGTAACGGTTGATTTGGTGGCGAACGGTCAAAGCAGGAAGCCGTAGCGTGGAGACCACCGCAGCCACATAGAGAATCCGAGAGAGAATATGTTGCACACGCATGTGCGGAAGGAATAGCCGAGGGGTCCAGAAGAGTTTTTTTTTTTTTTTTTTGGTAGTAAACGGTCCAAAAGGGTCCAAAAGGGTCGGGAAGGAATAAATGGCGTCATTTCTTCCGACTCCCACAGTCCCACTCCCGTTGCTGTCCTGTAATATAACTTTTCTACGGCCCTCAGGATTTACTTTCGCGTTCTTTGCTTACACGCCCTTTTAACTAATACTTTTGTTGTGAATAAAATATCCTAATTCCGGTTCAGACTGGTTCGTTCCGATTTAAAACTTATTCAATTGGCTTAAGCTGATGAAACAAAGCCTTTATTGGGTCCACCCAATAACTAAGTGAAGGCCTAATCATGACCATCAAATTCATCATTATAATCCGACGATCATAATCAAAAGAAGATCAGGCAGGAAATCTATAAATAGAAACGACGTGTTCATTTAGAAGGTAAGACACTCAGATCTATAAACACTCTTGTTCTTTCCTGTTTTTCGCCATTAAAGCATCTCAGAAGCTCTCAAAGAGCTCTGAAATCCTACTTCTTACCAGCTACTGACTTAATCGTCAGAGAAGGAACACCGATCCAGCTGATCGGCTCCGTTACTAATCAATCCTCTATTTTACAGGAAACGAGAGTTCAATTCAGTTCAGTTCAGTTCAGTTCGGTTCATATCAATCCGGATCTGATAGGTTTGGTGCTGGATTCACGGTCTAAGGATCATAGCAAAATTTGCACAACATTTGGCTCCGTCTGTGGGAAAGAAGATTTCTAAAAAGATTCAGAACAGAAGCCATGGCTTAGTCGCCTGAGCAGGGAGACATGATTGTGAAACCCATCCCTAATCTAACCCTGACCTTGACCCGGTAACCCGGTTGTTTTTAGGTCCGAAGACCCGGAGTAAAGAAAGAAGCCAACTATGGGCCATCTCAGTAGAAGACATGGTGTTTGACTCTGAACCCATAGATGTTGTTGATGGAGTTCCATACTTGGATGTCTGTGTAGATTTGGAAAGGAAGCTGTTGTTGTCTGAAGATGAGACTAGTTGAAGGACTTGGAGTATTATCTGACTTGGTTTGAAGGTATTTCTTCACACTTGACTTGTTACTGGATGTGTATGCAAAAGCCCATAAGGTTTAAAGCCCATTTGATCCTCCAAATCCCTGATTATTCCTTACTGTCTGCCTTGGTCGACTGACTGGTCGAGTGGGCCACTCGACCAAGCACTCGACCAAAGGAAGGTGAAATCCGAGGAATTGTAATTTTAGGGTTTTTCACTCTTATTTAAACCCTACTTCGTATTTCTTTGTTACGGCTGCCTCCTAAACACTTTGTGAACGTGAGGAGACCTCTCCGAAACTCTCTCTGGTGATTTCGAAGATTCCTCTGCAGATCTGAAACCTCTCTTCTCTGTTCTTACAATTCAAGGTTAGTATCTCTTCTGAATTTTTAATTCTCTTTTCTTGATCTTGTTCTTGATTGAGATCAGGAAGTTGATGCTGCATCCTTGCAACCATCCCTTCGTGATCTCCTTCATTTCTTTGAGATATATGATCATCATCATGATCTCAACCCTAGCCGAAGGTTTTCTTGAAACCCTAACCCTTGCTGGAGTTCTGGAAACTCTTGTTAACCTCCCATGCGAGGGAAACACTAGTAACCTAAATTAGTTTTCCTACGATTTTCTTATTGCCTTTGGCCAATTATTTAATTTTCTTTCATTCTGTGATCTCAACCTTTTTATGGGAACCATAAGGTTGAAACCCTAAATTCTTGGGTTAAATCAAGAACCCAAATTTTCCCCATGACTTGATGTTTTTATCTTACTATATGATCCTAATATACCTTAGGAAGTTCCCCTTCGAATTTCGGATCATTCCGACTTCAAACGAAGAAGTTATGGCCAAAGGAGTCTGTACAATTCCGTACTGACTTGCTTGGTCGACTGTTTGGTCGACTGGGCCAGTCTACCAAGCACTCGACCAAAGGAGTCAGTAGCTTCGTTTTTCGCCCGAATTGATTCGTTTGCTCTCTGATCTTTTAGGCATCTTTCCTAATGTTGTATCTATGATTGTTATGAATCTATTTGCTAAGTTTGGAGTTGCTCTCTTTGATTTTTGGATCATATTCTTCGATAATCAGGTAAGGACAGTTGATTCCTTAACTACATAGATTGCTTGTTCTCTGGTTTCTACTTTATGAAACTATGAGATTACCTATTGTTGTTGTATTTTAATTCGATCTCCTAGTGTGAGAACAATAGCACTTATTTATATTATCTTTTTCATTATTCATGTTATATGAGTTACTTATTACTGCTTAATCTGATTTTGCTTTTACATTCTCTTGCATATGATGAACTGTTGGTTGTGTATGTCATGACTGATCTGAGAATGTGTTTGGTTAAGTTTGGTTTGGGAATGGGGAGTATCCTATTGATGCTCCTGTCCTTAGACATCGGAGGGAATAGTATGGGCTGTTTTCCGAAGATGCCCATCGACGCTTTCCCGAATCAATGGTTGTCATACTTAGGGCTGTCTAGCAGTGTTTGGCTAGGATATACCCCTGTTATATCAGACCCGAATCGGAAGGGTATTGAGACCGAACGACCCGTGGTAGCAATGGAAATTCGTGGGCGCTCAAGACCGGTGAAAAGATCCGTGAGAGGACATGGATCACATTGTGGATACTCGAAAGAGGCCATTTATTGGAGGGTTGCATATGGCTAGACTTAGGCTCATGGGCGCTCAAGACCGGTGAAATGATCCGTGAGGGGACATGAGAGCTTCCCGTTTACCATATGTGGATAACCAATAGGGTTGATGAGTCCGTAGTCAGGGACTATTAGGACTCTAGTGGAAAGGATACCGGAAAGGATCGTCAAGGACGAGGAATGGAAGTATCTGGACCTGAGTTGATGTAACTGAGTAGATGACTTGCATTGGGCTAGGCTTTTCCCTGACATGCGCCAGTACTTATGCCAAATGGTTGTGAGAGAGTGTGTTGACTTAACCCCCTACCATGGTTTGTCCCGAGGGATATAGGACCCATTACCAACCGGCTGCTCAAGACCGGTGAAATGATCCGTTAGAGAATCCAAGATATCTTAAATGGTTGAGGATGTGAGTGGACCTTCCCAAAGAAGTACGGTGCTATGACTTAAAGCATGTCTACCATAGAGACCAGCATACATAGAGTTAGATGCATACATTCATTACTTGTTTCATACTGCATTGCATCATGTTATGTTTTGCCACATGTTATCTATGATGTTATGGATTAACTTGCCTTACTGAGTTTCTTCGAAACTCATTCTTTTTTGTACATTTTCTTGTTAGATTATCCTGCAGTGTCGAGTATTATGACGAGCGATCAATGAAGCACAAGCTGATGAAGCATATTACACGCAAGGTGCTGGCTACGATCAAGCTTACTCTGATGATCCCTCGGCGGATCAAGCTGCGTACTACTTTTGAGAACGGCATAGAGTTAGAATGGATTCATTGGATTGATGAAGTCCATACTTATGAAGACGTTATCCATAAACTTGAAGACGCTTAATCTTAGTTTATTTCTTAGTACATTTGTTTCAGTTGTAATCCCTTTTGATTTTCATACTACGTTCCGCTATTTTGGTAAAGTGAGTTTCCGCCTCACTTTACTCCTTTTTGATATCATTGGATATCTAGTATCTTTCCGCACTCTGATTATACTGATTGTTCATTTCTTGTTTTGAACCTTGTTTATAATATTAAAACTTGATTTATTTCCTGTTTATGATTATGTTATTGTATATGTGGGAGGATGATTTCCTCGATACTTGATCTTCGGGGCTATGGATCACACTCCCGGGTATGCCAGTTAGGGTACCGGATGGGGGGATGTGACAGAGTGGTATCAGAGCCCAAAGTTCAAGGAAATCCTAACCATAGAAAACAGTAACAAAACATTCCTGAGTCATAGATCCAGAAGTGACTCATCTACTCTTAGAAGTGAATAATAGAACACTTGTATTAGAAACTTGTTTAATGAAGCATAACTGAATACTTCCGAATAATGCACAATAATTATATTTGAACAAATATCATATAAGCAATAAAAGAAAAGTGCATAACACACAATAATAAAGTGAAACAAAATGAACTTCATTAACTTTAAGAAAAGTTTACATTTGAAAAGCATAAAGGGAAATCCTAAGTACAATCTATCTAGGTGATCTCCTCTGATCTCTGTATGCTCTGAAGTCCTCGGCCATTTGAGTAATCTGTGACTCTATCCTATCTTGCCGTGACTCCATCCTCTCATATATCTGCTCCTGTCTGACCTCCATCCTCTCTAGCATGGAAGTCATCAATCTCATCTGAGCACCTAAATCAGTAGTCTCTGGAACTGAATATGAAGGGCCTCCTGTCTCGAAGTGTGGTGACCTGGGAATCTCATGATGCTCAGGAACAGCCTCATGCATCTCTGTATCCTTTGCCTGATCATCAGAATCTGGACCAGCATCACCCTCATCTGCTAGAGCCTCCATCTCATCCTCATCCTCATCTGTATCCTCCTCACCATCTGGACCCGGGGATCTCACAGTTTGAGTGAGCCTCATCTGCCTGATTGTCCTAGTCCCAATGGCATATCCCAGTGATCTAGTAAGCTCCACTGTATCCTCCAAACTAACCCCGAAGTGTCGGAAGATCAATGCCGTAATCTCCCGAAGCAAAGGTTCCTCATACCAGGACGTTCCACCGGATCTATCATGACCCTCTTGGATGATGTAGGACGGGTCTATCCCGAAAACCGTGTAGATGCGATAGATGATTACGGCCTCCATCACCGAAACCCGATCGTGATGTCCGGCCTTCGGCATGATGTTTCGGCCGACAATGCGACCGATGATCCTAGCTGAATCGTCATCATCCGTCCACCGCGTCTCGGAAGGAAGCACCCTATGTCATCCCAGAGAGTGGCACATATCTCATGAAGCTCGTATGGCATCAAGAATCGGTCTATCTCTGCCCCGACGGGTATCCATAAGCACTGTCGTGGATAGAATGGTACATGGAGAATGTGTGCCAGATCCCTAGTAGAGAAGCGGATCCGTGTATCTCTCGACCCCGCTCTCGATAATGAGTCCGAAAGGACGACCCTGTCCTCTAGCCTCCTCGATGGATGAAAGGTTGCTAAAGAACAACCTCACTAGCTCAGGATAGATGGGTAAGTCTGCCGTGAATAGATGAGTCCATGCCTGAGTGTCGAATCGCTGTTGGATCCGGAAGACCCGAAGCTCTCGCAAGTGAAGAAGTCTCTCGTACTCTATTTGCAGTATTCGAAGTAAGCCTCGTACAGGAACTCTGCCTGTGGTGTGTCGAAGAGATCGAGTCGGTTAACCTCTCGCTCTAGGCTGAGCTGGAACTCTACCTCGCCTTGCCTAGCTCCAACTATCCCGCCTCCGCCTCGTCCACCTCTCTGCATGGTGTGATGTCTGTTGAAAAAGATGAGAGACATTGCATGTTAGTATTATTTCGAAAATTCTGCTAGAAGGGCATTTTCATAATTTTCATCAAAATTGGAAATTTTGGGAAAATATAAATTGAGCATACTAGCATGTGCACAATACTTGGAATTGCATGTCTATGAAAGTTATTTGAAGAAAATCGATCAAAATCTCAGTCTAAAGTTGAAAATTCAGCAATAAGGAATTTGGGGATTTTGCATTCTAGGTCAAATTGGATTTTTGAAAATTTTGAAATTGGTAAGATCAAAGTACATGTTCATATTCTCAGTATCATTTTGAGTGTGTAGCAATTGATTTCGTGCGAAAACTCCAAGCGGTTTGAAAGAAATCGAAGTTTCTCTAAAGTTAACGATTTCGGTACGAAAGTGATATGAGAAGTGCAAGATTGTTGTAGAACTTGTTGTTTAAGCATAGTATTGTGCTAAAAACCTAGGGAACATGTTTCTAAGTGTTCCTAAGCATGATTCCTAGCATTAGACACAAGCAACACATGGTTTTTGAATAAATTTCAAGTTTGAGAAGATGAAAATGAGATGGGAATGAAGATTTACCTTGTGTGAAGTTGTTGAGTGTTGTAGTGTTGTTGTTGAAGCACCAAACTACTTGGAAAATACTTAGGAATGCCTTGGTACCTCTCCTCTAGAGTCCCCTCTCAAGTGTGCAAGGTTTGAAATGAGTTTGTTTGGGTTTTTGGCACTTAAAACCCTGATTTTCGCGTGCTGTGAGCTTTGGTCGACTGACTGGTCGACTAGGCACTCGACCAAGCACTCGACCAAAGGACCCAGTAGCCCCAAGTGCTGTTGGATTTTGGAGAAATGTGATTTTTGTCCTATGATTGATTGTTTGATGACTAAATGGATGTATTTAAGCATGATTTAAGATTCTTAATCATTTGGACTTGTGGATTATGTCGAAACTTCGAAATTCATGTTTTTGACATTTCGGTTTTTGCAGAATGGCTACATTAAGAAGTGGTCGTGGTGAATCCATTGGTCATGGAAGTGGTGAGATACCAATTGGTGGTCATGATCAGCAGACTAACACTGATGACCAAGGTACTCGTGATGTTCCCGATGCTCCGAATGTCGGAAGTTTTCGTGATATTGCAAATATTATGGGTAATATGATGCAGCAACAAGCAGCTCAGTTCAATCAGATGTTGACCGATTTCATGACTCTGCACAATGAGACTCGTGCTGGTGTCAATGGAAATCCTCATGCCGCAGTTCCGAATGCGGGTGGATTAACTGGAACTCCCCATACTCGTTTGATGGAGAGTTTTCCGAAGATGCAAGCCCTCTCCAACTCCCAACTTCACCGGAGTATCCAAAGATATCTTGTTTCCTAACAAGTGGCTGCCTGAGTTAGAGAAAACTTTTCGTCATTTGCAATGTACGGAAGCCCAGAAGATTTTGTTTGCCGAGCAGAAGTTGCAACATGAAGCTGACGCTTGGTGGACTTCCACCCGACCTGTTTTGGAAGGTTTACATGCTGGCGTTGTGACGTGGGATTTGTTCAAGGAAGCTTTTTGCAATAACTACTTTCCGGAAGCTGTGAAGGATGCGAAGGAAGCTGAGTTTATGGCTCTTACTCAAGGATCTTTGTTGGTGTTGGAATACCAACAGAAGTTTGAAGAGCTTCACTTCTTTGCTCCAGACTCTTTGAAGGTTGATATTGCCAAAGCGAAGAAATTTTTCAAGGGATTGCGACCTGCAATCAGGGCATACCTCACCATATAGCCTATTGAAAGTTATTCCCAGGTGGTGCAGAATGCCAAGAAGCTGGAAGAAACGGAGAAAGAGAATGCTAGAGTGCAAAGACCCTCGCAGCCAAGGAATCCTGGATTTGTGGATCTAACTGATCGACGTTTTGTGAGACCTACGCCTTACCCTACTCCTGCTCTTCAGTCTAGGAGTGTAGGTCAGAGACCTGGATTTCAGCAACCAGGCTAGTCCGGTCAGTTTGGTGGGAACCGGCCGCCGTCAAATGTGAATGCTAGGCCCGTGAATGCTATTCCTAGGCCTTTGGATCAGAAACCTCCGGTTGCACCTGTTTCTGTTGGACTTAGCAATCCTGTTTGCTTTTTCTGTAAGCAGCCTGGTCATTTTGCTCGCGAATGTCCGAAGCGGTCTGTTCAGCCGTCTGCTCCTGTAGTGAAGAATGCTCCTGTTCCTCCTTCTGGTAGAGTGTTCAGTATTACTGGTCCTGAACAGGATGCGAATCATGAAGTGGTTACAGGTACCTTATTTGTTGCTTCTATTCCTGCATTTGTGTTATTTGATACGGGTGCATCTCATTCTTTCATATCGTCTGCATTTATCAAGAAGATCGATTTGGAACCTAAGACTTTATCTAGTTGTTTATCAACTTGTACTCCTCCTTGGACTGTTGTGAAAATAGATAAAGGATTAGTTAAGTGTCCTATTTTGGTTGATGGGAAGAATTTGGAAGCCAATTTGGTACTTTTGGAAATGATGTATTTTGATGTCATTTTGGGTATTGATTGGTTGACTACCCATAATGCGGTAATTTTGTGTTCTTCGAAGAGAATTCAATTTCGGATTAGTGGAAGTTCAATGTTTGAATTCCAAGGTGAGAAAGGAAGAATTTGTAAGAAGACATTGTCCTGACTGATGCAAGTCTATGCATTAGTTGAGGGTTTGCCATCTGAAGGAAAGTTTAAGAAAGGAAAGAAAGTAGAAGAAGTTGGTGTTGTATGTGACTTCGTCGATGTTTTTCCTGAAGATCTGTCAGGCATACCACCTGATAGAGAAGTGGAATTTTCTATTGATCTAATCCCTGGTGCTGCCCCAGTATCCAAGACTCCATATAGAATGGCTCCCATTGAGTTGGTTGAGTTGCAAAAGCAGTTGAATGAACTCTTGGATAGAGGTTTCATCCGACCTAGTGTTTCACCTTGGGGAGCTCCTGTCTTGTTTGTTAAGAAGAAGGACGGTAGTATGCGTCTGTGCATTGATTACCGTGAATTGAACAAGTTGACCATTAAGAATAGATACCCGCTGCCCCGAATTGATGATCTCTTTGATCAGTTGAAGGGTGCAGCAATGTTCTCGAAGATTGATTTAAGGTCTGGATATCACCAGTTGAAAGTGAAGTTAAGTGATATTTTCAAGACAGCTTTTAGAACAAGGTATGGTCATTTTGAGTTTCGAGTTATGCCTTTCGGATTGACTAATGCTCCTGCTGTGTTCATGGATCTCATGAATCGAGTCTTTCACAATGTGCTCGATAAGTTTGTGATAGTCTTCATTGACGATATCCTGATTTATTCGAAGAGTGAAGAAGAGCATGCAAGGCATCTAGATTTCACTTTGCGAAGACTAAGAGAAAAGAAGCTTTACGCTAAGTTTAGCAAGTGTGATTTCTAGCTCAAGAGTGTAGTATTCCTCGGCCATGTGGTTTCTGCTGAAGGTATTCGTGTTGATCCCGAAAAGGTTCAAGCGATTCGATTGGGAAAGACCGAAGACTGTAACGGAAATAAGAAGTTTTCTCGGTTTGGCAGGCTACTACAGAAGGTTTATTGAGAATTTTTCTAGGTTGGCTGCTCCTATGACTAAGCTGACTAGAAAGGAAGAGAAGTTTGTTTGGTCTGACGCTTGTGAGAAGAATTTCCAAGAATTGAAGGCTAGATTGACAAGTGCTCCGGTTTTAACTATACCTGATAATTCCGGTGGTTTGACAGTCTACACTGATGCGTCGAAAATTGGTTTGGGTTGCGTTCTGATGCAACATGGTAAGGTCGTAGCCTATGCTTCCCGGCAATTGAAGGATTATGAGCAGAATTACCCCACTCATGACTTAGAACTTGCCGCTGTTGTCTTTGCTTTGAAGATTTGGAGACATTACCTTTATGGTGAGAAGATTGCTATTTTCACGGATCATAAAAGTTTGAAGTACTTCTTTACCCAAAAGGAGTTAAATATGAGACAAAGAAGATGGTTGGAATTGGTCTCTGATTATGACTGTGACATTCAGTATCACCCTGGTAAAGCGAATGTGGTTGCGGACGCTCTTAGCAGGAAAAGTCAGAAGAAAGTACTGGACTTGAATGCTCTGAGTCAACCTCTGATGTCTTCAATTTCGAATCTTGGTTTAGAAGTTGTCCCTGAAGGTTCGGAAGTTTTGTCTGCTATGTCGGCGAGATCCACCATTAGAGATCGAATTGTTGCTCTGCAAGGTTCTGATTTGGATTTTAAGGAGAAGATCGAGAAGATTTCTTTGAATCCTGATTCGGATCCCGACTTTGGTATATCTATGGATGGTGCCTTATTGTTTAGAGGAAGACTTTGTGTGCCTGTTGATGAAGGAATCAAGAAAGAAATTTTAAAGGAAGCGCACCAGTCAATCTTCACAATACACCCTGGAAGCACCAAGATGTATAAAGACTTAAGAGAACATTTTTGGTGGATTGGTTTGAAGGCCGATGTTGATGATTTTGTTGCCAAGTGTGAGACTTGCCAGCGTGTGAAAGCCGTTCATCAACCTCCATCTGGATTACTTCAGCCACTTCCTATTCCTAGTTGGAAGTGGGAAGACATCTCTATGGACTTTGTGACTAGTTTACCTCGGACAAGTAAAGGTAATGACACTGTGTGGGTGATCGTCGATAGGTTGACCAAATCAGCCCATTTCATCCCTATGAAGATCAGTCATACTCTGGATAAGCTTGCTCGACTATATGTGGATAATGTAGTTCGTTTGCACGGTGTGACTTTGAGTATTTTGTCTGATCGTGATCCTAGGTTCACCTCAAGGTTTTGGAACAGTTTGCAGAAAGCCTTGGGAACCCAATTGAACTTGAGTACAGCTCATCATCCACGATCGATGGACAATCGAGCGGACGATTCAAACTTTGGAAGATATGCTTAGATCTTGTGTAGTGGATATGGGTGGAAATTGGGATGAACACTTAGCTTTGGTTGAGTTTGCCTATAACAACAGTTATCAAGCAACTATAGGCATGGCTCCGTTTAAGGCTTTGTACGGTAACACATGTAGGACACCCTTGTACTGGACCGAGACTGGAGAGAAAAGTCTTAGGTCCAGAGTTGATTGAAGCTACTAGCGCAATGGTCGATATGATAAGAGAAAGGATTAAGTCTGCTCAATCAAGACAGAAATCTTATGCTGATAAGAGAAGGACCGATTTGGAATTTCAGGTTGGGGAGAAAGTTTTCTTGAAAGTTTCACCTATGAAGGGTGTGATGAGATTCAATGTTAAAGGAAAGCTTAGCCCTCGTTACATTGGACCTTTTGAGATTTTGGAAAGAGTTGGATCTGTTGCTTATCGATTGGCATTACCTCCGTCTATTGCTGATGTGCACAATGTGTTTCATGTTTCGATGCTTCGGAAATACACTGAGAATCCGGAACATATTCTACAGCAAGCCCCCAAAGGACTTAGTGTCGATCTAACCTATGAAGAAGAGCCAGCTGAAATTTTGGATAAGAAGGATAAGCAATTGCAGAATCGCACAATCCCTTTGGTAAAGATTCGTTGGAAGAACCATACCCCTGAAGAAGCTTCTTGGGAGAAGGAAGAAGATATGAAGGAGAAATTTCCTCAACTTTTTGGAAGTTCAGGTACGCTCTCAATTTCGAGGACGAAATTTCTTTTAAGGGGGGGAGAATGTGAAACCCAGCCCTAATCTAACCCTGACCTTGACCCGGTAACCCGGTTGTTTTTAGGTCCGAAGACCCGGAGTAAAGAAAGAAGCCAACTATGGGCCATCTCAGTAGAAGACATGGTGTTTGACTCTGAACCCATGGATGTTGTTGATGGAGTTCCATACTTGGATGTCTCGTGTAGATTTGGAAAGGAAGCTGCAGTTTGTCGAAGATGAGATTAGTTGAAGGACTTGGAGTATTATCTGACTTGGTTTGAAGGTATTTCTTCACACTTGACTTGTTACTGGATGTGTATGCAAAAGCCCATAAGGTTTAAAGCCCATTTGATCCTCCAAATCCCTGATTATTCCTTACTGTCTGCCTTGGTCGATTGATTGGTCGAGTGGGCCACTCGACCAAGCACTCGACCAAAGGAAGGTGAAATCCGAGGAATTGTAATTTTAGGGTTTTTCACTCTTATTTAAACCCTACTTCGTATTTCTTTGTTACGGCTGCCTCCTAAACACTTTGTGAACGTGAGGAGACCTCTCCGAAACTCTCTCTGGTGATTTCGAAGATTCCTCTGCAGATCTGAAACCTCTCTTCTCTGTTCTTACAATTCAAGGTTAGTATCTCTTCTGAATTTTTAATTCTCTTTTCTTGATCTTGTTCTTGATTGAGATCAGGAAGTTGATGCTGCATCCTTGCAACCATCCCTTCGTGATCTCCTTCGTTTCTTTGAGATATATGATCATCATCATGATCTCAACCCTAGCCGAAGGTTTTCTTGAAACCCTAACCCTTGCTGGAGTTCTGGAAACTCTTGTTAACCTCCCATGCGAGGGAAACCTCATGGGTAATATTTGTAGTAACCTAAATTAGTTTTCCTATGATTTTCTTATTGCCTTTGGCCAATTATTTAATTTTCTTTCATTCTGTGATCTCAACCTTTTTATGGGAACCATAAGGTTGAAACCCTAAATTCTTGGGTTAAATCAAGAACCCAAATTTTCCCCATGACTTGATGTTTTTATCTTACTATATAATCCTAATATACCTTAGGAAGTTCCCCTTCGAATTTCGGATCATTCCGACTTCAAACGAAGAAGTTATGACCAAAGGAGTTTGTACAATTCCGTACTGACTTGCTTGGTCGACTGTTTGGTCGACTGGGCCAGTCTACCAAGCACTCGACCAAAGGAGTCAGTAGCTTCGTTTTTCGCCCGAATTGATTCGTTTGCTCTCGATCTTTTAGGCATCTTTCCTAATGTTGTATCTATGATTGTTATGAATCTATTTGCTAAGTTTGGAGTTGCTCTCTTTGATTTTTGGATCATATTCTTCGATAATCAGGTAAGGACAGTTGATTCCTTAACTACATAGATTGCTTGTTCTCTGGTTTCTACTTTATGAAACTATGAGATTACCTACTGTTGTTGTATTTTAATTCTGATCTCCTAGTGTGAGAACAATAGCAATTATTTATATTATCTTTTTCATTATTCATGTTATATGAGTTACTTATTACTGCTTAATTTGATTTTGCTTTTACATTCTCTTGCATATGATGAACTGTTGGTTGTGTATGTCATGACTGATCTGAGAATGTGTTTGCTTAAGTTTGGTTTGGGAATGGGGAGTATCCTATTGATGCTTCTGTCCTTAGACATCGGAGGGAATAGTATGGGCTGTTTTCCGAAGATGCCCATCGACGCTTTCCCGAATCAATGGTTGTCATACCTAGGGCTGTCTAGCAGTGTTTGGCTAGGATATACCCCTGTTATATCAGACCCGAATTGGAAGGGTATTGAGACCGAACGACCCGTGGTAGCAATGGAGATTCGTGGGCGCTCAAGACCGGTGAAAAGATCCGTGAGAGGACATGGATCACATTGTGGATACTCGAAAGAGGCCATTTATTGGAGGGTTGCATATGGCTAGACTTGGGCTCATGGGCGCTCAAGACCGGTGAAATGATCCGTGAGGGGACATGAGAGCTTCCCGTTTACCATATGTGGATAACCAATAGGGTTGATGAGTCCGTAGTCAGGGACTATTAGGACTCTAGTGGAAAGGATACCAGAAAGGATCGTCAGGGACGAGGAATGGAAGTATCTGGACTCGAGTTGATGTAACTGAGTAGATGACTTGCATTGGGCTAGGCTTTTCCCTGACATGCGCCAGTACTTATGCCAAATGGTTGTGAGAGAGTGTGTTGACTTAACCCCCTACCATGGTTTGTCCCGAGGGATGTAGGACCTATTACCAACCGGCTGCTCAAGACCGGTGAAATGATCCGTTAGAGAATCCAAGATATCTTAAATGGTTGAGGATGTGAGTGGACCTTCCCAAAGAAGTACGGTGCTATGACTTAAAGCATGTCTACCATAGAGACCAGCATACATAGAGTTAGATGCATACATTCATTACTTGTTTCATACTGCATTGCATCATGTTATGTTTTGCCACATGTTATCTATGATGTTATGGATTAACTTGCCTTACTGAGTTTCTTCGAAACTCATTCCTTTTTGTACATTTTCTTGTTAGATTATCCTGCAGGTACAGAGTATTATGATGAGCAGTACAGCGAAGCACAAGCTGATGAAGCGTATTACACGCAAGGTGCTGGCTACGATCAAGCTTACTCTGATGATCCCTCGGCGGATCAAGCTGCGTCCTACTTTTGAGAACGGCATAGAGTTAGAACGGATTCATTGGATTGATGAAGTCCATACTTATGAAGACGTTATCTATAAACTTGAAGACGCTTAATCTTAGTTTATTTCTTAGTACATTTGTTTCAGTTGTAATCCCTTTTGATTTTCATACTATGTTCCGCTATTTTGGTAAAGTGAGTTTCCGCCTCACTTTACTCCTTTTTGATATCATTGGATATCTGGTATCTTTCCGCACTCTGATTATACTGATTGTTCATTTCTTGTTTTGAACCTTGTTTATAATATTAAAACTTGATTTATTTCCTGTTTATGATTATGTTATTGTATATGTGGGAGGATGATTTCCTCGATACTTGATCTTCGGGGCTATGGATCACACTCCCGGGTATGCCAGTTAGGGTACCGGCTGGGGGGATGTGACATGATTCCGGCGAATGAAATAGCAGAAGCTAGTCGAAGAGAGCCGAGGAGAATAAATCCAAAAAGAAAGACGAAAGAAACAGTACCGATGCTGCAAGTTCTGACAGTGCAGACTCGGAAGAAACAGAGAGTAACGGAGGATCATTCACCTCATCTAATCGGAATTCATAGCAAACAAGAACAATAGCTCGCAGATACACTTATTACTTCTCATCCAAAGCTGGACCCGAATAAGGTCGCTGCTCAGTTTGAAAGTATGCAACATCAAATGCTTGAAACACAAAACCTAATGAGATCATTCATAAAGCAAGTTGGAATTCCTCCGAAAGGAAGAGTTCTGGTCTCACCGATTGGTAAATCTCGTACTCTTTCCTGAGTTGAGCAAGTCTCTGACCGAAATCCTCGGATGCAAGGGTTGAGAGAAAGCCAAAGGAGATCAAATCTCAGAGAAGGAGAAGGAGAAAGCACAGATCCAAACTATATTCCTCTGGAGCCAGAAGATCAAATGTCATCTAAGGATGATCAACCAAGCCAGAGCAGGAAAAGTAAACCCCTGGAAGTCGAAGAGATTGAAAAGAAAAATAGAAATCGAAAGACAATAGATCTGAAGTTCATGAATCTGAAATCAGTAAAAGGTTTCGCATCTTGAATGATCAGATTCAACGGTTGACAAACAAGGACAATGGAGAGAGTGTGGAAGAAACAATGGATCGGAATCCATTTTCTAGAAACATTATGTCAGCGCCATTACCACACAACTTTAAGCTTCCAGTATTCACGATGGATGATGGAAGCACAGATCCATTAGAACATATGGCTCAGTTCAACTCTATTATGATGCTGGCAGGTAATTTTGACATTATGAAATGTCGATCTTTCCCTTCGTCGCTCAAAGGTCTAGCAACGACTTGGTTTTTCAATCTACAGCTAAACTCAATTGGAAATTTTAGAGACTTGACAAAAATTTTCTTGTCAAGATTCCAAAGTAGTATGAAGAGTAGTAAGACAGTGGATAATCTAGCAGCAATTTGCCAAAAGTCAGGAGAATCAATCCAAAGCTATATGAAGAGATTCAATCAAGAATCAATTCAAATAAAAAATATGAATGAAGTAGTGGCTTATGATGCTATGTTCAAGGGTTTAACTGATGATCATCTGCTGGAGTTCTTGATCATAAATAAGCTGGCGAACAGTGCAAAGCTGACATCACGATATAATCAATATGCTAATATGAAGGACATCCTGCAAGCCAGAAAGGAGACTGATGGTGATGGTAGTAAAATAATAATAATAAAAAATAAAATAAAATAAAATAAAAAAGCAGAACTTTATGATCTGATCAGAGGGATCAAAGGAATAACATAAATTATCCAAGGAATGATCATCAGGTTAGAAGAGACATTCCGAGATCGTTCCTAGAGAATTATACTTCTTTAAATGCCAGAAGATCAAAAATTTTGATGCGGATCCAACATCAAGGATTTTTGAAGTGGCCAACACCAATGATAGCAAAGGCAGAAGAGCAAAATCCAAACAAATATTGCAGATTTCATAGAGATCATGTCCATGACACGGATGATTGAGAATCTGAAAAACGAAATTGAACGACTGATCAGTCAGGGACGATTGGATCGGTATGTTCAAAGGAGAAATGGAGGATAGCAAAGAGATCTTGCTGATCAGCTAAGAAGAGACATTCCGAGATCGTTCCTAGAGAATTATACTTCTTTAAATGCCAGAAGATCAAAAATTTTGATGCGGATCCAACATCAAGGATTTTTGAAGTGGCCAACACCAATGATAGCAAAGGCAGAAGAGCAAAATCCAAACAAATATTGCAGATTTCATAGAGATCATGTCCATGACACGGATGATTGCAAAATCCTGAAAAACGAAATTGAACGACTGATCAGTCAGGGACGATTGGATCGGTATGTTCAAAGGAGAAATGGAGGATAGCAAAGAGATCTTGCTGATCAGTAAGAAGATGGAATAACCGAGGACCGAAAAAAGAGGACCAAGCAAAAAGGGATTTTCAGCCTAACTCTCCAGTTGAAAATCCCAAAGGTCAAGAAAATCAAAGAGTTCAACAAAAGCAATCCCCTATTATGATCATATTAGGGAGCTTGGACCTAAATTCAGTTTCAAAATCCAAAGCTCATGCTAGGCTTGTCAATTCTGTCGAATCTCATATTATTCCCAAGAGAATTAAGAAGATGAAGGAAATAATCTTCACGTAGGAGGAAATGAGTGGAATTCAAGAACCGCATGATGATGCAATAGTAGTCATCATCGAAGTGGCAAATAGAGACATTCTAGAGTCTTGATTGATACGGGATCTTTTGTAGACATCATGTCTTACGAAGCTTTCCTACGTTAAAAACTGGATGCTATGAAGATAAAACCTTGTGGAACAAGGCTATTTGGTTTTCTGGAAAATCAACTTCCGTAGAAGGAACTATTGAGTTAACAATAACGTTGGGAACACATCCACAGACAGTAACTATAGTGACTAAATTCTTATTAATAAAGAATTTGTGAGCATACAATGTAATTCTAGGGAGGTCAACTTTGAATTCTATTGGTGCTGTGGTCTCAAATGAGGCATTTGAAAATGAAATTTCCAACAGAAGCAGGCATTGGAGAATGCAGATCTAACCAGAAAACTTCAAGACAAAGCTATACGACATTTTTTAAGGATTCAAAATCACAAGGTAAAGCTCTCGCCCTAACTATTGAAATTATGGATAATAGAGATGAGGAAAAAATCCAAAGGGGAGAACCAGTAGAAAAGTTGGAGAAATGCAGATGTATTTGCCTTGTGAGCCCAGGATATGCCAAGGCTGAGCAGAGAAGTTGCAGAACATTGTCTTTGGATAGGCAGTACTGTTAAACCCATAAAATGAAGAAGGAGGAATTTCTCGTGAGAAAAGCATGATGCAATCAAGGTCAAAGTTGAAAAACTCATAAATTCAAGGTTTATAGAGCAAATTGAATGTCCTAAGTGACTAGCAAATGTCGTGATGGTGAAAAAGAATAATGGTAAATGGAGAATGTGCGTGGATTATACTGATCTGAACAAAGCTTGCCCCAAGGATTGTTATCCTTTGTTGCGGATTGATCAGTTAATTGACACTACTTCATGTCGACAAATGTTAAGCTTTATGGATGCTTATTCAGGCTATAATTAGATTCTTATGAAGAAGGAAGATCAACCTCACACATCATTTATAACCAATTGTGAAAGCTACTGTTACAAGGTCATGCCTTTTGGATTGAAGAATGCTAGAGCAACATATCAAAGGGCAATGAATAAGTTGTTTGTTGATCAGATTAGGAGGAATATGGAAGTTTATGTTGATGATCTCTTGGTGAAGAGTCAAGTCAAAACTGATCACCTTTCTGACATGGAAGAATGTTTTGAGAAAAAATGGGATGAGACTTAATCCTGAGAAGTGTGCGTTTGGAGTCTCATCAGGAAAATTCTTAGGTTATATGGTTACTTAGAGAGGTATTGAGGTAAACCCAGAAAAAATCAAAGCTATCCTGAACATGCCACCACCTGGCAATATGAGAGAAATTCAAAGCTTGATAGGGAAAATTGCAGCTTTGAGTAGATTCATATCTCGATCTAGAGATAAATGCGCACCTTTTTTCAAAGCATTGAAAAATCTGAATGCACTCAATGAATTCAGGTGGATAGAAGATTGTCAAAACTCGTTTGAAGAATTGAAAATGAGGCTAACCAGTCCACCGGTCTTCTCTCGACCAGTTCCGAGAGAAGCTTTAAAAATACACTTATCTTCTTCAAAGGCAGCAGTAAGTGCTGTATTGATTCAGGAAGAAGGTATGATTCAGAACCCCATCTATTTGTAAGTCATACATTATTAGATGCGGAAACTAGATATCCTGAATTCGAGAAACGTGCTTTGGCTTTGATAATAGCAACCAGAAAGCTTAGACCCTATTTTTAGGCCCATCCAATTATTGTTCTAACTAATGGGCCTTTAAAGAAAATATTGCATAAACCTGATCTTGCTGGGAGAATGGTATCCTGGGCAGTGGAATTAACAAAACATGACATCAATTATAGACTAGAACAACAATAAAAGCACAGGTCCTAGCAAATTTTGTCTCTGAAAGTGTTTTACCACCTGTGGATCAAGAAAACCCCAACGAGATATTTAGTTGGTGGACTCTCCATGTGGATGGTTCAAGCCACTCTCAGGGATCTGGAACAGGCATAATTTTACAAAGTCCAGCTAGCTTTGTAATTCAAAGTGCCCTTTGTTTCAATTTTCATGCTTCAAATAATGAAGTAGAGTATGAAGCCCTTATTGTAGGATTGCGGCTAGCAAAATCTATGTATACAAAATATTGAAGTCAAGAGTGATTCTGAGCTGGTAGTCAGCCAAGTGATAGGGGTATATGAAGCGAAAGATGTTAGAATGATCAGTGACCTCAAAAAAGCACTTGAATGCATAGAGGAGCACAAGGTCGGGGTTGAGGTCGTCTAGTGGGTGCTCGGAGAGGTAGAGGTCGGGTTCCATCTCAGCCGAGAGAGGAGGTTCTACGTGTCACATCCACCCAGCCGGTACCCCATCTGGCATACCCGAGTGTGTGATCCATAGCCCCGAAGATCAAGTATCGAGGAAATCATCCTCCCAAATAAGCAATAACATAATCATGAACAGATATAATCAATGTGTAAATATTATAAATAAAAGATCCAAACAAGGAAATGAATAACAGTATAATCAGAGTGTAGAAAATGATACCAGATGTAAACATCAAAAAGGAGTAGAGTGATTATAGCGGAATGTAGCACGTAAGTCTAAAAAGAAATACAAATGTTTCTAAAGAAAAGCAAAGAAAGAGTGTCAAACTAAACTAAGAGTCTTCTATTCTATAGATAACGTCTTCAAAATAGTGGACTTCATCAATCCAACTAAGACGTTCCCACTCCACATTAGGTCTAATCGTAGTACGCAAAGTGATCGCTCGTGGAATCATCAAAGTGATCTTCATTGTTGCCAAAACCTTGCAAGTAGTACGCTTCTTCAACTGGTGCTTCTTCATATTGTCCTTCATAGTAATTAGTACCTGTAGAATAATCTAACAAAAAGGTTGCACAGAAAGGAGTGAGTTCGAATGAACTCAGCAAAGGTAAGTTAAATCATAATAACATAAATAACATGCTGCAGAACATAACAAGATGCAATGCAATATGAAAAAGACAATGCATGTATGCATCTAAACTCTATGAATGTTGGTCTCTATAGGCAGACATGCTTTTAAGTCATAGCACCGTGCTTCTTTAGGAAGGTCTCATCTCACAACGCCGGTTGGTAGTGGCTCCTTCATCCCTCGGGACAATCCATGGTTGGGGGTTAGGTCACCGCTCTCACATCACCATTGGTTTAAGTACTAGCGCATGTCAAGGTTAAGCCTAGCCCAATGCATGTCATCTACTTAGTCATATCAACTTAGTTCCAGATACGTCCATTCCTCGCCCCTGGCGATCCTTTCCATTCCTCGCCCCTGGTGATCCTTTCTGGTATCCTTCACACTAGAGTCAGCATAGTCCCTAACTAGGGCCTCATCAACCCTGTTGATCATCCACATATAATAGACGGGAAGCTCTCATGTCCCCTCACGGGTTGGTTACCGGTCTTGAGCGCCCATGAGCCCAAGTCTACTATATGCAACCCTACCAATAAATGGCCCCCACAATGTGATTCATGTCCTCTCACGGGTTGGATACCGGTCTTGAGCACCCATGAATCCCCATTGCTACCACGGGTCGTTCGGTCTCAATACCCTTCCGAATCGGGTATGATATAATGGGGACATCCTAGCCAAACACTGCTAGACAACCCTAGGTATGACATCCAATAATCCGGGAAAGCGTCGATGGGCATCTTCGGAGAACATCCCATATTATTCCCTTCGATGTCCAAGGACAGAAATGTCAAAAGGACATTCCCCAATCCCAAATCATACCTAATCAATCACATTCTCAAATCAGTCACATCATACATAACCGACATCTCATCATATAAAGGAATATGTAAAAGCATGATCAATTCATTAAACAACATACATGAGTAAGCATGCATATATACTTGAATAATGAAAAGAAAACATAAGTAAGGTACTATTGCACTTATTGTCACATCCCCCCATCTGGTACCCTATCTAGATTACCCGGGGAAGTGATCCACAGCCCAAAAGATCAAGTTTAGGAACGATCATATCCATTTAGCACAATAACATAATCAAAAGCAAGAACAAATCATAATGTTTAAGTAATTTATAATAAAAGCCAAGAAAGGATCTCAGAAGGACCACAAAGAATATCAGAGTGCGGAATAACAAGATACCAAATCAGAAGACAACTATAGACTATAGCGGAAATATACTCCACAAACATATGCGGAAGGTAGATCGAAATCTAAGTAAAGCTCTAAGCTACTACAAGTAAAATAAAAGTCTAGAAGAAATAAGAGGAATCTAATCCACATCTTCAGTTGGCTCTTCTTCTTCTTCAGTCTTCCTCTTCTTCACCTTTAGGTTATGCTCTTGAAACTTCAGATCAGCATCTAGTGCACGATCCCATCGGCGAATAAGACGATGCCGGCTGTCATCAATAGGAGCCATCAACGCAGTCCAAGTCTGTGTGTTGGCTGCCTCGTTACTCATTACCTTGTCCAAGGACTTTCAGAGCTGTACTATGTATTGGAAGGTCCTCCGTACCATGGCATGGGTTCTCTTTCGTACCTACAATGTCATCTAAAACAAGTCCCCCGAAGGGTAAGTTCAAAAGAACTTAGCAAGTAAACCAAACACAATAAGCATCTTCACATGCATTCACAAACAAACATATGTGCAATGATATGAAACATTAAATGCAATATGCTTCTAACTCTATATATGTATGCTGGTCTCTATTGACAGACATGATTTAAGTCATAGCACCATTCTTTTTTGGGAAGGTCTCATCACACAACACCATTTGGTAGTGGGTAGGAACACCTTACGAACAACCTTGGCTGGGGTTTAAGTCACCGCTCTCTCACATCACCATTGGTCTAAGTATTGGCGCATGTCAGGGTAAAGCCTAGCCAAATGCAAGTCTTCTACTTAGTTATAGCAACTCAGGTTCAGATACGTCCATTCCTCGCCCCTGGCGATCCTTTCCGATATCCTTTACACTAGAGTCAGCATAGTCCCTGACTACGGACTCATCAACCCTATTGGTCATCCACATATAGTAAACGGGAAGCTCCCATGTCCTCTCACGGGTTGGTTACCGGTCTTGAGCACCCATGAGCCCAAGTCTATCCATATGCAACCCTACCCATAAATGGCCCCCACAATGTGATTCCCGTCTTCTCACGGGTTGGTTACCGGTCTTGAGCGCCCATGAATCCCCATTGCTGCCACGAGTCGTTCAGTCTCAATACCCTTCTGAATCGGATTTGATATAACAGCGACATCCTAGCCAAACACTGCTAGACAACCCTAGGTATGACAACCAATAATCCGGGAAAGCGTCAATGGGCATCTTCGGAGAACATCCCATACTATTCCCTCCGATGTCCAAGGACAGAAATGTCAAAATGACACTTCCCAATCCCAAATCATACCTAACAATCACATCACAATCATACATGTCACACCATAGTCCAAATCACATTCAACATCATTCATGATTCATTCCTATATGTAAATCACAATATTAACAACCTACTGTAATTGCAGAAGTAACATAATATAAAGAAAGTAAATCAACAGTAGCTAAATCATGCATTCGAATCATATCGTAACAAGGTATGTAAATATGCATATTGTGAGTGGAATACTCACCTTGTATTCGACTTTGTAAACTTCGAGAAAGAGATCAATGGGCAAGTCCAAGATCACCAAAATAACCCTAAACAAACATGTATTGAACATAAGGAACAAACCCTAATGATCACAGACGAAACGAAAGCAAAACAGAGCAAAACTGAGGCTACTGGCTTGGTTGGTTGATTGGTTGGTCTACTGGCCCAGTCAACCAATGGAATCAGTACGGAACTGCAAACACCAAATCAGTCATAACTTCTTCGTTTGAAGTCCGATTGATCTGAAATTCGGAGGGGAGCTTCCTAGAACATATTAGAACTATTTAGGAAGGTCAAAGCATCAAGTCAAGGTCAAAAAATAGGTTCTTGATTTGAACCAAGAAGATTTAGGGTCTTAACATATACTTAACCATGGTTCTCATGGAAAGGCTAGGGTGCAATAAGGATTCACCCTAGGGAATAAAGAATAAGTAATCGCATCAAGAAAAGCTTTGAGGATGATTCAAAAATCAATAAAGGGTTAAGGTTTCCAATTGAATATCCTCCCATGAAAGTTAACCTAGATTAGGTCTCCAAATAACCCAAGGTAGGTTCACAAGATGAAAGGGAATAATTTGCTTAGCAATTTGATAACAAGAAAGTCATTGAAAGAGTTTAGATCAACACAAATATAATCAATGTGGTTACTCTCACAAGGGAGGTTACCCAAGGGTTCCCTGAAGAATTTACGAGGGTTAGGGTTAAGATCATTATGTTGATCATTAAACCTTAAGATTGGAAGGAGATCAATGAAGTGATGGTTGCTAATAGAGAATGCAACATCATCTTCATAGTCTTATTACAGAGATTAACCATAGAAGAAGTAGATCTGAATACGTAGGAGAGATTACTAACCTTGGATCTGAAGAATCGGAGTTGAGAGGCTTGAGATCTTGCAAAAGTTCTTCGAATACACCAAGGAAAGCTTTGAGAGAGTCTTCCCACACTCTCAGAGAGTTTTGGAGGCAGAGGATACTAAGAAACATGAAGTGTGCTTAAATAGAAAGTGAAAAACCCTAAATTGGATTTTCTCGGATTTCTGGCCCTATTGGTCGATTGGTTGGTCTACTGGCCCCAATCGACCAACCAGTCGACCAAGCATAGTTTAGCAACTTCGGACAGGGATTCGGAGGGCTATACGGGGTCAAATTGAGTGGGGTTTTCTCCTACAAGTCAATCAAGAAGTCTAGTTTCCAGAAATACCTTCAGATTGAGCACTGGAGTTCATTAGAATAATTTACCCTCTTCAATGCGCAATTTCTCACTAATCACTGACAATGCTTCCAAGTATGGAGCCCCATCAACAATATCCATGGGTTTCAGGTCACACAACATGCCTTCTATAGAGAGGGCCCACAAAGACTTCTTCCTTCAGTTTGGGACCTTGGATTTACCCTAAGGAAAGGTTTCACATGACTTCCTAAGACTTTCAAAGATAGTAATCTGAAATCGGGGTCCAACTTCAAAGTCAACATTAAACAAACCCTACTTCACCCAAAACAGATAGGGTAATGTGAAATCCAACGCAAACCTAGCCAGGACACCCTATCTATTTTGGGTGAAGAAAGGTTAGTTTAATGTTACACCTTGAAGTTGGACCTTGATTTCAGTGTTCTATCTCCTTCTTATCTCTTTCTTCTTCTTATTGTTCTATCTTGATGTTTTGATTGTGGAGAAGGTGTTACACTACTATAACTACCTATTCTCTGATCTCCTTATGTCTTAGAGTGAACCCCCAATCACTCTATCCATTCCTTGAAACCACATGGTGAATCTCCTCAATTCTTCACTGATTTTGATTGAGTTTTGGACAGCATGATCATTCTATTGTAGCTTCTTTTCTCATTAATGTTTAACATGTTTGATCTTAGCCTTTACTGCTGTTCCAATGTGTTTCATCTCCTTGAATCAATTCCCCTTTCTTTCTAGCCATTTTAGCCTTCTATGTTGACCATTGATATAAGCATTCTAGTAAGTTTCTATTTTTGATTCCTCTCATTCTAGGATTAGTATTCTTTTGATTTTCTATTTAGTTATTCTTGCCTCTGATATGTTCTTGATTTTCCATTAGAGTGAAGCCTTGTTCTCTCTAATTCTTCCCTTGAATCCATGGTGAGTTTGCTATGAGAACCATGTTGTTTCCAATTTAGAAACTCATGTTCCCAATTTATAAAGTACTGATTTTTGGACCATGGATGATGCCCAATTCATGCTAGATAGTCTTAGTATGTTTGTGTGAAGTTCCCTTTCGAATTTTGGATCAATCAGACTTCAAACGAAGAAGTTATGACCAAAACAATTGCAATGTACCTTCTTTGTCTCCATTGGTCGATCGATTGGTCGATTGGGCGATAGACCAATCCAATCGACCAATGAGATCTGTTTTCCAGATTTAGGTCTTTCTTGCTCTATTTAAGTCCAATCTCGGGATTAGTTCGTCTCCTCTGCCTCTTAAGCCTCTGGAACGAGTTAGAACTCCATTCTAATCAATTTCCTTGCATCCTTGGTTGATTTCTCGTAAGAACTCAAGTAATCTTCTTCCTCTTACATCAAAGGTATGTCTACACTCTCTTCTTCTTCTCCATCTCTGTTTTTCTTTCCTTTTTGGGCTGAGACAGTAGAGAAGATGCTGCATTCTCTGTTGCAAACATCTCTCTACTCATCCCTCATGACCTTCCTAAGGATTAATGGCTAATGCAATGTTCTTAATCATGATCATTGCAAGCTTTTGAAGGAATCATGATCTTGTCTTCGTTCATCTTTTGATTCAAATTCTAATCTTCTTAGATCTGTTTTATTGATCATATTAGTAGTCAATCGTTGTGTTTTCTTTACAAGAGTTGTAACCTATCAATCTCTAGTTCTTTCTTCTTGATCATACCATGCTTTCTCCAAGAACCATAACTGATACATTTATGGTAAGTTTTGTTTCCTTATTTAGATTCATGTTCTTCAGTCTTAGATCTATTTTTCTTGAAGATCTATGCATGCTTTTCATGATTTCTTTATCACAATCAATGATCCATCATCCTATCGTTCTTGTCCATAATTTTTACTATGAATTCTTCAAGAACCATGATTGATCTAATTATGGTAACTTTTGTTTCCTAATTTTTAAGTTGAAGACTTGATTTGATTAGTGTTTTGAAGTCCTCTATATACTAGGATACTGTCATAGTAGTTTTCCCCTTGTTTGGTACCCTTTTGAACCACCAAATTCGGTTCTATATTCTAAAAACTCTGATTTTGAAGGCCACTGTCTCTATTGGTCGACTCATTGGTCGACTGAGGCAGTAGACCAAGTCAATTGACCAATGATGACAGTAACCTCATATTTGGTCTGTTTTGGATGTTTTGATATCTTTCCTTCTAGGTTTCTTTCCTAATATGATATATATACTTGTTTAGGACCTTCTTGCCAAGTTTGGGAAGATTCTCCTTGATCCTTGGAGATTCTCTTCAAGTTATATAAGGTAAGGATGGTTACTTCTATAATAGCATAGATTGTGTGATTTTAGTTTCTATATTAGAATCTTTCAGATTTGTTACCATAATTAGATTCTTTTATGATATATTATTGTTGTATTTACTTCAATTACAGTAGTATTATTTACTTGCTTTCTTTAGTTTATGAATGTCTTTACTTGTTAACTGTATATGAGATGGATCTTATTATGGTATATTTTCTATATACTGTAAATGTACATGATATGATTGATTTGTGATTGTGATTGATTAAGTATGGTTCGGGAAGGAGAGGTGTTTTTTTGGCACTTCTGTCCTTGGACATTGAAGGGAATAGTATGGGATGTTCTCCGAAGATGCCCATTGACACCTTCTTGAACTATTGATTTTCATACCTAGGGCTGTCTAGCAGTGTTTGGCTAGGAATAACCCGTTATATCAGACCCGATTCGGAAGGGTATTGAGACCGAACGACCCGTGGTAGCAATGGGGATTCATGGGCGCTCAAGACCAGTAACCAACCCGTGAGAGGACAGGAATCACATTGTGGGGGCCATTTATTGGTAGGGTTACATATGGATAGACTTGGGCTCACGGGCGCTCAAGACCGGTAACCAACCCGTGAGGGGACGTGAGAGCTTCCCGTTTACCATATGTGGATAACCAATAGGGTTGATGAGTCCGTAGTCAGGGACTATGAGGACTCTAGTGTGAAGGATATCGGAAATGATCGCCAGGGACGAGGAATGGACGTATCTGGATCTGACTTGATGTAACTGAGTAGGAGACTTGCATTTGGCTAGGCTTTACCCTGACATGCGCCAGTACTTAAACCAATGGTGATGTGAGAGAGCGGTGACCTATACCCCCAGCCATGGAATGTCCCGAGGGATGCCGGACCCACTACCAAAAGGCGTTGTGTGATGAGACCTTCCCAAAGAAGTATGGTGCTATGACTTAAAGCATGTCTGCCAATAGAGACCAGCATACATAGAGTTAGATTCATACATTCATTGTTTGTCTCATACCATATTGCATTTATGTTTGCTTTGTAATCCTGCCATTTATGTTATTATGGATTTAACTGCCTTCTTGGGTTTCTTTCGAAACTCACTCCTTTTGTACCATATCTGTTGTTAGATTTCTCTGCAGGTTTGGAATACGATGACGGTCCATATAAGGAAGAGCAAGGTGAAGAAGATGAAGACTAAAGATGAAGAAGAGCCGACTGAAGATGTGGATTAGATTTCTCTTGTTTCTTTTAGACTTATCTTTTACCTTACATGTATTAGCTTAAAGGTTTACTTAGATTTCGATCTACCTTCCGCATATGTCTGTGGAGTATATTTCCGCTATACTCTACAGTTGTCTTTTGATTTGGTATCTTGTTATTCCGCACTTTGATATTCTATAGTGATCCTTCTGAGATCCTCTCTTGACTTTTATTATAAATTATTTGAACATTATGATTTGTTCTTGCTTTTGATTATGTTATTGTGCGAAATGGATATGATCGTTCCTAAACTTGATCTTTAGGGCTTTGGATCACACTCTCGGGTATACCAGTTAGGGTACCAGCTGGGAGGATGTGACAGGGTGTCCTGGCTAGATTTGGGCTGGATTTCACACTTACAGCAGTACATCCTAAATAGAATGTACAATATCAGTAGTGAATCTAAGAGTTTCCAAAATCAGAAACTAACATACACACAATCTATGTCATTATGGAGATAACTGTCCTTACCTTAATTAGCGTTGATGATTATCCAAAGATCAAAGAGAGAGGTTCCAAACCTAGCAGATAAACCCCTAACAATCATAGATACAACATTAGGAAAGAGGCCTAAATCAAACACAAGTCCATCATCAGATCTAATCTGATTAAGAAATTAGATCCAAAAGAAGAATTAGGGTTTCAAAAAGGTTTTACAAGGATTAGGGTTGAGATCATTATGTTGATCATAAATCCTTAAGAATGGAAGGAGATTATGGAAGAGATGGTTGCAAGGATGTAGCATCTTCTTCCCAATCTCAAATCAAGAATTAGATCATAGAAGAATAATTCACAACACCAAAGAGATTACTAACCTTAGATTGACAAATCAGAGATGAGAAGCTTCTGATCTAGTAGAGATCCTTTGAGATCACCAAAGAGAGCTTTGAAAGAGTCTTCCCACGTTCTCTGAGTGTTTTGGAGGTAGAGGATACTAAGAAACACAAAGATTGCTTAAATAGAAAGTGGAAAACCCTAAATTGAATTTTCTCAGATTTAACACCCTGTTGGTCGACTACTTGGTCGATTGGCCCAGTCGACCAACCAATCAACCAAGCTGGTCAGCAAGGCCCAACTCAAGTCCAAACCTCATGGGCTTCTCCCAACACAACATATGACTTATCTAGTATAGAAAAATGCCTTCGAATCATGTCTAACTATACTTCAAGTCCATCAATTAGACTCACCTTCGTCAAGCTGCAGCTTTCTTTCCAGATTTGCATAGACTTCCAAGTATGGAACACCATCATCAACTCATGTCTTCAACTGAGATGGCCCATAGTTGGCTACTTCCTTTACTCTGGGTCTTCGGACCTACAAACAACCGGGTTTTCGGGTCAAGGTCAGGGTTAGGATAGGGCTGGATTTCACACTACGGTTTGACCGGTTTGATACGCCGCAGGCCGAGTTCCTGTATGAGATGTTCTTCGAGTATTGTCGCATTGAGTTCGGGCGACTACTACACTTACGATAGCTTAGGGTGTTCAGGATCCGACAGAGGTTCAACACTTTGGAGTGGACCCATCTTTTCACAGCACACTTGCCCGTATACCCCGAGCTAGTGAGGTTGTTTTTCAGTAACATCATATCTATTAAGGAGGCTAGAGGTCAGGGCCGTCCTTTTCGACTGATCATTGAGAGCAGGGTTATGGAGACACAGATTCGTTTCTCCACGAGGACACTGGCTTAGATTCTCCAGGTGCCTCATTATCCATGACAGTGCGTATGGATACCCTTAGGAGCTGAGGTGGATAGCTACCTGTTGCCCTATGAGCTTCTCGAGATATGTTCCACTCTTTGGAATGACCGAGAGTGTTACACTCCACGTATCAGCAGATAGATGACATATTCGGCTTGGATTATCGGTTGCATTGTGGGCTGAAACATCATACCAAAGGCCGGACATCATCATCGGGTCACAATGATGGAGGCCCTAGTCATATATCGCATCTACTTGGGATTTCAGATCGACTTGTCCTACATACTCCATAATGTCATGATAGATCTAGTGGCGCATCCAAGTACGAGGAACCTTTGTTTTGGGAGATTACTGACATTAGTCTTCCGACACTTTGGGGTGAGGCTAGAGGAGGCAGATGTAGTCACTGGAGTACTGGGGTATGTGGTTGGGACGAGGACCATTCGATAGATGCGGCTCACCCAACTGTGAGATCTGAGGGTGAGGAGGAGGATGATGAGTCCGATGGTGGAGGAGAGGACGTTGGTTCTGATAGTGATGATCAGGCTGGAGATGATACTGAGATGCATGAGGCTGATCTGGAGCATCATGAGATCCGCACATCATCGCATTTTGAGGTAGGAGGTCCGTCACACACAATTCTAGAGACTTTGGATCTAGGCGCATAGATGAGATCTATGACTTCCATGCTAGAGAGGATGGAGGTCAGACAGGAGTAGACGTACAATACTATGGAGTCATGGTAGGAGCAGATAGAGTTGAGACAGGGATGGATAGAGTCTTAGCTTACTCGGATTGCGAGAGGACTTCGGTTTCAGATCAAAGTAGATCACCTAGATAGATTGTACTTAGGATTTTCTCTTTATACTTTATCATATGTAATCATTGTAAACTCTTCTTAAAATTAATGAAGTTCACTTTGTTTTACTTTATTATTGTGTATTATGCAATTTCCTTTTATTGCTTTATATGACGTTTGTTAAATCATAATTATTGTGTATTATTCAAATCACCAATTATGCTTCATTAATTAAGTTTCTAGTCCAAGTGTTCTATTATTCACTTCTAAGAGTAATTGAGTCATTTTTTTTGGATCTATGACTCAGGAATGTTCCGTTATTGTTTTCTGTGGTTAGGATTTCCTTGAACTTTGGGCTCTGATACTACTCTGTCACATCCACCCAGCGGATACCATATCTGGCATACCTAAGTGTGTGATCCACAACCCCGAAGAACAAGTATCGAGGAAATCATCCTCCCACATATGCAAATACATAATAATCATGAACAAATTATAATCAATGTGTAATAATATAAACAAGAGATCCAAATAAGGAAGAAATGACAATGTAATTAGAGTGCGGAAAATGATACCAAATGTATATATAATCAAAAAGGAGTAGAGTGAGGCAGAATCTCACTCCAAAGTTACAGCAAAATGTAGCTCAAAAGTCTAAAAGGAAAGTACAATTGTTCTCAAAGGAAAGTAAGGAAATGATATTTTAAACTAAACTAAGGGTCTTCTACTTTATAAAGAACGTCTTCATAGATGTAGACTTCATCAATCAAACTCGGACGTTCCCACTCCACGGTAGGGCTAATCATGGTACGTAACATGATCACATGAGGAATCATCAACTTGATCTTCATAGTTGCCAACACCTTGCGTGTAGTCCGTTTCTTCAGCTTGCGCTTCCTCATATTGGCCTTCATAATATTCAGTACCTGTGGAGTAATCTAACAAAAGATATTGCACAAAAGGAATGAGTTCAAAAGAACTCAGCAAGGCAAGTTAATCCACAACAACATAAATAACATGATTGTAGAACATAGCATGATGCAATGCGATATGAAACAGACAATGAATGTATGAATCTAACTCTAAGTATGTTGGTCTCTATAGGCAGACATGCTTTAAGTCATAGCACCATCCTTCTTTGGGTAAGTCTCAATTCACACATCCTCGGTTGGTAGTGGGTCCAGCATCCCTTGGGACAATCCATGGCTGGGGTATAAGTCACTGCTCTCTCACATCACCATTGGTCTAAGTATTGGAGCATGTCAAGGTAAAACCTAGCCCAATGCAAGTCATCTACTTACTCATATCAACTCAGATCCAGATACTTCCATTCCTCGCCCCTGGCAATCCTTTCTAGTATCCTTCACACTAGAGTCAGCATAGTCCCTAACTACGAACTCATCAATCCTACTGGTCATCCACAAATAATAGACGGGAAGCTCTCATGTCCCCTCACGGATTGGTTACCGGTCTTGAGCGCCCATGAGCCCAAGTCTGCCATTTGCAACCCTACCAATAAATGGCCCCCACAATGTGATTCATGTCCCCTCACGGGTTGGATACCGGTCTTAAGTGCCCACGAATCCCCATTGCTACCACGGGTCGTTCGATCTCAATACCCTTCAGAATCGAATCTGATATAATGGGGACATCCTAGCCAAACATTGCTAAACAAGCCCTAGGTATGACAATCAATAATTCGGGAAAGTGTCAAAGGGCACCATTGGAAACATCCCATACTATTCCCACTGATGTCCGAGGACAGAAATGTCGAAAGGACATTTCCCAATCCCAAATCATACCTATTCAATTGCATTCTCAAATCCGTCATAGCATATACAACCGATATCTCCTCATATAGAAAGATACACATAAACATGATCAATCGCATATGTAACTGATAAGAATAAGTATTCATAATCAAAAGAATACATGAACTTGCATCAGTAATAGAATAATAAGAAAATACATTTATGGTAGTGAATCTAATAGAATCCCAAAATAGAAACTAAGATTCATGCAATCTATGTAATTATGGAAATAACTGTCCTTACCTTAAATAGCTTTGATGAATATCCAAAGATCAAAGAGAGAGGTTCCAAACTTAGCAAATAAACCCTAAACAATCATGGATACAACATTAGGAAAGAGGCCTATAAGATTGAAGATCAAACGAATCAAATCGAGCAAAAAACAGAGCTACTGTCTTGCTTGGTCGATTGGGTGGTAGCTTGGTCCAGTCGACCAAGCAATTGGCCACTTGAGACAATACGAAGCAAAAATGTGATTTTGATCCGAAACTCAATCTACAAGATCCGAAACACTACGAAACATGGAGGAAACCTCTAAAACAATAATCTAACACTAAAGTAGTTTAGATTAGCCACTAACAATTATCAAAAACACTACTTACTGATTTGGAAACATGACTTTCTAATTTGGTAACATTCATAGTTTTCGATGAAAACATGCTATGAATCCAAAGGAAAGACTATAGATGATCAGATCTCATTCTAGTAGATGATAAGCAAGAGATCATACATGAAAACATCATGCAAGCCAGATCTATTATGCTTGAGAAATCGAATTGAATGAATGATCATAGTTTCATGAAGATTTCACAAAGATAATGGCGAAGATCAATATGAACATCATAAAACTCTAAGAATGAAAAGAGATTGTAGAAGAGATGGTTGCAAGGATGCAGCATCTTCTTCATAGGCTCAATCATAAAGAAGAAACACAGTAGGAGTAGATCAATACAACATAGGAGCAATTACTAACCTTTGATTGAAGAATCGGAGATGAGAAGCTTGAAGTCTTGCAATGTTCTTCACAAACTCGAAGGAGAGGCTTTGAGAGAGTCTTCCCATGTTCTCCGAGGGTTTTAGGAACAAAGGAGGCTAAGAAACACGTACTTCTATTATATAGAGCACCAATGAGACCTAAACAGAAGATTCTGCGATTCGACCCCTGTTGGTGGATTAATTGGTCGATTGGCCTAATCGACCACCCAGTCGATCAAGCAAGTCAGCAAGGCCAAAACAAGGAATTGAAGGTCCAAATCAAGTCCAAACCCAATGAGCTTCTCCCAACACAACATATGACTTACCTAGTATAGAGGAATGCCTTCAAATCATGTCCAACTACACTTTAAGTCCATCAACTAGTCTCATCTTCATCAAGGTGCAGTTTCTTTTCCAATTCAGAACAAGCTTTCAAGTATGGAACACCATCATCAACTTCCATGGGTTCTAGGTCAAACACCATGTCTTCCACTAAGATGGCCCATAGTTGGCTTCTTCCTTTACTTCGGGTCTTCGGACCTACAAACAACAGGGTTTTTGGGTCAGGGTTAGGGTTAGGATAGGGCTGGATTTCACAGGTTTGATCATGCTTTCTGAAACTGATCAAGGATCATACCTTCTGAGGGTGATCCCGACTTTTCGTAAGTCAGGCTCTTAGCAAGCTAGCCTTCCGAGGCCTGATCATGCTTTCCGAAGCTAATCAAGGATCATACCTTGTGAGGATGATTGTGAAACCCAACCCTAACCTTGACCCGGAAACCTTGTTGTTTGTAGGTTTGAAGACCCGAAGTAAAGGAAGAAGCCAACTATGGGCCATCTTAGTGGAAGACATGGTGTTTGACCCAAAACCCATGGAAGTTGATAATGGTGTTCCATCCTTGAAAGCTTGTTTTGAATTGGAAAGAAACTGCACCTTGATGAAGATGAGACTAGTTGATGGACTTAAAGTGTAGTTAGACATGATTTGAAGGCATTCCTCTATACTAGGTAAGTCATATGTTGTGTTGGGAGAAGCTCATTGGGTTTGGACTTGATTTGGACCTTCAATTCCTTGTTTTGGCCTTGCTGACTTGCTTGGTCGACTGGGTGGTCGATTGGGCCAATCGACCAACTAATCGACCAACAGGGACAAAATCTGCCAAAGATCCTCTGTTAGGTCTGTTGGTGCTCTATATAATAGAAGTACGTGTTTCTTAGCCTCCTTTGTTTCTAAAAACCTTAGAGAACGCAAGAAGACTCTCTCAAGGCCTCTCCTTGGTGTTTGTGAACAACTCTTGCAAGACTTCAAGTTCTTCATCTCTTGTTCTTCAATCAAAGGTTAGTAATCTCTCTTATATGGTATTGATCTACTCTTTCTATGATTTATTCTTTGTGATTGAGATTATGAAGAAGATGCTACATCCTTGCAACCATCTCTTCTACAATCTCCATTCATTCTTAAGGTTCTATGATCTTCATATTGATCTTAACCATGATCCTTGTGATTTCTCCATGAAGCCATGATCATTCTTTTGAATTGATTTCTCTAGCATGTTAGATCTTTTTTGCATGATACTTTCATGTATGATCTTCTGATTATGTTCTACTAGAATAAGATCCTAGCATCTCTAGTTTTTCTCTTAAGTTCATAGCATGTTTTCATCAAAAACTATGAATTTTACCGAATTAGTAAGTCATGTTTCCAAATTAGTATGTAGAGTTTTTTATCATTGTTAGTGTCTAATCTATGCTATTTTAGTGTTAGATTACTGTTTTAGAGGTTTCCTCCAAGTTTCGTAGTGTTTTTGATCTTGTAGAATGAGTTTCAGATAAAAAATTAGATTTTTGCTGCGTACTGTTCAGGTGGTCAATTGCTTGGAGACTGGGCCAAGCTACCACCCAATTGACCAAGCAAGACAGTAGCTGTGTTCTTCGTCCAATTTGATTCGTTCGATCTCCGATCTTTTAGGCCTCTTTCCTAATGATGTATCTATACTTGTTTAGGGTTTATTTGCTAAGTTTGGAACCATTCTCTTTGATCTTTGGATATTCATTGAAGCTATTTAAGGTAAGGACAGTTGTTTCCATAATTACATAGATTTCATGAATCTTGGTTTCTATTTTGGGAAATTCTTAGATTCACTGCCATAACTGTATTTTCTTAATATTATATTACTGTTGTAGTACGTCAAGAATAGTACTACTATATTCATGTATTCTTTTGTTATTTGAATACTTATTCTTGTCATTTACATATGCGATTGATCATGTTTATATGCATCTTTCTGTATGATGAGATATCGGTTGTGTATGTTATGACTGAATTGGGAATGTGATTGAATAGGTATGATTTGGGATTGGGAAGTGTCCTTTTGACATTTATGTCCTTGGACATCAGTGGGAATAGTATGGGATATTTTCGATGGTGCCCTTTGACACTTTCCCGGATTATTGGTTGTCATACCTAGGGCTTGTCTAGCGGTGTTTGGCTAGGAATACCCTGTTATATTAGACCCTATTCGGAAGCGTATTGATACTGAACAACACATGGTAGCAATGGGGATTTGTGGGCGCTCAAGATCGGTAACCAACCAGTGAGAAGACATGAGTCACATTGTGGATACTCGTAAGAGGCCATTTATTGGTAAGGTTGCAAATAGTAGACTTTGGCTCATGGGCCCTCAAGACCGGTAGCCAACCCATGAGAGGACATGAGAGCTTCCCATCTATTATTTGTGGATAACCAATAGGGTTGATGAGTCCGTAGTCCGGGACTATGCTAACTCTAGTGAAAAGGATACCAGAAAGGATTGCTTGGGGCGAGGAATGGACATATCTAGACCCGAGTTGATATAACAAAGTAGATGGCTTGCATTTGGCTAGCCTTTACCTTGACATGCGCCAATACTTAGACCAAACGGTGATGTGAGAGAGTGGTGACCTAAACCCTAGCCATGGAATGTCCCGAGGGATGAAGGACCCTTAGCCAACCGAGGATGAGTGATTTGAGACCTACCCAAAGAAGTATGGTGCTATGACTTAAAGCATGTCTGCCTATAGAGACCAACATACATAGAGTTAGCTTCATACATGCATTGTCCGTTTCATATCATATTACATCATGTTATGTTTTGCTACCAATTTTATTTATGTTGTTGTGGAATAACTTGCCTTGCTGAGTTCTTTTGAACTCACTCCTTTTTGTGCAAATATCTTTTGTTAGATTATTATACAGGTGTTGATTATTATGACGGCCAGTATGAGGAAGCGCAAGTTGAAGAAGCATACTTCACGCAAGGTGTTGGCAGTTACAAAGATCTCGTTGATGATGCCTCATGTGGTCATGCTACGTACCATGATTAGCCCAACCGTGGAGTGGAAGCGGCCGTGCTTGATTTATGAAGTTTATACTTATAAAGATGTCCTTTATAAAGAAGAAGATACTTTAGTTTAGTTTTATTACTTCTTTCCTTTCTTTTGGAATCGGTTGTAATCTTCTTCTTGACTTTCGAACTACATTTCCGCTGTCACCGTGGACTGAGATTCCACCTCACTCTACCCATTTTGATTATATACATATACATTGGTATCATTTTTCCGCGCTCTGATTATATTGTCATTCTCTTTTCTTATCTTGATCTCTTGTTTATGTTATTACACATTGATTATATTCTGTTCATGATTATGTTATTGTGCATGTGGGAGGATGATTTCCTTGATACTTGTTCTCCGGGGCTGTGGATCACACACTTGGGTATGCTAGGTAGGGTACTAGCTAGGTGGATGTGATAATGATCTCGACTTTTTGTAAGTCAAGTTCTTAGCAAGCCAACCTTCCAAGGCTGATCATGCTTTCCGAAGTTGATCAAGGATCATACCTTCCGAGGATGATCCCGATTTCTGTAAGTCAGGCTCTTAGTAAGCCAGCCTTCCAAGGTTTGATCATGCTTTTCGAAGCTGATCAAGGATCATACCTTCCGAGGATGATCCCGACTTTTCGTAAGTCAAGCTCTTAGCAAGCCAGCCTTCCTAGGCCTGATCACACTTTCCGAAGCTGATCAAGAAGATTTTATTTTTCACAAGACAAAGTATATTGAAGATCCTAATCAAAATTGCAAAGACTCTACTCAGCCGACTATCTAATGACAAAAGGATCTGATCAATAGTCATAAATCATCCACAACAGTCATAAGGGGTTATCTTATAAGGACTAAAAAGAGAAAGAAAAGGAGATTCACTGATCAAGAAAAGAAAATCAAAAGGATCAGTGGAATCAGTACATCAAAAGGGTGAATAAATAAAAAAAAAAAGAGAGTATTTTATTCTAAACATCTTGATTAACAGGAGGATTGTGGATTGTTGTCAACGGGAGGATTCTTGTCATCTTGCTTGGATGCTGACTCACCATCAGAATCATCATCCCCACCAGAGCTTGAGGTTCCTTCTTCTCCAGAATCTTCATCTTCATCTTCATCTTCAGTTTCTTCTGAAGAATTTTTGGAATCAAGATACTTTAAGTGCCTAAGATCAAAGAATTTCCTGGAGGGAAGGAACTCAGGGGGAAGCAATTTGAAGTTGACATTGGGACAAATTTTGAGTATTTCAACAAAGATTTTATCAGACCAGACCTTCACCTCATTCTTGCAAAATCCAAGAAAGGCTGGTGTTTGTAAAATTAAAAGTAACCGCAAGCGCACGGTATCGTGTAGCTAACGGGTCAGTTTCAAGGAGATATACCACTTTAGAATTAACTTCTTAATGATAATGCGAGAGTGCAATGATTCAAATTTGTTAATTACTTAATTAAACTAAGCGATCGAACTAAAACAAAAATTAAAGCAAACATTATCAACGCATAGTTAATAAAGGCAGAAAAAATGTGAATAATAAATAAATAAAAATAAAAGGGAAGTGATCCGAGTGTCAGCTCCGGATCTAAGGAAGGGAGTATAATTATAATAACTTTGACCGTGGACCCTTTGCCGTAGCTTACAGTCCACCGATCGGGGGAAAGGATATTAGAAAAAAAGAAATTGCAGAAAAGAAATAACTAAAGCAATAAAAGGAAAGAGAAACCTTAACCAAAGAGAGGCACAACTGTAGGCATCTCTGATCAAGGACCCAGGGGAAGGGAGAACAATAAATAAATGCTGAAAGTAAATTGCAGAAAGTAAATTGTAGAAAGTAAATAACAGAGTAATAAAAGGAAAGGGAACCTTAACCAAAGAGAGGCATGACTTGTAGGCATCTCTGATCAAGGACCCATGGGAAGGGAAAACAATAAATAAATGCTGAAAGTAAATCCTAAATTAAGAATATGGAGGGGTAGATAGAAGTGGGAATGGAGGGAGGAGAGAAGATTATTAAAGAAGATTACTTACTTGTGAATTGAACAAACGATTCGAATCTCAACCAACCCTACAACCAGATCTAGATCTAGAATGATCTAGATCTACAATTGCTAGACCCAGAGAAAAACGAATCTTAAACTTGAAACTTGAACTTGAACTTGAATTGCATTACATAGAAAAATTAAACCTAAACATTCAATCTAGAAATTTAAATGTCACAAATGCAAGCAAAGAAAACTAGAGAAAGCCTAAATAAACTGAAGAGAGAAGAAAGAGTGATTCTATTAAGCTCTAAAACATGTTCTCCCTTGATGGAGTATGCTCTCCTTTTATAGAGTTTACATGGGATATGAATCTTGACAGAATTTGAATCAATCTCAGGATTTCTATCTGACTCAACCAATTAGGGTTTTGACGTACTGATCGGACTTACTTAGAGAGATTAAATGCACAATTCCACCGTTGGATTTGAGGATCAAGAAGTCATGAAGCTCTCTTCCAAAAATCAGCTCGATAGGACACCGGATGACCATTCGATGAAGGGCTTGATCGAAATTGAACAGAGACATTCAAAAACGGGATTTTTCCTTCTTCCTTATCTGAATATAATTCTTTTTCCTCCTTTTCTTTCTTTAATCAAATCACATATAGGAAATCAGATATTGAGGTATGCAAGGACTCTTTCTCCATTTGGACTCTCTCAATAATATCTCTGTAGATTTGACTGATAATTTATAATGTCAGCCGTAGATCAAATTTGTCTTCTTTATCTCTTAAATATTTCGGAGTTGGCCCATAATCACATCTCTAGCCCATCATGCTCTAGATCAGACCCATTTTTGCAATTGTGAATTTGAATGGACCTCTTGATGTGTAAAATTGCATGATTCATACTCAAAACTCCAAATATTTGCTTCAATATTGAAAAGTCCTCAAATCTGCAAAAACAACATAAAACCCAAGGTAGCTCCACTCTAAGTGTGTAAAATGCATGCTTTATGCCCTAAGATTTCACACATAAATGTGCTTATCAGATTCCCCCACACTTAGACTAAGGTTGTCCTCAAGCAAAAAATTAAAGAAAAATACAAATGCAGGTAGAAACTAGTGCAACAAAATAAATCCTAACTCACTTTTGTAGGAATCACGGTTACACTTAGCATGTGCAACAAGCCTTTAAACCACTAGGTTACCCCTAGAGGATGAGTTTTGTCTTGTGGATGTTTGCAATGAATATACATCCAAAATTCCAATTCAGCTCAAAATAAAATATTGCAAATTCCAACTCTAACAATTGGTAAGTACTCATACAAGATCAATAGCTATAACAATTTTTCTCACCATTGATTTAAGATCCCCCACACTTGAACTTTATTGCCCCATATTGATTCTTGAGACTTAGCATATATCTCAATCAAAGACTAACCTTATATCTTCCAAGTACACCTCTCCTTTAAGCAAAACCACTCATAAAGTAAGGGGACCAAGGACTAAGGTTTTGAAGTATTTTTTACCGAATAATTTTACCAAGGCATTGATGACACTTGTATTTATTTCTCTCTTTTATTTTGAGTAGTGAACTCTACTTTACTCCACTACAGTTGGCTTGAATAACATGGTGGAGCAAACACTAGAAACCCAAGTTACTTTGTAGCTTTGCTTTGCATATGCCCACATAGACAGTGATGCGAGAGTTCTTTTCAATAATCTCCTTCCTAAGAGTTTCGATCAAGTCACCTGAATTCCTGAGTCGGAGTGCCTTGTCTAGTTCCAAGGAATTCAACTTTTCCTTTCTACTCATCTTTTTTTTTCTTTTTCTTTTGTCATGCCATACACAAAATTGATCTCAACTCCTAGCCAAAGGAACAAGGACCCACAAAACTCATAGATGATCCAACACCTTAAGTTAAGGGCCTTTTATTTTTCTAAGGAAAGTCTCATCTCAACATATATATAAGTTACATTCCTCTCAACAGAGTTTTTTATGTATTCATGATGGGTACCAAAATCACTCTCAATTGAAAGAGTATGTACACTAACCAAAAGTCAAAGTTAAAATCTACAAAGAAGCTATACTCAAGGGTGGAACTAGGATTCAATAGTGGGGGGGCTGAATAATCAAAGTTCAAATTAGGGAAGCAGCAATGCTTTTTCGCCACACATATTGTGTGGGCCCTTATAAGACCCATTAGGGTCCCACCTATGAATTATTTTATTATATTAAGAAATACGCTTACATATATTTTGTGGGGCCCACATATATTTGACAAAATAGATAAATTATTCATAATGGTATTTTTTGTCAACAAGATATAGGTAAATTAAAGCATCAGTTAAAAAAAAATACACGTGACTTTAACCCTAAAAAATTTGCAAAAAAAAAAAAAAATTTAGGTAAGAGATGCAAACCAATGGTAGTTAGTTACCTTACAATTATAGACATTTTATTTACAATATAAAATCAAATAATAAAAATTGCAAAAGAAATACAAAAACAAAGAATATAAAATCAAATAAAGAATAACATAAAAAATAAGTAAAAGAGAAAAAATAAATAAATTGAAAAAGAGAAAGAGAACCTAATTGTGCAGAAGATTTTTTTCCAAATTTTCCGTAATCCGCACTTATAGAATAAATAAAAAGAAAGAATCCGAAGAGAATAAATAAGAAGAAAAGAGGAGATATGAGAGAATAAATAGGGATTGAGGAGTTAATTTCCATTAGAAATGACATTTTGAATATTTAATAATATATATTTTTAAAAAAATTTTCCTTAACCCACATTTATAGAAGGAGAATATATAGGAAGAAAATATGTGAGAGAGAAGAGAGAGGAGAATTAATTGGAATTGAGGAGTTAGTTTCCATTAGAAATGGCATTTTGAATATTTAATAATAAATGTTTTTCAAAAATTTCCCTTAACCCACGTTTATAGAAGGAGAATAAATAGGAAGAAAAGATGTGAGAGAGAAGAGAGGGGAGAATAAATAGGGATTGAGGATTTATTTTTTAAATAGGGATGACATTTATACCCATTATTTTACCTTTAAAATTTGTTTTCAAATATTTTTTTTGGGGGGGGGCAAATAGTGATATTTCACATGTGAAAAGAGAAAAAAGCTGGAAAAATGAAGGAAAATAATATAAAAAATGAAAAAGCTAAGCAAATAATAAAAAAATTAAAAAATCCGGGGGGGGGCATGTCCCCCCGGCCCCTTAGTGGGTCCGCCCTTGGCTATACCCCCCCTCCCCCCCACACTTAAGTAATGCAATGTCCTCAATGCATGATGAAAAGAAGAATAAGGGCAAGGCAAAAGAGGGCATACCTTGGAGTTTCTCAATCACCAGTGTAAAAAAGCTCATAGAGATCAATGATCTCTACACTATCAACACTTGGCATTTCAAGGAAAGGCTTTAAACGTTGACCATTCACTTTGAAAATTTTGGTTAGAATGAGGATCAACTATTTCCACAACACCATGGTTAAAAACACGGTGAATAATAAATGGACCTTCCCATCTAGTTCGCAATTTTCCTGGGAACAAATGTAGCCGAGTGTTGTACAACAAAACCTTATCACCAATAGAAAATGATTTCCTAACAATATGCTTATCATGAAAGGTTTTAGTTTTAGCCTTGTAAATCTTTGAGTTTTCATAGGCTTCATTTCTAAGTTCCTCCAACTCAGATAGTTGGATACGACAATGGATACCTGCATCATCAAGATCAAAATTCAACTTCTTGATTGCCCAGAAAGCCCGATGCTCTAATTCAACCAGGAGGTGACAAGCTTTACCATACACTAAACGGTACGGGGATTGACCCAAATCCGTCTTTTATGCAGTTCTGTGGGCCCATAAAGCATCAATCAAACGGTTTGACCAATCCTTACGAGTGGGGTTAACTGTCTTTTCTAAAATCTGCTTGATCTCTCTATTGGAAACCTCTACCTGACCACTCGTTTGTGGATGGTATGCAGTAGCAAGCTTATGGGTGATTCCATACTTTTTCATCAAGGCCTCAAAAGGCCGATTACAGAAATGCTTGCCCCTATCACTAATCAAAGCACGAGGAGTGCCAAAACGAGAGAAGATATTTTCTCTTAAAAACTTAACTACCACTTTGTGATCATTTGATTTACAAGCTATGGCATCTATCCATTTGCTCACGTAATCGACACCAACCAGAATATATAGATTCCCGTAAGAATTAGGGAATGGTCCCATAAAATCAATACCTTAGACATCAAAAATTTCAACAATTAAAATTGGATTCAAGGGCATCATGTTCCTTTTGGTCACTTGACCAAGGGATTGACAAGCTTTGCAAGCTCTGCAAAAAGAAAAAGAATCCTTAAATATTGTAGGCCAATAGAACCCACATTGAAGCACTTTTTCTGCAGTTTTCCTAGGCCCAAAATGACCCCCACAGGCATGATCATGGCAAAATGAAAGAACAGACATTTGTTCATGCTCAGGTATGCAACGCCTAATGATTTGATCTAAGCCTATTTTAAACAAGTATGGATCATCCCAAAAAAAATATTTCACTTGTGAATGGAACCGATATTTATCTTGGGTGGACCAATGGGATGGGGTTTCATTGGTCACAAGATAATTGACAATATCTGCATAACAAGGTACCGTGTTTACTGATAATAATTGCTCATCTAGAAATGTTTCTAGAATTGGACTCTCTTCCTTTCTAGAATTAGAAAGGCGGGATAGATGGTCTGCAACTAAATTTTTAGTTCCCTTTTTGTCCCTAATTTCTAAGTCAAACTCTTGTAGTAGCAAGACCCAATGAATGAGTTGGGATTTAGCATCCTTCTTCTGTAGCAAATATTTGATAGCTGAATGATCAGTGTAAACAATTACATGACTACCGATCAAATATGAGCGGAACTTCTCTAATGCAAACACAACAGCCAAAAATTCTTTTTAGTTGTCATATAATTAAGTTGTGCATCATTGAGGGTTCGACTTGCATAAGAAATCACAGTGGGCATCTTATTTAACCTTTGACCTAGAACTGCCCCTAAAGCATAATCAGAACGATTCGACTTCGAATCGGTAGCGAAATAGAGACCATACACTAGTGAGGTTGAGAACTACCTTTTTGTTAACCTAGTTTTCAGATTGTGTTCTCATGGGAAGATCTTGGGAGATCTTTTGAAACCCAAATAGACTCTAATTTGTGATTATTAATTTTCTTGCATGAATAGGTTTTTATGTATCTTTTAGTCACCAACTTGTGGGAGTGAATTTTGGGACTTTGGAAAAAAGAATCAAAGTGAAAGGTGAGGAAGATACTTAATCTTATATTACATGTATAATGATGTTAATTAATTTTCATTATTGATATCTTGCATTGCTTTAATATTATCTTGTGGTTATGTATGTGACTATTGAAAGGTAAGAAAATATGTTTGCTTCTAATTTTCAATATTCTTTGAATGGTGTTATGAGAATGTGTGAGATGGATGAGATTGAATGGATTGAATGGATTGAATTTTTCTTTTATTTTTAAATCTTAAATTATTGATATGAAAATATATGGATGATGTTGAATTAAATTACTCCTTTTATTTTATGTTGCTTACTAGGATTGTGGGTTCGCCCATTGCCCTAGTGACCTTATGTGATTGCATAGGTTGTGATTGGGGATTGGGGAATGCCCTTTTGGCATTTCTGTCATTGGACACTAGTGGATGTGGTATGGGACGCATTCCTATGGTTCCGTTGGCGCTTTCCCTGATTATTGGTTGACATACCTAGGGCATGTCTAGAAGTGTTTGGCTAGGTGACCTCATGAGTACTACTACCTTTTCGGCAAAGGTATTGAAGTCGATTAACCCGTGATGTTAGTGGTTGGGTCCTGAGTGTCAAGTAGGCCCACTATCATTATAGAGAGGTAGGATTGCATATAATAGATAAGGGCTCTTTGGTGCTCAAGACCGGTAACCAACCCGTGAGAGGACATGGAGAGCATCATATCCATTATATGTGGATGACCTTTGGGTTAAGGAATGGGATCCAACAGATGCCTCCCGCTGAGGATTCCATTCATAGGTGGAAAAAGATACTGAACTGAGTTAGTTGGTGCCATAGGAGAAGTATCCAGACCATATGTAGTATGAGACCATATGACTTTGCATTGGGCCTAGGATTATCATTGACAGGCGCCAAATCTTATACCAATGGTGATGTGAGAGAGTGGTGACCTAACCCCCAATCATCGCTTGACGGACTTTACCCAACAACTACCAGAGAACCCAATAGACGTGTTTTAGTGCCGTGAGGGAAGAGTGACTGAGATCTCCCAAAGAAGACTGGTGTATGACTTAATGCGTGTTTACCATAGAGACTTCATGATAGAGTTAGGAGCATAATATCATAATCATTCATATATCATATCATTATCATTAATTACATTATCGACATTTATATTATATGTGTGGTGTGGAATCCTGTGAACGAATGCATGATATGATGTTGAGTTGACCTCACTGAGTTATGTTGAACTCATTCCTTTTATATGTCTTTTTCAATTAAAATATATTGCAAGTTATAAGGACTCATTCTTTTTCTTCTTCTTTTTTTGTTGATAGAAACTATAAGGACTCATTCCAAGTGGAGGATTTGTCGCCGACAGACTTTCTCGAGGGAGCAACTGAAGAAGGTGTAGACTCGCATGGAGCTTCATGCCAATGTCAATACTATTCTTATGGGGTTGGATTCCATTAGAGAATTAGTCTAGTTTATTTTTTTGTTGCAAAGAAAACTATCATCTTTTCTTTTCAAAACTCTGATGTTATACTTTTTTATTTGAAGTAATGGATGTTTGTAATCACTATTTCAGATTTGATAGCTTTATATTTGAAACTTGTTTATTTTGATTTTACTATACCATATGTTGTAATGGAATTGTCACTGAATCTAGGTCTTGCGGTGTATCACCCCCACAAGTATTCGAGTATGTCCAGATCTAGTTGGGTGGGGTGTGACATTTCGTCAGTAACTTGCTCATCGCGGATGTAGTTATGAATAGCACAACAAGCAATGACAATTTTAGCTTGAGTATGTAATGTAAACCTGTGACACATTTTACACAAAATTGGGAACCTACTTTTTAAGCACCCAAAACACCTTTCTATAACATTCCTTACCAAAGAGTGCCTGTGGTTGAAAAGTTCAATTGCAGTCCATGGCCCTCGACCTCTCCCCCTGAAATCTCGCAAATGATACCTATTACCCTTGAATGATGTCGTGAATCCAGTCATAGTCGGGTATCCAAAGTCGACCACATAATACTTTCCTACGACAATTTAAGATAATAAAAGTTTGTCCCATCAGTTTAGATCCGATGAAGGGTTAAATAAAATCGATGAAGTAGTTGTATTAAATTTACCAAGGGAGGTTGAGGAAAAAAGGTCAATTCCCTTGCACTTTCGAATAGGTTTTTGGAGCAACAATGGTTATTCTAGGAAGGTCTGCATCTACTTCTTGGAGCACAAAAATGAAGTATTTGTTAATATCAAGTAATGGAAGATTTTGATTGAGAAGCAGACTAGGAAGGCAAATTAATGGATTGAGAATAAACAAGGGCCTAGAATTCTATGAAGGAGATTTCAATGAGTTTTACAAGAATGAGGAAATCGCAATACACCTCGAATAGAATGGAGTTGCAGAATATATTAACAAAACCTTGCTAGAAAAGGCAAAGTGCATGATATCAAATGCAGGACTTGCCAATGAGTTTTGGGCCGAAAGCGGTAAACAAAGCAGCATGGTTGGTGAATAGGTTATCCTACAAAGCTATTGGGTGAAAAACTCCAAAGGAGGTATGGTCAAGTAAGCTTGCTGCTTGTAGTTGTTTAAAGATTTTTTTTTAATGTCCTTCTTATGTACATGTGAATGATGGGAAGTTAAATCCTAGGGATAAGAAGTGTATTTTTCTTGGTTATGGGTCCAGAGTTAAGGGATTCATGTTATGGTGTCCTAATCCAAATAACCCTAAATGTATTATTAGCAGAGACACAACTTTTAATAAGTTTGCTATTTTGAATTCTAGAAAGGAAACCTACGTTCATTGTAAATGAGAGTCAAAACTTTTTTGGAGAGAAAATGAAGTTGAAGTGGATAATCTATCCTAAAAGAAGCACAATCAACTTTTGTTCAGTTGCATGCTCTTACCGAAGAAGAAGAGGCTTTGCGGACTCAGGAAAAAGGGTAAAACATTGCTAGAAATTGACCAAAGAGGAACATTAGGCCACCTCAAAAATATGGGTATGCTCAAATTGTTGCTTATGCACTATCTACTATAGATACAATTGACATCAATGACCCTGTAACATATTTAGAAGCTATTTCTCCATTTGATTATTCTAAGTGGTTGTTGGCCATGAAAGAGGAGATTGAGTCTCTTCATAAGAATCAGACATAAGAGCTTGTTAAGCTGCCTAGAGGGAAGAAAATTGTTGGCTAAAAATGGGCCTCCAAGAAGAAAGAATCCACCATAAGTGATAGAGATGCTAGATACAAGGCACAATTGGTTGCAAAAGGCTATAGTCAGGTACAAGGTGTTGACTTTAATGATGTATTTTCTCCTATTGTTAAGCATAGTTTCATTCGTGTTCTGCTTGCTTTAGTTGCAATGCATAATTTGGAATTAGAGCAACTTGATGTGAAAAAAATGCATTCTTGCATGGTGAAGTAGAAGAATAGGTTTATATGAAGAATAGATTTATATGCATTAGCCTAAATAAGTGTTTGGTTGCTGGATTTATAGAATCTATATTTGATTTGCAATCTGGCTGCAACAGAATCTGGTTCATAATATGAAAACTATTTGGTTAAGGATGGAACCTAAATCTATCTAAAAAACTGTTTGGTTGATCTAGTAGCTAAGTAGCTCAATAAATATCCGAACTTAACTTTTCTTATTTTAAATCAAATCCAGTCAAAATTCATATGTTCCATCATTATTTCATGACAGTGATTTCACAGTCTCTGATAAAACAATCTTATACAACCTAAAAAAGACAACAACAATAAAATAAAATAAAAACCCTGAGTTTACTAGCTAATAAAATACACCGTAACTCAAATCAATTGTAGGATCTCTTCCTAAATGGACCATATGGTTTCAGTTCCCCAACAATTATTTTTTCTTCTTCAGTGAAAAGTTCCTAAGAATAACATTTGCATCCTAAAGGGTAAAGGTGTAGCAACAATCACCACTAAGCATCCACTATACCAAACACTAATTCAAGAAGAGCATGTTGTGGAGCTTTTGAGTAGAACTTTTCACTCCCCTTCACTGAAAACCGGAACAATTAATGCCTTCATCTGTGCAAGATATACAATTTCCCACATCATCCAACAACATATTATCCTGTGATGATCAGTGATAAGTGAAACAAATTTCCGGAAGGTCCTCTATTGCAACAAATTCTGACCAAGAGACTTTACAAACTCAACTTAAGAAAAGCTTAAACCTTTCTCAATTTAACATTGATTTTCCTAACCAAATGAACAAGGAATATATAAACTAAACCAAGCACATTCAGATTTCCACAAAACAAAATCCCCGGGGGGGGGAGGAGAGACCACAAAAAAAAGGGAAGAAGAAAAAGAAAAGTAGAGAGGCAGAGAAGATGGGAGAAACTAGGGTTTTCTTCACTCATACCTACTTACTAGATAGAACGAGAATGATGCATCAACAGTGAAGTGGATCTAAGGATAATTATTCCCCAACAATGAAATAGGTACAGAGAGAACGACCTTTAGAGAAGTCCTTGATTATTGAGAGAGAGAGAGAGAGAGAGAGAGAGAGAGAGAGAGAGAGAGAGAGAGAGATTCGAAAACCATGAAGTTGTAGGTGAAACTTCACGTTGGAGAAGAGAGCAGAAGTCTTAGAAGAAGAAGAGCAAGAGTCTCTTTTGTTTCCAGTGAGGAGAAAGCTCGACAATTTGGATTCTCTAAAGTCCACCCCTTTTACTCCCTAGGTCCAAAAGGTGGATTCAATGCGGAGTTTGGGTTTGAGATGTCTCAGCCTTGAATTCATTTTAAGTTTAAAATTAGATTTAACTAACCACCTGATTCTATTGAATTTTTTTTAACCAAACAGTTTTTTAAATCTTAAATCTAGATTTATGGAAACTAATTATATAGAGTCCAACAACCAACACTTGCTAAGGGTTTTGTTGTAGAAGGAAAGGAGGACTAGGTTTGCTCGTTAAAAATGTCTCTATATGGTTTGAAGCAATCTCTTAGGCAATGGTATAAGAGGTTTGACTCTATCATAGCTACTTTGGGTTACAATAGGTGCAATATGATTGTTTTATACTTCAGAAGAGTTTTTGATGGTCTGTTCATATATTTGCTATTATATGTTGATAATATGTTGATTACTACTGGAGATATGGATGACATAATCAGGTTGAAGCAACAATGAAGCATTGAATTTGAGTTGAAAGACTTGGGGGCAATAAGAAAGATTCTTAGTGTGGAAATCAAGAGGGATAAAAGGGCAAGGAAGCTTTGGCTTTCTCAAAATAAGTACATGGAGAAGGTGTTGGAGCATTTTGGCATGAAAGATGCAAAACCTAATAGCACTCGAATTGCTCTCACTTTAGACTTTCAACTGCTTTATCACCTCAAACAGATGAAGAGGTGAGTTATATGTCACATATTCCATACTCTCATGCAGTGGTTCCATTATGTATGCTATGGAGTGCAGTGCAGCCAACTTAATTTCTTACAAGCAGTTAGTGTGGTGAGCAAATATTTATCATGTTCAGGTAAAATTCATTGATGGATATTTAGGTATCTGAAGGGGTTCTCTACTGTATGTTTGGAGTTTGGGAGGAATGGTGATAAATTAACAAGTTATGTTGATTCAAATTATACAAGTGATCTTAATATCACTCACAGGTTATGTGTTTACCTTAGGAGATTACGAAATAAGTTGGAAAGCTATTTTACAGGTTACAGTTGTGTTATCCACCACAAAAGCAGAGTATATGGCAATGACTGAAGCAGTTAAAGAAGTTATTTGACTTAGAGGCTTGATTGGAGAACTCAACATGGTTTAGAAGGTGATTGTTGTCCATTGTGACAGCTAGAGTTCTATTCACTTGACTAAAGATCAAATGTATCATCATAAGGACGAAGCACATTGATGTTAGGTATCACTGTATTAGAGAGGTAATTGTTGAAGGCAATATCCAAGTATTGAAGATTGGTACTGAAGACGATCTATCTAATATGTTGACAAAGCCTTTACGTACAACTAAGTTCAAGCATTGCCTAGACTTAATTGGAGTTGGTCACATTACAGCTCAGCCCATGAAGGGACAATTCGACTAGATGAAGATTATTCAACTTTGTGGGAAAATTCAGATCAAGGTGGAGATTTGTTACGTTGTAACTTGAGTTCTTGTACCCAACTTCGAAGATGGACCTACATTGACATATTTTGGTAGGCAACCCAAATGACCCCCCCTTTTTGGAAATATGTGTTGGAAGTGGAGGACTTTGGCCGAGAGGCCCAAGCTCAAAGCCCATCATTGATCTTGGTCTATGGAGGGGGTGCAAGGGCTAGCCCCTGTGATACGGTACGACCCCACTTGATGGATCGACCTATTTACCCAACTGGAGTCTATATATGTACCTTATGTTCACCAATGAGGCTACTGGGAGGTGTGGGTATTTTTTATTTAGGGTTTGGGTAAGAGTTCCTATAATGCCATTTATGGCAAATGGTTGTGAGATCTCCATTTCTTTCTTCTACGTAGTGAAGAGCTCTTCCTCTTTGGCTGTGGACCTAGCACACCGCATTGGTGTGTGAACCATGTTAAAAGTCCTCTAAATATGGAGCACGAGAGCCATCGGGAGGAATGTTGCTTTTTGACACGTCACAACCAGCTAGGAAGAGAATGGGAATGTGAAGTTACAGCTTCAAGAAGAGTTGTAGGAAGAAGTAAAGTTGCAAATTGGGAAGTTGCTCAAGAAGGTTTATTGCCTTAACACATGAAGTCTAATCGTGGAGGACGTGGCGCATATCCTATGGTTTAACCATTTTTGGTCTTTTACATTCAAAAGGAAGCAATGGTTAGGAAGGAGAAAGGTCTTTGGGAAAATGAAACATGGCCATTTGATTTCGAGATAGGAAGTGATTCTCAATCACACAGCCAAAGGGAGTAATGTTAGTTTCCAAAACTTGCAGTTGTAATAAATCTGGTACTGAAATGAACCAGCCTAGAAGATTGGACTAAATTAGCACTAGCCTAGGACAAAAGCAAATTTGTCTAAGGCAGGCTGAAAGCCAAATCTAGTTATGGCAGTTATTTCTAGCAAGGAGTCTGAACTTTAAATTTTCTTATCTCTAGAACTATGGGAGATTATCCCAGGGGTAGTTCCTTGGCGTTTCAAGAGGTGGTTAACCCCTTCCTCTATAAAAGCAATGTAAACTCATTGTAAAGAACACAACACACAAATCAATGACAATTTACACTTATCATTTTTATCTTAGTTTTTGTCTAATAGGTTTTGTTTTTCTTCTTTACTAGCCTTAGGTAGTGATGGTATAGGTTTTCTAAGGTGGAACCCCATGAGTTTGAGTTGCCTTCTCTTAAAAGGCATTAAAGTCCTCAATATGCTAAGGCAAATAAAATCCACAATAGCTTGAAATTTCTTAAGATCCTTGTGTCAATTGCAGACCCTGGCATGCTAGCTTAAATCCAAGAAGAAATTGCACCAATAGCTTTAGACGAGAGGAGATCTGCCAAGGAACTAGTATCAATCAGAACTCTATGTACTTCTTGTCAAGCTAGTTCCACCTTTAATACAATGGCATCATCATGAGGTGTCTATACTCCCTTTCGATCCTTGTTAATGAACATTATGGGTTCCGAACAGGTCTCTTGCCTACGCTTCTTAGTTATCTAAGCGGCCCCAATGAACATGGACTTTGCCTTCCACTTTTGAATTGACTGACAGGAAGTCCTCCGATGATGGTATAGGTCGGCGACTAATCTTTTGCATTCTCCTATCCTTTCTTGGCAACAGGATGCTCACTCTTTCTTTCCTTGCTCCTCGAGGGTTCTCTCTTCTATTCATCGGTCTAGTTCCTTGCGCAGTAATTCCCCAATCCTTTGACATACCTAGATAGATGCCCTTAAGATTTCAATCTCTCGATCTCAACCTTTGAATTCCTGCAATCATCTGTATAGTGCCCATAGTCTTTATGAAACCTGTAGTAATTGTTCATATTTCTTTTCTTGAGCTTTGAGATACCATCTTCTCCAGTCACTTGAGAAGATCCCAATCCTTTGTCTGCATCAAAATTTATAATCTCCTCACATTCAGGGTTGTGTAATCTTCTTGTTCAAGGGATTTATTCCTCTAGTTTGTTCATCCCTTTCTACTTTGGTTGGTCACCCAAGGCTTTGAAGAGTTGGTCAGCATTCTTCTGTTCTTTGTTTTCTACCTTTGCCTCCCTACATCAAGTCTTTATTATCTATGAAGCCTTTGTTTGTTTCTGGCACTTCTAAAGTAGTTTGACATGGGTCACCAATTTATCCTGTAACAATGCCTCATGGAGACGAAGGTGGGTTATCCAATTATATGGTGTTTTCTTTGTGAAATCCAGCCATAACTTGACCCAAAAACCCTGTTGTTGTAGGTCCAAAGACCCGAAGTGAAGGAAGAAAACAAATATAGGCCATCACAGTAGAAGACATGGTGTTTGACCCTGAACCCATTGAGATTGATGATGGTGCTCCATACTTGGAAGCTTTGGCAGTGTTTGATAAGAAACTACACCTTGAATAAGGAGAGATTAGTTGATGGACCAATCAGAGATAGAAGAAAGAGTGAGTGAAATCATACCTTTGCTGTAGGAGGATGAAGAATTCTTCAAGTCTTTGCAAGAGATCACCAAAGAATGCAAGGGAATGGGTTAGATTAGGGTTCTAACTTGTTCCAGAGGCTTAGGAGGCAAAGGAGGCGGAGTATTCCCGAGATTAGACTTAAATAAAAGAGACAGGATTCAAATTTCAAAAACAGAATCAATTGGTCGATTGATTGGTCGATTGGTCCAATTGACCAATGAGTCGACCAATCAAGACAGCAACTTCAAAACAGGGAATTGAAGGCTCAGATCAAGTCCAAACATCAAGGGGTTTTGCACACACCAAGAGTGACATACCTAGGAGTTAGAAATGCCTTTGAATCAATACAGAGACCACTCCAAGACCATCAACTAATCCAATCTTCATCCAGGTGCAGTTTCCACCATTGGGACACTGGCATCAACACTCATGGATTCCAATCCAACCATCAAGTCTTCAACAGAAATGGCCCAAAGATGACTTCTTGCCTTACTTCGGGTCACTGGACCTACAAATAACAAAGTTTCCGGATTAGGGTCAGGGCTGGGTTTCACACCTAGGGCTTGTCTGGTGGTGTTTGGCTATGATGTCTCTGTTATATCAGACCCGATTCGAGAAGGGTATTGAGACCGAGTAACCCGTGGTAGCAATGGGGATTTGTGGGTGCTCAAGACTGTTAACCAACCCGTGAGAGGGCATGAATCACATTGTGGGGGCCATTTATTGGTAGGGTTGCAAATAGCAAACTTGGGCTCATGGGAGCTCAAGACCGGTAGCCAACCTGTGAGAGTACATGAGAGCTTCCCGTCTATTATTTGTGGATGACCAATAGGGTTGAGAGTCCGTAGTCTGGGACTATGCTGACTCTAGTGAGAAGAATACCGGAAAGGATCGTCCAGGGCGAGGAATGGACGTATCTGGATCTATGTTGATATAACCAAGTAGATGTCTTGCATTTGGCTAGGCTTTACCTTGACATGCGCCAATACTTAGACCAATGGTGATGTGAGAGAGCGGTGACCTAAACCCCAGCCATGGAATGTCATGAGGGACGCAGGACCCAACTACCACCAGCAGAGCCCAAGATATCAAGATGGTTGAGGGAGAGTGATTGACCTACCCAAAGAAGTATGGTGCTATGACTTAAAGCATATCTAGAGTTAGATTCATACATGCATTGTCTGTTTCATATCATATTGTGTGAAATCCAGCCCAAACCAAGCCAGGACACCCTGTTTGTTTTGGGTGAAGAAAGACTTGTTTGATGTTAGACCTTGAAGTTGGACCTTAATTTCAGTGTTATTATCTTTGAAAGCCTTAGGAGGTCACATCCGACCTTCCCTTAGTGTAGATCCAAGTCCCGAAGTGATGGAACTTGTGGACCCTGTTGGTTGATAATTTTGTGTCGGAGTCCGAGTCCATGGACATTGACGATGATACCCCTTACTTGAGTACATTGTTGGTATTTAGTGAGAATCTGTGCATCGAAGAGGGGTGAATTATTTGAAGTACCTAATGAACTCCCGTGCTCTGTCTGAAGGTATTTCCTGAAAGTAGACTTCTTGATGGACTTGTAGGAGAAAACCCCACTCAATTTGACCCCGTATAGCCCTCCGAACCCTGTCCGAAGTTGCTGAACTATTTCTGGATTTTTCTGCTGAACTGCCTTGGTCGATCCTCCTTGGTCGATGCCATCGACCAAAGTTTCCCAGACTCGAAGTTAATGATCCTTTTAGAATATTTACTACTCTATTTATGCTAGCCTTGTGTTTTGAACCCTATTATACTCTTTGCAACTCCTGAGAACGAGAGAAGGCTCCTCTTAGCCTCCTCCTTGGCTTTGGTGAAGGTTTCCTTAAGAAATCTTGGTCTCTTTTCTCAAAATTCATCTACAAGGTATGTGTTCTCTCACTTTCTCTCTATTCTACTCCTATCTACTATTGTTCTTGCTACTGAGTTCGTGAAGAAGGTGCTGCAACCTTGCAACCACCTCTTCTACAAGCTCTTTTGCTTTGATTAAACCTCTCTTCATCCTTTCCATGCTACGATTCTCATACATGATGTTCTTGCTTTCTCATTTTGACTTTTCTCTTCTTTACAACATGAATTCATGTCACATCCACCCAGCCGGTACCCTACCTTGCATACCCGAGTGTGTGATCCACAGCCCCGAAGATCAAGTATCGAGGTAATCAACCTCCCACATAAACAATAACATAATCATGAACATAGATAATCAATGTGCAAAGTATAAATGAGAGATCCAAATAAGGAAGGAATAAATCATATATCATCAGAGTACAAAAGACAATCAATGAATCTAAATCATTAAGTAAAGTGAGGCGGAATCTCACTCTACAAACAGCGGAAAAGTAGATCGCAAGTCAAAAGAAGATTACAACTGGTTCTAAAGACAAGAAAGAAAGATATAATCAAACTAAGCTAAAGTCTATTCTACTTTATAAAGAATGTCTTTATAAACATAGACTTCATCAATGACGCTCAGACGCTCCTACTCCACAGTAGGGCTAATCCTGGTACAAAGTAAGACCACTCAAGGAATCCTCAACATAATCTTCATAGTTGCCAACACCTTGCGTGAAGTACGCTTCTTCACTTTGCGCTTCCTCATATTGACCTTCATAGTCATCAATACCTGTAGAGTAATCTAACAAAAGATATTGTACAAAAAGGAGTGAGTTTCAAAGAAACTCAGTAAGGCAGTTAATCCATAATAACATAAATAATAGGATTTCCAAAGCAAGGTAAGATGCAATATGATATGAAACATATGATGCATTATAATTCTAACTCTTATGTATGCTGGTCTCTATTGGCAGACATGCTTTAAGTCATAGCATCGTACTTCTTTAGGAAGGTCTCAATCACTCATCATCAGTTGGTAATGGGTCCTGCATCCCTCGAGAAGCTCTCACGTCCTCTCACGGGTTGGTTACCGATCTTAAGTGCCCGTGAGCCCAAGTCTATCCATACGCAACCCTACCAATAAATGGCCTCTTTCGAGTATCCACAATGTGATCCATGTCCTCTCACGGATTGGTTACCGGTCTTGAGCGCCCATGAGTCCCCATTGCTACCACGGGTCGTTCGGTCTCAATACCCCTCCGACTAGGGTCTAACATAATGGGACATCTTAGCCAAACACTACTAGACAGCCCTAAATATGTCATCCAACAATTTAGGAAGGTGTCAAGGGGCATCTCTGGAAACATCCCATAACATTCCCGTAGTTGTCCAAGGACAGAAGTGTCAAAAGGACACCTCTCCTTTCCAAACCATACTTAATCATTCGCAAACATAAATCCATCATATCACATATATGGTAACTTCTTATATGGAAAGAAATCAATAACAACATCCAACTTGTATATAATTGGTAAGTAAATCATACATGAATTAATTAGCATAAACAAGTAATGCTACTGTAATCAAGGTAGCTGCATCAGTAGTATATCAGTGTAAGAATCTATTTAAGGAAATAAATCAAAGAGATTCAAATATAGAAACTAGATCATGCAATCTATGTAATTAAGGAAATAACCATCCTTACCTTATATAACTCGCAAAGGATCTTGGGGATCAAGTAAGATCTTGTCTAAACTTGGAAAGAAAGTCATAAACAAGTATATATAACATATTAGGAAAGATACCTAGAAGGAAAGAGATCAAATCATCCAAAACATACCAAATATGAGGTTGCTGTCCTCATTGGTCGATTGATGGTCTACTGCCTCAGTCAACCAACTGAGACAGTGGCTTACAAAATCAAAGATTTTTTAATACAAAACCGAATTTGGTGGTTCAAAAGGGTACCAAAAAAGAGGGAATATGCAAGGATAGTATGCTAGTATATAGAGGACTTCAAAACCCTAATAATATCAAGTCTTCAAGTTACAAATTAGGAAACAAAAATTTACCATAATTAGATCAATCATGGTTCTTGAAGAAATCATATCAAAATCACGGACGAGAAACTATAGCATGATGGATCACTAATCCGATAAAGAATTCATGGAAAGCATACATAGATCTTCTAGAAAAATAGATCTAAGACTGAAGAACACCAATCTAAATAAGGAAAGAAACTGAATACATGTTTTCCTTCAAAAGCGAGTGATGATCTTGATGAAGATCATCCACCAAGCTTTAGATCCTTAGGAAAAGAGAGGGAATGAGTAGAGTGATGGTTGCAACAGGGATGCAACATCATCTCTACTGTCCTCAAATACAAAAGGAAAGAAAAGTAATGGAGAATCAAAGACGAAACATAGAAGAGGATGATCACATACCTTTTTGTGTAAATGCAAGAGATTTGACGAAGATCCGTCAAGAAAATCACCAAGGATGCAAAGGAGATGACTTGCAGAGGGCTCTGGTTCGTTCCAAAGAGTTTGGAGGCAGAAAATATGAAGTAGACTCGAGATTGGACTTAAATGGAGCAAGCAAAGACCTAAATAGCAAAATTAGATCTCATTGGTCGATTGATTGGTCGACTGGCCCAGTCGACCAAGCAAGACAGCAAGTCCAAAATAGGGAATTGAAGGCTCAGATCAAATCCAAACATGAAGGGGTTTTGCACACACACCAAGTGACTTACCTAGTAGGTAGAAATGCCTTCAAACCAAGTCAGAGAGTACTCCAAGTCCATCAACTAATTCCTCCTTCATCAGGGTGCAAATGGAACACTGTCATCAACACTCATGGATTCTAAGCCAAACACCAAGTCTTCCACTGGGATGGCCCATAGTTGACTTCTTGCCTTACTTCGGGTTGTCGGACCTACAAACAACAGGGTTTTCGGGTCAAGGTTAGGGCTGGGTTTCACAATTCATCTCTTAATCTGATTTTCTCTTTCAATTAGGTCTGATTATATGTTAGTAATTGTCTATATTCTGTTGTTCATCATTCTATTGATTTAATTCCTAAGTCCTCTTGAAGTTGCAATGATTTTCATTGAAGACTATGGTTCTAGCATATAGAAAATAGGATTTCAAATTGGGGGGTTTCAATTGGGCCATTGGATCATGTTAATTCTTGCTATGTAGTCTCCTGCTATTGTTCCTAGCATCCCCTCCAAGTTTTGGATCAATCCGAGCCCCGGAAGACCGATTTCGGACCAAATTACCAAAATCCACCTTGCAGCCCGAGACTGTCTTGGTCGATCCTCCTTGGTCGATGCCATCGACCAAGAGCATCGACCAAGCATGTTGCTGACTGCAACTTCACCCAGATTTGACCCATTCGACCTCCGATTTTTCCAATTTCTTTTCTAATCTTTCATTTATGTTTGTCTAGGGTCTTAATACCATCTTTGGATCATTCTTTTGAGATTATTGGATTATCATCATCGCGACTTAAGGTAAGGACGGTTATTACCATAATTACATGGATTATGTGAATTATGCCTCTATGTTGGAAACTTGGTAGATTCACATTAATTATTGTATTTCTAACATCATATGACTGCTGTATATACTTCAAGACAGTAGTACCATGTTATATGTCACTTTGGTTATCATGATTATGTATTCTTGTTAATTACATATGTGATTGATCATGCTATATTATATCTCGTTTCATATGATGAAATATCATTTATGTATGATGTGATGGAATTGAGAATGTGATTGAATAGGTATGATTTGGGATTGGGGAATGTCCTATTGACATTTCTGTCCTTGGACATAGGAGGGAATAGTATGGGATGTTCTACGAAGATGCCCATCGACACTTTCCCGGATTATTGGATGACATACATAGGACTGTCTAGTGGTGTGGCTAGGATGTCCCCATCGTATCAGACCCGAATCGGAAGGGCATTGAGACCGAACAACCTATGGTAGTAGTGTGGATTTGTGGGCACTCAAGACCGGTGAAATGATCCGTGAGAGGTCATGAATCACATTGTAGGAGCCATTTATTGGTAGGGTTGCAAATGGCTAGACTTGGGCTCACAGGCACTCAAGACCGATGAAATGATCCGTGAGGGGACGTGAGAGCTTCCCGTCTACTATTTGTGGATGACCAATAGGGTTGATGAGTCCGTAGTCCGAGAGGGAATACGCTGACTCTAGTGTGAAGGATACCGGAAAGGATCCAAGATATCTTAAATGGTTGAGGAGAAATGGACGTATCCGGATTTGACTTGATACGACTGAGTAGATGAATTGCATTGGGCTAGGCTTTACCGTGACATGCGCTAATACTTATAGCCAAATGGTGATGTGAGAGAGTGGTGACCAAATCCCCAACCAAGGAATGCCCGAGAGGGATGCATGACCCATTACCAACCGGCTGCCCAAGATATCTTAAATGGTTGAGAGGACCCAAGATATCTTAAATGGTTGAGGGTGTGAGCGGACTTACCCAAAGAAGTATGGTGCTATGAATTAAAGCATGTCTACCATAGAGACTAGCATACATAGAGTTAGAATCATAATTGCATCATGTGTTTCATATCATATTGCATCATGCTATGCTTTGTATCATGTATCTGTGTTATTATGGAATATTTGCCTTGCTGAGTTCTTTTGAACTCACTCCTTTTTGCAACATCTTTGGTTAGACTTTTCTATAGGTACTACTACTATTGACTATGACGGTCAACACTTTGAGGACCAAGTTGGTGACTCATACCACACTGGTTACGGTGAACAAGTTGATAAAGACTAGTAGTCCGAGATTGAGACTTATCTGGAGCAGATCAGTTTTGCACTTGTGTGCTAGAGATGGGATACCGTCTCATTCCCTTTTTAACCTTTTATTTGATTCGTTGAGACCGTAGTTTAGTTTGTTCCCTTGTTGTGAAACCCAGCCCTAACCCTGACCCGGAAACCCTGTTATTTGTAGGTCCGGTAACCCGAAGTAAGGCAAGCAGTCAGCTTTGGGCCATTTCAGTAGAAGGCTTGATGGTTGGAGTGGAATCCTTGAGTATGGATGTCAGTATATCTTCTATGGAAACTGCACCCTGATGAAGATTGGATTAGTTGATGGACTTGGAGTGCTCTCTGTATTGATTCGAAGGCATTTCTACCTACTAGGTATGTCACTTTAGGTGTGTGCAAAACCCCTTGATGTTTGGATTTGATCTGAGCCTTCAATTCCCTGTTTTGAAGTTGTTGTTTTGATTGGTCGACTCATTGGTCGACTAGACCAGTCGACCAATCAATCGACCAATTGAGTCTGTTTTTGAATTTTAGGTCGTGGCTACTCTATTTAAGTCTAGTCTCGGGAATACTCCGCCTCATCTGCCTCCTAAGCCTCTGGAATGAGTTAGAACCCTATTCTAATCGATTCCCTTGCATCCTTGGTTGATATCTCACAAGAACTCAAGCAATCTTCATCCTCCTGCATCAAAGGTATGTGTGTGATCTCTTTCCTCTCTATCTCTGATTTTCTTTTCTTGAATCTATTCTTGATTGAGATCAGGAAGATGAAGCTGCATTCTTGCAACCATCTATTCCATGATCTCATCATGTTCTTTGAGATCTATGATCATTATCATGATCTCAACCCTTGCCAGTTGAATCCTGGAAACCCTAACCCTTGAAACCCTAACCTTGTGTGGTCATCTGGAGAACCTTTGGTAATCCCCCATGAGAGGGAAACCTCTTGGGTAAAATTATGTGAACCTAAACTTTATCATTGAATGATTCTTCTTGTTATCTTTGGCTAACAATTTACCTCCCTTCATCCGGAACTCTCAACCTTTTCATGGGAGCCAAAAAGGGTGAAACCCTAATTTCTTGGGTAAAATCAAGAACCCCTATTTTGATCATGTTAGAAGACTCTCACTTTGTTTTCTTTACTAGAATTGTAACCTATTAATCTTTAATTCCTTACCCTTGATCATACTATATTTTTCCCTTCATGATCTATGTTTAACCTAATTAGGTTAACTTTCTGGTTCCTGAGTTGTAACCTGGAAACTTGATTTTATTAATGGATTGTTGTCCTCTATAGACTTAGATGTTTCCATTAAAGTTTCCCCCTTATTTTGTACCCTTTTGAACCACCATATTCGGATTCATATTCTAAAAATTCTGATTTTTTAAGGCTACTGTCTCTGTTGGTCGACTCATTGGTCGACTGAGGACTGGGGCAGTAGACCAATCAGTCGACCAATGGGTACAGCAACCCCTTTCTTGGTCTGTTTTGATTGAATTGTTATCTTTCCTTCTATGTATCTTTCCTAACTCAGAGTATACACTTGTTTAAGACTCTTTTCTCAGGTTTAGTCAAGGTCTAACTTGATTCTCTAAGTTCCTTTACGAGTTAGAAGGTAAGGACAGTTATCTCCTTAACTACATAGATTGCATACTCTCTGGTTTCTAGTTTACGAAACTATGAGTTGTTTACTGTTTGTACACTTTATATTCTGATGTACTACTGTGAGAACAGTAGCTCTTTATCATGTTTCTTTTATTACTTAGACTTATGTGAGATTGCTTATTACTATATTGTTTAATGATTTGATCATGACTTTACATTCTCTTTTATATAATGAGTTGTTGATTGTATATGTCATGACTGATCTGAGACTGTGTTTGATTAAGTTTGGTTTGGGATTGGGAGGTGTCCTTTTGACACTTCTGTCCTTGGACATTATCGAAAATAGTATGGGATGTTTCCGAGGTTGCCCATCGACACTTTCCCGAATCATTGGTTGTCATACCTAGGGCTGTCTAGCAGTGTTTGGTTAGGTTGTACCCCTGTTATATCATACCCGATTCGGAAGGGTATTAAGACCGAACGACCCGTGGCAGCAATGGGGATTCACGGGCGCTTAAGACCGGTGAGTTATATCTGTGAGAGGACGGGAATCACATTGTGGGGGCCATGTATTGGAGGGTTGCATATGGTGAGACTTGGGCTCATGGGCACTTAAGACCAGTGAGTTATATCCGTGAGAGGACATGAGAGATTCCCGTTTACCATATGTGGATAACCAATAGGGTTGATGAGTCCATAGTCCGGGACTATTAGGACTCTAGTGGAAAGGATACCGGAAAGGATCGCCCAGGGCGAAGAATGGAGGTTTCTGGACCTGAGTTGATGTAACTGAGTAGATGACTTGCATTGGGCTAGGCTTTACCCTGACATGCTCCGGTACTTATGCCAAATGGTTGTGAGAGAGAGTGTTGACTTAAGCCTCTGCCATGGTTTGTCCTGAGGGATGCCGAACCCACTACCAACAGGAGCCGTATGTGTGACCTACCCAAGGAAGTACAATGCTATGAGTTAAAGCATGTCTGCCATAGAGACCAGCATACACAGAGTTTAGATGCATACATACATTACTTGTTTCATATTGCATTGCATCTTATTATGGTTTGCTTCCATGTTATTTATGTTGTTATGGATTAACTACCTTACTAAGTTTCTTCGAAACTCATTCCTTTTGCACATTGTTTTTGTTAGACTATTCTACAGGTATTGATTACTACGACGAACAGTACGATGAAGCGCAAGCCGATGAAGCGTACTTCACGCAAGGTGTTGGCAACAATCAAGATTACTCTGATGATCCCTCAGTTGATCAAGCTGCGTACTACGATCAAAGACAACGTATATGTGGAACGTCTCAAATGGATTGATGAAGTCCACTATTTTGAAGACGTCATCTATAGAATAGAAAACTCTGATGTTTAGTTATCTTTATTAGTTCCTTTGATTTAGTTGTTATTTCTTTTAGACTTACATACTGCGTTCCGCTGTATTTTGTGGAGTGAGTTTCCGCCTCACTTTACTTCTTTTGATATCTACAGATATCTAGTATCATTTTCCGCACTCTGATTATATTGTTTATTCATTTCTTGTTTTGAATCTTGTTTATAATATTAAACCTTGATTATTTCCTGTTCATGATTATGTTATTGAATATGTGGGAGGATGATTTCCTCGATACTTGATCTTCGGGGCTGTGGATCACACTCTCGTGTATGCCAGTTAGGGTACCGGCTAGGAGGATGTGACACTTGTCACTTTGGGAACCGGTTGTAACCCTTATTTTTAGTCGATCTACCTTCCGCTATTATTATAGGATGGGTTTCCCCCTCCTCTTGCTTTTGATTATGTTATTGTGCTAACTGCTAAGTGGCTATGATCATTCCTAAACTTGATCGGCGGGACCGTGAATCACTTCCTCGGGTAATCCACATAGGGTACCCCCTGGGTGGATGTGACATATTGCATCTGTTATGTTTTGCTATCATGTTATTTATGTCATTGTGGAATAATTTGTCTTGCTGAGTTCTATCGAACTCACTCCTTTTTGTGCAAATATCTTTGTTAGATTGTTCTACAAGTACTAAAGAATATGACGGCCAATACTACGAAGTGCAAGCCGGTGAGGCGTACTACTCCCAAGGTGCTAGCAGTTACAAAGATTACATTGGAGATCCCTCAAGTGATCATGTTGCATACCAGGATTAGCCCTACTTTGGAGTGGAAGTGGCCGTGTTTAGTTTCTTTAGTTTATGTTTATGAAGATACACTTTATAAGTTAGAAGAGACATTAGCTTAGATTGATTACTTCTTTTCTTCCCTTTCTTTTGGAAATTGGTTGTAATCTTCTTTTTAGTTTTTGAGCTACATTTCCGTTGTAGTTGTGGAGTGACTTTTCCGCACACTCTACATTTTGATTTATTATATATTGTTATCATTCTTTCTACACTCTAATTATATTGTCATTCTCTCTTCTTATCTTGATCTCATTATTTATATAATAGTACATTGATTATATCATGTTCATAATTATGTTATTGTGTATGTGGGAGGATGATTTCCTCGATACTTGATCTTCAGGGTTGTGGATCACACAGTCAGGTATGCCAAGTAGGGTACCGGCTAGGTGGATGTGACAGTCTTGACTACTTGCTCATCCAAATTCTCCACCTCCATCAAGGCTTTGTTAAAACACAATAGGCAATCCCAAATGGATCCATTCCTTCCTTGCTTGGTTGTGAATAGGGTTTCCTTGGGTTTCTTTGTCCTAATTCTACCCTAGAACCCACCGATGAATTTCCTCCCAAGCTCATCAAAACTTGAAATTGATCCTGAAGCTAGGTTCGAAAATCACTTCTTTGTTGCTTCAATTAAGGATGGGGGGAAAACTCGATAGAGTATCTCATCAAAATTCCCAACCATGCCTTGATATGCTTATAATAGCTTACATGCGCTACAAGGTCTTCACTTCCTTCGAATAGAGAGAAAATTGAGAGCCTAAAATTGTATGGAATCTCGATCTATGCAATGCTTTATGAGAAAAGGGTCTTTTTGAGGATCGAATAGATGTCATCAGTTCCTTTCTTGTCTAGTTACCCCAAGCCTCATTTATATTGTCCAACTCCTAATTGACCTAGGTTACCTAAACGCTTGGCGTGTAGGTGTTTCTTCAACCGACACATGGGTGTGTGAGTCTAGACTGCTCGTTGTTGATGCGTGAGGGTTCTCATCTGAATCCTTTATAATGCCTATCTCAACCCACCACCACCATCCCTCCCCAAAAGGTTTGTGGTTCTCCTTTGTCCCGACTATCAATCTTCCACTTGGTCTCTTCGGGGTCAATCATAAGGATAGGGTCTCCATTCCTTAGCTATTGAAAATTCTGCCCTTGCTCTTGGATTAGTTGTGACCTCACGGAAAAGCGTGGTTGGGAGACTAACGATGCCTTAAAGGACGAGCGTCCCAAACTTGTCTTCTCAACTCCTCCTAAGTGTAGTGGTTGGGACCCCTCGAGACGCCTATTCGGTGAACTAGGCTCCTTATCAATGCTTCCAACCCAAGAACTTGTTGATGCACAACATCAACCCGTTGTTGTGTAGCCAACATAAAGGGCACTTTGTTGTTCTATCCTACCGATGGGACCTCCACACTTAGCTCTCAATCTCCTTGAATCTTGGGAATTCATTTGTTCATCAAAGGAGGGGTAGGTGCTAATTTCCCTCCTGCCAAGAGACGTTTGTGTTCCTCTAAGTCATTAATCTTGTTTCAACACCTATTCTTGGTTGTGAAATTGATGGACTCACCTTGGACTTTTCAATCTCTTCCCACAAACGGCAAAAAATGATGTGTATGAAACTTGTTCGACCGCCAAAGGCTTGCAAAACAAAGTTAAGTGTGGGTTGACCAGAGTGGTCATGAAGCTACCTCCAACAATGAACTCAATATATGCATCACTCGATGAACTTTGCGAGATCACAAAGCCTAAATACAAATCACTAAGGGTAGGGAGTGACTCAGTTACCTTCGCCTTGCATAGAGGCAAGGTTTATACATAATTTACCTTTAAATTTTAATTGTCAAATCTATGTGGCAGGCTTCGATCTAGGCTGTCCATTATAGGTGTAGAAGTTCGGGTGGATGCAAGAATCCCATAGTTCTTGCTTTCCTTATAAAGTTTCACTTGTTTTCCTTTTTTGGTCTCCTGATCGAGTCGAGGCGTAGATTTCCCTCCCGTTATGTTTCCCGAGCCCTTCTATGAAATCCCCTAAAATTCCAACCTAATAACCCGTCGTTTTAGGTCCACGAACCCAGAGTTCCAGTACAAGGCAACTTTAGACCATTTGAGTTGAACCCGGGAGTTTAAAAAGAGAACTTATGGACTTGGACGAGCTACAAGATGACCCACCCACCTTAATTGATTTTAAGAGGATACAGAAAATCAACATGGAAGGCTTGAAAAGGAGATTTTGGCATGCATGGAAACCTTTGCAAGAGGACCCTAATGCCAAGGTAAAGTATACCATTGGATCAAGCATGATTTGAGTTTTTGACCCTCCAAAGCCTATCAAAAACCACGATCATATGAAGAAGTTATAGGGGCAATTGGTCAAATTGACTGCATACCCCATACCCAGTAAAGGCCAACTTCGGGGTTTCAAGCTTTAAAACCCTATTTTATACTCTAGACTCATAAACGATTTGTTTATGTTTTAGGAGGCCAAGAGCTTGGGAGAAGAGAAAAACTTGGAGTTTGGGAGAATCTTTGCACGTCATTGTGGACAACGTACGTAAACAGAAGACAAATCGGTTACTACGGACCAAGTAGGTAGATAAAAAATAGTATGGAGTGTGGACTGTTTGCAAAATAAAATAACCGCAAGCGCACAGTATCGTGTAGCTAACGGGTCGATCTCAGGGAGATATGCCACCTATAATTCAACTTCTTAATAGTAATGCGAGAGTGGAATGACTCAATTTTGTTAACTAATTAATTAAACTAAACCAACGATCCTAATCCATACATCTAATGCAATTGAATTACAATGAAAAATAAAGCAAACATAACCAATGCATAAATAAAAGACAGGAAAAATAATGCGAACAATAAAAATAAAAGGTACGTGATCCGAGTGACAGCTCTGGATCGAGGGAAGGGGAGTATAATAATAATGACTTTGACCGTGGACCCTTTGTCGTAGCTTACAGTCCACCGATCAGGGGAAAGGATATTAGAGAAAAATAAATTGTAGAAAGGAAATAATAGAAAGTAAATAACAAAGCAATAAAAGCAAAAGGGAAACCTTAACCAAAGAGAGGCACGACTGTTGGCATCTTTGATCAAGGACCCATGGGGAAGGGAGAACAATAATAAATGCTGAAATTTAAATTCTAAATTAAGAATATGGAGGGGTAGATAGAAGCAGGAATGGAGGGGGGAGAGAAGATTATTGAAGAATCTTACTTACTTGCATCTTCCAAACAAAACTTGAATAAACGATTCGAATCTCAACCAACCCTAACAACCAGATCTAGAATAATCTAGATTTGCAATTGCTAGACCCAGAGAGAAAGCGAATCCTCAAACTTGAAACTTGAGTTTGAACTTGAACTTGAAATTGCATTGATAAAACTAAAGGAATTACACAACTTCAATATTCCTAGACATTCAATCTAAAAAACTAGAACCCACAAAATAATCAAAGAACTAGAGAAAACCTAGAGCAAGACAAAGAGAATAGAAGGTGCAAGACTAAAATAAACTAAAGAGAAAATAAAGTGTCTAGACCTAAGAGGGAGGTAATATTTACAGGAGAAGGAGAATAATTTACAAACAAGGAAATAAAATAATAATACATAATATTACTAATAATGATAATAAGAGTAAAATAGAAAAAGAAAAAACAAATAAAGAAAGAGCAACATTCGTTAGAAAAAAAAGGAGAGAAAGAGAGAGAGAATGTGTGGAGAAAAAAAATAAAAAAATAAAAATAGTAACACGTGAAGAGGGGAAGTGGAGCGAAGGTAGAGAAATTAAATTAAAATTAAAAAAATAAAACTTTGATTTTGAAGTTAACGTGGAGACAAAGTGGGAAAAGGAAAGAGAAAGAAAAAAATAATAAAAAATAAAAAATATATTTTGTTAACAAAAATAAAACTGGGTTGGTTATTAAAGAAATAAGAAAGTAAATAAAATAGAAAGTGGGGGAGAGAGAAAAAAAAACTAATTAGAGAAATAAATAAAATCTAACAAAATAAATCTTCTAAAAATAATAGAAAATCCTAGTCTTTGACTACTTGTGGGCCCATACAAATCTCAATTACAATAAAGAAAAATAAAATAAAAATCCGAATCTAATTTTACAAGATATTTTGGAGTTGGCCCATAATTGCATCTCTAGCTCATCATGCTACAAATCAGGCCCACTTTCGCACTTGAGAATTTGAATGGACCTCTTGACATGTAAAAATCGCATGTTTAATACCCAAAACTCCAGATATTCACTTAAGTCCTAAAAATTCATAAAATCTGCAAAAACAACATAAAACCCAAGGTAGCTCTACTCTAAGTGTGTAAAATGCATGCTTTATGCCCTAAGATTTCACACATAAATGTGCTCATCATGGACCAAGTAGGTAGGTAAAAGGTAGTATTTGATAGCTAGATACAGGTAGCATAGGTTACTATATGCTACAAACCAAGTGGGTAGGTAAAGTTAGCATTGGTTGCTACAAACCGAGTAGGTAGACAAGAGGTGGTATGAATTATTGCAGACTAAGTAGGTAGATAAAAGATAACCAAGTAGGTAAGTGTTACTGTAGAATATCATCTTAGGAGGATAAAAGATCTTCACAAATGATACTCTTCAAAAGACTTGAGTATATACAAACTAAGGCTCCAATCTCCCCTTCACGTGTAGCATTACATGTGGACAAATAATGACGACAAATTACCAATATCTCAAAGTCTAAACTGAGGAACTACTTGGGTACTTGAATGACGCATGTTACTTGATGAATCCAATTACAAGTACTTCCAATTTTTTCAATAGAAAATTCTGTACCACCAGCATAAACTCAAACAAGGCAGTAGCAAAAGTAGTAAACCAGTTAGCAGAAAGGGAAGTTCTATCCAATATCAAAGGAAGAGCCGATAACTACTAGTATGTCCCAAAGATCTAAATAGTAACCATTAATAGAAAAATGCTATAGAACAAATGCTTATTAGTATAATATTTAATCCACTAGAAGAATAACAAAATTGAAGTCAATTCTAGTAGACACATTAGCAGGGAAAAACTGGGCTACAGTAATGAAACAAACTCATGGGAATTTCTATTTATTAGAAGAAAAAAAGGTTGTGGTCGATTCCAATAAAAGGATATTAATCAAGAGGAAAATCATAAATAACAGTTGGGAAATAGTAACAATAATAATTAAAAAGCATTTTAGAAGTATGTAATCTATAGTACACCACAACCTAGGGAGCCAAAGAGAAAGAAAATGGTGGCAGGTTCTTTCCTTAATTTTAATATATAGTTGATATGCAGTATATCATCACAGAATCCTTCCAAATTAGTAAGAGGGAAAACAACAAGTTCTTTCTAGAATTTAAAGACTTAATGAAATAGGAGGAGGAGCATTATATAATCCAATCGATGACAGTTTTCTATTTCAAGTACTAGACGCCTTGAATCAAGAAATTCGAATGATAGATGAAGGCGTTGGTCCATCGTGCCTTAGGGGCAATCATCTGCACCAGTGTATAAAAAGATATTTGAAATTCTTATAGTTGCGAGGAGAGCTTATGGACAAAAAAAGAGGATTCCGGTGGCTTTTGCCACTTATGATCAGTGTTCACTAGAATTTAAAGACTTACTGAAATAGAGGACCATTATATAACCCAATCGATAACAATTTTCTGTTTATTAGAAGATACATGATTATTGTCTATTCTAATAACTAGCAAGAGATATGAAGAAAAACCAACAGCAATACTCACAAGTATATACAAGACATCACAGTAATAATGATAGTGATGGGACTAGTAATAATAGGTAAAAAAATGACTCAGAATAGCAATTTGCAAGAAAGAAGCTTCCCCCCAAAAGAGTAACTATTGGTGCAAGTTGTCGATAAAATTCATGGTCCATGGGACAAAGAGGAAGACCTCCTAGAGCCGCAGTCAATTCTCATAAAAGTGAAGAAAATTTTCTTTGGACCTTGTATCTTAGCAAACCACGAACTGAACAAATAATGGCAAGAATATTTTTATTGGATCTTATACCTTCACAGATTACAAACCTGAACAAATAATGGCATAAAGAACCTTTGTGCTCTAGGCCCTCACTAGCAATATTAGATTGATATGGAGAAAATATGATCGAACTTGGTTTATTCTTGGTTCGACCCTCGACTCCGGTCGGGACGAAGGGAATCTCGCTTCCGAGCGAGCCGGGTTCAGGAGGTAGCTTGCTGAGGAAGAAAACTAACTCAGCCACAAGCATGCCCTAATCCGATAATATCGGAGTAGGTTGATCAACCTAATGACGGCTAGCAGTTTCCGGCGGCTGTCAACTCATCGCTATCATATGGATAACCACCAAATAACAATCAGGTTATCCTAGGAGTCATCTACTAGTCCAAACTAGTAGAAGTCTATCACTCAATGGATCTATCTGTTAAGATCCAACGACTACTCGAAGAAGGCTCGAATACATCCAACAAAGGAGATTCAAAGGTACACTCTATATAAGACATCACCTACCCACAAGGTAGGGACGGACGAAAACACTCGGATGCTTACTATCTTAATCGTATTCTTGTTATTCATTCATTAGCTCTATGCTCTAGCAAAGCCGTTTATGATTAAGTTCATCAACTGACTTAGCCTTTGGAGGTGGACTCCCGATCCCAGCGGTCGGGCCACATCTGACGCTTTATTTTGCAGGTCACTCTCAGGAGATCTAAGGGCTGAACAGATTTTGGACACATCATTTGGCACGTCTGTGGGAAACGTTTCAGAAAGCTATGGTGACTAGATCAGCGGCAGCAGCAGCAGCTATTGCACAGCGAGATGCTAGCGTCCAAATTCCCGGAGTAAACAATCCATATATTCCAGAGGGAAGTCGACCCCTTGAAGTTGATGGGGGTCAGGGAGGTAATAATCCTCCAGATCCACTCCAGTATCAACTGGACCAACTGAAACTCCAGATGTTGGAGATAAGTTAGGCACTTCGTGTGCTGACTAGACAAGTGGTGATACCACAAGGACCCGATCATCGTGATGCAGGAAGGCGCGCATCACAACTGGAACAAAGACTGATAAATGAGCAGAATGTTGGTCAAAATTTTCGAGAAGGCGACCTATTACGCCCAAGAGAGCCTAGGAGAACTGAAGATCTCCCTAGGCGAGACAATCGGTACGACGGACCGCAAGGAAGTACGACCGTTTCCAATACAAGGTTGGGTGCAGGAGTAAGAACTCACTCACCAACTATCAGACGTGTTGCTCGAGAGAATGATCGTGTTGCTCGAGGGAGTGATCATGTTGTCGAGGATCAGTCAGAACATATTGGTCAAGAATTGGCCAATATCAATCAAAAACTCCGAAAACTGGCGAAAGGGAGGATAACTGATGATATCTATTCGGTTATCTAAAAGACTCTGTTTGCCAAGCCCATTGCCGGCTATCAGTTTCCTCACAATTTTCGCCTGCCAACTTTTTCCATGTTCGACTGTTCGGGAGATCCCACGGCCCACATCGGTTATTATCAGCAGACTATGGCAGTTGCAGGTAATTCTGATGAAATCTTTTGCAGGGTCTTTGGTTCGTCCTTGACTGGAGCTGCACAGAAATGGTTATCAAATCTCCCGTTGGGAACGATCGTGGATTTCGACGAATTGGCACGCAAATTTATAGGACAATTCCAGAGTGGAATCCAGATAAAAAAGACCGAAGAGACCTTGTTTACTATTAGACAAGGGAAGAATGAATCAATTTGGGAATACCTGAAAAGATTCAACAAAATTACAATGGAGATAGAGAATCTAGATGAACAAGTAGCTAAAACTACTTTGTTCACTGGACTCACAAACCGACGGCTCTTGGAGTTATTACTTCAAGACATACCTACCACTTATGCTAAATTGGTGCAAGAGATGCCGAAGCAGGCTGAAGTCACGGAGATCCTAGACACACGCCAGGGGGACAATAAAGTCCCTGCAAAAGAGCAGAAGGCTCCTGAGAACAAGCAGAAGCCGAAGCAGAATGTTCGTGATTGGGTCGGAAAGCCTCGTCAGGCGTGGCGGTAAAGATCTCCCTACAAAAGCGAGTATACTCCATTGAATACTCCTCGGGCTGATATTTTAAATATTATCAAGAAGCGGAATATCTTGAAGTGACCTCCAAAGCTTCCCGCAAAGCCTGGAGAGCAGGATCGAGAAAGGTATTGTCGTTTCCACAAAGATTATGGTCATTATACCAATGATTGCAAACATTTGAAGGCGGATATCGAGAGATTGATATCCCAAGGACACTTGTCCAATTTCGTCAGCAGAAGACGAGAGGAACCACAAGACACAGGTGTAAAAAGGGACCGTTTGCTTAGCCCAGACCAACCTCCGGAGGCTCCTCAGTCTAAGAAAGGTAAGGAGGTGATCGATACTACTCGATCACCAATTCTAACCATTTTTGGAGGTTCCGAACCCGAGTCACTCCAGAGGCTGAAAGCAAAATCCAAGTTCGTTGGGACTGGAGAAACGCAGAAGCGTAAAAGGCCGAATGGTGAGGGTTCGATCACCTTCGGTGAAGAAGATGAAAGAGGTGTATGTTTACCTCATGATGATGCCATAGTCATCAAGGTAGAGATTGCGCGTCGAGAAGTACATAGGGTGTTAGTTGACACCGGGTCTGCCGCAAACCTTTTATCTTATGCAGCTTATCAGAAGCTTAAGGTGGATGAAGACTTGATGGAGCCATCATCCACACATTTTTATGGCTTTGTAGGATTGTCTGCAATAGCGGAAGGATCGGTCCAATTGGACCTATCACTTGGAAGCTTCCCCAAGGAGGCTACCGTTCGAGTAAATTTCTCAGTGGTTCGAGATCTCCCAACTTACAATGTCATCCTCGAGAGACCATCCTTATCAAAGTTAGGAGCTATTGTTTCGATGAGGCACCTAAAAATAAAATTCCCGACTGAGATGGGAATCAGTCAAGTTTTGTCTGACCAGAGAATTTCTCGGCAATGTTATGTTGCATACTTAAAGGATAAGGAGGGCCCAAGAAGGGTGATGGCGCTACCTATTGAAGTACGAGATGATCAGGACGAGGCAGAAATGCAAAGGCCCGAGCCGGTAGAAAAATTGGAACAAATCCAGTTGTACCCTGATGATGAAAAGATAATTACTTATATCGAGTCTGAGCAGCTGGAAGAGTTCAAGGTGGAGTTGAAGTCTTTTCTTCAACAAAACAGTGATGTGTTCGCGTGGTCTACGGACGATATGCCTAGAATTGATCGACAAGTTGCAGAGCACAAACTTTGGATAGATCCAAAGATGAAACCAGTTATTCAAAAGAGGAGAAATTTCTCCATGGAAAAATACAAAGCCGTTCGGGGCAAAGTTGAAAAACTGAAGAACTCTGATTTCATTGAACCAATTGAATGCCCAATCTAGTTGGCCAACGTGGTAATGGTCAAAAAGGCAAATGGGAAGTGGAGGATGTGTACAGATCTCAACAAGGCCTGCCCTAAAGATTGTTACCCGTTGCCCAGGATTGATTTGTTGATAGATGCAACAGCAGGATATGAAACATTGAGTTTCATGGATGCATACTCAAGATATACCCAGATCCTCATGAACAAGGAAGATGAAAAGTTTATGGCTTTCATGACTGATCGTGAGAGCTTTTATTATAAAGTCATGCCATTCGGCCTGAAGAACGTAGGGGCTACTTATCAAAGGGCCGTCAACAAAATCTTCAAAGACTTGATCGGGAACAATGTGGAAGCCTATGTTGACGGTATGTCGGTGAAGAGCACTGCGAGGACGAAACATATTGAAGATTTAATAGAGGTATTTTCAGTACTGCAAAAATACCAAATGAAGCTGAATCCGGAGAAGTGTGCCTTTGGAGTTTCGTCAGGAAAATTCTTGAGCTTCATGGTATCACAAAGAGGTATTGAGGCTAACCCACCCAAAATACAAGCTTTAATTGATATGGAAGCCCCCAAAACTGTTCGGGGATGTGCAATGCTTAACGGGGAGAGTAGCCGCGTTGAATCGTTTCATTTCATAGTCGGGAGAAAAGTGCCTACCTTTTTTGAAAGCACTCAAGGATTTGAGGGGTAGCAAGGAGGCAAAGTGGACTGAGGAATGTCAGAAAGCATTCGAGGACCTGAAGGAGACGTTGGGAAGACCATCGTTATTGTCTCGACTCGAGAAGGGAGAAATCTTATAGCTATATTTAGCAACATCCCCTTTGGTAGTCAACGCGGTACTCGTTCAGGAAAAAGACAAGAAACAGTGGCTAGTCTATTATGTCAGCCACGTATTACTTGATGCGGAGACAAGGTATTCTCAGATTGAGAAGCAGACTCTAGCTCTTATGATTGCAGCTAGAAAACTACGGCCATATTTTCAGGCTCATCCAATCGAGGTATTTACTACTTTTCCCCTTTGTAAAGTTCTTCGTAAACCTGATTTGTCTGGAAGAATGGTGGCTTGGTCGGTTGAACTCAGTGAGTTCCAAGTAAGCTTTAAGCCACGAACAACAATCAAAGCTCAAGCACTGGCCGATTTTGTAGTAGAGACTACTGCACCAATGGAGGAAATTACCGAACCCACTATCCCGACCGTGTGGGAGGTATATGTGGATGGTTCGAGTAACAAGCAAGGAGCAGGGGCTGGAATTCTCCTAAAGAGTCCGGCAGGACTTATTATTCGATATGCATTGAGATTTGCATTCGAAGCAAGTAGCAATGAGGTAGAGTACGAAGCCCTATTAGCTGGACTTCGATTGTCAAAAGCCTTGGCAATAGTAGACGTAACTATTTTTAGTGACTCACAGCTTATTGTCAACCAAGTATAAGGGGAGTATGGTGTTAAGGAACCCCGGTTACAGAAATATCAAGAAATTGTGTGAATATTGCAGAAAGAATTCAGGAATCTGAAAGTATGTCAGATCCCAAGAAAAGAAAATACAGTGGCAGATGAGCTATCCAAATTAGCCAATGCCAAAGAAAACGATTTAGACCCTTCGGTCTACATGGAAGAGATAACATTCCCAAGTTATCAAGAAAAGGAAATATCCTACATTGAAGCCGAGCGTTGTTGGATGGATCCGATAGTAGAATATCTGAGAGATGATAAACTACCAGAGGATCCGAAAGAAGCAAGATTAATCAAGGTGCAATCAGCACGATTCATCATGCATAATGGAAGGCTATATAGAAGATCTTATTCCGGACCCCTTTTGAGATTTTTGGGTCCCGAAGGATAGGAAACAACTCTGGCAGAAGTGCATGAAGGAATTTGTGGTGCTCACATGGGCGGTCGAGCCCTGGCACACAAAATTTTGAGGCTTGGGTTATATTGGCCTAAGCTCCAGCAGGCTGCTATGGAATATGTTCGTCAATGTAGCAATTGCCAAATCCATGCTACAGTATCTACACGCCCGACTGAAACCATGACTTCAATTCTAAATCCCATCCCTTTTGCAATGCGGGGAATTGATATCATGGGGAAATTCACTAAGGCGTCAGGCGGAAGAGAATATCTCATAGTAGCGATCGATTACTTCACCAAGTGGGTCGAGGCTAGCGCCTTGGCAACCATCACAGAAAGAAAGGCGGAGAAGTTCGTGCTCGAATCAATCATATATTGGTTTGGGATGCCAAAAATAATCGTGACCGATCATGGCACTCAATTCGATTGTCCACAATTTGAACAATTTTGCGGAAATTACTTGATTGAGCATCGTATGTCATCAGTGGCATACCCCCAAAGCAATGGCCAAGTAGAGGTTACAAACCGAACATTACTTGAGGGAATAAAGAGAAGACTCGAAGCTCATAAAGCCTTGTGGATCGAAGAATTGCAGAATGTACTGTGGGCCTATAGAACTACGGTTCGAACACCCATAGGCGAAACTCCCTTTAAATTGGCTAATGGATCTGAAGCATTGGCACCTGTGGAAGTAATGGCTAGAACACTACAGGAAAGAGAGTTCGAAGAAAAAGCGAATGAACAAGGACTGCTAGATAGCCTAGATTTGTTGGACGAAGTTCGTGCAAAAGCAACAGCACGAACTCAACATTATCAACGAAGGGTAGTGTCACATTATAATTCCCGAGTGAAGAATCGTCGGTACATAGCAGGAGACTTGGTATTGGGAAATTCCTTAGCTTCAAATCCATGCCATCAAAGGAAATTGGACCCTTTATGGGAGGGACCATATATGGTTATTAAACCGGTCGGTTTGGGAGCTTACAAGCTAAAGAACATGACAACCCAAAAAGAGTTGAATCGTTCATGGAATGCCAGGCATCTGAAGAAATATTATCCTTGAGAAGATCATCATTTTCATTCATGATGTAACAAATTTCAACTCAATCAATACAATTATAGTTTTCAACATACTGTCTTTTGATTGGGGGGCATCATACAACACTCAAGATCAGATCTAGCAACAAAGTCACAAGGCATTGGTTTAAAACCCGAGTGAGTTCCTTCTACAAGGCATCGATTTAAAACCCGAGTGAGTTCTTTCTCAAACTTATTGAATTTCTCCTTAAATTCTTAAGTAAAGGCATCGATTTAAAACTCGAGTGAGTTCCTTCTACAAGGCATCGGTTTAAAACATGAGTGAGTTCCTTCTCAAACTTATTGAATTTCTCCGAAAATTCTTAAGTAAAGGCATCGGTTTAAAACCCGAGTGAGTTCCTTCTACAAGGCATCGGTTTAAAACCCAAGTGAGTTCCTTCTCAAACTTATTGAATTTCTCCGGAAATCTCTAAGTAAAGGCATTGTGTTGAAACAACTAAGACCTACTGCAACAAAGACTCAAGTGACTGACAAAGTTCAAAGATGAAGTTAATTCTTTATTTCTTTAAACGACCAGAAGGGGCCAACCTTTACATCAAACATACATATGAGACAACAAGTGTTGGGATACAATCTTCGTTCGGTCAAAAAAGAAAGTCATCATCGGTGATCATTAAGAAGTTAAACAAGATTGAAGCAGCTTTGTCAGAAGCAACATAGAGTCAAGAAGTAACACAGATTCAGGAAGAAGAAGAACAGAGTTGGGAAAACATATGTTATCATTTGTTTATCTCCCTCGGGGACTGCGAAGTATTCTGCAAGTACAAAATCCTCTGCAATTCCATACTCTTTATCCAACTTGACCGGGTGTAGTTTGATCTTTGATTAAACCTGCATTCAAGGCAAGCTCTTCATAGTTGAATCCTTTGAGAGGAGAATAGGGAGGAGAATCGTCAAGATGATGCATGATATCCGAATTTGGAGGTGGAAGGTCTGTTGCATCCTTGGTCCAGGCAAGAAGAGGAGGTCCCAGCTTTGCAAACACTTCAAGATGACAATTTTGGCGGTGGGGAGTCGTGTTGAAATAAGGATTTCTCCTTAGTATTGATTCCCATACCTCGTTCTCACCATCCTGGTGTGCCTGCAAGTGATAAGCATTCAGCATGTCAACAAAAGGCTTACTGTGCAAATATTTGAAGATGTAAGCCCTGCGAACATCTGTTGAAAGGGACTCGGGCAAAGGGGTAACAGCTTGCCTTTGGGAAGTTGACACAGCTTCAGCCCTTTCGCCCTAGCTGAAAGCTTTCCTACTTCCCGCTCAAGCCGACGGATCTTCTCCCTGGCATCATCCAAATCCGAACAAAGAAGCTCGTTCTTGGAATTCTTCTCTCGGGCAATCTCCCAAGCTTGGTTTCCAAGACGAGCAATCTCAGCATCCTTGGCTTTGGATTCTTCCCGAAGCCTGGAAACTTCATCACTCAATCTACTGAGTCTAAAGGCTGCTTCCACTTGATTGTGGAAGTAACCAGTGAGACTCCTGCAACAAATTCAGAGTTAGTTAAGAGCAAAAGAAAAACCTTCAGAACGAAAGGTAATGAAGAAAAACTTACATCACCAATGATTTTGTAAAATCCACATCTGGGATCGTGGAGAGGGCTCTGCTCTCGTCAGGCATTTGAACAGCAGTGCACCATTTTAGTGCCTTGTCAAAATTGCCTGTCACCAAGTCAGACCTTTTCAGCGACCTAGAAGGCTGAAACGCATCATCGTCCAACCGAGGGCACTTCCTAGTGGCAAAATCCTCCAGCTCCAAGGAAGGAGTGGAGGAGGATGCCAAACAAGCACTAGAGTTGGAAATAGGAGTGGCGCCTGCGCAGGACCACATCTTCTTTAGATGACCGAATGGTCTTCATCATGGAAGACCGAACGGTCTCTTCGGCAGGGACATCAATAGTACAAGCAACGACGAAGGGAACCATGTCCTCCTTGGAAGACTGAACGGTCTCTTCAGGCAGAGGAAGCGTGGGAGAAGCATCAGTAGAAACTTTGAGAATCTGCTCTGAAGATTCACCAACAGCAGTCTCCACACTTTTAGAAGATTCGCCAACAACAATCACCTCAGAGGGAGCAACCTTTGCCGATACTTGGGCAGTCTTCTTGTAGGAATTCGCCATAATAAAGTATAAGTTAATTCTTGGAGGCACTGCAAATGCAAAAAGTAGTATCAGTACAAGAATCCAACAACTTATAAGCAGAAAAGGGAAAACCCTAGATTTCAGTTGAACAGATGAAGTAACGAACACCACTGAACTTTCGTAATGAGTGAACCCCAAGTATGAATACTGTGGAAATTACTCAAGGAGAAGAAGAAGTTCGTGACATAAACAGGGCAGAAGACTTAGTTGTTCAAGTTCTAATCGAAGATATTGTTGGAGGACAAGAGTACAGAGACAGCAAAGGAAGACAGGATATTGCTTTGCAAATCTATCAGACAGAAATAACTTGTAGATAGCGAGATAAGGATGAAGTACCCTTGAGGAGCTTAATAGCCTCAAGGAGAGATGTGATGGTTGAAAGCCCAAGTTAATCAAGGGACAAGATGGAGAAGATGCTTCGAATTCCTAGATATGCAGGATCAACGGTCAGGGGATAACGACGCTTCAAATTTGAAACTTGAACGTTGAACTAGGTTTCCACGTGGAACAATGTGCACCTGATACGAGGATACTGCCAAATATTAACCGTCGCACCAGTATTAAATAATAGAGTATTTCCAATTCCTTGGGAGAGGCAATTGGTATACGAATACAGGAAACGTTTGGGTTTCATCATAAATGAAGGAGCAGTTGGGAGATAAAAGTTCAGATGGCACAAAAGGTTCAAAAGAATCAAATTGACCGAACACATCTCCTTAGTGTCCCGAACGTTATCTCCAGTTAAGGTACAATTCCTTGGGTATGATATGAGGAGGTATTAAGAATCATTAGCAGAGTTCGAGAAAAAGAAGACTGATTTCTATTTCATTAAGACTGTAGAGGGCCAACCCTTACAAAAAAAAATATATACAAGGAGATGGTTTCCTATCGAGCTTCTTCATTATCGGCCGAAGGATCTTTCTCTGGAGCAGGCTTTTGAGGTTCTTCGGGAAGGGGCGGCGAATCAGCAAGATACTCCTCGATGTTTGGGTCCGCTGGAAATGGGATCCTCCTCTTCCAAAATCCAGTCAGGGAAAGGCAGCTTAAGCTTCCCAAAGATTTCCTTGTGACACACCTCCCGAAAGGGAGTTGTGTCAAATGAAGGATTAGATTCAAGGATCTTTTCCCATATATCATTTTGCCCCACTCGGTAAGCTTGAAGGTTGAAGGAGCCCAACAAGTTATTAAAGGGAAAGCTGTTCAGATATTTCCGAATGCAGTCCCTCCGAAGATCTGGTCTAAGATGTTCGGGCTTGCTAGGAACTGCCATCTTCAGCAGGTGTTTGTTCTCCAGGGCCTTAAACTCGAGGCTCTCACCAAATGCAGTAGCCTCATTTTTATATTTTTTGGCCTCACGTTCGGCAGCGATGGCACGAATAGTTGATGAGTCAAGTTCTTTCCTCAAGAAAGTCATCTCCTCATCATGCTTCTCCTTCAACTCTTTGGTTGCTTTCTTCAGCTGGTCCACTTCAGAATTGGCCTTCGCCAAATTGTCTTCGCAGGTCTGCAGTAAGGAGCCATTATGACCAACTCAATTCAATGCCTCCATGTGTTGATAGAAGCTCAACACCGCATTCCTGGAAGGACAGGGAGATTATCAGAAAATTTCAGGAGAGATTACAAAGCAAGTAGCAAAAGCTCAAGAAAAATAATACTTTGTGGAATGACAAACAAGAACGTCGTCCTTTAGGGTCTCAAAGGCCTGATGATCGGCAGGCATGAGGCCAAGAGAGCTCCATTCAGCAGCCTTCTCAGGATCCTGCGTTGCCTGGTCTGTCTGCGTCAACATCCACTGAGGAACGAAGCTCTTCTCAAAATCTTTTTTCTTCTTGGATTTCTTCGAGGCAGAAGCATCAGCTGAGTCATGCTTCCTTTTGGTTTGAATGGGAGAAGGGATGTCTACCTCTTCCACCATTGGTTTTTTCCCTCTCCCCGAAGCCTCAACCACTGGCTTCAGATTTCTAATACCCTTGTAGGAAGGGTCTGGACGTGGCATAGAAGCTACCTGTTCTGTAGTCAAGGCTCGAGGAGACCGTTGTTCTACAGTCACAACAGCCTTGGCAGCTCTCACCTGAAGACTCTCGAGATCCATTCTTGGAGGCACTACAAAGAAAGACGAAAGTCATAAAGTTGGTAAAAATTAGCAATATATTCAAGAAGTGAAACATGGCAGTTAGAAAGCTCACGTTGAGCCAACCCCCAGTATTGGAGAATGGAGTTGTATTCCATCTCATATCCATGTATCTCTTGATACCATGGAGTTGACTTGATCTTCCCAACGGCAGCTCTGTCTTCTTTGGATAATGGAAGAATCCGGTTACCCTCAGAATATGAAGTATATTGCTTCCAGGCGATCGGGAAGTTCAGATCTGATGGAGGCGCTCGGAGAAAAAAAAATCGCTTGCACCACCCTTTGTGATTGGAAGGGCAAGTTCCTTTGGCAAGAATGCTGCCCATTCAGTCAAGATCAACTTTGTTGCGCTTAGAAAGCACAACCCAGCCAAGAGGATGGGAAATAGAAAGAACATGAAAATGTACAAAAAGAGGAAGAGAAGGCGTGATGCCAAGTTCAAAGCACAAGCCCAAGAAGCCGACGATGAGACGCCAGCTATTGGGAAGGAACATTCCGAGACAGATATCCCAGTGATTTAGAATGGCATGAAACAAAGTATTGAAGAAGGGAAAGCGAACTCCGCTTTCCAGTGTGTCTATATACAGAGAGAATTCGCCTGGAAGGATCGAATTAGCCCTCTCATCAGAATTGGGAGCCCTAAGATGGTACAAGGAAGGAAAGTCAAAACCTTTGACGGTCAAAGGAGATTTTCCTCGTTATAAGAGGAAGCAACAGAATCAGGTCCACCGGCGGACCTAGTAGGTTGTTTGGACTGCCCAGAAGATTCGGCGGTCACCTTTGGAGTCATGGATGGTCCAGACTCTGGAAGGACAGAAGAAGTCTCAGTTTTTTCTTCTACTTTTCTCTGTTGGCTAACTTTTGCAAAGTCACGCCAGAGAGCAGTTAGGGTCTTCTTATCACTATCCGACTGCTCAAAGGAGACAGAAACAAAGGCCTCATCACCACTATCTCCTTTACTGGCGCTATGCACAGGGGAAATTTCAGAAGAAACCCTATTGTCCTCCATTACTGAAAAGTTTGATTGTGGTTTCTAGAGAAAAAAGAAACCTATAGACGAAGGTAAACTTTGCGAAGGAGTTAGTAAACTTACTGAATCACTGAAGCAGAAAGCTCGAGAATGAGAGGATCGTGAAGGCGTGAAGAAGACGAAGAGGTTTCAAAATTCCAGACAAGGAGAATGTAACCTGCGAAGACAACGAACCGCTTTTAAGCACCCGCACCAGTGTTCGAGGACGTGTACGATCGAGATGAATTCAGCATCAACGATCGAGATTAGGAGACTATTCAAAAGTTTGAACTCACAAATCCAAAACAGGTGTTCAGAAACCGTCGTTTGATTGCATGAGCAATAATAGTTTCGCCTGCAGAGGACGCGTGGCGTCACCCCCACAAAAAGTAATTCTCACAAAGCTCAAGAAAAAAACGGGATAGCCGCTTTAAATGTGATATGACGTTTAATGGGTTGGGGGATCATGCAAGACTATTGTTCGACAAAGAACCCAGTTAAAAACCAAGCCTCGGGATCGACCGAACACTTGGTCTGGGGGGCTCGTGATACGGAGAAAATATGACCGAACTTGGTTTATTCTTGGTTCGACCCTCGACTCCGGTTGGGACGAAGGGAATCGACTCGCTTCCGAGCGAGCCGGGTCCAGGAGGTAGCTTGCTGAGGAAGAAAACTAACTCAGCCACAAGCATGCCCTAATCCGACACTATCGGAGTAGGTTGATCAACCTAATGACGGCTAGCAGTTTCCGGAGGCTGTCAACTCATCGCTATCATATGGATAACCACCAAATAACAATCAGGTTATCCTAGGAGTCATCTACTAGTCCAAACTAGTAGAAGTCTATCACTCAACGAATCTATCTGTTAAGATCCAACGACTACCCGAAGAAGGCTCAAATACATCCAACGATGGAAACTCAAAGGTACACTCTATATAAGACATCACCTACCCACAAGGTAGAGAGACGGACGAAAACACTCAGATGCTTACTATCTAAATCGTATTCTTGTTATTCATTCCTTAGCTCTGTGCTCTAGCAGAGCCGTTTATGACTAAGTTCATCAACTGACTTAGCCTTCGGAGGTGGACTCCCGATCCCAGCGATCGGGCCACATCTGACACTTTATTTTGCAGGTCACTCTCAGGAGATCTAAGGGCTGAGTAGATTTTGGACGCATCATAGATAGACAAAATTTATGTCATAAATTGGTAAAGAAGGATCTTAATTACATGGATACAATAGTGATATCTAGCTACACACCAAGTAGAAGAAATAACTCAGGAAAAAATTGATCTAAAGTTGAAAGAGCAGAAGTAGTCCCTTTGCTGATTAAACTTGTTGTGATACCGCATTAGAATTTCAATTTCTATAATAAGCATAGGGACTTAAAGGAATTTCAGAAAAGAAGAAGAAGAATAGAAGAGGACTGAAGAAGAAGGAAGAGAGCTTGTATGTGTATGTTTTGGCTTTCCTTTGATACTCGATGTAACATCCCACCCTAAATCCACCAAGGGGGTACCCTATCTGGATTACCTGGGGAGTGAATCACGGTCCCGCCGATCAAGTTTAGGAACCACCATAGCCACCACTTAGCACAATAATATAATCAAAAGCAAGAATAATTCCTTGTATTCAAATAATTTAATAATAAAAGTCTAGAAAAGATCTCAGAAGGTTTCACAAATAATATTAGAGTGCGGAAATGATACAAATAGGACAAATAGTCAAAGTGTGCAAAGGAGGGAGGAAACCCATCCTATAATAATAGCGGAAGGTAGATCGACTAAAATTAAGGGTTACAACCGGTTCCCAACATGACAAGGGAACAGACTAAACTACGGTCTCAACAAATTAACTAAAAGGTTAAAAAGAAAATGGGACGATATCCCAACACTAGCACACAAGTGCAAAGGCCGAACTGCTCCAGTTAAGTCCCAATCTCGGACTACTAGTCTTTATCAACTTGTACACCGTGACCAGTGGGGTACGGGTCATCAACTTGGTCTTCAGAGTGTTGACCATCATAGTCAATAGTGGTGGTACCTGCAGTAGAGTCTAACAAAAATGTTGCAAAAAGGAGTGAGTTCAAAAGAACTCAGCAAGGCAGGTTATTCCACAATAACATAGATACATGATACAAAACATAGCATGATGCAATATGATATGAAACACATGATGCAATTATGATTCTAACTCTATGTATGCTAGTCTCTATGGTAGACATGCTTTAAGTCATAGCACCATACTTCTTTGGGTAGGTCTCAATCACTCAAGCCGGTGGGAATTGGGTCCTGAAACCTTCCGGACAACCTTGGCTGGGGTGTCAGTCACCGCTCTCTCACATCACCATCTGGTCTAAGTATTGGCGCATGTCAAGGTAAAGCTTAGCCCAATGCAAGTCTTCTACTCAATCATATCAACTCATATCCAAATACGTCCATTCCTCGCCCCGGGCTATTCTTTCCGGTATCCTTCACACTAGAGTCAGCGTAATCCCGGATTATGGACTCATCAACCCTATTGGTCATCCACAAATAGTAAACGGGAAGTTCTCACGTCCCCTCACGGATATGACCCACCGATCCTCGAGCGCCCGTGAGCCCAAGTCTAGCTATTTGCAACCCTACCAATAAATGGCCCCTTTCGGGTATCCGTAGCATGGTTTATGTCCTCTCCCGGGTTGGTTACCGGTCTTGAGCGCCCATCAAGCCATACACTACCATGGGTCGTTCGGTCTCAATGCCCTTCCAATTCGGGTCTGATACGACAGGGACATCCTAGCCATACATCTAGACAAGTCCTATATATGTCATCCAATAATTCGGAAAAGCGTCGATGGGCATCTTCGGAGAACATCCCATACTATTCCCTCCGATGTCCAAGGACATAAATGTCAATAGGACATTCCCCAATCCCAAATCATACCTATTCAATCACAGTCTCAATTCCATCATATCATACATAGATGACATTTCATCATATAGAAAGATACATACCATAACATGATCAATTACATATGAATTTATTAAGAATACATAATCATGATAACAAAAGAATATGTAAACATGGCACTACTATACTTGAAGTACTTATAACAGTCATATACTGTAGGAAATACGATAAAGAAGGTAAATCTACTAAGTCTCTAACATAAAAGCAAGAATGACATAATCTATGTAGTTATGGTAACAACCGTCCTTACCTTAAGTCGCGATGATGATAATCCAACAATCTCAAAAGAATGATCCAAAGATGGTAATAAGACCCTAGACAAACATAAATGAAAGGTTAAAAAAGAAATCGGGAAAATCGAAGGTCAAACGGGTCAAAACGGAGCAAGGTTGCTGTCAATAGCAAGTTTGGTCGATGGTCCTTGGTCGATGGCATCGACCAAAGAGGATCGACCAAAATTGTCTTCGGGGCTGCATAATGGGTTTTGGGGATTTTGGTCCGAAATGGGTCTTCCGGGGTTCGAATCGATTAGAAACTTGGAGGGAAAGCTAGGAACAGTAGCAGGAGACTATGTAGCAAGAATTAACATGATCCAATGGTCAAATTGAAAACCCCCAAATTGAGGTCCTAGGTTCAAACTTGCAAGAATCATGTTCTTCAATGGAATCAATTGCAATTGCAAGAGAACTTAGGAATTCAATTAAGGGAATGATGGGCAGTAGATTAGAGATACATACTAACATATAATCAGACCTAATTGAAAGAGAAAATCAGATTAAGAGATGAATTCATGTTGTAAAGAAGAGAAAAATCAAAATAAGAAAGCAAGGACATCATGTATGAGAATCATAGCATGGAAAGGGTGAAGAGAGGTTTAATCAAAGCAAAAGAGCTTGTAGAAGAGGTGGTTGCAAGGTTGCAGCACCTTCTTCACAAACTCAGTAGCAAGAACAAGATGAGGTAGAAGTAGATTAGAGAGACAGTGAGAGATTACATACCTTGGAGAAGAGATTAGAGAAGAGAGACAATGATTCTTGTAGAAGATCATCACCTAAGCCAAGGAGGAGCCTAAGAGGAGCCTTCCCACGTTCTTAGGTGTTGAAATGAGTGAAATATGGTTCTAGGTTCGAGGTTTCACTTAAATAGAGAAAGGAATATCCAAAAAGCATGTTTTTCTCGAATCTGGGTAACTTTGGTCGATGGTCCTTGGTTGATGGCATCGACCAAAGAGCATTGACCAAAACAGGTAACAGGTTTCCGCAGAAAATCCAGAAATAGTTCAGCAACTTCAAACAGGGATTCAGAGGGCTATATGGGGTCAAATTGAGTGGGGTTTTCTCCTACAAGTCCATCAAGAAGTCTAGTTTCTGAAAATATATTCGGATTGAGCATAGGAGTTTATTAGGTATTTCAAATAATTCACCCCTCTTCGGTGCGCAGATTCAAAACTAACACTGACAATGCTCTCAAGTGAGGGGCATCATCGTCAATGTCCATGGGCTTGGGCTCCGACACCAAATCATCAACCAAAAGGGTCCACAAGTCTCTTTTCCCCCACTTTGGGTCTTCGGACCTACAAACATAACAGATTCCGGGCTGGGTCAAGGTTAGGATAAGGCCAGATATTACAGGTCTACCCTAAGGGAAAGGTCTGGCATGACTTCTTAAGGCTTTCAAAGATAATAACACTGAAATCAAGGTCCAACTTAAAGGTCTAATATCAAACAAGTCTTTCTTTATCCCAAAACAAATAGGGTTTCTTGGCTAGGTTTGGGCTGGATGTCACACTCGAGCAATAAGAAAAACAGAAAGTAACTAAATAAAAACCCAAGCTAAAATAGAAAGTGATGTTCTAACAAAAGCTAGTAGTCTGTAGATCATGATCCTTGCCAAGAATGGGTTTTTGTTAAAGATTGAAAACATATCATCCGGGTCCCCGTTATCAAGCTCCTCCAGCTACTCATCGATATGGTCCAACCTTTGGTTTATTTGTGTTACTTTAACAGTTGGAGTGTATGTACTATCTTCCTTAGATAGGTAGGAGGATGCCTGGGTGCGAGTTCTCATTCTAGTCCTCATCCCCAACCTTGTTCATGTTCTCGTCCTTGTTCGACTCTCACCCGCATGTCCCCTTGAACCTCCTCCCGTGCGCCTATAAGGGAGATCTGTAGTTCTTAAGAGTCCTGACAAACAATCATCTACTTTAGCTGCTCCTTCCTATTCTCTTTCTCAAGGGTCCTCATTAGCTTTGTTATCCCTAGCATCCCAACTACGATCATCTCTCTCTCGACTCTGCCGGTCTAGGGTGTGGACAGATGCTTGCTGCCTTGGCTGGCCTTCAAACCTACTGGTAATGGTTTTGAGTCCCCGATACTCTAACTTGATGAACGAGAGTCTGTATCAGAGTTTCCATATCCAAGAGTTGCCTTTGCGTCGTATGCACCTCCTGCTGCCAGGCCACAACTGTCAGGACATTCAATTGCTCCTCCTGTTGGTTCTCTTATTGTTCATTGAAAACCTTGTTGTGAGGGTTGCCCTTGCGGAGGAGGAGACAACAAGTTGGGACTGATTATAGAGGTTTTTTGATTATTTATGTATCTAGTTTCCACTCCGAACCCTTGGGTAGCATAGGGTGAGGGTGGATCTACTACCATGGCTTTTTTTTTATTATTCCTACAAACAACACCAAAATAATGTGTTTGGAACCTAATTGACTGCCGAACACCGTAGCAATATGCAAAACAAAGTTAGAGTGTGATCGACCTTAGACGGTCAGGAAACTACCTCTAACGATCAAGGCAGTGAATCAACAACATCGAGAGACTCTATAACTAGCAAAACCTCTGAATCAATGCTTAACCAAGAATCCAATTACCTTTGGTACGAGTGGGCATGAGGTTTTTCTAGGTATTACCTGTTGAATGGTGCATGTCGGATCGAATGGGGCTCACTATTCTTGGCATTGGATCTAGGTATAGTGTTTGGTTTCCCATTGGGATACTCTTGGCTTACTCTTTTCTAATAGGGAAGGAGTCCTTTCCTTATCGAGACCCCTATCCCCTTGTGATTAGGGTTTCCTTATACACAGGATTTTGTAAGCGTCTCTAGCAAGATCCTCATTAGCTGTTACTTGATTTCCTTATTTTTGCATTATCCCTGGTTCAGCTTTAGCCACCAGCCCGACCATTGCCGGTTGGTTATGGTTTGCTTAGTTTGACCTAATCAATTCTTAAACTAAACCTGTGCTTACCAGGAGCTAACACCAAATGCAACAACAATAGGGCTACGCACCAAGGGTAATGAGGCGTAACCCTACTGCTTTGTTAATAAGGTTTTCATTTTCGTGCGGTGTGTTTCTTGGTTTAAATAGAATTGGGCTTAAAAGACATACCAAACACTAGCAAAATAACGGTTTCGGGCCGGTTTCGGTTTGGTGCGGTTTGGGTTCGGGCTAACTAATGGTCTATACTTGGGTTGATTAACAGTTTGGGCTAATAATTTATGGTATGCAAGAAAAAGAATAAAAATAAATAGTCGAACATCCTATAACAAGAGTCAAAGTTATATGAAAAACAAAATTGCTATTGATCAATTTTCATTAAAAAAATGAAAAGTCATTCTATATTGTAGAAATCCCACCCACCTTATAGAAATCAATAATTCAAATAATAAGTAGTAACATAGAAATTGCAAGCTCATTCCTTAAGCTCCACCAGATAGTCCTGAAACAAATCTTCAAACCAAAAGCCCTTTTAAATTCTAACTTGTGCTATGATTGATTGTCTTGAAATTGGGTTTTTGTTTTGTGAGAACATTGATTTTTTTCCTTTCTATGAAATTTGTCTCTTTTTTGGGTTGGTATTTAGTTGATATACAAAGAAATACTTCTCAATAAATATAATCATACTTAATTAACATTCTCAAACTTGATAAATATTTACTTAATTTAAGCAAACTTTGCATATTCAATTGAACATTTATAATTAATCCTTATAATTGTCTCTTATAAGTAGTATAATGACTATTTGATCTTTGAATTCATACTCAAATTTTCTAATAGTCTATACCAACTATCTAGTAGTAATATGATGATTAAAACAATATTTGATGTTAAACTATATAACGGGTTGTGGTTTGAGTTCGGATTGGTGTGGCTTTGTCACCCTCAGCCTAAACACAGTTTATTAAGGTTTGATTCAGATCGATTCGGGCTATATCAGGTCGATTCGGTTCGATTTGATTTTAATGGTTCGGACTGCAAATTGACACCGCTACATTTTAGTTTTCTTTCTTAGTCATGCGACAAAATCATAGATTCAACCGGTCGTCAATACTTTTTTACAAGTCACAAAAAAGAGAAAAAAAAAAAAAAAAGAAAAAACTGGTTGTCAAAACCCTAGCAAGTAGCAATTCAAAAACAAAGCAAAGCGAAGCGAAGCACAACGCTTGAAAGTGTGCATCAGGGAATCACCTGGCCCTCTCCTTATTTAATGAAGGGGCCACCGTCATCACCGGTGCATATATATGAACGCAGTTAGGGACGAAGCCTCCGACGTCAGCCCGAGGCGGTTCATACGAACTGTAGGCTAATATAACTGTCTCTGCCATCAGAAGGGCAAAACAGAGGAAAAATGAACCCCTCTCTGAAGAAGCCAAAGGTGGAGATGGATTCTTCAGAGGAGGTCAACCCTACTCTGAAAATGCCTAAGGAGGAGATGGATTCGTTAGAGGAGGTCAAGGTGGAAGAAAATGGGGAAGATGGTTGCAGCAACGACGACGAGGAAGCGCTGCTTGCGCTCAGAGAATACAGGGCCGATGTAGTTGAGAACTGCCGACGGAGGGTAACCTATTACACTTCTCAGGTTGAAAGTTTACTGTGGTTGTTCTCGGGCATGACCTGTGTGTAATGCTTCGTTTAACTTCATCGCTTAGTTCGATAGTTGCAACTGATATTGAATACTAGGCCTGCTAGATTCTGCTCTGGTTACAATGATGCACTGATTGGTTTCTTCCTGTTTATCGGTATTACCCTTTTTTCCGTCTAGTTAAGAAAAATAAGTTTCCTTCTTTTGGGTGTTGCATCTTCATTCCAAAATTTTAAACCAAGACTGATTGAGAAAAGAGCTCTTTCTCTTGGAGAGTTGTAGATTAGATTGCCTTCTAGTCTTTCGTTTAGCTCCATTCCAACTTCTAAATATTGCATTATGGTTGCTATTTGCATTTCCAAGTTAATTGATAGCTGGAAATCTAATCATATTTCCCTCTTGTTTTTCTGGGGTGCGGATGCTAAGGGGAGATTTAACTTATAAGAGTTCGCTAAATCATTATATCCTCAGTATTTAAGAAAATTATAGTTAGTGAACACAACTTTTGGGCCCAATACCTCTGCAACTGATGATTACAATTTAGTTGTGTTGGAAATTCAGATGTTGGTGACATTTGCAAATACTTGGAATCGTATAATATAATGAAGATGCCTGTCAACTTTGATTTTGTTGATGGAGTTTTCTTTTTCTTTTTATTGCATTCCCCTGTCACAATTTCCCATCAATGGAGTGTTAGTTGTGAGCCATTTCATCATAAGAACATGAGGAAGCCTTGTGGTCCCAATATTTAAGAGCATATTTTGGAGATGGAAATTGATTTTGTGGGCCTATCTTGAAGAAGAATTGTGATGCAAATCAAAGAAGGAAGAATCAAGAACAGTTTATAGTGGGGGTGACTAGTTTTTAGGATGTAGATTAGTTATACTTGAAGTAATTCCTTTGCAAGTCGCAACAGTGGAGGAACGAGCCTGTATGCATTCTAACACACTTGTCATGGTTCAACTGAGCCAGGTTTAGTTGGGACAAGAAAGACCAACCAGGACTTGATGCTTCGTGGTTCACCCAAAAGGCTGACACATTCTAATTAATCCAATCCAAGATTCCAACAAATAGTCAAAGAAGTGTTGCACAGATGGTGCTCTCAGTGTCAAGGCAAGGGAAGGCGGCCAAAGGGGGAAAAATGCCAAGGCTATAAGGCATTGCCTAGGCAACCAAGGCAGCACCTAAGAGCTTGGATGCCGAGGCTGTGGTTAAACATAACCAGTGCAATTATGCCTACTAGAGGTTGAGAAAATTGAGTTTGTCATCCCACCCAACTATTTTGAAGAGACTACATGATCCAAATCCACCACTTAAGAGGCTTGCTTATTCTCCCAAAAATAAACCTCAGTGCATCTATGCCTAGTCTAGAGGTTGAGAAATTGAGTTTGTCCTCATCCCACCCAACTATTTCGAAGAGACTACATGATCCACTTAAGAGGCTTGTTTATTCTCTCAAAAATAAAGCTAGGATGGGTTTGTATAGTTATGAGCCTTTTTGCCATGGATAAGTAGTACACAAACTTAACCTTCTTTGATTAATTTATTCCTGTTTTAGAGATTGAATTGGCTCAGTTATGGTTCATTTTAAGTTAGTATTAGCTGGGCCAATTTAAGTCTGCGTGTTTTAGTGTACCCGTAGCATTGTAAGTAGGATTCATATCCTTCATGCTTAACCTGAGGTGCTAGTGTTGTATTTGCCAATTCTTTTTTCTAATTCTACTAGGACATGCAATTGTCTGGTCAAGCCCGTTATTTACTACCACATGTGAAAGAGTAAGTAGACTAGAGTTTGTGAAATTGCTTGAGCAGGCAGCTGCTGCCTCCTGCTCCATCATGAAATATTGTCGTGTTGAGTAACATCTAGGCTGAAGCTTGGTGGGTCATATTTAGATTGCATGCTTCTTGGTGGGTAGTATCCAAGGTGCTGCCATGCTGGTTGGAGTTGGTACGTGGTACCCTACCTTGTTTTGACTGTGGAATCAGTCTCTGAAGGAATCTGCACTAAAAGCAACTGCCTTGGGAGAAGACTGCTTGGTAAGGGGATCCAACTCATTTGACTCCTCTTCATCTGTCCTTTTTGTGTTCTCCAGAAGGCACAGATATCCCATAAAAAGGCCTAACCCTAGAATTATTCAGTCCTAATTTCCACCCTTTCTAACCATCAAAAGTCTTCACTTGATACAAACCATTGGAACCCTAGAGTTATTTTAGGATCTGGCAATTGGCCCTAAATCCCTTTGAGGCTGTGTTGTTACTCCTCACCTTTAAGTCTACGTTCCCAACATCCAAAAGTTGCACAGATTTAGACAGGACATCCATCATAGAAGGCTAACCCCTCAACTTCCTAGTGCTTGAGGTCAAGTTACTTTAATCAGGAAGAGCTGATGCAAATCTAGAATCATTTAAGATAATTATTGCATCAGTCAGTCCATCCATTCATGGCTGTTTATATCCATGAAAATGTCCAATTTATTTAATGGTACTGTAGGAGACAGTCCTAATGTGAGTCTGGAACCAACCAGCCTTTCCATGGATGGGGCTGCCATTTTAATGCCAGTTAAAAAGTTCAATTAAATTTCTGGTTTATGCCAATGTATGGGAGCTCCCTTGTTTTGGTTTGTGTTTATGGCAGAACTTTCAACTTCCTCATGGATGGCCCAATACCTGAAAACCAGAAAAGGTGTAGCTTGGCTTCCAAGGGTTGCTGGAGCCTAAGTCAGTAATGCAAATGAGTAATAGGGAACTGAAGAGCATGTTGAATATACTAGTGGTAGATGAATTGATTACATCCTTCTCCCCTTGACCATCCTATTTTTAAGGTTGATATGGATGCCTTGTTGATCAGGAAATCCTCTGAGTAGGAAAGGGATCCCTAGCTGGTTGGATCCTTCCAGGAATCTTGAAGGCGTGTTTGACCTGGATTCCAAAATTGTGAAAGATAACTCCATTACAGCTCTTTCTGATATCTCTTGGATTTGTTTAATTGTTTCTGTACTGCAAGGATCCATGTTACATGGTTGATGAGATGCTAACCTGAGCCTAGGTGAAAATCCTTGGTCATTTCCACCTTTCTTTCCTACTTCTTTATTATCACCAAAGCTGTTCAATTTTAGTTATTTTCTCACCTTCAACGGACGTGCCTGTTGGAGATTATGATTCTGTTGCAAAGACTAAACTAGATTTCATTGAATTTTCTGGCTTTTCAATAAAATTGCCCTGGTGATTTTCTTTATATTGCTTAGCCCCCCCCCCCCCCCCCCCCCAAAAAAAAAAAAAAAAAAAAAAAGAAAAAGAAAGTGTCAAACCTTTCCATGACATACTCGTGACAGACCTCCTGGGACATTAAATTTTCTTGGGTTCTGTCTTTCCAAGATAGTCGAATGGTATTGTTGTTATTTGGTATGAAGTATTCTGAGGGAATACCTTCAATCTGCCATGTAGTGGATCTTTCAAACAAGTGCAGCCATAGTATCTTAAATTGTGTTTCACACCTTTCAGAAAAAGTGAACTTATAGTCATTTTTCCACAGTGGGACTAGAATGTTTTGGGTCATGTCCTAGCCGATGCTGTTTTGCTTTTCTTCCGATATGAAATTTGTTTCCTACTAGGGCTCCATCTGCTTTGCCTTCTTTCCTCCACAGGAGTCCATCCATGTAATGTGGCCTTGCTTGGGAGGTCGTCCTTTTTTGATTAGTTCTAGAATCCTCTTGAAAAGGTGTACTGTTTTCCCCTTCCGTGGAGAGTTCCGCTGTGATATTTAAATAATTGAACGTTACCGGTTGTAGTGAGAGAGGCTGAAGTGCTTGTTATAGGCTTCCCGATCACTGAATTCCATTTATAAGAATGGTGTTTCTGAGTAAGCCCCGCGCAAACCTCCTCCCTCACCTGGGGAATTGTTTATGCTAAACTGTCTCAACCTGCTATAGAGATTTCTGTGCAGATTAAAGTGGGCTGAGATATTATGGCATTCAGGATTTTTTTGGACTTTGTGAGGAACAAGGTTGTCGTAGTTGTTTCTCTTTATTAGCCATGTATTTGGGAGCCTGCGGGTGTGCGTATGGAACGTGTAACACCACTTCTCCATGGCTATTTACATTTTGATTTATGATTGGAGATATGCCAAGGACCAGTACGATGGTCCCTTTTTGAATAGGTTGATGAAAGATACATATTTTCCTCATGTTAACGTATTCTGTATGTTGCTTATCAAATGGTTAAGCAATCATTTCATTGGTAAAAGTTTTGCAGCTTACGGAAGCAGAAAAGCAGTTGCATGATTCGGAATATAAACTAAAACGTCTTCGATCACTTCGCAACTTAGAATCCAAAAAATTTCTGGAAAATGGTGCTAAGAAAGCAAAACTGGGGAGGAGATCAGTAAGCCCTATTGATGTCGACAAAGGTCATCGTCAATCCAAGGCCCAATCGAGACCACAACTTCTTATCCCTGCAGTCAATCCAAAAGCTGTACCAACTTTGAGATTTACAGAACCTGAAACGAAATCTTCACTTGGTCGTGAGGGTGAAGTTGCTTCTTCATTTCCTACTCAATCTAACACCAATGAGAAACCTTATGGGGTCCCTCCTGCTTGTGAGGCTGTTGGAATGTTAGAAAGGGCCAAGAGGAAGCTAGGTAATGCTCTTACTCTTTCCAAATGGCTGACTTTTTGAGCTTTTGCAGATATTTGTTTATGGATACTTCTCATTATGGCTAAGATTATATACTATTGTGAATTTCTTTTGGTGGTGTTGCAGAAGAAAAACAACACAAGGAATTGATTCCTTTGATTTGTAGCCGCTCGTCACCTTGCAAGATTCGTTGCCATCCTGGGTCCCACATCTCCAGTCAGCACAAGAGAAAGTTGAGAGCTCTAGTTTTAAGCCCAACCAATGATCAAGTCTTTGTGACAAGGTGGTTTGATCTTTTGAAGAATATGATAAGAAAATTTATTCTGTTCACCTTTAATTATGTTGTCCATTTGTGCTTTCTGGGGAAAAATATCGCGAATGTTTTGCTGCATGTTGAGATGTCAAACAAGATCATATAATCTTTACTTTGTGGTTTAAACCGGCTCTTTTTTATCAATCATTTAGAGGAATAGACTCAACAATCCGATGAAGCTTTGTTGCAAATAATGCTGTTGACTACGCAAAAAGCTATAAAGAGGCATATCATAAACCAGTTGTCCTTTTAGCTCCTCTGTTTGCTCAATATGAGGTCTTCTTATGTCTGTATCTGATTGTTCTTCTTCTGCATATCTGAATTATCTAAGTCAACCTCCCCTCATTATATTGCCTGCTGGTCATTAATGGATTTTTTTGAGGTTAAAAACTGATATTGATTTTTATTGTTTGGCTGTGTTTATCTAATGATTGTTAGATTCATTGTGGTTAGAAGGTTAATACTTCTTTACTCCAAAATCCCCAAAGTACATTTTGTTGCTTATGAATGAAAATTTGTTATGCTTTGAATATGACGAATAGTGAAAAATGCATATTGGAAGTTGTAACAAGCCTGAATTTCTTTGTAGCTTTCAATCCCTGCCCCCATCTTTAATGGGTACTTTGATGCTCTTGCAAGTATGTTTTGATAATTGATAATTTATATTAAACATGCTCAGCTTTCTCTGGATCTTACTGGTGTTTGTGAATTCTAATTTATTGCAGTGCGTTGGATGGGGTCGTGAACTTGTGGCAAATTCAGGGCAAAGGGTCCCTTTCTGAACTTCTCTTCGCCGTTCATTTTCCATTATGTTTGTCTGTGTGAATAATGCATGCCTTCCCGATATTAGGTTCTTTCTTTCCAATTATTCTTTGTTGGCATGGGTTATTGTGTGTCTATAAGTCTATGACAACTAATTGCTATCTCTATTATCCTTAATAAAGCATCTGAAAATCTTGTTCTCTTTTCATTTTATGGTATCTAGAGTCAACAGATGGTCGTCATTCATTAATCATGAGGGCTTCATATACTGTCACATGTTCAGTACTGTTTTCTGATCCATAACTTATATTGGCAAAAGGATGCGCTCCAGCAGTCATTAACTATTATATTTTGATAATCTCAGTCAGTGTGTGTGTTTTTTTTTTGGGGGGGGGGGGGGGGGGGGGAATCTCAAGTTAATTCCTTTTCCCTCGTTTACCTGGATTCTCATGATCAAGTGTTACTGCATCCAGTGAAGAATAAAACTTCGTTAGAATCTGGGGAATCGTTGGTTTTGCTTCTAGTAATTTTTTCTGGTGAGGCCTTAGGGACTGTTATGTTCATTGCTGTCAAGGCTGCAAGGTGAGACCCAAGGCAATGGAGAAGTGCCTAGGCTAGTGGGTGCCCAAGTGTTATATTTTATTTTCCCCGCTTTTCTAATGTCATTTAGTATGTTGTACCTAATATCATAAAACATTAAGATTAAGGCACATCATTGAAAATTAATTTACACAATCTCATTAAGAATCAACATTAAGTTGTCAAAAATGAATGTTAAACCACAAAAAGTCATAAAAAATAAAGATAGAGCTCAAAGACTACAAAACTGAAGAAACAATCCATTGGAAGTTTGAAACAATCAAAACATACAGTTGGTTTATAATGTTCTTGCAATTTGTCATTGTTATGGTGTACCTACTTTATATTGTGAGAAAATATGATCTTGTCTATATCGAATTAAACTGGTCTCAAGGTGCCACATTTGACATCTTGAACTTCCAGTTGGTATGTCAATTAGACGAATGAGGGAAGGGCTTGACTAGTGCCTTACATGGTTAGATCCACTTACTTTGTAGCATGATCTGTTTGTCTTATCATTCAACATCAATTTGTGACATTAAAGGGGGGATTTTTTTTTACTAATTGTAGAATCTAGCAAAATTAAACTGCCATTTGTGTAGTGAACAAACATTGGTTTTCAAGGATTTTATGGCCTTGATAAATGTTAATGAAATTATAATCTGAATTTTTTTAATCATGTTTCTGATCTCTTAAGTTAGCTATGACAGGTGTAAGTTGCCTAGTTGATTGCCTTAGGCTTTAGCTTCAAGAATTTTTGTTAAAGATAGACCAGGGGTACTTGAAAGGGCTTTGGAATTGAACATATGGAGTCCCCATAGATATTTCTAGGGTACTATTCGATTGAGAATATTTATCTTGTGAAAGAAAAGCATCCTGGGCATCCTCTTATGGTCGAGGGTGCCAATCAGTTGTAGTCCCAACTTATGGTCAAGGGTCCCAACGCCATTTAAAGTAGAATCAAGATCTGGTACATAGTGATGATTTTACAAAAAAAAGTTGAAAAAATGATGGTGATATTACACAAAAAAAATAAAATTGATGGTTGCTCTTCCCTTGTGCCATGCAAAGTAGAATTACAGTCTAGTACTTACCTTGCTAACTTCATCTTCATCTCCAAATCATCTAATTTTTCATTTATAGAAACATGTATCTTAAAAAGTACAGTAAGGAAAACATGAAATTGGTTTTTACAAAAAAAATGTTGGCCTAACTAAACTCAAGACTTTTGAACAAAAAAAAAAAAAAAAAAAATCATAAATTTACCTCCACTCTTTGAATTTGATTGTTTAGTAGGACATTCTTTGTAGTTCAAGAAATCTCCATTTATAGGTAAGACTATTGATTGAGTCATCCCAATAAATCTCCCTATCATGGTCGACCTCGTGTCGTTTTCTACTCAACAATCCCCCGTTAGATTTTGATATATTTATTCTCTCTTCTTTCTTCACACATAGCTTAAAGAAAACTTAAAAAAGTTCAACATAATTCATTCTTAAATCTTCTCCACAACTTAGATGGTTAATAGTTTTCTTTGTAATTTGTAGTCTTTATTTGGTTGAAAATGTTTTTATAATTTTCATTTTAATGAAACTTGCAATATTTCATGTGCAGTGGCTTTTGGCTTTTTTTAAGTACTTCCGTCTTTAGGGAGAAATTGTTTTTTGAAAATTATTTTGGAATTTTTATGTTTAATACATTGAACGTTTTATGGTTTTCCCTAGAAAGAGTAATTATGAAATTTTAATTTAATATATTTAGTGACATTATGTTTTTTTTTTTTTTTTTGATTTACATAAAATGTTTTACTTTTATAAATTTTTTTCCCAGTTCTCTAAGAAAAATCCCTAAATTGTGAATTTTAAGTTTTTGTTATTTTATTTATACCAAGAACTTACAATTCATAATTTATGGATTTTCTTTAAAGAAATACCAAGAACTTATAATTCACAATTTATAGATTTTCCTTAAAGAGCTGAAAAAAAGTTAAAAAACTAAAAGTTTTATGTAAATTAAAAATAAAAACATAATGTTACTAAATATATTAAATTAAAATTTCATAATGACTCTTTTAGGGGAAAACCATAAAACATTTAATGTATTAAACATTGAAATTCCACAATAATTTTCAAAAAATAATTTCTCCCCAAAAAGGAAAATATTTTAGAAACAAAAACTAAAAACCACTGGTGAAATTTTGCTAGTTTCATTAAAATAAAAATTATAAAAACATTTTCAACCAAATAAAGATTACGAATTATGAAGAAAACCATTAGCGGTCCAAGTTGTGGAGAAGATTTAGGAATGAACTCTATTGAACTTTTCCAATTTTTCTTTAAGCATGCTTGAAGAAGGAAGAGAGAATAAATCGGGAAGGAAATAAGAGAGGATAAATAGATCAAAATCTAACAGGGGTTGTTGATTAGTAATCGATGCGAAGTTGACCATGATAGGGAGATTTATAGGGATGACTTGATCAGTAGTCTTCCCTATAAATGGAGATTTTTTGAAATTACAAAAAGCGTCTTGCTAAACAATCAAAGTCATAGATTGGAGGTAAATTTGTGATTTTTTTTTTGGGTTCAAAAGTCTTGAGTTTAGTTAGACAATAATTTTTTTGTGTACGCCAATTTCATGTTTTTCTGATTGTGCTTTTTAAGAGACATGTTTCTATAAATGAAAAATTAAATGATTTGAAGAGGAAGTTAGTAGTGTAAGTACTAGATCTTAATTCTGTTTTGAATGGTGTTGGGGAGGAGTTTTAAATCATCATTATGTACCATATCCCTTTTTTTTTTTTTAATTGTTGGGCTTAAAATCATCACTATGTACCAAATTTTGATTCTGCTTTGTATGGCATAGGGACCCTTGACCATAAGTTGGGACTACAACTGATTGGCACCTTGGACCATAAGGTCTTGTAGGCTTTTCTTTCACAACATAAACATTCACAATCAAATATTACCCTTTGAAATATCTTTGGGGACTGTATATGTTCAGTTTCAAAGCCCTTTTGAGTATGATCTGTAACCAGAATTCGTGAAGCTGAAGCCTAAGGCAATCAGATGGGCAACTTACACCTGTCATAGATTACTTGAGAGATTAGAAACATGTTAATTTTTTTTTTTTCAGATTATAATTTCCTTAACATTTATCGATGCCATAAAATCCTTGAAAAGCCAATGTTTGTCCACTACACAAATGGCAGCTTAATTTGGCTGGATTCTACAGTTTGTAAAATCCCCCCCCCCCCTTTACTGTCACAAATTGATGTTGAATGATAAGACCAACAGATCATGCATGAAAGCAATTTGTATGGACTCTTCTAAGTTGTGAATGCATGGATGTATATGGTAAAAATGGATACTTTAGACGCGTATGGGAGACAGATGATTATCTTCCACTCTGAACTTGTTCTCCCCTTGATTAGATCAAGACATTCATAACAATATGACGACCATCCCCCAAGCCCTCTCGACCCAAAAGGAAAAGGAAAAAGGAATAAAGAAAAGCACCATGTTCAGAGTCCCAGTTAAGGACTGTATCAGCTAAACTAATTGATGGAGAAGAAGAAACAGCTAGCATGAGAAAATGCAGTCTTCTTCAGAGTAAAATCCTTCAGTTACACAACCACACACCATATAAAAAAAGGGACATGCCTCAGCAATCCAAACCAATAATACTCAGCAAAATATTGATATCGATCATCTTCAAAATCGACTAGTATTAATGATACCAAATGTTTCAATCCTGATATTGCAAACCATGCTTCAGAGAAACTTCCACACCCACTGAAACAATTGATTAAATATAGAATCTCAAGGCTTACCTTCAGCCGATCATGAGAAGGTTCGATCAAGATAAAGAAAATAAAATTTTAATACTAGATACAAATCACCCGTTATTGTAATGCAAGATAATTCAAAAAAATGGTAGCTGTTGAAGGGAACATATAATTCAAACCTGAAGCTTCATGTAGGGGAAAAGAAAAATTTACTCAAAGATGCGGAAGTAAAGAATCATACAACCAAATCAAAAGAAGTAATAGAGGTTTTTCTTACCTCTATTGGGTTTCAAGTTTGAACTTCAGTTCAATACGATCCATACTGAAATCCAGTACCCATAAGATAACTTGATGGAGAAAAGAAAAGATTTGACGGAGAAAATTAAATGCAGAGAGTGAAGGCAACACAAAAAGTAGTAGTCAGTGAGTGGAACTTGTAGGTTTAAAGCATAGTTTTCAAAGAGATGTTACTCTAACCGCCAGCGAGACTTGAGTGTTGTTTATTTTCTTTCCTTTTGAAAATTTTATGGTATTTAAATGGAAACCGGTGATGGAAGGTTAACATAACCAACATAAATAATGGGAGGAAAATTAGAAACTTTATTGAATGATTCAGCTTTTTAGTTCAACAAATCTGATGGTAGATATATAGAAACATTCAGCAAACACATTCACACGTCTGTTCAGCTACATTTCTGTCATAATTATCTTATTTTTATATTTTTTGTGGACCTAGTTAGTTGGCAAATAGTAAGATTTTGACTAGGATTTTGAATATTCCTTTTTTGTGGTTGAGTCTAACTAGGTTGTTAAGTTTTAGTACAAGTTTTTTTTTATATAAGGCTATATATAGCCCCCACATCTCATTGTAAAATTCAGTTGAAGTTGAATAAAATTAAGCTTGGAGTTGTGGAAAAACATCTCACAACCTGGATTGAAGTTTTTATCAAGCAATCTGGAACTCCAGCTAGTTCTTCAACTCCCAGCAACATCCTTAACCTGTAAGTGCATCCATCCCTCTCCCCTACCCTTCGAGAGACCTAGTCAAACCTCCCCCTCCACTTGCAAGCTTTCCCCACCCCTCTCCCTGCCATCGCACCATCCCTCCCCCTCCCCTCTCTATCTTCCCCCCTTCTTGATTCTTGCAGCAGATCTGGAAAAAAAAAAAAAAAAAAAAAAAAAAAAAAGAGAAAAAAAAAGAAAGAGAGATAAAATAATCCAAGAATCTTGAGGAATTCCAGGATCTCTTGAGAACTCACCAAGATTCAACCAAGAATCCCCTTCCCCCCTTTTTAGCTGCAATGCCCTAGAATCCATCTTTCTTAACCCTAACCTTCCCAAGAAACCTATCATTGTCTTCCCTTATGATCTCTAGATAAGTTTGGGTATCTCAAATCATACCCATATAGACCCTAATTCACCCTGTTCCTTTTCCTACCAACCCTTGTTGCCATAGAATCTTTGGGTAACCCAAACCTTGGTAATCTCAAAACCACTAGCCTATCTTAATTTTTTTAAATCCTAAAACTCCCAAGAGCAAGGTACACAACATATTTACTCATTTTCTTCACCAAAACCATCCCATAAGGAAGAACGACTCCTTAATCTTATATTAGCGCATTTAGTGGTGGTTCTAATCACAAAAGGTCCTGGAGGTTAACCTAGACCTTAGTTTGCATCACCCTCCTATGGAAAAGCCCACGATTCTCATCAATTACAACTTTCATAGTTCATCAAAACTGATTTGTTTACAAGTGAATGGCTCTATTTATAGCCTTTACATGAAGGATCTCCTAATAGGACTCAACAAACAAGAAGTTCTTTGTGGATGGAAGTCATGCACACACTATGACTCAACTAAGAAACTAATTGAAGAAGGCACTCCCAAATAAAAAATGATGAATTTTAAGAAATTCCAAACTTTAGAATGAATCCTTGAAATAGGATTCCAACTTTACGCTCCTACTTGGATTGCGACACAAGGACTCAAATAATGAAGTAAAAGTATATTTGCACTCACAAAATTATTCTATACTCAACTAGACTCACTAGGACTCCAAAAAGGAAGGCAAAATGTTTCATTTGCCCCTGGTCAGATTTGGCCTTCCTGGAGGGGCTGCAGGAAAGGGCTTCTCTTTTTTTTTTTTTTTTTTTGGGGGGGGGGGGGTCCATCTGGTTACGTCACTAGGTCTTCATCGCATATGATTGTACCACCTAAAACAACATTCAGAGTTGGTCATTGATGGGGCAACCTCCATGTCAACTCTAATACGTTTATTACATACTTTTAGCTTTCCTAGTTTTTTAGCACACCCGTCTTAACGTCCTCATCTTTGCTACACATAGCTTCTTGACATAAAACTTCATAATCACCCAACATTTTGCAGTATAACCCTTGCTAAGTGAGCAACAATCTTTGTATGATTCTCCTTTTAAGTTTTAATAGGACTTACTGGTTCCACAACATTCTAGGTGCACCTCTCCATTTCTTCCGTCTCACTTCAATTTTCTATGAAACATCATCTTCAATGTCATCATCTTTATTAATGATTGATGCCATATATCTAAATAGTCATGCTGTCGTATGTCTCTTTCCTCAATTCATATCATGTTAGTATTCCTCATAGTGCGACCAAATTCATGGTTTGAAAGCTGACTCTCACTAACCATCTCTTTGGGCCACAAAACCGAGATCTTGGCGAGTTAGGGGAATTTCCCCTCCCAACTTGATATAACTTGGTGACTCATAAGGGTTTTTTGGGGCTGGGACCTGCTGTCCGGCTTATTTTAGACAGTCCAAACATATTGGTGATATAAACCAGGTCTAGGGCAAAGTGTAAATTGGTTCCCTAGATTTAGGGTTTAGCCCAGGAGTTTCCAGCAGTAGTAGAGGGTTATTCTAGGGTTTTGAGGGTGGTTTTATGGCCTTGAGAAACCTAATCTCAGCTCTGAATTCAGTTGTACTTGAAAATACAGATTGAAATTTTGATTCCTAAAGCAATTAGGACTTGGATTAGGGTTTCAGAGGTTTTGGCTAGGGTTGGTGAAGGAGTTAGGCTGCTGGTTCTGTTTAACAGAACTGATTCTTAATAATATCCTCTCAACCAGAAGAGATCTAATTGATAGGAAACTAATAAAATCAGATTTCTGGAATTCTGGAAATGTTCAGAAATTTCTGCAACTTCTTAATATGAAAGGTGAAGTGCGGAATTCTTCAGAGTCCAGATCTAGGGTTGCTTTAGTCAAACAGAGGTCAGTGGATATGATTTACAGCTAGGGGCAAACTAGGGGAAGAGATAGGAGGTTTAATGGGGCTGGGGATATGGCTTTCCTACTAGAGTTAGGACTGAAAACGTGGGGAAGAAGAATAAGAAGCTCAGGGACTCTAGGGGAAATGTTAAGAGTGGAGGGAAAAGGGCAGGGGAAGGGGGAAAGGGCTAAGGGTGACTGTGGGTTTCTAGGGCCTGACTAAGGGGGAAGAGGACGGTAGAGCCTGCGGCAGCAGGGGGAGGGGAGAGGAGAGGAGAGGTGATGGACAAGGGAGAAGAGCTGTGGATGGGGTGGGGGCTCTTGACTGACTTGGTTTCTTGCTGGACTGGACTGGACTGGTGATGCTTCAAAATTTGATGGACTGCTTGAATGAATGCTGGAATCAATGCTTGAATGCTTTGAAGAATTGAAAACCATTGACAGCTGAAGAAGAAACAGAATCTCTGACTCAAACCCTCAACAGAGACCCACTCTATAAAGGAGGTCCCAATCCTCAACTCAATTATTTTATTAATCTTCAAAACTGAAAATATATTACAATGATGATGCCTTTTATAGCCTTTTATAGCTTGAAACAAGGGACTTTTGATTGACTCTGGGGTTCCTTTGACTGGCAGGAACCTTCTACTTATCAAATTGGACTCTAATTTAATATAAAAGAGAATCAAATTACTATGCAATCTCAGCCCTTGGATCTGAGATCTCACTAGCCTACTTTTATCTAATTAAGCACATGCTTATTAAATGACTTTATACCTAAGCAATCAAACACAACTTGAATTAGGATGATATACTCCAAACAACATCAACTTGGACCCAATTGACTCAAATAAAATCTGAAATAAATCCTAATTTAACTTCAGAAGTAAATTGAGGGCCAAAATGCCCAAAATACCCCTCATATAGGGTTTGGCCAAGCTGTGGAGGCTTCTTGGAGCCATCCTGGGGGCCCCACTTGAGCTTTCAGCCTAGGGTTCCTTGTGTTCACATCAATTAGTGGCCTCAAATTAATGAAAAGTACAACTGTACATGTGAGTTTCATTTCGACCCCACATTTGAAATCCATACATTGAAGAAGTTGAGACAAATATACTTATACTTAATATTTATGAATACATTAATGTTTAATACTCATAAAGTTAAATATATTTTACATTACACTGTTCAAATATAAAGTTCACATTACACAATGGCCATACAATTACAATAAAATTTCAAGATGTATACCGAGATCTTGCCGAGATTTGGCCGAGATTTGACTGAGATATTATTGATACATCCGAGACAGGATTGATACATACGAAATATAACGAGATTTCGGCGAGATTTGGTTAATTTTTTGCCTTGCCACTCATCTCGTGTTGCTTGGTTGAAAAAGTGAGATATCTCACGAGTTTTTGTACCATGTTAAAATTTCACACCAGATGCTCTCCCTTTGTTTTACTAATTTTAAAGCTTCGTATCTTCAAGGTCGATCTCCATAGATATAACTTAGTGCTGATCTCTACTTTTATCTCATCCAATTAAATGATAACATCAATGAAAAGCAACTACGATAAGACATCATTTTGAATGCTCTTAGTCAAGGTTCAAGATCTCACTCTTGAGGGCAATCCTGCCCTTGAGAATAATCGGGATCTTGCTCAAGGGAAAACTTAGCGCTGATCTCTACTTTTGTCTCATCCACCAAAATGATAACATCGATGAAAAGCAACTACGATAAGACATCATCTTGAATGCTCTTAGTCAAGGTTCAAGATCTCACTCTTGAGGGCAATCCTGCCCTTGAGAATAATTGGGATCTTGCTCTAGGGCCCAACTTGAGTGAACTCGAGGGCCCATCTCAAGGATTTTGAGGGTCAGGTTTGGCTCAAATTGGTATTTAACCTATTTTAGGCCTTCTACATGCGGTAGTGGGCTTAGATTTATGAAAAAACAAGCCTATATGAGTTCTAACTTGATGGTAAAGTTTTAAACCAAAACACCACAGTAATTGAAAAAAATTCGACTCCATGGGGTTTGAGCCCCTCCAATGGAGTTTAACTTGTATTAGAATCACTTTCTTAACTTCAGTATTTTTCAATATTTCTAATTTTAATTTCTTAGAATTTTTTTATATCCTAAAATTTTAAAAGTCAATTATAATAGAAAATAAATTTTTTTTCCCATGAAAGTGTAGATTAGAGCAAGGTGTTAGACGCATGTTTAATCCACACTCACCTACTCTAGAACATAGTGTTTGGAAAAAACTCAAATTTGGGGAAATTTCACCTTTCCTGAAGAACTCCTTCAAATGGCTTTGAGTGATCTTGTTTTATTGATGTAAATGTGCTAAATCTTGTTTAGGAGTGTTGCAGGTGGATACTTGGCGGGATTTAGGTGAACAATCTGGCCAAAATCATCCTTTGGAGCTTATTGTTGTGGTAGGAGGCAAAAGGAGTGAGAGAGAGGTCTTGCCTTGCCTCGAGTGAAATAGGTTAAAAAGGGCATGGGTTGGACTGAGTTCTTGGCTTGACCGATACCTCGGTCGAATGGGATGAATAATCTGGTATCGACTCATATCTTGACTTGCTGGACCAATAAAGCGAGACCTCTGATCATGTTCTCAGTTAGGTCTTGCGGGATCTCTGACCATGCTCTCAGTGAGGTTGTCCGTGATAAGTGGAAAATTAAGGCTGATTCCTGAAGCAACCCAGTTGTAACTGAGAACTCCTTGCCTAACCTCCTACAGACGACACCTTGGTCATCAGACCCTTAAGACATATTGTGAATTACATTCACATATTGAACACCCCTCTCTTTGGTGGAACTTGCACTGGCTTCCTACACATCCACACTAGTCATTGCACCACTACATGTCTTTAATTGCATCTGAATTTATTTTTGTTATAATGGTTGATAGTTAAATATATTTGTATTGTTTCTAGATTTCTATCTTGATCAAGCACTCCATGTGTGATAAATTTGCCTCCCTGGTGCCACAGTCAGTACTCATGTCTTTTTTGGAATTGCAGATCAAGTGCTTCACTTCTTAGCAGTACAGACTGCATGTCCCCAAAGCAAAGAAGATGGCCAGAAGATGTGGCTTGGCACCCACTTGGGAACAGTCTATTTTCTGTTTACAGTGCTGATGGTGGGGATTTTCAGATCTCAGTCCTGGATCTAAACACATCACAGGAAGTAAGAACTTACAGCTTTAGTTGTTCTGTTGGAAATTTTTATGTGCCTGATCAGAAATCTGTATTGAAAGGAAATGGCACACCTAGTGTAAAAGGTTCCTGCCCCTGTAGGTCGTAGGAGGATAGGTTGTAGGAGGGTCATGATGTACATCTTTCCCATCTGCTTAACGATGCATGGTTGATTCAGATCGCTGAAGGTATTAATATTTGCTAGAACAAATTAGTAAACATGCCAAATCAGATCGATGAACGTATTAATCTTTGCTAGAGCAAGTTAGTAAAAATGCCAATTCAGTCAACAAATTGTAGAAATTTAAGGATCTAAATAAAGGACATAACTGGAATTTCAGTATAATTCCATATCAGCAGGTTGAGTCCCTGTATTGCAGAGATTAGCAGATTCTCTGTATACTTAAAAATCATGCAAAAAAACTCTAGGATATTAAGCCAGGATCAGATAAAGGAAGGAAGAAGAAATAGAAATTAAATACGCTGGTTTCATACCATAAGGTGGTTCGCCTGGATCATGCACCAAACCTACTTTGATCAGTTGAGGGGTTCCTTGATTAAACACTAGGGATCTTCAACAGAGTGGATGAGTAGTGAAACATAGACTTCATTATTAATTTGGTACAATGCTTGCTCCACTTGGAAACGAAAGGCCTAATTGTTAACTTACAGGGTAACCTAAAGTTTACTAGGAAAGTGAAACACTAAAAGAAACATTCTAAAAAAGATGAGTGGCTTTCTTCTTAATGAATTAAAACATGACTGGATTGATAAACAATAATTGGAACATTCTCAAAACATGGTTGGATTGATAGAAATATTATTCAGCCCAAGTAAAACGCCTATACTAATTACTTGGAACATAAGCTGAGCCACTTGGAACCTGATAAGAACCCTCTAATCCAGTATCAAAATTAACACTGAAACTAAGAAATTAACAAGAATTAATTAGTTTTAATTTTGCCAGTCACCCCCACAGCATTCAATGTTGCCCCTCAGCCATAGGCTGCCCAAAAACCACACTCATATACATTCGATACCCTTTCCTCTCAATTCCTCCCTATTTATTACTCCTCAACTAACACTAATGCTCTATCTCTCTCCTCCACATGGTGTCATCCTAGGGCTCTAACACTATCGGCCCCTTGAAATTCACCTTGTCCTCAAGGTGAAGGAAAATTAGAAGCTTAGTCTTCACATGATTGCTGCACAACCATGCCAATTTTGTATCCTCACCTTATCCGCCCCTTGAAATTCACCTTGTCCTCAAGATGAAGGAAAATTAAAAGCTTAGTCTTCACATGATTGCTGCACAACCATGCCAATTTTGTATCCTCACAATCACACTCGCGGGACCACATCTCCTCCTTGAGCTTCTCCATGTTAAAGTGAGGTAGAATATTCGGATTAGAGTTGCTTGGTGAGCCATGATTACTATATCCTAGGGCTTTAAAGTAAAAGACACCAAAACTTCAAACACAGGCTATGCCTTTAACTCCCATTGGATAGAAGCAAGTATGGTGCGAGAAAAAGAAAGGCCATCTCCTTAAATATCTTCATCCCCATGCGCGGAGATGGAGTTTCCAATTGCTTTACCTTTGACCATCTGAAAGCACCGTAGACAATAAGAGCCCTTCCGACTTGTAGAAATTGGATGCAAGCAATATAGTGCCCCAACAGGATATGTGCGTTTGCAGTCGCTTCTTGTTGAAGATCTGCATCCCTTTTTTGTGGATTCTTACCCTGCACAAGCCTAAAACCTCATCCTTGTCCTTGGGTTTTCTGGTCCCCTAAAAGTTTTATAGGTTGGAGCTTCATCATGGTTTGTGTCAAATTGGATATCTTCAGCAGCATGAAGAGTTGTTTCACATGAGCTGTCCCATCGATCGACTGATACCAAGTTGATATCCCCACCTTTGATATGTGAATTGCACCAATGAGCAGGAATTTTTTTTGAAACAAAGGCGCTAGTGCCGGAAAAACCCCCGGGATCAACTTCGGTTGCAAGGTGCAACACCATCACTGTTGGAAGCGAGGCTTCCACCTTCGCTGGAATAGAAACCATTGCCTCCACCCTTGCTGTCAGTCTCTGGTGACTTAGATTCATTGATCTTGCAGGTCACTGGGTTGCGGTCGAAGCTCTTGCGTGAATGTGGGAGGTAGAAGAGACCATCGGTTCAATTGATCCGAGGTTGGCTGGGTTCCCTGGGTCGAACTAACTGTCGGGTTGATGGGCAGTCCATTAGTGGGGTTATTATGGTGCTGGGCTGGAATTTGAAATAAAAGAATGGGTTGGGCCTCTGCTTGAGTTCTTCCTAGGCCTCCAGAGATTTGCTGTGTAACTTCTTTTTTTTTTTTTAAATTTTTTAAAGCCCTTTTATGGGCTGGGCTCTCCCTTTTGTTTTTCTGGGCCCAATGTTTCATTGGATTTATTGCTGGCCAGGCCCACATCCTTGGTTAAGTTTGTTAGGCCAATTGCTTAAGCCGGGCCAGGGGTCCAACTGCTACCTGGTCCACCCCTTTCTTCTTCTTCTCTACTCCTGCTATCCCAGCCCTAACCGTTTCACCTCTTCCTTCTGCCGACTCTGTTATCACCAGTATTCTTCAATGATGGACACTCCCTCAAACTCCTCTTCTTTGCTTTCGCCCTCTACCAAGGGGGTTTCACCAGAGCTCTTGCCCTCCAGTCGACCCTCTCTTCGATCCAGCAAAGCTTCGGCAACTCATTTGCGTTGTCCTCCATAGTCTCTTCCACCGCCCCAAAACTCGAGTATGCCATCTCTTAGAGTCTGCGGATGTTGAGATAATGGGGAATATATTTCCCTATTTTGTTTTCACCCAATTGATTTCAAAGGGTTCAAGGATCCCTTTCATTATTAGGCTCTTAGACTCATCTGCCCCAACCTTGCTTTCGTCCCTGCCAGTATTCTTCAGCAAAATCATGTTTGAGAGCATCTCTGAAGCTTGACCAGTTGAGGTTCGACTAATTTTTCCGGTAAAACCAATCCAGAACATCCCCTTCCAAGCATTGGAGTGCCACCCCTAACTTGTGCTCATTCTCAATCTGCTGTTCCCAACAGAAGATCATAACTTCGAGAAACCATTGCTGCACTTCTCCTTTGCTGGAAAACATGGATTATCCAGATTGCATATCCCTTCTCATGGATCAAAACATGCTTTGATACCAGTTGGTAAGAACCTCTAAATCTGATATCAAAATTAAAACTGAAACCAAGAAATCAAGAAGACTGTCTGGTTTTAATGGTGCCAGTCACCCCCACAGCACTCAATGCTGCCCCTCAGCCATAGGCCGCCCAAAAACCGCTTTTACATACATTCAATACTCTCTCATCTCAATTTCCCCCTATATATTACCACTCAACTACACTAATGCACACTCTCTCCTCCACATGGCGTCCTCCTAGGGCCCTAACAGAACCCACTGAATTGAATTAAGCTAAAACAATTTATTAATAAATTATGTTCTAAGAATAGCAATCCCGTATGCAGCCTCAATACCCATAGTTTACTTTTAAAACTCCTGGGATTAAAGACTTAACCTGTATAGAACCCAATTAAAGGCATATTTCCATAAATATAAGCCTTACTAGATGATAGAACTGCATTGGCAGAGCTCAGTGTATGTGTGCTTTAACTCCTAGTAGGTATGGGAAAAATATGTTTCGTTTTGTCCACAAGCTTTATGTCATTGGTGATCTGCTTACATATCACAAATGCTTTATGCAAATACATGTGTTTTATGTTCCAAGTAATGATTTTAGAGCATATTTTCTCTGACTGTAATTTCTTGAATGAACAGAGGAAGAGAGTAAAGTTCTTAGAAGAGAAGCCTCATCATAAAGGCATTATCAACAGTATACTTTTCATGCCCTGGGTTGATGTCTGTTTCACCACGGGTGGGAGTGATCATGCTGTGATACTGTGGAGTGAGAAAGATGGTGAACAATTATGGAAACCAAAGTTGTTGCACCGGAATATTCATTCTTCTGCTGTCATGGGAGTTGCTGGGATGCATCAAAAGCATATTGTGTTGTCTACAGGTGCGGACAAAAGAATTGTTGGATATGATTTGCTGAGTGGACGAGCTGATTTCAAGAACCAAATAGAAAGTAAATGCATGAGCGTGCTGCCAAATCCGGCTGACTTCAACCTTTATATGGTGCAGACAGGGTGAGTAATAGCATTTGAAGTCAAGGTGCACGCAGTGTGTTAAGTTCCCAGATAACATAACCACAGAGCGTCCTCACAGCAGCATACAGAGTCTTAGTTCCAAGTTTCACTACTCTCACATTCCACAATGGAGCAATAACAAGTAGAAACTCAAGGAAAACTTAATTAATCTCCAGTAAAGTGGAACAACCATTACAGACTAAGTTCTGCAAAGAGACCCCAATAGAACTCCATTAATTCATTGATAATACCCTCACCTACAGCCTGCCCGTGAGCACTCTGCTGATCTCTTCTCACCCTGCAAGTCTTCCTTGCAACAACCTTTTACCAAAAATCTCTCCTCTTCTCTTTCCTACCCTTCCTAAAATAAATCTCCTTGCTGACGAACTCTGCCTTCTCTTTACTCCTATCGGTCCAGCTATTCCCACATTTTCTGTCTCCATTCAGGTCTGCCCCCCTTTGCATGGTTTGCCTGGGTGTGGCTGCTCCCCTATCAGAAAGTGCCACCTGTTGCCATAACTTTTTGGCTAGGATGCTGATGTCCAAGTGATCCCCTGCTTCCTCTCCTACACTTGCGAGTATACACCTGTGATACTAGGGGCCAACTGCTGGCAGCACGTTGCGTTAATAAGTTTGCGATTTCGTTCCTGAGTATCTCTTTTACTATTCATATTACGAATGCCCTTTTTCATATTAGGCTATTACTTGACTCCGGATCATACACAGCTGACCCATATTATGTTGGATTGCCTAGGTTTTCAGTTTCTCATATACTTCTGCAGGAACAAAGGCAAACACCAGGGCACTTAGTGGTCACTATTTCTTAAAGCAATCCCTTTTACACTTAGTTCAGGCCATCTCATGAATAGTTGAGCAAGTTAGTCCGTTCTTCAAGCTGTTATAATTCTGACATTGCATAGAGGGTTTATTCTTTAACATCTTTTTTAAGATTCCTAATTGCTAAGTAACTTTGGTTAGACAACCGTCTTGGTTTGTTGGATCTTTGTCTTATATTGCCTCAGACCCTCCGCTGCTCTACTGTCCATCACTCAGATGGTACCATATGTGCAAAATATAAATCCAATGGTCAATGAGTTTGCACATGGTTTTGCAGGTCTATTTTTTAGAGACCATTGGATTTTTTGCCCCGGCACACAAGGCACCATTTTAGTGATGGGCAGCAAGGATCAAATCCTGCTTAGCAAAGCGAATGAATGGATACTTTGGGCGGGACCTCTCGGTGATAATATAGGCACTCCTGCTGCTGAGATGGTAACTGTGGGGGAGAGAGAGAGAGAGAGTGAAGTGTGAAGTTTTGTGATTAGAGAGATTCTGATCTAGGCTGGATCAAATCCTGCTTAGCAAAGCGAATGAATGGTATACTTTTTGGTCGGTGACTCTCTCTGGTTGATTAATATTATGGCTACTCCTTTTGCTGCTGAGATGGTATACTGTTGTGTGAGAGAGAGAGAGAGAGAGTGAAGTGTGAAGTTTTGTGATTAGAGAGATTCTGATCTAGGCTGTTGGTGAGCAATAAAAAGGTCATGACTCCACTTCCTATGCTTTGTTTTCCTTTTCAAGTAAATGCTGTTTTGTCTGTTATTTATCAAGCTTAATGGAATCTGTATTGAGTGAAATTTTGGTTGGAATAATATCTATTTAGGTTCCTTAGCGTATGCTTTTTGTTGATGATATTGTGTTGATAGATTAAACACAAGTAGGGATTATTACCGAGTTCGAATTATGGAGAGCAACTTTGGAATCAATAGGCTTTAAACTAAGTAGAATGAAGATGGATTATCTAGTTTGGAACTTTGGTCATGATCGAGCGGATGATGAGGTGGTGAAACATGATGATAAGGAGATTCCTCAAAGCGATTATTTTAAGTACCTTCTCTCGGGTGAATGAAGTGGAGAGGTGCACGGGGGTCTTGTGTGATTGACGTAGCCTTTAAACCTCAAAGGAAGACTGTCGTACTACAAGCTATGGTGTACGGTACAAAGTCTTGGGCTGTTACGAAATAGATTAGATAACTCTGTAGTAGAAATGAGGATGCTAAGATGGATGAGTGGCAAAACTAGGAAGGATAGAATAAGAATGATCATATTATAGAGCTGCTCATCGAGTAGCTCTAGTAAATGATAAGCTGCAAGAAAGTCATTTGAAGTGGCACGGTCACGTTCAACGGAGGCATGTAAATGTGCCTGTATAGAGAAGTGATTTAATCCAGATTGAAAGGAATTAAAGGAGCAGACCTAATATAACCTTAGGATAAGTGGTGAGAAAGGATATGCATAGCTTAGGCCTTGTATGGCCACAAACATAGCTGATTGGAAGGCAATAATCCATGTAGCAGAACTCATTTAGTGGGGACAAGGCTTCTTCTTCTTCTTGTTATTTTTGTTGTAGGTTGTTGTTTAAGTGCCATGTTATTGAGGATCAACTTAGAGAAGTTCTTCTTCATCACTTACCTAGTTGTGTAAACTACAATCGAATCTATGGAAGCATTGGTTTATACATTCCTCTTAGTGTTGACTCCAAGGATACTTTTTTTTCCCATCTTTTGTCGAGAACCGCCTAAAGTTACGACTACAAAATGAAGTGATTTTTGATTATCACAGTTGAAGCAAAAAGCCCTCCAATTTTTTTTTTTTTGGGGGGGGGGGGGGAGGGGATCACTTGTTAATTACGCTCAAACTTTCTTTCCTTGAAAATTTCTATGGTTGGTTTTGAGGGCGAAGGGACTAAATTGGGTCCAGAAATTTCTAGGAAACCACATTTTAGCCCCTCCAAAACTTAGTGGTCCCTAAGATTATAAAAATATACCCCAGTTTAGGGACCTCAAATGTAGTGGATCCATAGGACACCATATTTTAGGCGCTTTAAACATAGTGAATCCCTCAAATTTTTAACCAATACACGAAAATGTTAGTTTGACTTGGTACTTTTTGTTGGTTGTGGATATGGGCTATTCCACATTACATTTAGTACCAAAACACATATAGTTCAAGTAAAAGTCAAATCAACTTGAACACACACACACACACACACACACACACACATATATATATATATATATATATATAGATATAACGAATAGACATCTAACTGTAATAACCAGCAGTCATGATTTAACAACATAACCTTATCCCAACTAAATGGGATTGGCTGGATGTAAGTTTGGGCTCAAAATTCTGACCATAATGATGGGTTTGGGTTGGCTTATGGTGGCCCTGATTATGGTCAGGGTTGGTTCAAGGTCGAGTGTTTGACTAGGGTTGGCCAGGCCCTACCTTATAATTTATTGTTGGTAAAAGTAGGGCTACAATATGGAATTGTGCATTGTTTTATTTTTTTATTTTTGTGGTTAAGAGCAAAATCAGATCAAGGTTAGGGTTAAGGGTGTAACTTGGCTTAGCCCAACCCGACCTTGCCTTATAGGGTTAGGATCCAGGTTAAGGCAGGCTTGGGTTTTGGAAGGCTGGCCCAACCTGACCTTGTTGCCGCCATAGCCAGATGAATCCTTGCTCTCCAATGAGCACTATTCAAAGCCATACTTGATTTGAGGCCTAAGCAATCATGTCTGTAGGAAAGCATTCCAAGATTGCCATTGATTATGGCCATGCCATCTCAAACAACTTTTTCTTTTAAAGCTTATGATGTACCACAGCCCAATGTGGCTCTAATCTGTTCATTCATTGTTTGATCTCCCTTAGTTTGCCGCACGTCTAAATCAATGTGAACTTCTCTGACATGGTTAGTTTTATACTACAATGGTCCTTTACTGCCATACATTCTGCGGCATACATCATGGCTGGTCAATTCACGTTCCCAAAATATTACTTTCCTTTTTTTTTTCTTCTTTTCCCCGGGTTTGGTAGAATACAACTTTCCTTCAAGCTTTAACGGGATACACTAATCACATAGCATTCTAGACACACCTTTTCATTCTATGCATCCTACTTTGATTCCCCAAGCAGCAGTGACAACATCTGTATAAACTTTATTCATTATCGAGTGTAGATACCTAAAATAATCGCTTTATGCGATTCTCTTTTCATTGATATTTACCATATTGTTAACCATCCTTGCTAAATACACCATGTACACCGTCTTTGTTCAACTTTCGTCTCATGCACCTAAACAGTATCATCATTAGAAAACATACTTCAAGGAACCTCATCTTATATGCCATAACATTACTGGTTAAGTCATCCATGACATCAACAAAAATGAGCTTAAGGCTGATTCTTTTTATGATCCAATTGTAATTGGATTCATTACCTTGGCACACTAATGTAGGACTAGCTTGGACCAACTCAAACCCAACCGGCTTCTAGAGCAAGATGAACCATGTGCAATTTGAGTCATGGTTCTAGTGTGATTTTAGGAATATATGGTTTTGGGAATTTATGTCTCTGCTTGTTTTCCTTTGTTTATTTTTTGAAGTTAGATCCATAGGATATCTAGTTTCTAATTCTATTGAGTTTCCATATTTGAATTAGACCCCTAGTAATAGTCAAGTCTTTTTTTCAGTAAGTCTTCAGTTTTCTGTATAAAATCATGTTATCTCTTTACGGTTTTGAGAGCATGTGTGGTTGTGTGTGTGTATGTGCACTTTTATTTCCTCTCCCACTCTCTTATTTGATTTCCCCTTTCTCTTCTTCCTGTCTTTCTAGTTCTCCCCCTGTGAAGGCCCCACCATAGCTGACCCTCTTCTCAGGTCTGCTATAGCCCCCCCTTTTTTTCTTCTTCTTTTCCTTCTTCAGTTCTTGTGCTTGATACTTCACCATCGTACTCATCTATAATTGTGGTCGCTGACATCATTGGAATCCATCCCAAATCTTTCCTCAGCCTATGCACATCATCCTAGGAAATCTATAGAGGTCATATCATTATCAAGAATCCCTAATCAGCGATTTCTTGGGTTGACATTCCAGAACTAATTTTTGACAACCTGATCACTGCTCAATTTAACAATTCTTGTCACCCCCATCCAAAGATCCCTCATTCCATCTGGGATGCATATCAAACCATTCATCCTAGAGCCTAGATCCAGCCAATTTCTTGTACTTCAGAATTCCCCCAAGAAACCCTAATGTATAGCCCAGATCTAGCCCATCTAACTGGTAGAACCCTTCTTGATTGGGGCTGCATGTTCCTTATGCCTGCCCCATTGATATAAGCTACAGCCTGACAACCCTTTTCTTGAGCACCTAAGACAACCTCAACACCCTAACTTTTTCAAGAAACCAACTTTTAACCATCTGATTTGTTTCAAATGTCAAACAACCCAGTCCCTACACATCCCCTCTGTCTGAGGTCCCAACCCTTTTTAGGGATACCTCAAGAGAAATGCCTTCACATTCATAAGTCGATTTTCTTAACCTTTTTCCTCCCAAATCGAGGAGGTTATTTGAGAAATCTTGGCTATTGGTCCTTAGTGCTATTGAGGCTATATCACATGTTTATCTGAAACTCTTCTCTTCTGAGGCTATATCACATGTTTATCTGAAACCCTTCTCTTCTCTAATATAAAATGCATACCCTGTGCATGAGGCTCCCACTACTACGGGGTTTGGGGGAGGGTCATAATGCATGCAGCTTTACCACTGCTTTTCATAGAGAGCTTGTTTCTAGACTTGAACTGATGACTCTTGGTCATAATGGTGCTACCTTATGGTTGCAACAGTGTCCGCCCTCTAAGACTCCGTTTTCTAGGTGATGAAAACCATATGAAGATACTTCTTGCCCTTGCTACCTTGTCAATATAGTTTCCCAAAATTAGGAAGAAAAAAAGGGGGGGGGGGTGTTGAATATGTAACTTCATTTGGTAGAGGCTGCAGGAGTACATTTTTCAGCTCTACATGAAGTCCTCATCCTTCATTAGTAAACTTCCACAAAAAAAAAGGAGTACTTGGTGCACAAGGCTCCCACAGTTGGAGAGGTGAATGCAGCCTTGCTGCTGATTTCAGAGAGGTTGTTACCTTTCTCATTGTATGTATTTCCTCTAGCATGGTGAATATCTTAGCTTTGCTTTTGATTTTTGTTTTTCTTGTAGATAGTCATTTCCCTATCATTTGTGTTTTAGTTTTAAAGATCTTCATACATTTTGCTAGAGCTTCATAGTTCTTCTTCCTTAATAAAGAAATAATTCAAACAGAACCCCACGATTGAACTAGTCATTAGTTTCCTGAAGTAAGTGATCAGGATCTGAATTTTGTGGGATAATCTGCAACTGCAGATTCTCTAAGAAGCCTTGTCTCTTTGATTTTACAGCAGATAGGTTGCACTTCAGTTTCTGATTTATCGTCTTGACGATATTTTAAATGCTAATGAATGCCGACTGGTTCTCTCATCCTGTTGGAATTTTGTCTCTCTTGTATACAGGGCTCCTGAGAAGCAGCTACGACTATTTGATGTTAGGTTACGACAAACCGAGATTCATACATTTGGATGGAAGCAAGAGAGCAGTGAATCACAGTCAGCACTCATAAATCAGGCATGGTCTCCTGATGGTTTATACATAACTTCTGGCTCTGCTGACCCCATGATCCACATATTTGATATCAGGTATAATTCTCACAGGCCCTCTCAGTCGGTGAAAGCTCACCAGAAACGTGTTTTTAAAGCTGTATGGCATCAGTCCATCCCACTTCTTATTTCTATATCTTCTGATCTGAACATTGGGTTACACAAGATTGTGTAATTGCTTTATCATCTGCAACAGTTTAGATCCATCTTTTTTACGGTGAGGTTACATGTTTCCTTTGCCATGATGATTTCTATGCAAAGAAAACAGTGCTGTTTTTGTTTTTTGGTAACCTTCAATACAGTGTCTTTTATCCTTAATAAGCAGAGCCATGTTGAATGTTCATAGTTTATTGAGGTAGTCAGCGAAAAAAGTTGAGCAATTATATTTTGAAATAGGTCCTTCCATTAGCATCCTCCCCGACAATAAGGGGGAGGTCTTCTGGTAAGGAACCTAGATGTAAAAAGCTTTCAGTTACAGAGTCGTAATCCCACTAGGAAGTCATTGCACACATTGAGTTTTCTCACCGCATGATGAAAGCTGTATTGGCAAAGTTGTGTTGCAGAATCTCTAATGTCACATACAATATCTGTCATGTACCGAGGTAAATTACTTTGACCCAGGATCATAGTAATAGCTCCCATTGAATCCGATCTGATTTGGACCATCGACATGGAATTTTCCAAAGCCGCAGTTAATCCTTTATAAATGGCCGTGAGTTCCATGCAAGTAATGTTTGACTCACAATGGCCACTCGATAATGCATACTTCACTTCACCACCCTCGATCTAAGCAATAGCACCATAACTACCCAATACCTCTTTAATAGAGCCATCACAGTTGAGGGGCTATCCAACTGGCCGGCGGTTTATTCCACTTCAACGCTCGACGGGTAGGAAGGTAAAAAGAGGATATAATGTTCCACCGATGAAATAGAACCCGATTCTCATCAGTATTAGTATTAGAAAATCTCAAACGAGCACCTTGTACAACACGATGCAGCACGGTTTAATAGGTCTTTAAATTACCCAGAAAAATTTGCTGATTTCTCTCCTTCCAGATCCGGTAGATCATCGCGCAAAAGTTGAATGAGAGGCATTATTACAAAGCAAGTAGGTTTGGCTGCAAATACAGACATCAGTGGCAAAATGTGCACACGGAGGGCATCCACTGGAGTTAAAATGTGCCTATTATCTCAGGGAGGCACAGGCGGGTGCTATTGCTTTTGTTCTCTCACGCGAAATTTGTCCCCAGCTATTGCAGATTATTTTTCACGAATTATTAACTTTTTATTTTGTTATTTTTTCTAAAAAGAAGAGGCCTTATCCAGTGCATGAGAGCCCTGCCTTTGCAATTCTTGCTCGTCATGAATTGACATGAATGTAAGAAAAGGAAAACTTTAATCAATCACTACTGAGAAAGTGCTCCGAATAAGGGCTGAGGGGGCTGAATTAAAATATGAGCATTTGCAGCCGTCCTTCATAAATAAATAAAGGATTGTGGTGTTAAACTGTTAGGCGAAGTGAACGACACGGAGGCCGGAGAACTTAATGATAGTTGTAGAGGGTCTCATCGATGACATGGCATAAGAATTAGCGGTGTAAACGGACTGGATCCGGATCGGATAGTGGTAATACCATATCCACATCCATATTCGGACGGATTCGGATAATATCCTATCGGTTCTCGGATGGATTCGATCGGATTCGGATGATAATCGGATAAGAATTTTCTTAAGTAGATTCTTCTAAATGGGCATGAATATAGATTGAATACAAGTTTTCGACTAGCTGTTTACATCTTTACCATTTTATTTGTGAGGACTATGTTTGAAATTTAAGAATTTAGCATCTGAGGTATCTATTTTAGTAGAAAATCTAGAAAAATAATCACATATCACAGGTAAAAAATTTATAAAAATAAGAAAAAAAAATATAAATAAGTAACTTAATCGGATAATTTTATCGGACTGATAATAATCGATAAGAAAGGGGGATACCATATTTGCATCCTATTAGTAATCGGACGGATTCGGATACCCTTAAACGGATGAAGTTCTTCAGTATTATCACAATAGCTGACCCTGTGGTACTTGAAAGAAAAAAAAAAAAAAAAAACCCTATGGTACTTGAGGTATACCGTGATTTGTTTTCATGCTTGGGCATAAAAATTGCAATAATAATTTTGGCATTGAATGTGCATTTGTGCCCTCCGTTACATGGTTTATGTTGAGGAAAACCCAGAACAAGAACACTACTTTACTGCATGATACGTGATGCGTCCAAAATCTGCTCAGCCCTTAGATCTCCTTGTGATGACCTGCAAAACGAAAGCGTCAGACGTGGCCCAACCGCGGGGCTCGGGAGTCCACCTCCGAAGGCTAAGTCAGCTGATGAACTTAATCACAAACGGCTCTGCTAGAAGCACAGAGCTAAGGAATGAAGAACTGGGAAAAGTGATCTAGATCGTAAGCCTCTGATAGTTTACGTCTACCAGTGTGTATGTGGATCTGAGTCCTCCTCACCTCGTAGGCAAGTAAGGTTTATATAGAGCGTACCTTCGAATTTCCTTCATTGGATGCACTCGAACCTTCTTGGAGTAGTCGTTGGATATTAACAGTGAGATCCGTTGAGCGATAGACTTCTACTAGTTTGAACTAGTAGAGGACTCTTGAGATAACCTCCAGGTTATTTGATGATTATCCCTTCAATGATGATAAGTGATAGCCGCCAATTTGTGCTTGCCGTCATTAGGGTAATTAGCCTAATCCATAAGTCGGATTAGGCGTGCTTGTAGCTGATTTAGTTTTCTTCCTCAACAAGCTATCTTCTGGATCCGGTTCGCTCGGAAGCGAGTCGATTCCCTCCGTCTCGATCGGGGTCGAGGGTTAAACCGAGTATGAACCCGGTTCGATCATATTTTCTCCGTATCACGAGCCCCCCAAACCAAGCGTTCGGTCGATCCCGAGGGCTTGGTTTTTAATTGGGTTCTTTGTCAGGCAATAGTCTCTGCGTATCCCATTAAATGTCATATCACATTTAATGCGGTGGTCACTTTTCCTCGAGCGTTGTGAGGGCAATGCCACGCTTCTCTTTGTAGTCGTTCTATCGTGGCTCACGTAAACCAAGCGACGGTTTCCTAACGCCTGTTTTGAATTCGTGAGTTCAAACTTTCAAAACGTCTTCTAATCTCGACCGTTAATGCTGAATCAATCTCGATCGTTCAGATCCCCGAACACTCGTGCGGGTGTTTTAAAAGCAGTTCGTTGTCTTCCTAGATTTCATTCTTCTTGTCTGGAATTTGAACCTTTGTCGTCTGCTTCGCGCCTTCTCGCTTTCGAGCCTTTGCTTCCTGAATCAGTAAGTTTACTGATCCTTTTGCAAAGTTTAAACTTCCTGTCTCCAAGTCTTTTTTTGTACCTTACTGAAACTAGTAATGACGGATAATTGGGTTTCTCTGGTACCCAGTGTCAGTAATACTAGTGGTAATGAAGCTTTTGCTTCCCTTCCTTCCGAGCAGTCGGATAGTGATAACAAAACCCTAACTGTCCTCTGGCGCGAATTTGCTTAAGTTTCCCAAAAAAGTTTAGGGAGAAAAGCCGAAACTTCCTCCGCCCTTCCTGAGTCTGGATCTTCCAAGACTCCTAGGGTGACTGTCGAGTCTTCTAGGCAGCCAAAACAAACCTCCAAGTCTAATGGCGGACCTGGCTCTGTTCCTTCCGCTTACAGGGAGGAAACCCTCCTTTCGGCAATCCAGGATTTTGATTTTCCTTCTTCTTATCATATTAGGGCTCCCCATTCTGATGAGAGGGTTGATTCGACCATTCCGGGTGAGTTTTCCCTGTACATAGATGCACTGGAAAGCGGGGTTCGCTTTCCTTTTTTCAATCCTTTGTTTTCAGCCATTCTGAATCAGTGGGACATTTGCCTTGGAATGCTTCTTCCCAATAGCTGGCGTCTCATTGTCGGCTTCTTGGGTTTGTGTTTTGAACTTGGCGTTACGCCATCTCTTTCTCTTTTTGTGCACTTTCATATTCTTTCTATCTCCCATCCTCCCGGCTGGGTTTTTCTCTCCAAACGCAATAAGGCTGAACTTGATTGGAGGGGCAGCATTCTTGCCAAAGGAACTTGCCCTTCCAACCACAAAAGATGGCACGAACGATACTTTTTCTGTCGAGCGCCTCAATCAGATCTCAACTTCCCGACCTTCTGGAAACAATGTACTTCCTATTCTGAAAGTAACCGGGGCCTTCCCTTATCCAAAGAAGACAAGGCGGCCGTCAGGAAGATCAAATCAATTCCATGGTATCAGGAGATACATGGACTTGAGGTGGAGTATAACTCCATCCTTCAGTACTGGGGCTTGGCTCATTGTGAGCTTCTAACCATCATCCTTCAAATTTACTGAAGTGATATGTCTTTTCATAATTCTGACTCTTGTTCTTCTTTGCAGTGCCTCCAAGAATGAACCCTGAGAACCTGCGGGTGAAGGCCGCTAGGGTTGTTGTGACAGCTGAGCAACGGTCGCCCAGAGCCTTAACTACCGATCAAGAAGCTTCTGTTCCCTCTCCCGACCCTTTTTACAGGGGTATCAGGAACATCAGGCCCGTGGCTGATGCTTCGGGTAAAGGGAAGAAACCGATGGTGGAGAGGTCAAATGTCTCCTCCTCCGCTCGAACCAAAAGGAAGCACGATATAGTTGATGCTTCCTCCCATAAAAAATCCAAAAATTCCGAAGATTGTGAGGAGGTCTTCACCCCTCAGTGGACCTTAAAGCTGACTGATAGGGTGACACAAGACCCTGAGAAAGTTGCAGAATGGAGCTCCCTCAGTCTTATACCTTCTGATCGTCGGGAATTTGAAGCCCTGGATGATGATGCCCTTGTTAGTCAGTCCACAAGGTACCGGTCTTCCTGCTTGTTCATTTTTTCATAATTTCTTATGACTTCTTCTGATAATCTCCTCTTCCCCAGGAATGTTGTGTTGAGCTTTTATCAGCACATGGAAGCATTGAGCCGGGTTGGCCACAATGGCTCCTTGCTGTAGACCTGTGAAGAGAATTTGGCCAAGGCCAATTCTGAGATAGACCGGCTGACGGCAGCTGCCAAGGAGCTGCAGAGAAAACATGACGAGGAAATGAACTCCCTAAAGGAGGCCCTCGACTCTTCAACGGCTCGCGCTGTTGCTGTCGAGCGCAAGGCTAAGAAGCAGAAAGCAGCTGCCACATTGTTTGGTGACAGACTTGAGTTTAAGTGTGCAAAGAAGGAAGAATACTTGAAGTTGGCGATCCCTAGCAAGCCCGAGCATATCAAGCCAGAGCTTCGAAAGGATTGTGTTCGGAAGTACTTGAACAGCGTACCTTTCTCCAAACTGTTGGGTGCATTCAACATCCAAGCTTACCGTTTGGGGCAAAATGATGTCTAGGAAAAAAATTCTTGAATCCAACCCTTCCTTTGATACAACTCCCTTTCGTGAGGTGTGTCACAGAGAGGTCTTCGGGAAGTTAAACATGGATCTCCCTGAGTGGGCTCGGGAAGAGGATGATCCTTTTCCAGCTGACCCAGAATATGAGGAATATCTTGCTGATGAACCGCCACTCCAAGAGGAAAAGTCACAGGCCGAGTCACAGGCTGCTGCTGAAGAGGACTCCGACAACGACAATCCTGAGGAAGGCTCTTCTCAAGATCCTGAGAAAGGCTCTCCTGTGCAGGACTCCTCGGGCAACAATGAGGAAGAAGCTTAGGGAGTTATTTTTTTTTTTTTTTTTGTAAAGACTGATCCTCCTTGTTAATGAATAAATACTTCTTCCATGTTTGCCTTAATACTTCCTCGTCTCCTATCGAAAGTTTGTCTTGAATATCAAAATATAAATGATAAAACTTATCACTTAACTTCACATTCCTCGACGAATGATAATCTTGTAAAGATATCATGAAGAAATGTTTTGGAAAGATGCCTTAGCCTTTATTCTTCCTTACTTCTTCATTTATTGCAAAGTCCACATGTTTCCCTTCGCTACCCTGCAAAGTCCAAACGTTTTCTTGCTTTGGTATACCATTCACTGTTTCCAATGAATTGGTAATACATCCATTATCTAAATGGTAGTGCGACGGTTGGAGGTATTCTCGTATCAGGTGCCTATTTCCACGTGGCCTCCTTTTGACCGTTGATCTCACTTGTTGAGGATTTCGAAGCGTCTTTTCGATCTGGGCGGTTGGTTGCCTTTGGCTCTCAACCGTGGTCTTAATACCTGAGGCTTATTTAAAGCCTTCGAGGGTACTCTCCATCTATCCTGCTATCTGCAAGTTAGATTTGCAAAAGTGACATTCCGTCCTCCTGCTTGCTTCCGTATTCCTCGTACTCCAACAATAACTCTATCAGCTTCTGAACAAGTGAGCTTTTTGCTATCACCAATCTCTTCCCCTTCCCCCTGAGTAAACTTCATAGTAGTAATACTTGGGGTTTATTTAATGGGTATTCTGAGTAATTCATATCTGATAGAGAACTAGGGTTTTCCTTCGTTTCTTGTGTTGTTGGTTTTTTGTACTGATACGGCTTTTTTGTGTACACAATGGCTCCCAAAATCGATCCAAACTTTATCAGAGTGAAATCTTGTAAGAAAATCGTTCCATCGGCGGCGGTTGGGGCCAGTGAGGTGGTTTCATCTGGTGAATCCTCTAAACGTAAGGCGACTGCTGTTGGTGAATCTTCAAGTCAGATTCCCATAGCTTCTACTGATGTCACCCCTACGTCTCTTCTGCCTGAAGTGATCGCTCGTTCTTCCTAGGAAGATCTTGATCATTCCGTTGTTGATGGCGCTGCTGAGGCCCCTGCTGCAGAGACCGTTTGTGCATCCCTGAAGGAGACTCTTCGGGCATCTGAGGCAACTATGTTGGCATCTGATGAAGGTGCGGTCCCAGCAGGTGCTGCTTCTATTTCCAACTCTAGAGCTTGTTTGGCATCTTCTGCCTCTCCTTTGGAGTCGGAGGATTTTGCCACTAGGAAGCGTCGTCGGTTGGCAAGTGATGCAGCTCATCCTTCTCTTGATGTAGCTCATCCTTCTCATCCTTCGCCTAAATTAGTTGTCGAACGAGTTTGACAAAGCGTTGGAATGGTGCACTGCTGCTCTAATGCCTTCTGAGAATGCAGTTCTTTCCAAACTTCTAGACGAGGTCTTTTTGAAGTCAATGGTGATGTAAGTCTTTCTTCATTATCTTTTGATTCTGAAGGTTACTCTTCTGCTCTTGTTTAACTCGGAAGTTGTTTGCAGGAGTCTTACTGGTAACTTCCACAACCAAGTGGAAGCAGCCTCTAGGCTCAGTAGGTTGAGCAATGAAGTTTCCAGGCTTCGGGAAATCTCTGAAGCTAAAGACGCTGAGATTGCTCACCTTAGGAAATTAGCTTGGGAGGTTGCAGGAGAAAAGAATTCGGTGATCGAGCGTCTTCGGTCGGACTTGGATGATGCCAGGGAGAAGATCCGGCAACTGGAGCGAGGGGTTGGAAAGTCAGGAGCCAAAGGATCTGAAGCGTTACCTCAAAGGAAAGCTGTCATTCCTTTGCCCGAATCCCTTCCAATTGACGTTCGCAGAGCCTGCATCTTCAAGTATTCACACAGTAAGCCCTTTGTTGATATGCTGAATGCTTATAACTTGCAGGCGTACCGGGATGGTGAGAACGAAGTATGGGAATCGATACTAAGGAAAGATCCTCATTTTGATACGACTCCCTACATTGTTGTTTGCCATCCTGAAGTGTTTACCAACTTGGGTCTTCCTTCTCCTGATTGGACCAAAAATAAGATTGATCATCCGCCTTCTGATCCGGATATTATGCATTTCCTGGAAGATTCTCCTGTTTATTCTCGCCTGGAAGGATTCAATTATGAAGAGCTCGCTTTGAATGCAAGTTTGGTTGAGGACCATACTTCTTCTGGACAAGCTGGACAAAGAGTATGAAATTGCGAGTATTTTATACATACTGAAATGCTTTTTATAATCCTCATTTCTCCTCTTCTTTTTCTTGAATCCATACCGCTGCTTGACTCATGTGTTTGTTCTAGCAAAGTTGTGCTGATCTTGTATGACTTCTTAATTATCACCAATGATGACTTTCTTTTTCGATCGAAGAATGTATCCAACTCTTGTAATCTCATGTTTGATGTAAAGATTGGCCTCTTTCGGTCTTTTGAAGAAATAAGAAATTAACTTCATCCTGAACTTTGCTAGTCACTTGAATCGTTGTTGCACTAGGTCTTAGTTGTTTAGAACAATGCCTTTACTTAAGGATTTCCGGAGAAATTCAATAAGTCTTTGAAGGAACTCACTCGGGTTTTAAACCGATGCCTTGTAGAAGGAACTCACTCGGGTTTTAAACCGATGCCTTTACTTAAGGATTTCCGGAGAAATACAATAAGTCTTTGAAGGAACTCACTCGGGTTTTAAACCGATGCCTTTACTAAAGGATTTCCGCAGAAATACAATAAGTCTTTGAAGGAACTCACTCGGGTTTTAAACCGATGCCTTGTAGAAGGAACTCACTGGGGTTTTAAACCGATGCCTTATAGTCGGATCTTGTTCTTGAATGTGGTGTATGATGCCCCCCAATCAAAAGATAATTTGTTGAAAGCCAATAATTGCATTGATTGAGTTGAAAATGGTTACATCACGAACAAAATTGAAATCATCATCATGGATAAATTTTTTTGAGATGCCTGGCATTCCACCAACGATCCAACTCTTTCTGGGTGTTGATGTTCTTCAGTCTGTAAGCTCCTGAACCAACTGGTTTTACAACCATATAAGGTCCTTCCCAGGAAGGGTCCAATTTTCTTTGATGGCGTGGGTCTGAAGCTAAGGTGTTTCTCAACACCAAATCTCATGCTAAGTACCGACGATTTTTTACTCGGGTATTATAATGCGACGCTATCCTTCTTTGATAATGTTGAGTTCGTGCTATTGCATTTGCCCGAACTTCGTCCAACAAATCAAGACTGTCAAGTAGTCCTTGCTCGTTCGCTTTTTCCTAGAACTCTCGGTCCTGTAATGTCCCCGCCAACCCACAGGACAAGCGGACCGAGAACGAAGGACGGGGGAACGAGCGAAACCAACAGAACGACCCAAAGGCCGACAAGCCACCCCCGAGCCCCGCCAGCCGGGGAGCCACCGAGGACACGAGCGACAGAGACCACAAAGCAAGGACCGAGGCCGGTGGGCGAATCTTGGCCCAAAGTGATATATGTTGACTCGCCCGATTTCTCCACTTTTTCTCGGGAATTGTTGCCGGGGCATCGCTTCAACCCATTTTGTGAAGTAATCAATTGCTACTCGCTACTATCGGATATTCCGTCCTGTCCTCTCGATGCCTTTGTGAACTTGCCCATGATATCAATTCCCCACATCGCAAAGGGGATGGGATCTAGAATTGAAGTCATGGTTTCCATTGGGCGCTTTGATACCGTAGCATGAATTTGACAATTGCTACATCGACGAACATACTCCATAGCAGCCTCTTGGATCTTAGGCCAATATACACCAAGTCTTAGAATTTTGTGTGCCAGGGCTTGTCCACCCATGTGAGCCCCACAAATTCCTTCATGAACTTTAGCCAAAGCTGATTTTGCTCCTTCGGGACCTATACATCTCATAAGGGGTCCAGAATAAGATCTTTTGTATAGTCTTCCATTCTGAATGACAAATCTTGCTGATCGTATCTTGATCAATCTTGCCTCTTTCGGATCCTCGGGTAGTTTGTCATCTCTCAGATATTCGACTATCGGATCCATCCAGCAACGCTCTGCTTCAATATAGGAAATTTCTTTCTCATGATAACTTGGAAATGTTATCTCTTCAATGTAGATCGAAGGGTTTAGATTTTTTTCTTTGGCATTGGCTAATCGGGATAGCTCATCTGCCATTGTATTTTCAGTCCTCGGAATCTGAGATATCTTCAAATTTTGAAATTGCTTTTGAAATGCCTGCACAATCTCTTGATATTTCAGCAAGCGAGGTTCTTTAATACCATACTCCCCCTGGACTTGGTTGACTATAAGTTGAGAGTCACTGTAAATAGTAACATCTGCAATGGACAATGCTTTTGACAACCGAAGTCCAGCTATCAGGGCTTCATATTTAGCTTCGTTATTACTAGCTTCGAATGCAAATCTCAAAGCATATTGAATGATAAATCCTGCTGGACTTTTCAATAGAATTCCAGCTCCTGCTCCATCCTTATTACTCGAGCCATCCACATATACCTCCCAAATGGTTGGTATAATGGGATCTTCAATAGTGGTCTCCACTGGTGCAGTAGTTTCTACTACAAAATCGGCTAATGCTTGAGCTTTGATTGCCGTTCTTGGCTTAAAGCTCACTTGGAACTCACTGAGTTCGACCGACCAGGCCACCATCCTTCCAGCAAATCAGGTTTATTAAGAACTTTACTAAGAGGGAAAGTCGTAAATACCTCTATTGGATGAGCCTGGAAATATGGCCTTAGCTTCCTAGCGGCTATCATGAGAGCCAAAGCCTGCTTCTCAATCTGCGAATATCGTGTCTTCGCATCAAGTAATACGTGACTCACATAGTAAATTGGCCACTGTTTCTTATCTTTCTCACAAACAAGTACTGCACTGACCGCTGAAAGGGACGCCGCTAGATATAGCTATAAGATTTTCCCCCTTCTCTGGTCGGGACAAAAGTGGTGGTTGTCCTAGTGCCTCCTTTAACTCCTCGAAAGCTTTCTGGCATTCTTCAGTCCACTTTGCTTCCTTGCTGCCCCTCAAATCTTTGAGTGCCTTGAAGAATGGTAAACACTTCTCTCCAGACTTGGAGATGAAATGATTCAAAGCGGCAATTCTCCCTGTTAAACATTGCACATCACGAACAGTTTTGGGAGCCTCCATGTCAATCAGAGCTTGTATTTTGGCAGGATTAGCCTCAATACCCCTCTGTGACACCATGAAGCCCAAAAATTTGCCTGAAGAAACTCCAAAGGCGCACTTTTCTCGGATTTGACTTCATTTGATACTTTCGCGATCTTGAAAATACCTCAGTTAAATCTGCAATATGATTTGCTCTTGTAAAGCTCTTTACTAGCATGTCGTCAACATAAGCTTCAACATTCTTCCCGATTAAATCCTTGAAAATCTTGTTGACGGCCCTCTGATATGTAGCTCCTGTATTTTCAGGCCAAATGGCATGACTTTGTAATAGTAGCTTTCACGATCAGTCATGAAAGCCGTGAACTTCTCATCTTCCTTATTCATAAGGATCTGATTATACCCTGAGTAGGCATCCATGAAACTTAGAGTTTCATATCCTGCAGCAATCGCAGCTATCAAGAGATCAATCCAAGGCAACGGATAGCAATCTTTAGGGCAAGCCTTATTGAGGTCTGTGTAGTCTGTACACATCCTCCACTTCCCATTTGCCTTCTTGACCATTACCATGTTGGCTAACCAAGTTGGGCATTCAATTGGTTCTATGAAACCAGAATTCTTCAGTTTTTCAACTTCGCCCTGAACGGCCTCGTATTTTTCAATGGAGAATTTTCTCCTTTTCTGGATAATTGGTTTCACCTTCGGATCTATCCAGAGTTTCTGCGACAGCCCGATCAATTCCTGGCATGTCTTCGGCAAACCATGCGAATACGTCACTATTCTGTTGAAGAAAAAACTTCAACTCATCCTTGAATTATTCCAGCTGCTCAGACCCGATATAAGTAATCTTTTTCTCATTCTCGGTACACAGTTGGATTTGCTCCAGTTTTTCTACTAGCTCGGGCCTTTGCATTTCTGCTTCTTCCCGATCATCTCGAACTTCTATAGGTAGGGTAGTCACCTTCCTTGGGCCTTCCTTGTCTTTTAAATAGGCAACGTAACATTGCCGGGAGATCCTCTGGTCAGAGGAAACTTGACCAATTCCCATGTCAGTGGGGAATTTTATCTTCAGGTATTTCGTTGAAACAATAGCACCTATCTTGGACAAAGATGGTCACCTGAGGATAACATTATAAGCTGGCAGTTCCCGAACCACCAAAAAATTGATTCGGAAGGTCGTCTCCTTGGGAAAACTTCCAATAGATAAGTCCAACTGGATAGATCCTTCCGCTACTGCAGATGATCCTGCAAAGCCATATAAATGCGTGGATGAAGGCTTCATCAAGTCCTCATCCACCCTCAGTTTTTGATACACTTCATAAGAAATTAGGTCAGCTGCAGACCCTGTATCAACTAAAACTCTATGCACTTCTCGGCGCGCAATCTGTACCTTGATGACTATGGCATCATCGTGAGGTAGACAAATGCCTCTTTCATCCTCCTCGCCAAAGGTGATAGAATCTTCACCGTTTGGCTTCTTCCGCTTCTGCGTCTCTCCGGTTCCGACAAATTTAGATTTTGTCTTTAAACTTCGGAGTGATTCGGGTTCTGGACCTCCAAAAATTGTAAGGATCGATGATCGAGTAGCATCAATCACCTCCTTGCCTTTCTTAGACTTCGGAGCCTCCTTTGATCATTCTGAACTAACCGAGCGATCCCTTTTAGGAGCAGCCTCGCGTGGCCCACGTGGCTCCTCCCTTCTTCTGCTAACAAAATTGGACAAATGTCCCTGAGATATTAATCTCTCAATATCTGCTTTTAGATGACGATAGTCATTTGTATAATGATCATAGTCCTTGTGGAATCGGCAATATTTTTCTCGATCGTTGCTCTCCAGGCTTTAAAGGAATTTTAGGTGGCCACTTCAAAATATTTTGCCTTTTGATGATATTCAGAATATCAGCCCGAGGAGCATTCAATGGAGTATACTCACTTTTACCGGGAGATCTTTGCCGCCAAGCCTGAGGTTTTCCAACCCGATCGCGAACATTCTTCTTTGGCTTCTGCTTTTTCTTAGGAGCCTTCTGTTCCTTAGTGGAGGCTTTGTTGTCTCCTGGCGCGCATCTAAAATCTCCATGACTTCCACTCGCTTTTGGCATCTCTGTACCAACTCAGCATAAGTGCAGGCATATCCTTTAGTAATAACTCCAGGAGTCTTCGGTTAGTGAGTCCAGTGAATAGAGCAGTTTTAGCTACTTGCTCATCCAAATTCTCTATCTCCATCGTTACTCTGTTGAATCTTTTCAGATACTCTCTGATCAATTCGCTCTTTCCTTGTCTGATGGTAAACAAGATTTCTTTCGTTTTCTTGACCTGGATCCAACTCTGGAAAAGCCCTATGAATTTGCGCGCCAACTCATCAAAGTTTACGATCCTTCTAGATGGGAGGTTCGAAAACCACTTTTGTGCTGCTCCGGTTAAAGATGAACCAAAAACCTTGCAGAGAATTTCATCAGAAATATCTGCAACTGCCATGGTCTGTTGATAATAGCCGATGTGGGCCGTAGGATCTCCGGAGCCATCGAATGTAGAAAAGGTAGGAAAACGGAAGTTGTGGGGAAATTGATATCCCGCAATTGGCTCGGCAAAGGGGGTCTTCCGAATCACTGAACAAATATCCTCAGTTATCCTTCCCTTAGCCAACTGCCCTAGTTTTTGATTGATGTTGGCCAATTCCTGACCAATATGAGTAGAGTGATCTTCAGCATTATGATCACAACCTCGAACAACACGATCATCACGAGCTATCCGATCATCACGAACGGCCCGTCCGTCACGAACATTCCGCTCATCACGAACTGCTCGATCATCATGAACGATTTGTCTAACAGTCGGTGAGTGAGTCCTCAACCCTGTATCCAACCTTGTATTTGAGTCGATTGTACTTTCCTGTGGTCTATCAAACCGATCGTCCCGCCTAGGTTGATCGTCAATCCTCCTAGGCCCTCGGTTACCTTCACGAAAGTTGTGACCGATATTCCGATCATCAGCCAATCTTTGATCACGTGGAAATGCACGCCTCCCTGAATCGCGATGATCAGGTTCTTGTGGTAATACCACCTGTCTGGTGAGCATGCGGAGTGCTTGACTCTCCTCCAAGAGTTGAATCTTTACCTGTTTCAATTGATCTTGGAATGTCTCTGGAGGATTATGTCCTCCCTGACCACCATCTACCTCAAGAGGTGGTAGACTTCCCTGGGGAATATTTGGGTTATTCTCCCCAGGAATTTGAACACCGGTATCACATTGTGCAGCGGCTGCTGCGGCTGCTGCCGATCTAGTCACCATGGCTTTACAAGTCTTTCCCACAGACGGCGCCAAATGATGCGTCTAAAATTTGCTCAGCCCTTAGATCTCCTTGTGGTGACCTACAAAACGAAAGCGTCAGACGTGGCCCGACCGCGGGGGTCGGGAGTCCACCTCCGAAGGCTAAGTCAGTTGATGAACTTAATCACAAACGGCTCTGCTAGAAGCACAGAGCTAAGGAATGAAGAATTGGGAAAAGTGATCTAGATCGTAAGCCTCTGATAGTTTACGTCTACCAGTGTGTATGTGGATTTGAGTCCTCCTCACCTCGTAGGCAAGTAAGGTTTATATAGAGTGTACCTTCGAATTTCCTTCATTGGATGCACTCGAGCCTTCTTCGGGTAGTCGTTGGATCTTAACAGAGTGACCCAACATTCTCTGTGGAGTAGTCAGACTCAAAACTTGCACTAATCGTAGGCATTCTCTTAGCGGACCTAACCAAAAGGGATGACTCTGCATCTACAATCCCGTCATCTGTCTGTCGAGGCCGAAGATTTGCAGCATCGACCACTCCAAGACAATTTTCGTTGGCGGTTCAACTTCAACAGAACCTGACTTCGACGACCTAGCGACTATAAGTCCTAGACAGCAACCGTCGACGATCCATGACTCCCATGGTTCGACTATACGGTAGTGCGAGCTTCATACACCAGAGCCGGAAGTTCTTCCTCCCTGCTCGAAGCTAGCTCAACCAAAAGCTTCAATGGCCCGCCAGGGGCCAAGACGGCAACCAAATTGTACACAGTCAGGGCAACAAGCAGAACCCAGATCGTCCATTCAGGTAATCTGGAAAACCAAGGAGCAAGAATATTGTTCAACCTCCTGTTTCCTCCTCCTCTTCTTCTTCTCCTTCTCCAGATTCGTCGGACCTCGAAATCGAAATCACGAAATGAGGGTTGGGCGGTTTTGTTTTGTGTTTTTCAAAACATTTTGAATATTTGAGTGGTTTTTGAATTCGTATCTACGTATTTGACACATGTATAACACGTTTGATCGAACCGCCCAAGTTGAACCGCATTCATGCATTAGACCGAACCAAATACCAAAACCCATGCTTTAAGAGATTTTAAGATTATTTTAATGAAAAGATAAGGCGAGCCTTAGATAACCGTCAAGCGCATTAACTATAGCAAAATTGTGCTAGATAAGCATTAATTGCGCAAAATTAAAGCAAAATCCCAAGCTACCAGCTGATAAGGGACGGTTTCTTCAAATTCAGTGTCCAGATCACTTTCATTACAACTAGCACAACGAGCTACCTCAACGGTAATAGGAACACAGTTGCCCACCCCTATTGGTTCGTCTCTCTATGTATATATTCCTTTTTTTATTTTTTTTTATTTTTTGGTGAAGAGCTTTATTCATTTAAAAGAGAAGCCCCTGGGAACAAAGTACCAATTACACAAGGCAAAGCCAAAGAACGAAAGGGGGGGAGAGGCGAAAAATAGAGCCCGAGAAGCGCGCATAAGAAGCTAATCTATCGGCCGAGTTGCCTTCTCTATGAGTATGATTTACAATTAAAACATCAAACAGAGAGGAAAGGCTGAAGATATCATGTATATAATGACTGATCTTCCAAGGTGGAGTCTCCGACTTCTTATTAATCAGATTAACAACGCTTCATTGTCACTTTCAATAATTACTTGCTTTAGATTGAGAGAGATAGCCAGCTTTAGACCTTCTCGAATTGCAGCGGCTTCCATTTGAATGACTTGTGAGTTTCCTCCTTTACGAAGAAGGTGAAGAGAGGTGACCCAAGTGATCACGAGCAATACCACCAAATCTCGACTGGAAGCTGTTGGAACCCTTGCCGATTGCGATCCATCAACATTGATTTTGATGTAATGCAAAGGAGGTGCACTCCATTTAATGCTTTTGAACTCTTTTCTTGATTTGCTATCCGATGAAGGGCTAGATGCTCGCAGCTGTTGATCGAGCAGATCTCCATATATGATATGGATTACTCACCGGTCTAGAGTAAACAGATTATTGAAAGCCATCCAAATGTGCCACAGCATGAGTAAGTGTTGTATGAGTTCCTCCAATGCTGAATTGTTTCTTCTTGCTAAATTTAACCACTGAGAAATCTGATCTATAAGATTTGTGGATTGATTCCACCAACAAATTCTGAGCTTTGACCATACCTGTTTGGCAAAGTGACAATGAAGAAAGATATGATTAGTAGTGGCCCTTTCTTGTGAACAGAGTGAGCAAATATCATTGATTCTACACCCTCTTTCAGATAAAAGAGCGGGTGTGGGGAGCTTTCCATGTAGCAGTTTCCAAACAAAATGAATTACTTTGGGAGGCGTGGGAGGTGCCATAAGACAAGCCATGGTATTGAAGGACTTTGATTATGATTTTCGAAAAAATCTATAAGCTGAAGCAACTGTAAAAATGCCAGTTGATGTTTTCTCCCACATAATTTTGTCTTGACAACTCAATAATGATAATGGAATGCTAAGAATTTTTTCTGCCAAATCATTCGGCCACCAATCTCTGACTTTGTCCTCATTCCATTTAGTTGTTTCAGTATCTATAAAGGAAGATACTAGGTTAGGGGACTCACCTGGAAGTGGCAGTGGAGCTTGAAGAGCTGGAGTATCTGGGATCCATCTATCCATCCATGGATTGATGTTATTGCCATTGCCAACCATATGCATAATGCCAGGTAGCATCAAGTCTTTAACTTTGATAATGGATCTCCATCCCCATGATGCATTAATAGGAGCTGTGGCTTGCAGAAAGTTACAATTTCTGAAGTATTTTTCCTTCATTAAATTGTACCAAAGTGATTGCTTACCAATTATAAGTTCCCAAGCTCTTTTAGCAATAAGAGCAAGATTCCACATTTCCATATTTTTGATGTTAAGACCTCCCAATCTCTTAGGTTTACAAATTGTGTTCCAGTTGATGGAGTGAAAGTGAGATTTTTCTCCATTTGACCAAAAGAAATTTCTATTGGAAGAGTCCAACTCATTGAGGATTTTCTTTGGTAAGATGAAACATGACATGTAGTGAGAGGGAAGAGCTTGTGTGACTGATTGAATAAGAACCGTTTTGCCACGTGAGCTTAAGAGTTTTGCTTTCCATCCCCCGAAGTCTAAGATTCACTCTTTGAATAAGATTTTGACAATGATGTTGCTTGATCTTTCCACTAAACAATGGTATGCCGAGATAGATGTCAAGATCGAAGTAGGAATGATATTGAACTTTTCAGCAAGAAGATTTCTAGTTTGGTTTGGAGTGCTCTTCGTAATGAGCTCGCTCTGTCTATTTAGTTGTTGACCGAAGCTAGACAATATTTATTTATGACCTTCGAAATTGGTTAGCTTCAGAGATAGTTGCTTGACCAAATAGAATGAGGTCATCAGAAAAGCTAAGTGTGAAATGCTTTCTCCTCCCTTGGAGTTTAATACCTCTAATCTTCTTGCTTAATCCGGCTTTTTCTAAGTGACTTGAGAGTAGCTCCGCCATAGAACAAAAAGATAAGAAGATAGAGGGTCTCCTTGTCTTAAACCTCTAAAGGGGTGAAAGAATCTAGAGGGTTTACCATTGATAAGGATGGAGAATTGAGGAGTGGTTATGCAGAACATGATCCACTTAATCCAATTTAAAGGAAATCCATAAGCTTTAAGAACTCTCTCCACAAATGACCATCCATCGTCAAAAGCTTTACCATATCAAGCTTGATAGCCATTATGCCTTTCTTCCCTTTTCCTTTGATTTATCTTGTGCATGATTTCATGGCCAATCAAAATGTTGTCTTGAATATGTCGGCCTTTTATGAAACCATTTTGATTGAAAGAAATGAGATGGGGCAAGATCAATTTGATTCGCTCACCATTAGCTTAGAAATGATTTTGTATGAACATTACATAAGCTAATGGGCCTGAATCATTGAGAAGTTGGGACATCAACTTTGGGGATAAGAGAAATGAATGTTTGATTGATTTGTGCTGGGAAAGAAGCCAGTGTCAAAGAAATGTTTACATGCTCAATTAGATCAGATTTGCACAAGCTCCAACTGGATTGAAAGAAGCCCGGAGAAGCCATCGGGGCAGGTGATTTCAGACTAGAGATGCTGTTGAGTGCTCAAATATTTCACTTTCGGTGAAAGGTTTGGACAAGAGCTGAATATGATCGAGTTGATTCGTTTGGATGGGCTCAAAGTAGGAGTCTTCAAAAGGAGGATTGGATGATGAGTAGACTGCTTGAAATGATTTATGAAGGCTCTTCAATTTCACTCGATCATGAAGGGAGCCCTTGAAAATTAAGACATTTGATTCTGTTTGAGCTCTTCTTTTCATAGTTGTGAGATGAAAGAAATGAGTGTTTCTATCACCATAGAGGTTCCATTGAATTCTTGATTTTTGTTGCCATTTGGTGCTGATTTGATTTAGAGTTAATCGAAGAGCAGCCAAAAGGTGATTTTCTCTAATTTCCCACGATGTCTCTCTTAAATTAGGAGGATATTTCATAAGAGCTTCAATATCCAATCTAATTTGAGATTCTCTTTTATGTAAGTCTCCAACAGAGACTTGTTCCATAAGTATAATTTCGCGAGAGTATTAAGTTTTGTGACTAACCGAAATGAGGGAGAGCCTCTCAATGGAATATTCCAATATTGATTGACAAGATCAAAGAAAGTGGGCTCTAATAAGCAAAATTTTTCAAACCGAAAGGTTTCTTGAATTTGTTTCAGGAGGATCAAAGTGAAGAAGCAGGGCATGATGATCGGATTTAGTAAAGATGATATGTTGAACAAAAGCGGGGAATTGGGAGATCCATAAGGGATTGGCTAGAAACCTGTCAAGAAGACCTTCCACTCTCCGCTTCCTCTTTGTTTATTACACCAAGTGGTTTTCGATCCATGAGCTTGAATAGGGATCAGATTTGAGCCGTTTGTGAAGTTTTGAAAATCAAATAATCTACTATTTCTAAGTGTTAATCCCCCTACCTTGTCATGTGAAGAAAGATAAGAGTTCCAATCCCCACCAATCACCCATGCATCATCAATGAAGTTTGCAAGATTGTGAAGTGTGTGCCATTGTGTTCTCCTTAAGTGGGAATATGGACTCATGTAAACAAAGGTCATATTCCATTTCATTAAGTTATTGTACACAAGAGTATGTATACACCAGTTTGAAGACCACATGATATCCAAAGAGATGGCAGATTCCCAACACAAAAGAAGACCACTACAATCAGAGGAAGGAGGAACAAAGAAAAAGTGATCAAAGCCAAACGGCGCAAACCGTCTAGGACATAACATATTGCTTTGACTTCAGAAATGAACACAAAAGATGGTCTAAATTTCTAAGATTAGCTTAATTTCCTTCAGTCGAGGGTGACCAAGCCCTCGCAGTTGAGACAAAGCCGCCCACTCATCTCTTGTTCAAAATTTTCCTTGAAAGGTTACCATGTTCTACCCGATCAGAACCAACTAACCTATTTATGAGTTAATCACAAGTGATAAAAGGATAATAGAACTAAGCATACAGAAAAATAAAATACACAATATGCAAACAGCCAGATATGGAAATGTTATGGTTAGAAACAGAGTGAAGAAATACCAGTGTGAAGAAATACCTGAGAGCGACTACTGGCTAGAAGTGGAGTCTTACAAACTTACCATCAGCAACAATCTTACCGTCAAGAATGAACACTCTGCTAGAGATCATCTTCCAACAGATTCTTTAGCACCACTCGATTTCAGAATTTATAAATTAATAACCCATAGATGTAAGAAGTGATGAAACCATGAACTAATTTGCACCGCGAGTTACTAAGCTAACATCTGCAAAGTCAAAGAAGAGATGGAACAAACAAGAAAAACAAACCCCTGTACTAACCAGATTAAGAGGAGGAAGAAGAAAGTTTAGTGCATTGGAGATGTTGGGAAGGAACTCCTCGAAACGGAGAAAGATTTATACCCTCATGGTGTCGATTACCAAAGGGAAAAGAAATCAGGGCCCAACCATGGCCACCTCTGCACACCAACCATGGCGATCGAAAAAGTAACCAAAAGTTAAAGCAGAGGGGTGAAGGCCCGCGGAGGGGAACACACCGGGGAAGCCGGGGGGGGGGGGCGGGGGAGGGGGGGGGGGGGGGGGGGGGGGTGGGGGGGGGGGAAAGGCCGATTTACATGAGGATGAAGAGGAATCTGAGCGAGCGCTTTCTTGTGCCACCATAAATGCATTCGAATTCGATCAAGACGAACCATGCATCATCGTCATCGTCATCGTCATCTTCAATGGGAATCGAAGCAGTGGACGTGAACATGAGAGCAGCAGTGGTGGCCGTAGAAGAAATCCTCCATTACGGCTTCAACGACAAAACTATTCTTCAAGATGCCTTAACCCATTCCTCCTACACTCAATCTAATTCCTATCAGCGCCTTGAATTCGTCGGAGATGCCGTTCTTGGCCTCATTCTTGCTCAAATCCTCTTCCAAGAATACCCTCACCTTGATGGAGGTCCTCTCTCTCGTGTTTGCGCTGCCAATATTAACACCGAAAAGCTTGCCCGTGTTGCTGTTCGCCACGAGCTCTACCGCTATTTTCGTCACAATTCCCCTCCCCTTCAATCCAAGGTTGGTGCTCGATTACATCGTGTGTCATTTGCCTAGGGTGGAAAATTTTCCTTTCTTTCTTTCCTTAGATGATGATGATGATTTTTTTTATTTATTATATTTTTTTTTACGTGGAAAAGAAAAGTGAAATTGTAAGGGACTCAATGAGATGAGTAATTTTTGCTATTTTTTATTTCGTGGTCAATTTTAGGTTAGCGAGTTCGTTCTTGCAGTTCAAGAAGAAGACGACGTAGTGACTTACTGTAGATCAGTCAAAGCGCCAAAGGTTTTGGCCGATATTGTTGAATCCGTTGCTGCAGCTGTTTATGTCGACTGTAATTATGACACCAAAGCTTTATGGAATGTACTTGTTTTTTTTTTTCCTTCTTCTTTCCTGGTTTTCAATTTTTTGTTTTCGCAAGCTAATGGCCCTGGTTGTTGTTGCAGATTCTTAAGACATTCTTTGATCCAATTGTTACGCTTGAAACCTTGCACAAGCAACCACAGCCGGTGACAGTGTTGTATGAATTTTGCCAGAAGCAGGGGAAGCAATTGGATGTAAAGCATTGGAAGAATGGGTCCAAGAACATTGCTAGTGTTTACGTAGACAGGGAGCTCATTGGTTCAAGTTCCTCAAAGCAAAAGGAGATTGCCAGGGTTACTGCCGCAAAGGAAGCTTTGGAGAAGTTGTGGAAATCACAACACTTGACCAAGACCGATGGTGGTAATGGGGCTGAAGAGATTGAGGGGGCTAAGCTCAAGTTGAATGAGATTTGTTGCAAGAAAAGGTGGCATCCGGCCAAGTATAGGTACGCAATTACTTTCTTTCTGGGACTTAATTTGCTTCCGTCTCAGAAAACATGCAGTTTGTAACCATTGGAACATGTCTTTGGGTCTAGATCACACACTTAAATGTTTGGCTCATGCAGACATTCCTTTGGTTTTCTGTTTGCTTATCCTTGCTTTGTGCTTTGTTTAGGAAGTAAGTTCATTGAACAAAGTTTCTGTAGGATAACCGTAACACTAAAACAGTGGGTTACTGTGTGCTTTTAGTTATCACCGGATCTCAACAGGTCCAAGCTGGTTTTCTTACCTCTGTTTCTATTCTAGAGCATTAATATACTTACGGAAGAAAAGATGCCAGGTTGATATGAAGAAGAGATCCATCTGCTTTAGGGGGTTGGGAGGATTTACCTCCACTAGCCAAAACAACTTTTGTGTTCATTCTTCTGTGCCTATCAATAACTAACTACACAGGTATATAAGGAGAAAAAGAGAACAAGGAATCAGCTAAAGAATGCCTCCCATGAGATTTCCCTGTACCATTCAAAATACATACCATGACACTCTGACAAACTTAAAGAAAGCTATCCCATATATTAAGCCTATGTACTATTACAAAGTCACTAATTATAATCAAGCCAAATCCAGTGGGTGTTGATCATACTCCTGCATCAACTACTTTAAAGAATTTTCTTAACATTAGTTTCTTGTGGAGTTGAAGCAATTGTCCTAACACTCCATATGGGCAACTGAAAGATTGAAAAACCTAGATTGCCTAGTAATTGTTCATCCTCTTTATTTAAGTTTTATGATTTTGTCTATAGCTCCAGCTTGACATCCATAATTGTTCATCCTCTTCATTCAAGTTTTATGCTTTTGTCTATAGCTCCAGCTTGACATCCAATATCTTGCTTGAGCTTAGCCTCTTAATTTTTTGGTTGCTCAACTAATTGGTCAATGGGTGAGTCATTCTGTCTAGCACTGGAGCACACTAAACAAAGCTTGAGCTTGCACATACCTGTGCATCTTCCCCCCCAACACCCCTCCTTTTTTGGTCTAGAAAGGAATAAGATTATTTAGAACCATCAACCATTTGCATAGCATGTTCATGCCTCATGTCAGACCCTGCTGTAAATGGAGAGAAGGGGTGGCAGGGAAGAGAATGAGAATAAAATATGCACCTGAAGTATTGTGGTTTTGTTAGACAGTGGAAAACTTCCAATGGCGCCCCTGGAAGGGAAATCTTCCCTTGAGGATTCAATTCATTCAGCCAAGTAGCAGGATGGATTGTCAATTCCTACATTTTGATGAATCAGATAGATGTGGATAGGTGGCAGGAAGAAAAAGAAGCAATGCAGAAAGGTGAGGCCAGCGTAGAGGCAAGCGTAGACGCAAGCGGCCTTGCTATGGCTTCCGCATCAGGAGGAGTGGATCCTGCTGATTGGTATATTTATGATTTTAGCTTTCAATTCTATTTCGCAGAAGCAATGTCTCCTTGCATAATAGGGATTCCAAACATTCATGATCTGTCTGTGTATGAGATAGGTTTTGATGGGTCGTTATGTTTCTTTTAGAACCACATTAAATCAAGTTCCAATCATGTATCTTTCAGCTGTCACTGTGCTACTTGGCATGCACCTTCCTGTAGTCCCTAGAGTTCCAAGCCTTATTTTGCTACCTCGCTAATTCCATGGGCTGAAGTTTGATGATTGGGAAGGAGAAATTAGGGTCTTCAAATCCACATATTTAGTCTCATCTGGCATTCCACATGGCAGCTATTTAGGGCCATTGAGTGAGCCTTTTCCCTTGTTGATTGGGAAACGTTTAATTGTGATGTTGGACAAGTAAATCAGGCTTGCATTTAATTTAAATGAATACAAGTCCTAGATCTTTGTCACGGTCATGGATGCTATCCCTTGGATGGATGCTCCACAGTTTGATAGGCCCTAATGCAAGAGTGGACCCTATTGTTTGAGGTGAAACCAGGCGTAAATTCAATTGGGCTTTTGCGGCGTCAATCCTGTCCACATTCCTCAAGATTGAGACTGTTGAACTTGAATCTTTTGCAGTTCTAACTTTTATGTTTTCGTTATTTGTCTGTTGATTTCAAGCATTAGCATTCCTACAATCCTTGTGTTGATCAATAATCACTTCACCTGCTTTGTGGTAATATAATTAGTAACACCTTTCCATATGCACGCATGCAGCATCAAAAGTGAGGAAGGTCCCTCCCACAGCAAGAGATTTATCTGTTCAGTTGAAGTAAAAACTGCAGATTGTACATATATTTCAACTGGAGATATAAGGTCAAGGGTAAAGGATGCAGAGAACTCAGCAGCATCAGTGTTTCTTACCCAGCTCCAACGTTAATGAACCTTGTGTTGGACTCGTCATCATCTGAAATCTGAGCTGTTGAATTATTCATTTTGTTCTTGTGGTTCAACCCTACGCACGTATTTAATTTAGATGACGTGTAAATGAGATTGAGATGGAATCCTTGATTAAGAATTTAGATATTGTTGGCATTTATTGATAATAATATGCCCAAGGGAAAAATTGGAAACTCACTTATGGGTGGTTACTAAATATAGGGTTATATTTAGGTAACCGCCGCATCACAAGTAAAAGATATCCGCCGCATTACGAGTAAAAAAATTGCATTACGGCATTCGTGAGTTTTATGAAAACGGCTCTTGCTCTCTCTCTCTCTCTCTCCAAGAAACACAGAAAGGAGGAAGCTTTCGAGGATTGTGTTCTCCTAGTTTTGGATCTCGATCTTATATCATTTATCCAGACGGCATTTGGGTTGTTGAGTCTATTCTCTTTCCGTGTGATTGTGGAAATTAACCAGTGACAATTTCGTGGAGGAACAAGGACGTAGATTCAAGTTTACTTCCGCTGCGATCTTTCTATATTGGGAAAAACGAATCCAGATAAGGATCTTTCTCCCATCTATTTATAGAATAGATAGATTAACCAACATATATGTATCCTAGGAAATTCAAGTTGTTTTCTCAAATTGTAATTGTTTGGGGATCACATAGTTGTTGGGGAAGCACCATTTGGTTCTACCTAAGGAAACGATGCCAATTACCAATATAAGTACCTAAATCATATTATTGGCCACATCACCACAAATTGAATACCATTATAGTCAAATAGTAGGGGTTAACCTGAGAGCTAAGGAGTCAATAAACTCCTTTGAAGTAGAGGAATTGGTTCATCAGGTTTTTATCCTTTTAGATTGTTATGGTTAAAGTGTAGTGGTACCACACATCCGGAAATGTAGCACTAAAAGGATGGCTTCCTCAGGTTGCCTAAGAATTGTCTGAGGAAATGTTGTTATCCATTTTTAAATTAAGTATGCATTTGGTAAGGCTTATACATGCTTTGCTGGAGCCCCAATTTCTTTGTTTGCACAATGAACATTTGATAATATCATTTAAAAAATGGAAAAAGATTAACTAAAGAACATTGTAGTTCGATAGACCTGTTAAAACAATGTTCCTATTATGAAAATTAAAAAATTTTACATTAGGGTCCCCTTAATGAGACCTAAAATCAGGTTGGATTCTTTTATGGCTAAAATTTCATCAATTTACACGGTTTAAGACTATTAGTAGAATTCAATTCAAATTTTAAATGTTGAAGGGCGAAAATAACCCCCCCAATTAGGGTCCCTTTATGAGCTCATCTTCTTCTTCTTTACTTGAATGGATACCACACTACCGCAGCCCCAGGAAACAACCTTGAGCTCATTGTTAATCTACTTGATCAGGAAGAATTTTAGGAAAGCAAGGTCACACGATCATTGATTTCTTGCTGACTACTATTCACGACATTGAGAAATAGCGAGTCTGCAACCAAATCGAGACAAGTTATCCCCTAAAGCTTTTATTAGACTCTGCCCCCAATAACCTAGAATCTATATCTGATAAGGATAAAATAACACTGAACCAAGTTCGACCACGGTCAGGTCAGTGACCTCGATCAAGCTAGTTCAAAGGATGAACCACCAAGTAGTGTTTGGAAGAAGGAACCTGACAGTTATGGAAAGAAACGTGTTCCCGACTCCAAAAGATGAGGAAAAACCCTACGTTTGGACGACCACTGAGAAGGAGCATGAACGAATCCAATGGTCGAGAATAGCAGGTAAACTCTAAATAAACTAAAGGATCGTGCACAGTGAAGGTATTTGAATCGTTTCCCTAAAACCCTAAATTAACATATTCAATTAATCTCTACATCTAGTCAAGGCTCTGTGTTGTTCTAACTACTGATTTAACCTTCGGAGGTGGCTTCTCGACTACGAATTCGGCCCCCATCTAACCTTGTTTTGTAGGCAAACATTAAGGAATCCAAGAGCCGAACAATTTTTAGACGCATCATTTGGTGCCATCTGTGGAAAAGGCTTCAAAAAAACCATGGTAGATACCAAATCTACGAGACACCAATGTTAGAATTTCCAGCCTCCCCTAGAGGAAAACCTTCCTCCTCCTGAGGGAAATCGTGATGGCGAAGGTGAACTTCACGAAGAAGAAGAAATAGCCGGAGGAGCTCATTTGAACAATCCGAACAGCGAAATCTAGATGGTTCCAGTCATTCAGTAATAGACGAATCAAATGTAGGTGCAGTAAATAGAGATGTAGGAGATGCTTCAAAAGATGGCCAGACATCTAGGAGCTCCAAGAAACCCGAACCCCCATGATCGAGAGGAAGCAAGACGACAAACCTGAAGGACTTAAAGGAGAAATTCTCAAGTAAGAGGACGTTCTCCTCAAAGAGAAAGAGACCTAACTGAGGGCCATAACTTCATTCAAGAAAGGAACCAAGGTCCCCCAGAGACACAGGGTGAAAGGTTGGGAATAAGGAGGATAGGTGAATTATCAAGGAGAGATGGATAGGAGGTTGGGGATCCTCCGCAACGGAGTCAAACTGAGACCCTTACCAGGATTGAGTGAGGGGTACGAATACACTCAGTGACATCCCAATTGTTGAACTGAGATAGCGTTTGGATGACAAGTACTCGAGCGGTACAGATCAATTGGGAATTGGCAGACATAAATCAGAAGTTGGGACAGCTCACAAGGGGCAAGAGGACAGATGACATATACTTGATCATCAGAAAGACCCCACTTGCGGAGGTAGTAGCTAGGTATGAATTCCCCCACAATTTCAGGCTTCCAACCTTCTCTCTGTTCGATGGATTTGGAGATCCGATAGCCCATACGAGTTACTACCAATAGTCAATAGTGGTTTCCGGCAACTCAAATGAGATCTTGTGCAGAGTGTTTAAGTCTTCACTTATCGGAGTAGCTCAAAAGTGGTTCTCAAACCTACCATTGGGAAGGATAGCTGATTTTGATGAACTTGACCTTTATTGGTCAGTTCTAGAGTGAGACTCAAACTAAGAAGACCAAAGAGACTCTATTCAATGTCAAACAAGCAAAGAACAAGTTTATTCAGGATTATCTACAGAGGTTCAACAAAGTGACCATGGAGATCGAGGACCTTGATGAACAAGTGGCCAAAAGACAACACTTTTTACAGGCCTTTCCAACAGGCGACTTCTGGAGTTGTTGTAGGATATGCCAACCACCTATCCTAGACTTGTTCAGAGATGCCAGAAGCATGCAAAAGTAATAGAAATCCTTGACGCTCAGCAAGGAGAAATGAAGTTAGCTAATAAGGAGCAAAAAGCTTCAGAAACGATCAAGGCTTGAGAGCACAAAACAACGATCGGGGAAACAAAGGACGATCGGGATGGAGACAACGTTCACCCGACCGTGCTGAGTATACTTTGCTGAATGCTCAACGGTTAGAGATCCTGCTATAGATTAAGGATCAAGATATCTTGAGATGGCCACCCAAGATGGTTGTCTAACATGAAGAGAAGAGAGGAGTATGAACAAATATTGTCGTTTCCATACAGACTATGGACACTACACCAATGAGGGTAGACACTTGAAGGCGGATATTGAAAGATTGATATCCTAGGGGCATCTGACCAGTTACATATAGTGTCGTGATGACAATTGAGAGAGAAGAACTACTGGAGAAAAGAGAAGAGAGCGTTCGGGAAGCAGAGACCGATGGCCTGAAGCTTCCCACTCCAAGAAAGGGAAAGAGATAGCAGGAACCAGTCGGTACCCAATCCTCACAATATTCGGGGGACCGAACCCAAGTCCCTCCAGAAAGCTGAAAGTAAAATAAAAGTTTGTAGGATCAGGAGAAGCAGTCAAAAGAAAAAGACCGAGTATTGTGGAAAACATTGTGTTCAATGAGGAAGATGAAAGAGGCGTATGTACCCCTTGTGATGATGGAATTGTAATCAAGGTCAACATTGGTCATCAGGAGGTACACAGGGTGTTGACATAGGATCATCAACAGATCTTTTGTCTTATAAGGCACACCAAAAGCTAAAGATGGAGGAAGACTTGCTGAAGCCAACCTCCACCCACTTGTATGGCTTCATTGGATCTTTGATAGTGGCGGAAGGATCAATACAACTAGACCTAACAATTGGAAACTTCCCAAAGGAGACCACCATTCGGGTAAACTTTTTGGTCATTTAGGAACTCCCTGCGTATAATGTCATACTCGAGAGGCCATCCCTTACTAAGCTAGGAGCAATAGTATCAACCAAACATATGAAGATAAAATTCCTGCCTAGCACAAGAGTAGTGTGAAACCCAGCCCTAACCCTGACTCGGAAACCCTGTTGTTTGTAGGTCCAACAACCCGAAGTAAGGCAAGAAGTCATCTTTGGGCCATTTCTGTTGAAGACTTGATGGCTGGATTGGAATCCTTGAGTATGGATGTCAGTGTTCCATTTATGGAAACTGCACCCTGATGAAGATTGGATTAGTTGATGGACTTGGAGTGCTCTCTGTATTGGGTCGAAGGCATTTCTACCTACTAGGTATGTCACTTTAGGTGTGTGCAAAACCCCTTGATGTTTGGACTTGATCTGAGCCTTCAATTCCCTGTTTTGAAGTTGCTTGTTCGATTGGTCGACTCATTGGTCGACTGGACCAGTCGACCAATCAATCGACCAATTGTTTCTGTTTTTGAAAATTAGGTCGTGGCTACTCTATTTAAGTTTAGTCTCGAGAATACTCCGCCTCATCTGCCTCCTAAGCCTTTGGAACGAGTTAGAACCCTATTCTAATCAATTCCCTTGCATCCTTGGTTGATATCTCGCAAGAACTCAAGTAATCTTCATCCTCCTGCATCAAAGGTATGTTTATATCTCTTTCCTCTCTATCTCTGATTTTTCTTTTCTTTATTCTGTTCATGGTTGAGATCAGGAAGAAGATGCTGCACCCTTGCAACCATCTATTCCATGATCTCATTCGACCCCACGCCCCCCAGCCGGACCCTATCCGGCACCCGAGAGGGACCCCCCCGAAGATCGGGACGAGTGATCAACCTCCCACATAAACAATAACAAATCATGAACAATCAAACAAGAGTGCGGAAGATAAATCATAGATCCAATAAAGAAAGAATGAATCATAAATGAATCCGAATAATAGATATAATCAGAGTATCAAACAGATAAGTAAAGTGAGGCAAAAACCCCACTTTACATCCAGCGGAAAAGTAGCTCTAAAGAGAATCAACTAAATAAAATCTAATCCCCAGAGCTAGTACATTGGGTAACTAAATTGTCTCCACTTATAGACAACATCCTTGTAAGTGTAAACTCATAAATGGCACAAGGACGCTCCACTCAATGGCGGACTAAGCACGACGGAGCAAACCACTCGCGGGACTTCGAGTAATTGTGGTAACCGCAACACCTTCCCGGAGATATGCCCTTCGCCTTGTGCTTCTCATAGGGACCGCATAGTACTCGGACCGCGGGATAGTCTAACAACATTGTACAATAAAGGAATGAGTTTCAAAGAAACTCGTAAGGCGTTAAAAATCCATAATAACATAAATGGCGGGATTCGAACAAACATAAATGGAATATGATATGAGACAAGCAATGAATGAATGAATCTAACTCTATGTATCTGGTCTCTATGGAGACATGCTTTAAGTCATAGCACCGACTCTAGGAAAGTCCACTCACATCCTCAACCATTTAAGATATCTTGGATTCTCTCACGGATCATTTCACCGGCTTGAGCAGCCGATTGGAATGGGCCCTCATCCCTCGGGACAAACCGGCGGGGGTTAAGTCAACACACTCTCTCACAACCATTTGGTATAAGTCCGGCGCATGTCGGGGTAAAACCTAGCCAAATGCAAGTCTTCTACTTAGTTACATCAAGCGATCCGGATACTTCCATCCTCGTCCACGACGATCCTTCCGGATCCTCACACAGAGTCCTCATAGTCCCCGACCACGGACCATCAACCCATGATCATCCACATATGGTAAACGGGAAGCTCTCAACTCCTCTCACGGGTGGACCGGCTTAAGCGCCCGTGAGCCCAAGTCTAACCATATGCAACCCTACCAATAAATGGCCCCCACAATGTGATTCCCGCCCTCACGGGTTGGTACCGGCTTGAGCGCCCATGAATCCCCATGCTACCACGGGTCGTCGGTCTCAACACCCCTCCGATTAGGGCGACATAACAGGACATCCTAGCCAAACACTACTAGACAATCCTAGATATGTCATCCAACAGTAGGAAGGTGTCCAGAGGGCACTCCGGAAACATCCCATAATATTCCCGTAGTAGTCCAAGGACGAAGTGTCAAAAGGACACCTCTCCTTTCCAAACCATACTAAGCATACACATGCATCAATTCATATCATCACAATATGGTAACTTCATATATGGAAAGAAATCAATAATTACAATCACTTTATAACATTGGTAAGTAAATCATACATGAATCAACTTAATATGAATAAGTAATGCTACTGTAATCAAAGTTATGCAACAGTAGTATATCATTGTAAGAATCTAATTTAGGAATCATATCTATGATATTCAAATATAGAAACTAGATTCATGCTATCTATGTAATTAAGGAAATAACCATCCTTACCTTTATAACTCGCAAAGGAATCCTAAGAAATCAAGTAAGATCTCGGCAAACTTGAGAAGAAGGTCCTAAACAAGTATATACAACATATTAGGAAAGATCCCTAACAGAAAAGATACCAAAACACCAACATAGACCAACGGAGTTGCGACTCATTGGTCGAGTGGATTGGTCGACGGTCCATCGACCAATCACGACCAATGCAGACGATAGCCTAAAAAAACAGAGTTTTAAGATATGAAACCGAATTTGGTGGTTCAAAAGGGTACTAATCAAGGGGTAGACTACACAGTAGTATTCTAACATATAGGGGACCTCAAAACACTAATCCAATCAAGATATCAAGATCCAAATTAGGAAACAAAAAGTTACCATAATTAAATCAACCATGGATCTTGATGAATTTGAAATAGAAAACAAAGACAAGAACAATAGGAGGATGGATCATTGCTCGGTAAAGGTATCATGAAAACATACATAGATCTTCATGGAATAAGGCTTAGAAGCATAAATCTAAATAAGGAAATAAAACCTACCAATATGTAACTACCTGCATCATGAAGAACACATAGTAAGGTAGAAGAGAACAACTAGAAATTGATAGATTATGGATCATGGAAGGAAAACACAGAATTAACTACTAACATGATCAACATAGAAGATCCAAAGAGATCAGAATCAGATTAGAAGTTTAACAAAGATTAGATCATGGTTTGATCATGATTCCTTCAAAAGCTTGCAATGATCATGGTTAAGATCATGTCTAGCCTCAAACCAGGATGATCATGAGAACATGTCGAGAGATGTTTGCAAGAGAGAATGCAGCATCTCTTCACTCTCAACCAAAAGGAAAGAAAAACAAAGATGGAGGAGAAGAAGAGAGAGTAGACATACCTTTGATGCAAAAGAAGAGTTTACGAAGACCGCAAGAAAACACCAAGGATGCAAGAGAGATGACGCAGAGGCTGGCGCGAGAGTTTGGAGGCAGCAAATACGAAGTGGACTCGAGATTGGACAAATAGAGCAAGAACAACCAAGCCAAAGACAGACCATTGGCGAGTGGATTGCGGGCACGACCAACGACCAAGAGACAGAAGACCAAAACAGGGAATTGAAGGTCCAGATCAAACCAACCTAAAGGGGTTTTGCACACAAGTCAAGTGACACCTAATAGGTAGAAATGCCTTCAAACCAAGATGAGAGCACCCAAGTCCATCAACTAACGATCCATCGTTCGTCCATAAATAGAACCCATCATCAACTTCATGGTTCAAAGCCGACACCAGTCTCCGGGATGGCCAAAGCGACTCTTACTTTACTTGGTCATCGGACCTACAAATAACAAGGTTTCCGGGTCAAGGTTAGGGCTGGGTTTTACAGATTCTTTGAGATTTATGATCATCATCATGATCTTAACCCTAGCCAGTTGTGTAATATCCAGCCCTATTCTAACCTTGACCCTGACCCGGATCCACTGTTGTATTCAGGTCCGAGGACCCGAAGCGGTGGAAGAAGAGATTTATGGACCATTCTGATTGATGATCTTGATTCGGAGACCGAACCCATGGACATTGACAATGATACCCCTTGCTTAAATGCATTGTCAGTGTTTAAGGAAAATCTGCGCATCGGAGAAGATTAATATGGTTGATGTACCAAATGACCTCCTGTGCACAATCCGAAGGTATTCCCCAAAACTAGACTTCTTGATTGAATTGTGGAAGAAAACCTCACTCAATTTGACCTTGTATAGCCTTTCAAATCCCTACTTGAAGTTGCTGTTCTAAACCTGAGTTTTCTCTAAATCATTTTGTAATCATTTTGGTCGATACCATCGACCAAAAGCATCGACCAAAATGTCCCATCTGCCAAGTTAATGATTCCATGGAATATTCCTTTTCTATTTAATATGACCTTGAGCCTTGAGCCTTTTGCAATCATTTTTCTCACCTGGGAACGTGGGGAGAGCTTCCCAAAGCAGCTCCTTGGTTAGTGTGAAGGGTATCTCATCAAAGACACTTAGTTTATCATTGATTCTTGCCTTCATCTTCTACACTAAGGTAAGACTCTTCATTCCACTCTCTACCCTACCAATTTCTACTCCTTTCTATTGTCATCTTGCTGATGGGACATTTGGAATGGTGCTGCAACCTTGCAACCACCACTCCAAGTGCCTACTCATGCTCAATCCATGATTCCCTTAGCCATTCATTGATGCTAATGCTTATATCTCATGCCTAGCATATGTATTCCATGCTTTAACTATTAACATCATACCATTTGATATCAAACTGAGCTATAAAGTGTGTTATGTTCATGTTTAACATTGCCATATGATTCCAATCGAATTTCTATTAGTTCCTCTAGCTATTGCATGCTATTCCTCATCAATGCAATCAATTCCAACTCATGCCATGATGTTTATCACTTGAACTTGATAGCTCAAATTGGGGCTTTTTAATTAGACCATTGGATTGGGTTAATTCCTTGATTTATAGTGTCCTACTACTGTTGTTAAGTATGCCTCCAAGTTCCAGATTGATCCGAACACTGGAAGACTCATTTCGGACCAAAATCCCCAAAATCCACTATTCTGCCCGAGGACTATTTTGGTCGATCATTTTGGTCGATACCATCAACCAAAACCATCGACCAAAGTTGTTGCTGACAGCAACCTTGGTCAGTTTTGACTCAAATGACATCCGATCTTTCCGACTTCTTTTCTAACTTATTATTGATGTTTGTTTAGGGCCTTAACACTTCTATTGGACTATTCTTGGTATTCTCATTTCATCATCAACTCATCCAAGGTAAGGATGGTTATATCCATAAACATATAAGTCATCAAATATTGAACTATGCTTTATTCAAAGAATGAAGTTCCTAAATTTCTTTCAATCATTATGATACTGATACATATGTGTTGGAACAGTAATATTTAAATCTTTATACAATTGTTGTGTTACTCTATCATTTTGATTTGCTTATGTTTATAATGATTCATTTCAATATCATGATTTTAGTACTATTATGAATATGCATTGGATGCATGAGAAATGATGAGATTTGATGTGTGATTGCTTACGTATGACTTGGGATTGGAGGGTGTCCTCATCGACACTTCGTCCTTGGGCATCGGAGGGAATAGTATGGGATATTCTCCGATGGTGCCTATCGACACTCTCCCGAGTTATTGGATGACATACATAGGAGTGTCTAGTTGTGTGGCTAGGTTCATCCTTGTCGTGTCAGACCCGAATCGGAAGGGCATTGAGACCGAACAACCCGTGGTAGTGTATGGTTGGATGGGCGCTCTAGGCCGGTAGCCAATCCGGTAGGGGACATAAACCATGCTACGGATACCCGAAAGGGGCCATTTATTGGTAGAGTTGCATATGGATAGACTTGGGCTCACGGGCGCTCAAGACCGGTAACCAATCCGTGAGAGGACGTGAGAGCTTCCCGTTTACTATATGTGGATGACCAATAGGGTTGATGAGTCCGAAATCCGGGATTTCGCTGACTCTAGTGTGAAGGGTACCGGAAAGGATCGCCGGGGGCGAGGAATGGACGTATTTGAATCTGACTTGACCGACTGAGTAGATGACTTGCATTGGGCTAGGCTTTACTGTGACATGCGCCAGTACTTGACCAAATGGTGATGTGAGAGAGCGGTGACCGATTCCCCTTACCATGGTTTTGATGACTTTACCGATCTTCCCGGGCATTCCCAAGATATGGAAATGGGAGAGTGACTGACGACCTAGAGAAGTACGGTGCTATGACTTAAAGCATGTTTACCTTAGAGACCAGCATTCATAGAGTTAGGCTCATATCTGCATCATATGTTCCATATCACATTGCATTATTATATGTTATGGATGTGTATGATTTCTAATTATGGAATAACTTCCTTGCTGAGTTCTTCGAACTCATTCCTTTTGTGCAAATGTTTTAGATTACATTCCAGGTACCGAAGATTACGATGGCACCTCCTATGAGGCGGACTATGATTCCACATACTACCCTCCGGGTAGTGGCGTCGGTGAGGATTCGTATGTTGGAGCCGAGGAGGATTATTATTCGCACCAGGGTTAGCCCCACAGTTGTGCGGGAGCGGCAGCGCTGGGTTTACTTCATCCGTACTGTTGAGGAGACTACCATTAGTATAGAAGAAACCCTAGCATAGTGCCCCATTCCCCTGGTGTATTTGTGGAACCATTGGTCTTGTAACTAACTTATCTTGGAGATTGTCTTTTGACACTTAGACATGTATTTGACGTTATCACACTTCTTTTCGCTGTTCTGAGAGAGTGGTTATCATACCTTCTCTCACCCTTATGATTATTCTTTAATGTTATTGCCTTCCGCACTCTGATTTATTTAGTCTTATCTTATTCATGATATTTAGTATTAACTGTTTTTACCATTGATTATTACTGTTCATGATTGTGTTACCGTGTATGTGGGAGGCATGGACCTCAGATCATTGATCCTTGGACTGTGGATCACATCCCGGGTATTCCAAATGGGGTACCGGCTGGGTGGATGTGACAAGTTGAATCCTGGAAACCCTAATCCTTGAAACCCTAATCTTGTGTGGTCATTCGGAGAACCTTTGGTAACCTCCCATGTGAGGGAAACCTCATGGGTAATGTGGAGGTTGATCTAAATTCAATATTCTTTAATTCTTCTTGTTGTATTTGTCCTAACAATTTACCTCCCTTCATCCGATACTCTCAACCTTTTCATGGGAGCCAAAAAGGGTGAAACCCTAATTTCTTGGATATATGTTATTGACCCTGTTAACATCCAATCAATGTGTTTTCTTTACTAGAATCATAACCTATCATCCTTTAGTTCATTATCCTTGATCCATACTATATTCCCTTCATGATCTATGATTTAACCTAATTAGGTTAACCTTCTGGTTCCTAAGTTGTAACCTGGAAACTTGAATTGACTAATGGTTTGATGTCCTCTAAAGACTTAGATGCTTCCATTAGAGTTTCCCCCTTATTTTGTACCCTTTTGAACCACCAAATTCGGATTCATATTCTAAAATTTATGATTGTTGAAGGCTACTGTCTCTGTTGGTCGACTCATTGGTCAACTGGGGCAATAGACCAATCAGTCAACCAATGGGTACAATAACCCCTTTCTTGGTCTATTTTGATTGAATTGTGATCTTTCCTTCTATGTATCTTTCCTAACTCATTGTATACACTTGTTTAAGACTCTTTTCTCAGGTTTAGTCAAGGTCTAACTTGATTCTCTAAGTACCTTTACGAGTTAGAAGGTAAGGACTGTTGTCTCCTTAACTACATAGATCACATATTCTCTGGTTTCTATCTTTATGAAACTATAAGTTTAACTACTGTTTGTATACTTTTACTTCTGATATACTATTGTGAGAACAGTAGCACTTGTTTAGGTTATCTTTTCATTATAATTATCATGTTGTTAATGATTAGATCATGACTTTATATTCTCTTTGGTATATGATGAACTGTTGACTGTGTATGTCATGACTGATCTGAGATTGTATCTGATTAGGTATGATTTGCGATTGAGAGCTGTCCTTTTGACACTTCTGTCCTTGGACATTATTGGAAATAGTATGGGATGTTTCCGGGGTTGTCCATCGACGCTTTCCCGAATTATTGATTGTCATACCTAGGGCTGTCTAGTAGTGTTTGGCTAGGATGTCCCCACTATATCAGACCCAAATCAGAAGGGTATTGAGACCGAACGACCCGTGGCAGCAATGGGGATTCACGGGCGCTTAAGACCGGTGAAATGATCCGTGAGAGGACGGGAATCACATTGTGGGGGCCATTTATTGGAGGGTTGCATATGGTTAGACTTGGGCTCATGGGCGCTTAAGACCGGTGAGTTATATCCGTGAGAGGACATGAGAGCTTCCCGTTTACCATATGTGGATAACCAATAGGGTTGATGAGTCCGTAGTCCGAGACTATTAGGACTCTAGTGGAAAGGATACCGGAAAGGATCACCCGGGGTGAAGAACGGAGGTATCTGGACCTGAGTTGATGTAACTGAGTAGATGACTTGCATTGGGCTAGGCTTTTACCCTGACATGCGCTAGTACTTAGACCAAATGGTTGTGAGAGAGAGTGTTGACTTAACCCCCTGCCATGGTTTGTCCTGAGGGATGCCGAACCCACTACCAACAGGAGCCGTATGCGTGACCTACCCAAAGAAGTACGGTGCTATGACTTAAAGCATGTCTGCCATAGAGACCAGCATACATAGAGTTTAGATGCATACATACATTACTTGTTTCATATTGCATTGCATCTTATTATGGTTTGCTTCCATGTTATTTATGTTGTTATGGATTAACTACCTTACTGAGTTTCTTCGAAACTCATTCCTTTTTGTACATTGTTTTGTTAGACTATTCTACAGGTATTGATTATTATGGAAAACAGTACGATGAAGCGCAAGCCGATGAAGCGTACTACACGCAAGGTGTTGGCAACAATCAAGATTACTCTGATGATCCCTCAGTTGATCAAGTTGCGTACTACGGTTAAAGACAACGTGGAGGTGGAACGTCTCAAATGGATTGACGAAGTCCACTATTTTGAAGACGTCATCTATAGAATAGAAAACTCTTATGTTTAGTTATCTCTCTTAGTTCCTTTGATTTAGTTGTTATTTCTTTTAGACTTACATACTGCGTTCCGTTGTATTTTGTGGAGTGAGTTTCCGCCTCAGTTTACTTCTTTTGATATCTACAGATATTTGGTATCATTTTCCGCACTCTGATTATATTATTTATTCATTTCTTGTTTTGAACTTGTTTATAATATTAAACCTTGATTATTTCCTATTTATGATTATGTTATTGTATATGTGGGAGGATGATTTCCTCGATACTTGATCTTTGGGGCTGTGGATCACACTCTCGGGTATGCTAGTTAGGGTAACGGCTGGGAGGATATGACAAGTAGGGAGGTAACTTATGATAAAAAAAACTTCCAGACAATGCTATGTTTCTTATTTGAAAGATAAGGCTGGACCGAGAAAAGCTACGGCTTTACTGATCGAGGTTCATGATAATCTGGACGAAGACATAATACGGAGACTCGAACCTATCAAAAAACTAGAGCGAATCCAATTGGATTCTACCAAGGAAGGGAAAACAACCTTTATCGGGTCAGAACAATCTGCAGGCTTCAATGAAAAATTGAAATAGTTACTTTGGGAGATATATTCATGTGGTCAGTTGTAGATATGCCAAGCATAGACCGAAGCGTAGTAGAGCACAAGTTGTGGATAGACCCGAAGGCCAAGCCTATAATCCAAAAGAGAAGGAACTTCTCAATCGAGAAGCATGAGGTGATCAAAACCGAAGTTGAAAAGCTGAAAGGATTAGGATTCATTGAACCGATCGAATGTTCAACTTGGTTAGCCAATGTTGTGATGGTCAAAAAAGCAAATAAGAAATGGCGGATGTGTACCTAGTCTACCAACTACATAGACCTAAATAAAGCATGCCCAAAGGATTGCTACCCTTTGCCCCGAATAGATCTCCTAATTGATGCAAAACCTAGCTATGAGGCTTTAAGTTTCATGGACGCATATCTCGGGGTACAATTGCATTACCACTTATTAGGAAATAGAGTGTCCTTGGTCACACTAGTGAAGTTCGGTACCTGAAGTTTTAAGAAATTCTCCATCATCTTAGCATGAGGTATAATTGCATTACTGTGAAATCCAGCCCAAACCTAACCAGAACACCCTAATTGCTTTGAGATAAAGAAAGACTTGTTTGATGATAGACCTTGATTTAAGTGTTTTTATCTTTGAAAGCTTTAGGAGGTTATGTCCGACCTTTTCCTTAGAGTAGATCCAATGTCCCGAAGTGAAGGAAGAAGTCCATGTGGGCCCTCTTTGTGGAAGACATGGTGTTTGACCCGAAACCCATGGACATTGACGATGATACCCCTTACTTGGGTACATTGTCCGAGGTATCATCGTCCGTGTTTAGTGAGAACCTGCACATCGAAGAGGGGTGAATTATTTGAAGTACCTAATGAACTCCTGTACACAATCCGAAGATATTTTCCGAAACTAGACTTCTTGATTGACTTGTTGGAGAAAACCCCACTCAATTTGACCCCGTATAGGCCTCCGAATCCCTGTCTGAAGTTGCTGAACTATTTCTGGATTTTCTGCTGAAACCTGTTTTGGTCGATCCTCTTTGGTCGATGCCATCAACCAAAGAGCATCGACCAAAGTTTCCCAGATTCGAGTAAAAGATGCTGTTAGAATATTCTCTCATCTATATATGCTAGCCTCGTGTTTTGAGCCCTATTACACTCATTTAGACCACTGAGAACGAGAGTGGAGCTTCCGAAGGCACTCTCTTGGTGCTTGTGAAGGATTCTTGCCCCCAATCGTTGCAATCATTGTCTCTTGACTCCATTATCATCTTCTAAGGTATGATTCTCTCTCTTGCTCTCTATTCTACTCATTTCCCTTCGTCTCTTTTCTGATGAGACCATGGCCAAGGTGCTGCAACCTTGCAAACACCTTGCCATGAAGGTCTCTTCCCATTTACATTGATTTTCCTCCATTCTTGCTATGCCTCACTTGCATCTTGATCATTACATATGCATTACCATGATTCCTTGCTTAGCTACTTGATTTCTTATATTAGATTGAAACATGGAGTATGATTAGTCAAATCTTTGGCTTGCAAATGATTGTAATCTTGTTCCTAACCCATTCCCCAACTAATTCTTTAGCTTCCCTTTCAATTACATCAATTTCTCATGATGCTAGGATTCTTATCTTTAGAACATAGGACCTCAATTTGGGGGTTTTCATTTGGACCATTGGATTATGATAATTCTTTCTAGGTAGTGTTCTTACATTGTTATTAATCATCCCTCCAAGTTTCGGATCGATCCGAGCCCCGGAAGACCGATTTTGGACCAAATCACCAAAATCCAACTTGCTGTCCGAAACCACTTTTGGTCGATTCTCTTTGGTCGATGCCATCAACCAAAGGGCATCGACCAAACATGCTACTGACAGCAACCTTGCTCCGTTTTGACCCATTCGACCTCCGATCTTCCCGATTTCTTCTCTAATCTCTTATTTATGTTTGTTTAGGGTCTTAACACTATTATTGGATCATTCCTTTGTGACTCTTGGATCGTCATCGACAACTTAAGGTAAGGATGGTTATTGTCACATCCACCCAGCCGGTACCCTATTTGGCATACCCGGATGTGATCCACAGTCCTAAAGATCCTTAATCCAGGGACCATACCACCCACATCGATGATAACACAATCATGAACAATCAATATCAAGCTAAGCAATTGATAATAATAGAATTCGGAAATGAGATACCAAAGACAATCAGAGTGCTGAAATAAATATCTTATCAGATAAGATAAAAAGGCAGTGGGCGGAATCCACTCCTTCAATCAAGCGGAAAGTGTGGTCAAATCTAGTTAATTACAATCCCAAGTTATAAGGATAAATCAAAAGTTATTACAAATTCTCCAAGTTTAACAGACACAAAAGAAAGGGGGTGGGCATCTACTCATAAGTCTCCTCTACAACATATAAGTTCTCTTCAAAAGTGAAGACCATAGAGATCCAACATGGCTGCTCCCAAACTATCCAAGGGCTAACCTTGATACGCCGAAGGATCTTCTTCGGTACCGTCACCAAAGTCTTCATTGTAGTTAGCCTCCGGATAGTGGTATGGGGTATCCGGGTCCGCCTCAGGGAACATACCATCTGAATAATCACCTGTAGAGTAGTCTAACAAAACATTGCAACAAAAAAGGAATGAGTTCAAAAGAACTCAGCAAGGTAGTTATTCCACAACACATAAGCCACATGATAACAAAAATAAAATAATGCAGATGATATGAGACATATGATGCAATATGATTCTAACTCTAAGTATGCTAGTCATCTAGGGTAGACATGCTTTTAGTCATAGCACCATACTTCTTTAGGTCGTCTGTCACTCCCCCTCAATCATACAAGATATCTTGGGTCTACCAGGGTAATTAGGTAAAGTCCTCTCAAACCATGGTAGGGGATTTGGTCACCACTCTCTCTCATCACTGTTTGGTCTAAGTATTGGCGCATGTCAAGGTGAAGCCTAGCCCAATGCAAGTCATCTACTTAGTCATGCCAAGTCAGGTTCAGATACTTCCATTCCTCCCCTCCAGGGATCCTTTCCGGTATCCTTCACACTAGAGTCACGGATATTACTCGTCGGACTCACCAACCCTATTGGTCATCTGCATATAGTAAACGGGAAGCTCTCATGTCCTCTCACGGGTTGGTTACCGGTCTTGAGCGCCCATGAGCCCAAGTCTATCCATATGCAACCCTACCAATACTAGAATGTGCATAATACTTGGAATAGCATGCTAAGAAGGTTTATTTGAAGAAAATCCATTGAAATCTCAGTCTAAAGTCAAAAATTCAGCAACTACAAAAGAGGAATTTTTGCATTTTAAGTCAAAAATTGATATTTTGGAAATGTTGGAATTGGTTCGAACGAATTGCATGAGTACATATAGCATATCTTTTCAAGCATGTAGCAACTGAATTGGTATTAAAATTTCTAGCGGTTTGAGAGTAATTGAAATTTTACCAAATTGGGGATTTTCAGTTGCGTTAACAATGAAAGAATGCTAGTTTGTGTTTGTGCTTGATGTTTAAGGCTTGGATTTGTAAGAAAACTATGGGAATATGTTGCTAAGCATGCATAGTCATGTTTCTAACCTAGAACAACAAGTGTATCATAGTTTTTCAAGAAATCTAAGTGAAGAACACGACATGAGAAGAAGATGAATAGTGTTTACCTTGAGTTGATGATCAAAGTAAGTTGTGTTGTTGTTATTGAAGCTCTAAACAACTTGGAATCACCTTGGAAATCCTTGCAAGACCTTTCTCTAGAGCCCTCCCTCAAAGCAAATGTGTTTGAAATGAGTTTTGAAGAGGGAAAGACCATTTAAAACCTATTTTTCGTGTGCAACCCAGCCTTGGTCGTTTACCCAGTCGACCAACCAATCGACCAGCTGTGGGCTGAATGCTTAACTACTGGTTATTGTTGGAAATTTTGATTTTTGGCCAATGTTTGATTGATTAATGACTATATTGATGATTCTAAGCATGATTTAAGTGTTCTAATCCTTTGGTCAAGTGGTTGTTGTCGAATCTTTGATTTCTGGTGTTTGATATCTTTTGGTTTTGCAGAATGGTTCTGTTGAGAAATCGTCGTGTTGGATCCAGTAGCGATGGGAATGAAAAGATACCAAATGGGAGTATACCTAATGGTGGTTCTGATTAACAAACTCATACTAATGATCAAACTGCTAATGATATACCCGATGCCCCGAATATAGGAAGCTTCTGTGATATTGCCAACATCATGGGCAATATGATGCAGCAGCAAGCTAACTAGTTCAAACAGATGATGATGGGTTTCATGACTCTTTATAATGAGACTCGTTCTGGTGCGAATGAAAATCCAAATGCCGCAGTCCCGAATGCAGAAAGGTTAGCTAGAACTCCTCATACCTGATTGATGGAGAGTTTCTTGAAGTTACAAGGGCCTACCTTCTCTGGTGTCTCGAAAGGTACTCTGTTTCCAAACAAGTGGCTATAGGAATTAGAGAAAGCTTTTCATAATCTGCAATGTTCGATGCACCAGAAGGTTCTATTTGCCGAACAAGCTCCAGCATGAAGCTGATGCTTGGTGGACCTCCACCCGGCCTATTCTAGAAGAATTACATGCTGGTGTTGTGACTTGGGAATTGTTCAGGGAAGCCCTTTGTAAGAGTTACTTCCCTGAAGTGTTGAAAGATGCCAAGGAAGCCGAGTTTATGGCTCTTGTGCAGGGTTCTATGTCTGTGCTTGACTACCAGGAAATTTGAAGAACTCTTCTTCTTTGCCCTTGATTCCAAAGCCTGATCATGCTTAGGCAAAGAAGTTCTTTAAAGTTTTGCGGCCTGCAATCAAAGCATACCTCACTGTCCTCCCTATTGAGAGTTATGCCCAGATTGTACAGAACTCGAAGAAACTGAAAAAGAAAGTGCTCGTGTTCAAAGGCCATGGCAGCCAAGGAATCTTGGACTGGTTGATCGTACTGAGCGGTGATTTGTTAGACCTACACCATATCCTACTCCTGCATTTCAGCCTAGGAGCGTAGGTCAGAGCTCTGGTTTTGCTCATGCCGGTCAGCATAGTCAGTGTTGGGGGGGGGGGTAATCTGGTCTATTCCTCTTTTAAGTGAGTTTCTATTGAACCATTTGGTTCAATTGGTTCAGTGCTATGTATATGTGGGGCTTGGGTTTGGTTCAAGTCTAATGTATATGCAAAGTCGTTTTTCCACTTTTGAGGTTTCTGTTCTACGATTTGGGGTTCTCGGTGAAGCTTCCATGGCTGCCATCTTCAAGCTCTTGCAACGATGATTCTTGGAGGTTCTTTGAGACGCTCGGTTGGGGCTTTTGATCAGTGATATTAGAAAGTCACTCGACGGAAGTATTGGCTCTGTTGTCACCTGTATCAGGTGTTATCATAAACTCTCTCTTTCTTCTCCTTCTCTGTAATCTCATGAAATATAGTGGATTGGATTCAAACTTGAATCCCGGAGACGTAGGCAGTCATTGCCGAACTCCGTCATCATCTCTCTCTCTCAATTTGATTATCCCTTGCATGATTCGGTCCATACTAGGTTAGGGCATGTGTTATTTCGATCACAGATTGGCATCAGAGCCTTCTGGTTCATGCTTCTAGATTTCAATTTAGGTTTTGTCGATCATTTAAATCCTAATTTGATTGATTACTCATATGGTTAATGATTATCTCAATTTACAAAATTTTGATTTCTTGTTTCTTTCGCTGCTTGCCTCTGATATATGCTTCAAAGATTCGGTTTTCATAGTCTGTTACTTACATGTCATATATGCTATCTTTTATGATATGATTCGATTTTATATGTCAATTATAAGATTCGGTTCTATGATAAAACCATGTTAATATGATTCATATGTTCTTGGTTCCTTGTATAAATCTGTTTTGTAAATTGTTGGGTGATAATCTAGTATGAGTAGGTTGATTTTGAGATGATTAATGATTAATTGATCACATTAATTTCTTGATTTCTGATTATACTAGCTGCTGCCCTATTTCTTTGTTAATATTTGATACAATACTTGGTTTGTATTGATCTGCTGTGTTAACAATTTGTTAATAAAGGCTGCTGAAATTGTATAAAGTTAGCTTATGAATTTGTAGTTAATTAATATCTGATTATTTAACTCTTGGTTATAATAATCTTCCATTTTTCAGAATTGTATATCAGTATTGTGAATTTTTATTTTTGTATATACTGATTGGTGTATGGTACCAGCTTTAAAGTGGAGCCAGGCAAGGGATTTGGTCTACCAGGGGAGGGCACTCCTCCTAGTGTGGTCAGTGTGGTTACCACAGGCTCGAGTAGAGCAGTAGGTCTAGGGGGAAATCCTAGTTACCTAGGTTTAGATACTCTTATGGGGGGTTCCAGGGTAGATATAGAGAAGTTTGATGGGACAGGGGACTTTGGGATTTGGAAGAGGAAGGTTAGAGCTTTAATGGCTCAGCAGAAGCTCCTAAGATCCATAGATGACCCAGTTGCTTTCTTTGAAAGCATTGACCCAGTCTTGAGGACTGAAGTGATGGAGAATGCAATTGATTGCATGCTCTGGAACATCACTGATGGGGTTATTAGGTGTCTTGATGATGAAGACAATACCCCTATTAAAGTTTGGAATAAGCTTGAACAAATCTATCAGAAAAAGAATCTAGGAAATAAGATTTATCTAAAGGAGAGATTGTATGGGTTTAAGATGGACCCTACAATCAGCCTTGATAAGAACCTAGATATGTTTAAGAAGTTGATTCAAGACTTAGCCAACACAGGGGAGAAGACCAAATTGGAAAATCAAGACTTGTCAATTATCCTGTTGAATTCACTTCATAATGATTATCTTGTTGTTAAGAATTCAATTAAATATGCTTGTCAAAACATTTCCCTAGAACAACTGATTGATGCCTTAAAGAATAGGGAGTCAGAACTATTGGCTTCTGGTAAGACTAAAGGGCAGTGGGGAAAATCTTTTTGTAAAGGGCAAAGGCTCTTACAAACAAGGGAGACCCAAGGGGAAGGGTAAAGTATATGAAAATCATGAAAATAACAACAAGAATAATAATGGGAACAACAAGTCTAATGCAAACCCCAAGAGATGCTTTTATTGCAAGAAAGTAGGACATTTTAAGAAAAATTGCTTTGCATATAAAAAGAAAATGAAAGAATTGGATACTTCCCATTCTGATATGCCTGGTTCCAAGAATGGTCAAGCCAATGTCTATGAAGAAATCAGTGAGGTGCTTACCATCTCTGAGGGCAATAGGCAAGAAGGATGGATTTTAGATTCAGGATGTACTTATCACATGTGTCCTCACATGCACTGGTTTACACATGTGTCTGAGATAAAGAATGCCAAAGTTATGATGGGAAATAATGATTTATGTGATGTAGTTGGTATTGGTTCTGTTAAATTGATTAATCATAATAAACCTATTTTCACTTTACATGATGTTAGATACATATCTGACTTGAAGAGAAACTTGATTTCAATTAGTAGCCTTGATAGTGCTAGGTTTGAAAATAGTATCTCTGGGGGTATTCTTTCTGTGTCTAAGGGATCTCATGTATGTTTAAAGGGCATTTTTCAGTCTGGTTTGTATGTGTTTGAGGGTAGTACATTCCTAAATGATATCTCCAATATTTGTTGTTTGTCAAGTGAGTCAACCATCACTAGTGTGTGGCATGCTAGGCTAGGACACATTAGCAATAAAGGGATGCAAGCTCTAAATAAACAAGGCCTGTTTGGCAAGAATGTAATTGAAAACTTAGAGTTTTGTGAGTCCTGTGTCCTAGGTAAGCAGCACAGGTTAAGCTTTCGAGCTGGGTCTCACTTATTTGGAGCTATATTAGAATATGTACATGCTGATTTGTGGGGACCTACTTCAGTCTTGTCTTATGATAGAAACTCTTATTTCTTATCTCTTGTTGATGACTACTCTAGGAAAGTGTGGATCTTCTTATTGAAGACCAAGGATGAAACTTTTGAAAAGTTCAAGTATTGGGTTGCGTTGGTAGAAAACTTGAGTGGAAAGAAAGTTAAAACATTAAGAACTGACAATGGATTAGAATTTGTTAATGAAATGTTTTATGGATTTTGTAATGACAAAGGGATTCAAAGGCATAGAACTGTTAAGTATACCCCTCAGCAAAATGGCATTGATGAAAGGATGAATAGAACAATATTGAACAAAACTAGATGTATGCTCATCAGTTCAGGGGTTCCCAAGGGTTTCGGGGTGAAGGCTGTTACAATAGTTGTTCACCTAATCAATAGGAGTCTCTCTGTTACCTTAGGGTTTAAGACCCTTGAGGAAATGTGGTGGGGGAAACCCCCCAGTCTTGGCTACCTTAGGGTATTTGTTTGTGAATCCTTTGCTCACTAGAGCATTGGTAAATTAGAACCCAGGAGTAAAAAGAGCATCTTTCTAGGGTATCCTGAGGGGGTGAAAGGCTACAAGCTGTGGGATAGGACTGTGCCTGGTGTCAAGACCTTTGTTAGTAGGGATGTTCTCTTTAGGGAGAGTGTGTTCCCTTGTCTTTCCATTGACAATACCAATTTGAATCCACTTGATCAAAGAATAACTGACTTCACTCAATTTGATTTAGGGTAGGTTGATGTTTCCTTAAGTCCTACTCAGACTCTTGATTCTAGTATACCTGAAGAACCCTTGACTTCCCTTCAACCTAGCTCTAGTGATAAAGAGTTTGAGGTTGTAGTTTCTGATGTTGGGAGTGGGCCATTGCCCTCTTCTGAGACTTCCACTGGAGAGGTGGAAGAGGTTCTTGATCTGAGTGGTTACCAATTGGCAAGAGATAGAGTTAGGAGAGTGGTTAGGCCACCCAAAAGGTATTTATCCAACTTTGCTCTTGAGACTGATGTTTTAGTTTCTAAGATTGGGTCTGATGAACCTAGTTCCTACGAGGAAGCTTTGGATTCCAAAGATAAAGATTTATGGGTTCAAGCCATTAATGATGAATTAGATTCATTAAATAAGAACCAGGTTTGGGAACTAGTTAAGAAGCCCAAGGATCAAAGGTTATTACTGTCACATCCACCCAGCCGGTACCCTATCTGGCATACCCAAGTGTGTGATCCACAGTCCACAAGATCCAGTAGTTAGTGAAATCATCCTCCCACATTAACAACAATATAATCAAGAACAAGACTAAATCAATGTTAATAATATTATTCAAATGAATCAAAGTAAGTAACGGAATAATCATCAGAGTGCGGAAAAGATATTAATAGATATATAAATCAAAAGTAGAGTGAGGCGGAATCTCACTCCACGAGTACAGCGGAATGTAGTTTGAAAATCAAATGGGATTACAACCGATTCTAAAGACAGGAAAGAAAGATATAATCTAACTAAACTAGAGTCTTTTCTACTTTATAAAGGATGTCCTCATAAACGTAGACTTCATCAATGATGCTCAGATGCTCCCACTCCACAGTAGGGCTAATCCTAGTAATAAGAGAGACCACTCAAGGGATCCTCACAGTAATCTTCGTAATCGCCAACACTTTGCGTATGGTACGCTTCTTCATCTTGCGCTTCCTCATATTGCGCTTCATAGCCATCGAAACCTGTAGAATAGTCTAACAAAAGATATTGTACAAAAAGGAGTGAGTTTCAAAAGAAACTCAGCAAGGCAAGTTATTCCATAATAGCATAAATAACATAGTATCACAAACAAAGCAATAAGTGATATGATATGAGACAACAATGCATGTATGAGTCTAACTCTATGTATGCTGGTCTCTATAGGCAGACATGCTTTAAGTCATAGCACCATACTTCTTTGGGTAGGTCTCATCTCACAACGCCGGTTGGCAAAGGGTCCTTCATCCATCTTGGACAATCCATGGTTAGGGGTTAAGTCACCTCTCTCTCACATCACCGTTTGGTCTAAGTATTGGCGCATGTCAAGGTAAAGCCTAGCCCAATGCAAGTCTTCTACTTAGTCATATCAACTCAGATCCAGATACGTCCATTCCTTGCCCCTGGCGATCCTTTCCGGTATCCTTCACACTAGAGTCAGCGTATCTGACTCTCTCAAATACGGACTCATCAACCCTATAGGTCATCCACATATAGTAAACGGGAAGCTCTCATGTCCTCTCACGGGTTGGTTACCGGTCTTGAACGCCCATGAGCCCAAGTCTATCCATATGCAACTCTACCGGTCCCCACAATGTGATTCATGTCCCCTCACGAATATAACTCACAGGTCTTGAGCACCCATTGCTACCACGGGTCCTTCAGTCTCAATACCCTTCCGATTCGGGTCTGATATAACAAGGGTATAACCTAGCCAAACATTGCTAGACAAGTCCTAGGTATGAAAACCAATAATCCGGGAAAGCGTCAAAGGGCAACATTGGAAATATCCCATACTACTCCCAATGAGGTCCAAGGACAGAAATGTCAAAAGAACATTCCCCAATCCCAAATCATACCTAAGCAATCACAATCATAATTCAGTCATATCATCCACGACAGATATCTCATCATATGAAAGAGTATAATAAGACAAGATTAAATAAATAAGAAAACATACATGAGTAAGTATTCATACATAATCAAGTACATAAAGTAAATAAGGAAATAAAATCCGAATGTACTTGCAGCATTCATATCATAATAGAAACTAACATAACAGTAGCAAATCTAAGTAGTTCCCAATTTAGAAACTAAATCTATGCAAATCTATGTTAATATGGTAACAACTTTCCTTACCTTAAATAGATCCGAGAATATTTCGGACGGACAAGGGGATGAATCCAAAATTAGCAAATAAACCCTAGAATAGCATCACACAATCATTAGGAAGTAGTCCTAAAAGAATAAGCATGAATCGAATCAAATCGGACGAAGAAAACAGATTCTGCTATTGCGGGTTGATTGGCTGGGTTGAGTGCTCCAGTCAACCCAGGCAATCTGCCCAAGAGCAAATCCGAAAATAAAAATAGAATCTTGATCCGAAACCTATGCTACACAAACCGGAATGCGACGAAACTTGGAGGGATTGTCTAACACAGTAGTCTAAGCCTAAAAAGCATAATTTAGACATCAAACCACCATTAAAACATTACTTACTAATTTAGAACCATAGTTTCTATTTTGGTAAAAATCATTTCATTGGAAACATGCTATGAATGAAAGAGATGAACTAGAGATGATTAGATCTCATTCTAGTACAAGAACACAGTAGATCAGAGGTATGAATAATCGTAGAGAAGCATCTATAATGCTAGAATGAATCAAAATAGGAAATATTATCATAGTTTAAGAAGAAATCATAAGAATCATGTCAAGAATGGATGAGATGATCATAGTACAAGAGAATGAAAAGAGATTGTAAAGATATGATTACAAGGTTGCAGCATCTTCATCATAATCTCAGTTCAGAGATGAGAGTGATCATGGAAAGAATAAATCATTAACATAAAAGATAGATTACTAACCTTTAATTGAAGAACAAGAGAGAGAGTTTGCAAGATTGCAAGATTAGGTCTTCTTCTTCACTCTTGGAGGCTTGGAGATGGTTTCCCTTCGTTCTCTAAGTGTTATGGAGGCTAGGGATACTAAAATCACGAAGTCATGGGGTATATATAGCAAGATTCTCAAAACAGAAGATTCTGTTCGAGTTCAGCAACTCTGGGTCGATTGGCTGGGTAGCATTGGCCAGTCGACCCAAGCACTCGACCCAGGCTGACAGCAAGGCCAAAAATAGGGATTTGAGGGTCTTCCACTACTCGGAATCAAACGAAACTTTAAACACATATTCTATAACATACCTAGCATGGAAAAATGGCTTTAAATCATATCCCACCAAGCTCTAAGGTCATCAACTAATCTTCTATTCATCAAGGTGCAGTCTCTTCTCTGTATCCAACACTGTCTTCAAGTATGGGGCATCATCTTCAATCTCCATAGGTTCGGAGTCGAACACTATATCTTCTACCAATATGGCCCATAGTTGACTTTCACTTCTACTTCGGGTCTTCGGACCTACAATCAAAGAGTATCCGGGTTAAGGTTAGGGTCGGGTTTCACAATTACCTTGTAAGTGGATATTTAAAATCAAGGATGATGGAGTTGATAATTCCAAAAGATATAAGGCCAGACTTGTTGCAAAAGGTTTTGTTCAAAGAGAAGGGGTGGATTATGATGAAATTTTTTCTCCAGTTGCCAAGTATAAGACTATAAGATTGTTGTTGTCCCTAGTTACTCAGACAAAAATGACAATAGGGCAATTGGACGTCAAAACTGCGTTTCTTCATGGTAATCTAGAAGAAAGGATATATATGCAACTTCCTTTAGGCATCTCGGCAGCTGGAGAGGGATCACAAGCTTGCTTGTTGAAGAAATCTCTCTATGGACTATAACAAGCTCCTAAGCAATGGAACAAACGTTTTGACTCATTTGTGTTGAGTGTAGGTTTTAAGAAAAGTGTTTATGACAGTTGCCTATATTTTCTCATTTTAGATTCTATTGTGTTGTATCTAATACTTTATGTTGATGATATATTGATTGCTTGTGTTGATTATAATCTTATTCAAGAAGTTAAAGACAAGCTGAAATCTGAATTTGAGATGAAAGAACTTGGGACAGCCAAGAAAATTCTAGGGATTGAGATTTATAGGAATAAAGGGGAGGATGTTATGTTCATTGGTCAAAGTTTATACTTGTTGAAGGTTCTTAAGAAGTTTAATATGTTAAATTGTAAACGTGTGAATGTTCCTTTGGCTGCACATTTTAAACTTTCCAATGATCATTGTCCTAAAAATAACTTTGAAAAGAATGAAATATCAAAGATCCCTTATTCTAGTCTTTTAGGTTCTCTTATGTATCTTATGATATGTACCAGACCTGATATTGCTCATGCTGTTAATGTACTAAGTAGGTTTATGTCTAATCCTGGTAAAGAACATTGGCTTGCTCTCAAGTGGCTCTTAAGGTATTTGAGAGGCACTGTTCATAAAGGTTTAGTGTTCAAGTCCACACTTGGTGATCTTATTCTTGAAGGATATACTGACTCTGATTATGCTAGTAATATAGATAACAGGAAATCATTATCTTCTTATTTCTTTATGTTATCTGGTAATTGCATCAGTTGGAAGGTGCAACAACAGCCTATAGTTGCTTTGTCTACTACAGAGGCTAAGCTTGTTGCTGCATCTGAATGTGTTAAAGAAAGTATATGGTTGAATGGTTTATTGTGTGAACTCGGTATTTTAAAGATTAAGCCTGTTGTCTTTATTGATAATCAAAGTGCTATCTTCTTGTGTAAAAACCCTGTTTATCATGATAGGACCAAGCATATAGACATTAAATACTTTTTTCTCAGGGATAAGATAAATGATGGTTCACTTTTAATTGAAAAGGTAAGTACTGAGCATAATTCTGCAGACTGTGGTACTAAGTCATTGCCTCTTTCTAAATTTCTACATTGTCTTGATTTATTGGGAATTGGTGATGTTGTCTCTTAGTATATATGCTTCTATAGTTTTGAGTTGTATATTACTTGTTTTTAGATTGTGGTGTGTGTCTTGTTGTTGTCTTGTCTGTTTATCAGGTTTGCATATGTTGCAGTTTTAGGGGAAATGCTGCCCAAATTTTTATGACTCTTGTTCTGTTTGTCTCTTTTATGAGATATATGCCTGGTGTGTGCATGTGTGCTCTTCATAGTTATATGAGTGAGTTGTGAATCATGAGTTATTGATTAGGGTTTCTCTACCTGGTGCAGTTTGTTGCATGGTGTATCTGCATGGAGTCCTTAGTGTTGCATAGTTAGTGCATGTCTAGGTATTTTGCATATTTGTTATTTGCTTTGTACTGTGGTCTCTTTGTTTTGTGTGTGCAGGTACACTTGGATGATGATGGTCGTAATCCAGTTCACTATAGTCATTTTTTGGATGTACAGATTAAGGGGGAGATTGTTGGGGGGGGGGGGTAATCTGGTCTATTCCTCTTTTAAGTGAGTTTCTATCGAACCATTTGGTTCAATCGGTTCAGTGCTATGTATATGTGGGGCTTGGGTTTGGTTCAAGTCTAATGTATATGCAAAGTCGTTTTTCCACTTTTGAGGTTTCTGTTCTGCGATTTGGGGTTCTCGGTGAAGCTTCCATGGCTGCCATCTTCAAGCTCTTCCAACGATGATTCTTGGAGGTTCTTTGAGACGCTCGGTTGGGGCTTTTGATCAGTGATGTTAGAAAGTCACTCGACGGAAGTATTGGCTCCTGTTGTCATTTGTATCAGGTGTTATCATAAACTCTCTCTTTCTTCTCCTTCTCTGTAATCTCATGAAATATAGTGGATTGGATTCGAACTTGAATCCCAGAGACGTAGGCAGTCATTGCCGAACTCCGTCATCATCTCTCTCTCTCAATTTGATTATCCCTTGCATGATTCGGTCCATACTAGGTTAGGGCATGTGTTATTTCGATCACAGTCAGTTCGGTGGAAATAGACCTGCAGTGAATGTGCAATCTTCTCAGCCTGGGAATGTGAATCCTCGACCCATGGTTCAGAAGCCTCTAGTGGCAGTGAATCCAGTTGGACCAAGGGACCCTGTTTGCTTTTACTGTAAGCAGACCGAACACTTCGCTCGTACTTACCCTAAGAAGCCGGTTCAGCCGTTAGCCCCCACAGCGAAGAGTGCTCCTACCCCTCCTTTTGGAAGAGTGTTCAGTATATTTGGTACTGAACAAGATGTGAACCATGATGTGGTAACAAGTACATTGTTAGTTGCTTCTAAACCTGCATTTGTTTTAGTTGATAAGGGTGCATCTCATTCGTTCATTTCATCTGCATTTGTTATGAATCATAGTACGAATAGATCATACAAGAGAGATTACAAACCTTTGATTGAAGCAAGAGATGAAGAACTTGAGATCTTGCAAGAGTTCTTCACAAACACCAAGGAGAGGCTTTGAGAGAGGCTTCCCATGTTCTTTGAGGGTTTTAGAAACAAAGGAGGCTAAGAAACACGTACTTCTATTATATAGAGCGCCAACAGACCTAACAAAGGATCTTTGGCAGATTTTGTCCCTATTGGTTGATTGGTTGGTCGATTGGCCCAATTGACCACCTAGTCGACCAAGCAAGACAGCAAGGCCAAACAGGGAAATGAAGGTTCAAATCCAAATCCAATGAGCTTCTCCCAACACAACATATGACTTACCTAGTATAGAGAAATGCTTTCAAATCATGTCCAACTATACTTTAAGTCTATCAACTAGTCTCATCTTCATCAAGGTGTAGTTTCATTTCCAAATCTGTCAAAGCTTCCAAGTATGGAACACTATCATCAACTTCCATAGGTTTTGGGTCAAACACCATGTCTTCCACTGAGATGGCCCATAGTTGGCTTCTTCCTTTACCTCGGGTCTTCGGACCTACAAAGAGAGTAGAGAAAAAGAGCTCTGGGACTTCGAGCAATGCTGATTTTGCAAAAGGAAAGAATGAGAAGTTGAAGACCAATGAAGGGTTTAATAACCTCAGGAAGCAAGGCAAGGAGGCATGACCCAGTTGAATCAAGGGCCAAGGAGGAGTAATGGTTCGAATACCGATCATTAAATCCAAGATCAATGGCTAGAAATCAACGACTCTTCGGATTTGACAAAAGGAAATTAGAATCGTCATGTACATCCACATGGAATTTCAAACGCCTATTACGAAGATGCGTAGCTTGAGAAGTGAACCATCGCTCAAAAGCAATAAATGCAAAGGGACGTATTATTTCCTTAGGAAATTAACCTAGAAATAAATGCTAGAGAACATTTGAGTTTCTTCAGAAGATGAAACCAAATGCAATACTCGGAATGTCTGATGAAATAAAGGTGGACTAATAAGAATAGGAAAACTATTAAGTTTTCAAAAATGGGGCTTCGGGTAACACCGAATGAGACCTTCAACTGAAGCATCAGTTTGCACCGAATGAGACTTTCGAAGAACGAAGCATCGGTTTGCACCGAATGAGACTTCTGAAGAACGAAGCATCGGTTTGAACCAAATGAGACTTCCGAAGAACAAAGCATCGAGTTGAACCAAATGAGACTTCCAAAGAACGAAGCATCGGTCTGCACCGAATGAGACTTCCGAAGAACAAAGCATCGGTCTGCACCGAATGAGACTTCCGAAGAACGAAGCATCGATTTGCATCGAATGAGACTTCTCAAAAACAAAGCATCGATTTGCCCTAAAAGAGACTTTCTAACCGAATGCCAATTTCTATTCGCCAAGGCTCCAAAAGGGAACATAAGCCACACCTGACATTCATTCTTGTGCGGGTTCATGAATAGGCGTGGTTGAAGGATCTATAATTGGAACTTCCTCCTGAGGGTTCTGATTTTTGCCAACCGCTTCATCTTCAGGAAGAGCAGGAGAGTCATTGAGATATAGATCAATATCTAGGTTGACCGGATAAGGATCATCATCTTTCCGAGCCCACTCAGGAGGAGGCATTTGAAGCTTCTCGAATACTTCTGAATGACAAACCATGTAGAAGGGAGTAGTGTCGAAGGAAGGGTCAGTCGAAAGAATGGCCTTCCACACGTCATTTTGCCCTTCTTGATAGGCTTGAGTATTGTAAGGGACCATCAAGTCACTGAAAGGAACATTGTTCAGGTATTTTCGAATGCAGGCTTTCTAGATATCCTTGGAGACATGTTCAGGCTTGGAGGGAATGACCATTCTCTAAAGATCTTCTTTTTATTTGGTTAAGACATCGACCCTCTTGCCGTAATCAGTAGTTATTCCTTTGTGATTCTTCAACTCCCGATTCAAGGCTCCGATTCGGCTATTAGCTAGATCAAGATCCTTCTTGAGACAAGTGACTTTAGCATTATCCTCCTCAAGCATTGCGACCTCTTTCTTCAATCGGGTAGCATCTGAATTCGCAAGCTTCAGCTACTCATCATAGTATTGAAGTCGAGAACTGTTGCGACCCACTCGGTTCAAAGCCTCTATGTGTTGATAAAAATTCTCCACGTCGGTCCTGAGAAGGTAGATAATTGTCAAAGAATTCTAAGGGATGCTATGATCCAAAAATCATTAGCCCTGGAGAATTAGTTACCTGGTAGAGATACGAACAAGCACATCGTCGTTAAGAGATTCGGAGGCTTGACGGTCAGCCGGCATCAGGCAGAGTGAACTCCATTCAAAAGCCTTCTCGGGTTCTTGCGTGACCCGATCCAATGTTTTCAGAATCCATTGAGGAAGAAAGATATCCCCGATCCTTGATTCTTTTACTGCTTTTTCGGGACAGTGTCGTTGGTCGGGTCATGTCTTCTTTTGGTTCGGACAAGAGGGGGGACAATTTCTTCTTCCTCAATCGGATTCTTTCCTTTTCCCGAGCCTTCACCTGCAGATCTCAGTATTCTTATACCTTTGGCAGTAGGCTTTGGAGAAGGGGAGGCGGCTTTCTCAGCTTCCTGTATTTTCGGATGAGGCGACCTTTTTTTGCAGCATCGACCACCTAGTCGCATTGGCTCGAACGGCATCCGAATTGTATTTTGGAGGCACTGCGAAGAAAGCCTAAATTAGAAAACTTAATGAAGCTACATTATGGTTAGGAGGAGCACAAAGATTAGAAAGCTCACAAGGGGCCAACCCCCAATATTGAAGGATAGCTATATATTCCATCTCCAAACCGTGAATCTCTTGGTACCACGAAATTGACTTAATCTTTTTAGCAGCAGCTTGTTCGGCATCACTCAAAGGGAGAGCATGGTTAGCTTTGGTATAAGATTCAAGTTGGTTCCAACCGATTGGGAAGTTTAGATCTAACTGGGGCACTTGGCAGAAAAAATACCAATTACGCCACCCTTTGTGGTTAGAGGGGCAGGTACCCTTGGCTAAGATGCTGCTTGACCATCTAAGTTCGGTCTTGTTACGCTTGGAAAGAAAAACCCAACCTGGAGGGTTGGATTGAGACAAAGCATGAAAATGTACAAACAAAGGAAGATAAGGTTTGATGCTAAGTTTGGAGCATAAACCGAGAAAGCCAACGATGTGACACCAATTGTTAGGGAGGAGCATTCCAAGACAAATGTCCCAGTGATTCAAGAGTGCGGAAAATAAGGGGTCAAAAATGGGAAACCGAACCCCACTTTCCAGAGTATCCAAGTACAACGAAAATTCATCAGGGGGATTCGAATTAGCCCTCTCGTCGGGATTGGGAATTCGAAGAAAATAGGAAGGAGGAAAAGAAAAGTGTTCGGATGCCGATACCAGTTCGGCTTTGGTATAACTAGAAACAAAAAAGCTTGGGCCTTGTTTAGGTCTTTTGGATTGTCGAGGGGCCTTGGCGGCCGCTTTTGAAGTTTTTGATGATCTGGAGTAGGGGGCAAGGTTGGAACCTCAATTTCTTTCTTTTGGGTCACCTCTTCAAATTCACGCCAGATATCAGTTATTTTCTATCCTTCGTTACTAGATTGTTTAACGGAGACAGAAGCAGTGGCCTCGTCGCTGGAATCGCCCTGACCAGCATTATGTTCAGAAGAACCCCGTTAGAAGTTCTACCGCTTCCCATTACGGAGAGAGGCTGGTTTTAGTTTTAAAATCAGAAGCAAATGAAGAGTACGAAAAATGTAAGGAGCAACTAAAACAAGTAGAGAAGATAGAAAAAGTCAATGAACTTGTTCACCAGAGTAGAAAGCTCAAGAGCAAGAAGATGACTAGCAAGGCACAGAGAAGACAACGACGAGTTTCAAATTGCAGACAAGAGAATGAAGTTCGAAAAAATAAATGAATTTTAAGTAAGCAAATCAACGAATACATGTACGACCAATATCAATCCAAATCAACGATCATGATCGGGAGACGTTTCCAAAAAGTGTAAATGAATCGAATCGGAATTGACGTTTAGAAAAACCGTCATTTCGAGTTGAGAACAATGATGATTGCAGCTGTGACTGACACGTGGCAGCTCCCACGTAAAGGCCAAAGAAGTCTGAGTAACTCGAGGAAAACAAAGACATCGCAACAATAAATGCGACTTAGCCAGCCCCCAGTATTGAAGGATAGCTATATATTCCATCTCCAAACCGTGAATCTCTTGGAACCACGGAATTGACTTGATCTTTTTGGCAGCAACTTCTTCGGCGTCGTTCAATGGAAGAACGCAGTTAGCCTCGGTATAAGATACAAGCCGGTTCCAGCCGATCGGGAAGTTTAAATCTTTTTGGGGTGCTCGGCAGAAAAAGTACCGTGTGGGCCACCCTTTGTGGTTAGAAGGACAGGTAACCCTGGCTAGGATACTGCCCGACCATCTAAGCTCGGTCTTGTCACGCTTGGATAGGAAAACCCAACCCGGAGGTTGGATTGAGACAGAGCATAAAAATGTACAAAAAGAGCAAGAGAAGGTTCAATGCTAAGTTCGAAGCATAAACCAAGAAAGCCAATGATATGACGCCAGCTGTTGGGGAGGACCATCCCGGGACAAACTCCTAGTGGTTCAAAACGCAGAAAACAAAGGATTGAAAAAAGGAAACCGAACCCCACTTTCCAGGGTGTCCAGATACAGCGAAAATTCATCAGGAAGATTCAAATTGGCCCTCTCATCAGGATTGGGAATTCGAAGAAAATAGTCAGGAGGAAAATCAAAGTGTTTGGTTGCCGAAGTCAATTCGGCGTCGGTATATTCAGAGACAAAAGAACTTGGGTCTTCTTTGGGTCTATTGGATTGCCGAGGGGCCTTGGCGGCCGCTTTCGAGGTCTTAGATGGTCTGGAATAGAGAAGCAGGGTTGGAACCTCAATCTCTTTCTTTTGGCTCATTTCTTCAAACTTATGCCAAACCTCAGTTAATTTTTGTTCTTAATTACCCGATTGTTCGACGGAGATGGAGACAGTGGCCTCGTCACCAAAATCGCCCTAACCGGCGTAACATTCAAGGGAACCCTCGTCAAAGGTTTTACCGCTTCCCACCGCAAGGAAAGTTTGGTTGTGGTTTTTAAATCGGAAAGAAAACGAATGCGAAAGTGAAAGGAGTAACTAAAGCAAGTAAAGAAGGCAAGAAATTTGCTGAACTTACTTGTTCACCAGAGTAAAGAGCTTGAAAGCGGGAAGGCAGTTAGGGCACAGAGAAGATGATGACAAGTTTCGAGTTGCAGACGAGAATGAAATTTGAAAAAGCAACGAATGTTTTTAAATAAGCGAGTTAGTAAACACGTGTACGTTCAGGATCAGTTCAGATCAACGATTGAGATCGGGAGACATTTAGAAAAAGCTCAAATGAATCAAATCTGAGTGGATGCTTTGAGGAACCGTTGTTTTAAGTTTAAAACAATGATGGTTTTGGCTGTGACAGACACGTGGCGACTCCCACATGAAAGCTGAAGACGTTTGAGTAACTCGAAGAAAACGATAACGCAGCAGCATTAAATGCGACTTGACATCCAAGAGAACAAGCAGTCATTTGGATTCCTTGTTCGGTGTTCGTGGTTAGTTCAAATCAAACAAGCCCTCGGCGTTCCCGAATGCTTGGCCTGGGGGGCTCGTGATACGGGAAAAATATCATTGAACCGGGTCTAGTCTTGGTTCAACCCTTGACCCCGACCTAGGTTCGTACGAACCGGGTTTGAAGATAGCGTACTAAGGAAGAAACCTTACACAATTAGCAGACAAGCATGAGTCCGAGATTCTCGAGATGGATAACCTCTCAGGAGACGGTTATCAGCATTCACGGGAGTAGACGATCGTGCAAACTTGGATAACTACCACACCCGTAGCATCAAGATCGTGTGATCAAGGGAAGTTGTCCATCGTCCCACTAACGGGTCTAACTGTCAAGATCTAACGGCCACCAGAAGAAGGCTCAAACGAATTCAACGAACATGATTAGAAGGTAAACTCTATATAAGTCATAACCTACGTACGAAGGAGGTGACTGAATCGTATTCCCAGTAATCGTATTCATACTTTAGCTCTGCAATTAGCTAGAGCCTTTGTGATAAGTTCATTAATTGACTTAGCCATCGGAGGTGGACTCTCGACCCCCACGGTCGGGCCAAATTTGACGATTGTTTTGCAGGTCATTCTCCACTGATCTAAGGGCTGAGCAGATTTTGGACGCATCAAATAGCAACTCAACGCGTCATGTAAGACAATGAAAGCTTGGTACTCTCCACATTACTAGACTTATGGGAGAGCCTCTTGCATGGTAGGCACCTCACATCCTGCACCATCATTTATGAGAAAGTTCTCCCATATAGTGAATTTCACCAAACTTATAAGGGGAACAAAAACACATCCATATTGCATGGATCATGATTCCCTACATGCCACACATGATGCATAATTTTTTCTCATACTCTGACTATTGTATCATGCTTCAATTCTCAAACGAGTCCTCTTTGGGTAGGTCCTCAAACATCATCTCATTGACTAGGTGTTAGGGGTAAGGTTACAACACAACCATATTTGTAGGGTATTTTAGTCCATATCATCTTTCATTATCATCAATCTCATCTTGAAAAGTAAAATTCAAAACTGGCAGTTTAGGACTGGCGCTTGTATTGCAGCTTACCTAGCCATGCATTAGTCATCTACTTATTGTGCCACTCATGGTTTAGTGATACCAATCCTCAAGTCCCCTTTTGTGTTGGTTTGGTATCCCTCACCATCCTAGGAGAAATTGATCCTCAAGTCCCCTCCAGTGTTTGTTTGGTATCCCTCACCATTCTAGGAGAAATTGATCCTCAAGTCGCCTCTCGTGTTGCATTAGCACCCCCAATAACCCCCTGGCATACCTAAAGTCCCCTCTCATATTGGTATGCCAGCATTACTTTGTGATCCTTCAGACGTAAACCCCACAAGTAACCCAAACCCATACCACGGGTTGCTCAACCTCAATGCCTTTATCGGTAGGGTGGCAACACTTTTGGATCATCTAACCATAATGTCTAAATGATGCACATGAGCATGTTATAATGCAAAAGCATGTGGAGGCAGTGGCCGTTGCCACCACCCTCCTATTCAATGTATAGATCATGACCCCCCCCCCCCCCGCCATTCTAACATAATCCAAGTGACAAATCAAGTATAACAATTATAATTAAATTTAAATAAGGAAAGAAGATAGAAAATGCATGATTAATAACAATTTCGTATTCACCCTCATAGTATGGCCCAAATGAATGCATGATTTACCTACATCACATCATTGAAATCAAACAATACAATTCACATTCAATAGTAATTCATGAAAATATAAATTCAATCCTAGGCACATCCAATTCCCCTCAACTTGCTATGATGTTTACTTTGGTGAAATTGTAGTCTCACCCTTGGTGCAAACCCCAATTCTATTGCAAAATGCCCTATTGGTGGTACAACAAAGTTAGTACATGTGTATGATTCATTCCCCCCTGCCAAATACATAACTTGTTTTCTAACAGCAGCATCAGCCGATTGATCAATAGCTTGGGTACCAGCCAGCCGATGGGGATATCGGACCAACTCTCAACAACCACCTATGTTGTCATGAATCCAATCTGGATTTTAGGGCTTTTCTTCCTAGTTTTTAATGGGTTTCCCCCCTGAATAAATCCATTAATTCATATTGCAATATTTGTGTTGAAAGCTTTTCTGGCTTTAATTACAACATTTGGGATTCATTATGCCTCGCTCAATACAGAGGATGCTCAATGCAATCCCCAACTGCAAAAACCCATTTATTAACCCCAAATCCTAAATTTAATTGATTTGTTAATGCCTCTACTCTTCACCAAATTTTGGAAGTCATATGGGGAAGTAAGAGGAGCAAGGTTTAGTTGATTTAAACATTTATTGTAGAGACCCAACAATGCTTTGAACTCAAACTTTAATATTTAAGTCCCTTTTGCCTCTAGCCTCCATTTCCCCTACTTCAAGCCTCCAAATGCCCCTAAAATGATTAAGGGTTTTAAGTAGGGTATTAGGACAACTCCTAAGGGCATTTGGGTCCTTTCCGTTCAATTTCATGCAAAAGTTCCAACTCAGTAACTAGTCGATCAATGAAAGCTGGTTGATTACCATCAATTGTTGTCACATCCACCCAGCCGGTACCCTACCAGGTATACCGAGTATGTGATTCCACAGCCCGAAGATCAAGTATCGAGTACCATGCCTCCCACATACGCGATAACACAATCATGAACCATAATAATCAAGGTAAAAGCATATAATAAAAGAAATCATGAATAAGATAAGAATAGATGATCAGAGTGCGGAATAAGATGATACCAAAATGTATATAGAAAATCCAAGAAGAGAGAGAGTGATCAGAAGTCACTTTCTCAATGTCAGCGAAAAGTAGATAATTCAAGTTAAGTTACAGCACCAACATCTAAAGAGTATATCAAAGAGAGTTTAAGTTACAGATCCAGTTTTAAAGAATAATTCAAAAATGTAACACTAAACAAATGATTCCTCTGTCACATATAGTATGTCACACCCATGTCGGGCTAATCCTGGTGCGAAGCATAATCCTCTTTGGTACCCTCACCGTGATCTTCGTAGTAGCCACTACCCTGAGGGTAGTATGTGTGAAACCCAACCCTAATCTTGACCGAGAAACCCTATTGTTGTAGGTCCGAAAACCCGAAGTAAGGCAAGAAGTCAACTATGGGCCATCTCAGTGGAAGACTTGGTGTTTGGCTTAGAATCCATGAGTGTTGATGACAGTGTTCCATTTATGGAAACTGCACCCTGATGAAGATGAAATTAGTTGATGGACTTGGAGTACTATCTGACTTGGTTCAAAGGCAATTCTACATACTAGGTAAGCCACTTGGTGTGTGTGCAAAACCCCTTCAAGTTTGGATTTGATATGAGCCTTCATTTCCCTGTTTTGGATTTGTTGTCCTGATTGGTCGACTCATTGGTCGACTGGGCCAGTCGACCAATCAATCGACCAATGAGATATGTTTTGCTGATTAGGTCTTTGCGTGTCTATTTAAGTCCAATCTCGAGTCTACTTCGTATTTTCTGCCTCCAAACTCCCTGGAACGAACCAAAGCCCTCTTCAAGTCATCTCCTTTGCATTGTTGGTGATTTTCTTGACGGATCTTCATCAAATCTCGTGCATTTACATCAAAAGGTATGTGATCATCCTCCTTTCTTCTTTAGCTTTGATTCTCCATAGTTTTCTTTTCCTTTTTGTTGGAGAACAGTAGAGTTGATGTTGCATCTCTGTTGCAATCCATCACTCTACACATCTTCTCTCTTTTCCAAAGGATTTAAAGCTTGATGGATGATCTTCATCAAGATCATCACTCGCTTTTGAAGGAAACCATGTATTCATCTTCTTTCCTTTTTTAGATTCAATGTTCTTCAACCTTAGATCTGTTTTTCTAGAAGATATATGCATGTTTTTCATGAATTCTTTATCAAATTAGTAATCCATCATTCCATAGTTTCTCGTCCATGAATTTGCCATGATTTCTCCAAGAACCATGATTGATCTAATTATGGTAAGTTTTTGTTTCCTATTTTGTGACATGAAGACTTGATATTATTAGGAGTTTTGAAGTCCTCTATAGACCAATATACTATTCTTGCATATTCCCTCTTGATTGGTGTCTTTTTGAATCACAAAATTCGGATTTTGAATCAGAAATCTTTGATTTTGTCAGCCACTGACTCTATTGGTCGACTGAGTCAATAGACCAATCAATCGACCAACGAGGACAGTAACCTCATATTTGGTCTGTTTTGGATAATTCGATCTCTTTCCTTCTAGGTTTCTTTCCTAATATGATATATATACTTGTTTAGGACTTTCTTTCCAAGTTTAGACAAGATCTTCCTTGATCCCCAAGATTCTTTGCGAGTTATATGAGGTAAGGATAGTTATTTCCTTAATTACATAGATTGCATGATTTATTTTCCATATTTGAGTCTCTTTGATTTATTTCCATAAATAGATTTTTATATTGACTTACTACTGATGCAACTACTTTGATTACAGTAGCATTACTTGTTTATGCTAATTAGTTCATATATGATTTACTTGCCAATTATATGCATGTTGGATTATGTTATTGATTTCTTTCCATATGGGGAGTTACTATATTTGTGAGATGATTGATTTATGGTTGTGAATGATTAGGTATGGTTTGGAAAGGGGAAGTGTCCTTTTGACACTTCTGTCCCTGGACACCTACGGGAATATTATGGGATGTTTCCGGAGATGCCCTTTGGACACCTTCCTAAACTGTTGGTTGACATACCTAGGGCTGTCTAGTAGTGTTTGGCTAGGATGTCCTATTATATTAGACCCTAATCGGAGGGGTATTGAGACCGAACGACCTGTGGTAGCAATGGGGATTCATGGGCGCTCAAGACCGGTAACCAACCCATGAGAGGACAAGAATCACATTTTGGGGGCCATTCATTGGTGGGGTTGCATATGGATAGACTTGGGCTCATGGGCGCTCAAGACCGGTAACCAACCCATGAGGGGACATGAGAGCTTCCCATTTACCATATGTGGATAACCAATAGGGATGATGAGTCCGTAGTCAGGGACTATGAGGACTCTAGTGTGAAGGATACTGGAAAGGATTGCCAGGGGCGAGGAATGGACGTATCTGGATCTGAGTTGAGTTGATGTGACTAAGTAGAAGACTTGCATTTGGCTAGGCTTGAACCCTGACATGCGCCAGTACTTAGACCAATGGTGATGTGAGAGAGCGGTGACCTAAACCCTAGCCATGGAATGTCCTGAGGGATGCCCTACCAAAAGGCGTTGTGTGATGAGACCTTCCCAAAGAAGTACGGTGATATGACTTAAAGCATGTCTGCCAATAGAGACCAGCATATATAGAGTTAGAATCATAATGCATCATATGTTTCATGTCACATTGCATCTTACTTTGCTTTGAAATCCTGCCATTTATGTTATTATGGATTAACTGCCTTACTGGGTTTCTTTTGAAACTCACTCCTTTTGTGCTATGTATTGTTAGATTCCTCTATAGGTTCTGAGTATTATGAGTGCACGTATGAAGAAGCGCAAGGAGAGGAGACATATCTCCCAAGAAGGTGATTGCGGTTATGACAATTACATTGAAGATTCCGCGGGTGGTTATGCTGCGTACGATGCTTAGTCCGACGATAGAGTGGAAGCGCCCTTGCACCATTTTTGAGATTTATAGTTATAGAGATGTTCTCTATAAGATTGAGAACGAATTAGTTACTCATTGTACTTGTTATTGGGATTAGTTTTGATCTCTTTTCCTTTCTTTTGGAACTACTTTTCCGTTGTTGGTAGAGTGAGATTTCCGTCTCAGTTTACTTTTTGATTTTGACATTATTGTTACCTTTTGTACTCTGATGATATTTGACTTTATTCCTTCCTTATTTGGATCTCTCATTTATACTATACACATTGATTATTTATGTTCATGATTATGTTATTGTCTATGTGGGAGGTTGATTACCTCGATACTTGATCTTCGGGGCTGTGGATCACACACTCGGGTATGCCAGGTAGGGTACCAGCTAAGTGGATGTGACAATATGACTCATCATAGGGTGCCTCGAAGGACGAACCATTAGTCTCCTCAAAACCTGCAGAAAAATCTAACAAAACAATTTCACAAAAGGAATGAGTTCAAAGGAACTCAGCAAGGTAGTTAATCCATAATACATAAGCCATATGATACAAGTCATAACATGATGCGAAATAATATGAGACAGATGATGCAAATATGATTCTAACTCTACATATGCTAGTCTCTAGGGTAGACATGCTTTAAGTCATAGCACCATACTTCCTTGGGTAGGTCTCAAATCACTCTTCCCTCAACCATTTGATATCTTGGGTTCTCCGATGGGAATTGGGTCCTGCATCCCTCGAGACAATCCATGGTTGGGGTTTAGGTCACCACTCTCTCACATCACCATTGGTATAAGTATTGGCGCATGTCATGGTAAAGCCTAGCCCAATGCAAGTCATCTACTTAGTCATATCATGTTAGATCCAAATACGTCCATTCCTCGCCCCGTGCGATCCTTTCCGGTATCCTTCACACTAGAGTCACGGATATTACTCACGGACTCATCAACCCTATTGGTCATCCACAAATAGTAGACGAGAAGCTCTCACGTCCTCTCACGGATATGACCCACCGGTCTCGAGCGCCCGTGAGCCCAAGTCTAGCTATTTGCAACCCTACCAACAATGGCCCCTTTTAGGTATCCATAATATGATTTATGTCCTCTCACGGGTTGGTTACCGGTCTTGAGCGCCCATCAAACCATACCACTACCACGGGTCATTCGGTCTCAATACCCTTCCGATTTGGGTCTGATACAACAAGGACATCCTAGCCATACATCTAGACAAGTCCTATGTATGTCATCCAATAATTTGGGAAAGCGTCGATGGACACCTTCGGAGAACATCCCATACTATTCCCTCTGATTTCCAAGGACAAAAATGTCAGTAGGACATTCCTTAATCCCAAATTATACTTATCCAATCACATTCTCAGTTCATCACATCACACATACATGATACATCACCATATTGAAAGACATATCATAACATCGCATGATCAAGTGTATAAGTAAATAACAATAATTAAATAGACATGATATACAAGAGTAAATAAACATGTTGCTACTATTACAAGGTAACTATAGTAGTCATATGATTTCTGAGTACAACTAATAAGCTGAGCCTACTAAGTTGTCAACATCAGGGTATTAATCACATAGTCTATGTCATATGGGTATAACCGTCACTTACCTTAATCGAAGCGAAAATAATAGCAAGTACCACTTAGAATAGTCCCCAACTTAGTGCTTGAACCCTAGACAACATATATGCAACATTGGAGAATGAAACAATCAAATCGGAGATCAAATGGAGCAAAACGAGCAAGTATAGAGTTGCTGTCCTCATCTGGTCGACTGACTGGTCAACTGACTTAGTCGACCAAGCAGTCAACCAAGATGAACAGTAACGAGCTGAATAGTGAATTTGGCCCGAAACCAATCTTCCGGGGCTTGGATCTATCCGAAACTTGGAGGGATTGATTATAGCAACATAAGAACCCTATACAATAAATATTATCATGATCCAATGGTCCAATTAGGAATACTCAAATTGAAACCCTATGTTCTATATGTTGAACATCAAGAATTGTAATGGAATTTGTTGCAATGGCAAGGAATGATGGGGAATCAGCTAAGGAAGTGATAAGAACTAGATTAGAATCATAAACCAATAATAAATTAGATCTAGCATACATCTACACATCAGTTTAGATCAAAGAACAAGTTGAAATGAAAGGAATCATGGAAATGCAATGCTAGTCGTTGAAATGGAAGAATAGCATAGCAAGACTAGAAGGAAAACAATGGAAATGAAAGGGGAAACACATGACCAAGTGTTTGCAAGGTTGCAGCACTTTAGCCATGGTCTCAATAGCAAGAAAGAGTAGAGGAATGAGTAGAATAGAGGATGAGATGGAGAAATCATACCTTGAGGAAGCAATGGAGATGGAATGCAATGATTGAGGCCAATATTCTTCACCAACTTCAAGAAATGGCTTTGGGAAGGTCACTCCTCGTTCTCTGGAGTCCAAATGATTAGCGTAGGGTTCTATTCACGAGGTCCCAATAAGTAGGCTTAAAATAATCAAGAATTTTGGAATTTTCGCATTTAATAATCTGCTGGTCGACTGGGCCAGTTGACCAAGCCTGAACAACAACTTCAGACAGGAATTGGAAGTCCAGACTAATCCAAATTGAGTTGGGTTTTCTCCTACAAGTTAATCAACAAGTTTAGATTAGAGAAATACCTTCAAAACGAGATCGGAAGCGCATCACGTACTTCAACTAAGCTTCCCCCTTTCTAGGTGCAGTTTCTCACTGAACACTAACGGTGTATCCAATTAAGGGGCATCACTGTCAATATCCATAGGCTCTGAGTCATACACTGAATCTTCAACTATGAGGGCTCACAAGTCCCTTCTTCCACTACTCCAAGTCTTCAGACCTACATCCAACAAGGGATCCGAGTCGGGTCAGGGTTAGGATAGGGTTGGATTTCACAATTGTCATTTGTTTGACATCAATAGAATTTAACCCTTGCTCACTATTTGGACCATAACTTCCGTGATACTGAACCAAGTGACTTGATTTTTTTTGCATTTGTTCTTAGACTTTGATGTGTCTCATTTTTGATCTTGGTTCCAACTAAGCTGCACTAACACTTGAGTGCCTTCCCTTGCCTAGAGATGATGACTCCTGCAAGAAAGGTCAAATGCGGGCCAGCTAGGATGTCAGGTAACCACCTCCAATGGCTAAGTCAGACAGTGATCAAGTTAAGGTCCCGTGCAAGAGCTGCACAGGAGTTTGCTAGAAATGAGTTCGTGTCTTACCGGAGGGGTGAGTCTTTGTTTAAATAGTATGTAGGTTAGCTTTTCGATTGTAGACAGGCTTCCCAGATGATGGCCTCCCAATCAGCCCTGAATAGGCTCCCTCGTCGATTGTCCCACCTAAACATCTTCGGAGTTGACCTTATGTTTTGGGTGGTATTGCCATACAGGTTCGGCGTAGATGGAGCCTTCCATCCGTGTGATCAGCCAAAATCCCGACTGGCTTACCAATGGTCGGGTCCACTCCTAGTCGGGTGAAATCATCCCGTATCACTATCCCCCTATCTTGTGCGATGACTGTGATGGCGTCATGCGGGGTAGCATTCCGGGACGTGTTTGAGATGAGTATTTGGTTGTTCCCGTCTTAGTGGGTTAACCGTTATGATTGAGTTTTCCCAGGTGTTGCACCTAGTCTGGCATTGCCACGTCATGCTTCAAAGTGGGTAGTCATATAACGGCCTCGAGAAGTTCAAACAACTCTTAATTTGGATCATTGATCTTATTGCTTCTTAATCGTTCGATCAATATCATCTCCTCTTCTTCTTGTAGCATAAATACCCCCTTTCCATCTTTGTTTCATTCCATCGCTTTCATCGCTCTCGACCAAGATCCCGACTAGCTTTTTGCATTCAATCTAGCTTTTTCTTTCATCAATAAGTTTACTTTTCCCGATCATGATTATGAAGGGTGGTTTTATGTATATACCTAGTGTTCCCGTCCCCGAAGAGCGTGAGAGAAAGCGTCACGCCCATGGGGGTTATGTTAGTGAGGGTGATAATGATCACACGAGAGCTACTAACCTCAAGGGGGATCGTCTGAAGGATTTGCATGAGCAATCCTCGAATGATGAGTCCGGTCGTTCCTCGAGTGACAGTCCTTTTGATGACGACCCGAGGGCTTATATGGAGATTGTTGAGATGGCCCGTACACTAGCTTCTGGTGAACAGGTGGGTCCATCTTCTGTCCCGACTGCAAAAGTCCCGGTTGCGGAGGTCCTTGATGTGGTCTCTCAGGATGTTTCTGAGTCTGAGGATGAGTCTGAGTCTGCCACTCTTTCTGTTTCTGCTCAGAGTACTCTTCTCCCAAAATCAACAGCCACTTCTTCCCTATGATCCTCCTACGTCTACTTCTCGAGTCGTCCCTTCCCTATCAAGGGATTCTCTAGGTCCGCCCTTTTAACATCCGAGTGGGTTCCAGGGTGCCATCCCCCATAAGCCGGATAGGAAAAAATTAGATGTCAGGGCTTTGGCGTTAGCTAAGGCTCAGACCCGGACCCTTGACATGTTGACTATGTTATGAATACGTCGGGGCTTGAATTTTACCTGTGTTCTCTTTCCTCCACTGATCCTGATAGATTTCTTTCTTGTTTTTCCACTTTTGATGGTTATGAAGTTTGCCTCCTGGGTGATAAGGATTGGGTGAATGATCCCCCAAGTGATTTTTACCCCTTATATTACGATGCTTTCATCAGGGGATTTCGTCTCCCTTTGCATGAGCTTTTTGTTGATGTACTGAACCATTTCTCTCTTAGCTCGACCAATCTGAGCCCGAATAGTTGGCGCAACATTATCGGGTTTGCTGGTTTTTGTTATAATCTGGACGTTGTCCTAACCTTTCGATTATTCCATACATTTTTCATGTTGCACCCCAATACTCAGCAAGGTTGGTTCTAATGGCCAAAAGGTTGTCTTCTTCCTTAAGATTCCAAGGAAATTTTATTAAGAGAGACACTCTCCCGTCCACGACTAAAAAGTGGAGGGATTTTTATTTGTTTTTCCGTCTTGCTTCTACCAAGCCCTTTTTTATTGACTTCCAAGAGAGGACAAGGAAGGAGGTCGACTTGTTGAATGCCTCGTTTGGTCTAGATCCCGAGGAAGAAGATATAGTCGGGAGGATCAATCGAGTTGAAGGGGACATGTTTGATGTCCATGGGTATTCCATGTAATATGAGTCTGTCCTCCAGTTGTGGGGTTTTGCCCCAGGTGAGCCCTTCGTTCATATTTATCTTTTTCTTATGCATTATATTTTCTGACCTGATCATCTTACTCCGTTGTATAGTATCTAAAGAGGTTCCCATGAGTGATCTCTTGGCTGCCTTGAGCGGGGCCATGTCTCTTGCCCGGGCAAGGAAACCGGCCTTCAAACCAAAGGCTCCCTCTGCTCTTGCTGCTGCGGCCAAGTCTTCTGTGGCCGTGGTTCAATCTTCTGTGGCTGCGGTCGGGACTATAAAGAGTCCCAAGAGAAAAGTTGCTTTCATAGCCCCTAAGGGAGGAGTGGAGCCAGTTGGATACCTACCTCGGGCAGCCCCGACCAAGAAAGTGAGGATCTATGAACCCGACTCCCGCATTGGGTCTTCTAGTGCTTTCGTCCCTCATTGGGACTTGACAGACCGGGACTCGGTCTTTGGTGATCCGGCCACAGCCCAACGTTGGGTTGAAAGTGTGACTCTTCTAGCCAACCGGGAGTACTTGAAGAATGCCTGGGAAAAGGTTAGATCGCTCCAGGCCAAGAAGGAACTTGATGTAGTCCAAGCACAAGTCACTTCTCTAATAAAGGAGAAGGTTGATGTCTCCAAAAGCAAGGTGAAGTATAAGGAAAAGGTCAAATCGCTTGAGAAGAAGCTTGGAAAGGCTACTGAGGATTTGGACAGTGCCAGGACCCTCCTGGGTGAGGAGAAGGAGAAGAATGAAAAGTTGAGGAATACGGTCGAGGAATTGAGGGCCAGTTCGTCCGGGAGTTCTTCCGACTCCAAGAGGAAGGTGATGGAGGATTACTTCCAGACTCTTGAATTCAAATCTTTGAAGTTGCCTCTCTTAACTTCTACTTTCAGGAGGGGATGGGCCACGCCTTCAAGTTTGTGTTGGAGCAGACATCCATTCCGGATGTGACGAAGCTGTCCGGGTTCCTTGACCCAAAGTTGTATGACAAACTCCAGATTCCCCAGCCCAAGGGTCTTCCTGAGCTTTCTATCTTGGAGATTTCAAATCCCATGGACTTCATAGACCCCCTTCCCCAGAGGATGCTGATGAGGAGCCTACTGAGACAACCCAAGCTGAAGGTGGTGGGACCCCGAGTGACACCGTTGTTGACACTAACGTGCCAAATGAAGGTCTCCTGACTGAGCAATCCATTGAGACGGGATCCTCCCTGAGTCATTCCTTGAAGGTTGATTGAAGCACTTGGGGGAGGATGCGAGTGACAATCCAAGACGGCCGACAGCTCGTTGGTAAGGTCATGGCTTTAGATCGGCACATGAATCCTGCTTTTGGCGACTATGAAGAGTTCGGAGATGCTTCAATATGTCAATCCTTGGGTATTTTTTGTATTTAAGGCTTGTAATTTTTGTGCTTGAGTTGCTCAGGTTGAATATGTAATTCTCAAGCATGTAAGTCCCGAGTTGTTGCAGTCGAGCATATAAGTCGCTAGTTGTCGTAGTCGAGCATGTAAGTCCTAAGTTTTTGTAGTTGAGTTTGTATTCCCGATTGCTCTTTGTGAATAAAACTTTCGACTAAGTATTTAGCAACTTATCTATTCCCAACATTTAAGTCTCATATGTTGATTGTTTTCTGATGTAACATTGTGACTCACTTGGGAGGAAGATGTAGAAGTAGAAATTTTTCTAAGTATGCTAAGTCCTCCAAAGAGGTGCAAAGAATATGACCGGGGTGTCTCCCGAATTAATGTACTTGTTTGTACTTTGTCCTCAAAAGAGGTGCAAAGGATATGACCAAGGTTTCTCCCGGATTAATGTACTTGCTCGTACATTGTCCTCAAAAGAGGTGCAAAGGATATGACCTAGGTGGTTCCCGAATTATTGTACTTGTTTGTACATATAGTCCTCAATAGAGGTGCAAAGAATGTGACCGGGGTGCTTCCCGAGTCACTGTACTTTCTGCGTGTAGTCCTCAATAGAGGTGCAAAAGATATGTAATTGAGATAAATCTGGTGGCAAGCTCGGGAAGTAGAAATTTATTTTTGAAAAAGATACAAAACTAATGGTAGAACCTTCTCAAATTGGTGGAGTTCCATGATCCGTCAATTGGTTTTTTTGTTGTTGGCTCCTTCACTTGGTATGCTCCCGGATTTGTTTCTTTGTCAATAATGTAGGGACCTTCCCAGGTTGGGCTTAGCTTTCCTTGATTTCTGGGGTTCAAAGCCCCTTTTGTTTGTAATACCAAGTCTCCCAATCTAAATCTTCGGCTTTTCACTCGGGAGTTGTAGCATTAAGCTACCCTTTCTTGGCAGTTGGTTCCTGTGATGAGCCATTTCCTGAGTTTCTTACAAAAAATCTAAGTTCGCTTTTAGACCTTGCTCATTTTCCTTCTCGTCAAAAGTTTGGTATCGAATGTGTCACACCCACCCGCCGGTCTCGGTTACCCGCCCGACACCCGTGGGAGTGATCCGTCATAGGATCCATGGTTTTAGTCTATCAATAATAATAAATGCAAGTAAAGACAATCATGAGCAAGAATATGTTAAATATTAAATAAAAGGATTACAGGAGTCCAAATACTCCAATAAAATAATCAAGGAAAGAATAAATAATCAAGATGAAAATGAATCAGCAGAAGCAATCAAAAAGAGTTATATGATTTTCTTTCCATATTCTTTCTCTAAAGCTAGATAATGTTTTTCATGAATTTCTAGAAAAGGGGTCCTCCAGTTCTTCTCCATTTGGTGAGCAAACTGCCTGGCAACCTGTCTCCTCTGCCCATCAATGGGTGCTATAAGCGCATTCCATGCACTCACAGGAGCTCCCGCACTGGCTATCTCCATTTCCCATTGTCGGTGCCACATCTTCTTCATACGGGAAGGTTCTTTCATGGGAAACCAATCCATCTTCCGGCATATATCCTCCATCTGTACAAGCTAATAAAACATAGACAAATAAAGGAAGGAGTTCGGAGAACTCAGTAAAAACAAACAATAATTCCCATCCATATGTCAAACCAATCAGAAATGCATATATGATATGTATGAGTGCAAAGTATGAATACCGCTAAGATCTAACTATGCAAGTCTCTAACAGTTGACATGCTTTAAGATATAACATCAACCCTCCTTTGGGTAGGTATAGTCACTCTGATCCAGCAAGGACTGGTTACCTCTATAGGGATCCTGGGTAAAATGGAAAGTCCACACCTGGCTCTCAAACCATGGCTGGGGTTAAGTCAACACTCTCTCACCACGACCATTGGCAATGAGTATTGGCGCATGTTGGGGTTTCTAATCCAATGCAGGTCATAATGGTAACATACTACATGAAGTCCAGATACATCCCCTATGGCACCAACCAACTCGGTTTAGTATCCTTCGCAACCTAGGAATGAGAACCCTCACGAACTGGTTACCGCTATTGGACTCCATTCCATTATCCTATGGTCATTCACATATTGTTGGGGCGGAATGCTCTCATGACTCCTCACGACACCTAGTCAGTTCCTTGGACGTCCATGAGCCTAACCCTAACATATGCAACCTTACCATTTATATGACCAACAGTGGACCAACGTCACATCACTGTCATCACGGGTCATCCAGTTTCAATCCCCCTACCAAAAGGGTAGTAGCATGTGGGGTACCTAGCCATGCAACTCTAGACTCTACCTAAGAATGTCATCCAGTAGTCATGACAGTGCTGGAGACATCAGCAGGCATGTGTCCCATACCACAGCCTTCTGATATCCCAAGCTAAGATATCCCAATGGAATACCCCTTCCATCAGAACCACAAACCATCAACCATTATCATATCATATTCATAATCAACAAAGTATAAGTAAAGACAGTACAAACAACAAGCATATAATAAGATTAGCATGCTAAACAAGGTTACAATAGCATATGAAATGAAAGAACAATAATAAAGACAATGGACTAGCATGTTTAAGTCATTTCATAAAGATAGGATTGTATGTCCTTACCTATAATTATGTAGAATTCCTCTAACTTGCAAACCAGGAACAATTATAAGACTTCTATTTGAAATAGAGAACACCTATATACAGGGTTACAATAAGGTATAAGTCGAATGAACCAAATTGGATCAAAACCAAAAGTCATTTGGTCACTGGAAACCAGCCGGTCGCTTGGGCCGGCCGATTAGGCTGAGCGACTGCCACTAGTGACCGCCCCTAAAAGAGAGAGTTTCAATCTGAAACTCAAGCTTCTGATCATCCGATTTCAATCCAAATATTGGATGATCATAGTCCAAATTTCAAATCTATCACTCCCATAACCATGGGTGATACTAAACCTAACCAATGACATCAATTTGGTTATCCAGAATCCTCCCTCTTGATTAGATCCGCCCTTTTCATGAAAGCAAGGTTTCGTTTTCGGATCTGATCTCACCAAGATCATCAAAAAGGTAGACAATGCAATAGAAGGATCAAGAACAACCAAAGAGGAACACTAATCTACTTTTATCATAGCTTAAAGTGAAGTATGAGTGAACAGGGAATCACTTACCTCAACCAGATCAGCTATGAAGGACAGTAGAACCTTCTGGAACAATGACAGCACTTCAAATCACCTTCCTAGCACGTCTCCACAGTCGTCTAACCTCCAAAAAAAAGTAATCCCGAATATAATATTCGTAAAATAGGCGAGGGTTACTATTTATAGGAGTCTGTGGGAAAATTAGGGCAAAACCCCACAACCAGGACCAAGTGGTCGCTTGGGGTGGTCACTTGGTCTAATCAACCACCACTAGCAACTGCCCCCAAGTATATTGCTATACAAGGGTGCTTTGCTCAGGGGGTTGATGTCCAAGTACAACCTAACCCTAATGGACACATGGGGGAGGTCTTACCTTCATTCCGGACATCTTCAGACATCACTTGCCTTCACAGAAGTCCCACTACCAAGCAAGGCAAGCTCTTTATCAAGAGAATCCAAATCCATGGGTTCAGGGTATGGATCATGGACTTCTATCCGGACACTACACAGATTTACCCGGCTAAACCTTTGGGTTCTCGGACCTGCAATACGGATCCCGGGTTAGAAATACGGGGGTTGTTATAGAATGGACCCGGCCAGAACTTCAATCGGAGCTAATGCTCCAGTGTTGTATGCTAGGCGGAATAGTGTTTCTCCTGTGGGAGCTCAGGTCGTCATCCGGTATGACCATAAGATGCTTGGGAGCTCTTCGACCCACAGTGTCCAACTATCTTCCAACCTCTTCTTCATCCCATCCAGCAAAGTTCTATTTGTGACCTCAACTTGTCCGTTATGTTTTGGGTAAGCAACTGAGGAGCAACGGTGTTCAATGTGATATGTTTCGCAAAATGTCTTGAATCCCGATCCCTCAAATTGTTTCCCATTGCTGGTTACCAGAATCCGAGGGATTCCTAACCTGTAGATGATTTTTTCTTCTTCAGACTTTTTCCATTTGTTTCTTTGTGATGGAAGCTAAAGATTCAGCCTCAACCCATTTCGTGAAGTAATCAATGGCTACGACGAGATATTCCCGATTCCTTGAGGCTTTTGGCAACTTCCCGACTATGTCCCTTTCCCACATAGCAAAAGGAGTCGGGCATAAGATTGGGAATAGTGGTATTGCTGGTCCCTTTGGGACATTGGCATGTTTTTGGCATTGCTTGCACTTACGGACGTACTTAATGGCATCTTGTTGCATGGTTGGCCAGTAAATTCCTAACCTCATAATTTTTTGTGCCAGTGCCTTCCTACCCATGTGGGCGCCGCATATGCCTTCATGTACTTCTGCCATTGCGTAATTAGCCCGGGATGGTCCAACACATCTTAGGAGTGGTTTGGAGAAAGATCTTTTATATAAATGGCCATCTAAGATGGTGAATCTTGCCACCTTGTTCTTGATTGTTTTGGCCTCCTTAGAATCAGCCGGGAGTGTACCATCTTTAAGATAAGATACGAGTGGGGTAGTCCAATCGGGCTCTTGCTCGATCTCCATGACTTTGGTTTATTGTATGCTTGGGGAATCCAGCTCTTCTATGTAAACTGCTGATCCAAGTTTTTGTAACTAGCCATGGAGAGTCGCGAGAGTTCATGTCACACCCCACCCAGCCGGATCCAGTCATACCCGAATACCCATGGGGTGATACATCGCAAGACCTAAGTTCATGGACAATTTCATACAACATGTGATATAGTAAAATCAAACGGACAAAAATAAATCAAGTTTCTCATATAAAGTTATCAAATATGAAATAATGATTACAATCATCCATTACCTCAAATCAAAAGGTATAACATCAGAGTTTTAAAAAGAAAAAAAGGATAATTTTCTTCGCAATGGAAAATAAACTAGTCTAATTTCCTAATGGAATCCAAACCCAAAAGAATAGTCTTGACACTGGCATGAAGCTCCATACACGTCCACTTCTTCTTTGGTCACTCCTTCAAGAAGATATGTCAACAACGAATCTTCCATTTGGAAGAAGTCCTCATAACCTGCAGTAGATTCTAATAGAAAAAGACATATAAAAAGGAATGAGTTCAACAGAACTCAGTGAGATCAACTCAACATCATATCATGCATTCATTCACAACATTCTACACCACACATATAACATGAATATTGATAATGTAATTAATGACATTGATATGATATATGAATGATTATGATACTATGCTCCTAACTCTATCATGAAGTCTCTATAGTAGACACGCATTAAGTCATACACCAATCTTCTTTGGGCGGTCTCAGTCACTCTTCCCTCATGGCACTCAAGCACGTCTATTGTGTTCTCCACAGTTGTTGGGTAAAGTACTACCAAGCCATGGTTGGGGATTAGGTCACCGCTCTCTCACATCACCATTGGTATAAAATCTGGCGCATGTCAAGGACAATCCTAGGCCCAATGCAAAGTCATACGGTCTCGTACTACATGTGGTATAGATACTTCCCCTATGGCACCAACCAACTCAATTCAGTATCCAATATTTCCCCTCATGCCTAGTGCCTGTTGGTTCAATACTTTCCCACCTAGGAATGGAATCCTCAACGGGAGGCATCTGTTGGACCCATTCCTTAACCCAATGGTCATCCACATATAATGGACTAGATGCTCTCCATGTCCTTTCATGGGTTGGATAACGGTCTTGAGAACCCAAGAGCCTTTATCTATTATATGCAACCCTACCTCTCTATGATGATAGTGGGCTTGTTTGGCACACAGGACCCAACCACTAATATCACGGGTTAACCGGCTTCAATACCCCTACCGAAAGGGTAGTAGTACTCATGAGGTCACCTAACCAAACATTTCAAGACATGCCCTAGATATGTCAACCAACAATCAAGGAAAGCGCCAAGGGCACCATAGGAATGCATCCCATACCACATCCTCTGGTGTCCAATGACAGAAATGCCAAAAGGGCATTCCCCATTCCCCAATCACAACCTAAGCAATCATATAAGGTCTAGGGCAATGGGTGAACCCACAACCCTAGTTTGCAACATAAAATAAAAGGAGTAATTTAATTCATATCATCCATATATTTTCATATCAATAATTTAAGTAAAAGAAAAACTCAATCCATTCAATCTCATCCATCTCATATATTCTCATATCACCATTCAAAGAATATTAAAAATTAGAAGCAAACTTATTTTCTTACCTTTCAACAGTCACATACATAATCACAAGATAATACTAAAGCAATGCATGATATCAATAATGAAAATTAACTAACATCATTATACATGTAATATAAGGTTAAGTATATTCCTCACCTTCCAACTAGATTCCTTTCTCCAAAGATCAGTAATTCCTTCTCATAAGAAGGTAACAAGAAAAAATAAACCTAATCATCATGCAAGAGAAATAATTATCACAAATTAGAGTCAATTTGGGTTTCAAAGAATATCCCAAAATCTTCCCACAAAAACCCAAATCTGAAAACTAGGTTAAAAAGGGTAGTTCTCAACCTCACTAGTGAATGATCTCTAATTCGCCACTAATTCGCCACAAAACTTTGGGAAAGTCTAATTGCCAATAAAAAAAATCATATGGGTACCTACAATTTTATCCAATTTGACCAAGATAAAAAAGTTCCAATTTGGCTCCCCTAAATCACCCGTGGGTGACTCGGAGAGTCAAAATGAAAAATCTTTCTCAAAGTGACAAACCATTACTCTCATACTCAAGGAAGCATCAATACAAGAAAAGATGAGCATCCAAGATACCTAACACTCTTCATTTTCAAGATCCCACAAAAAAAGAGAAGAGAAAAACCTACAAAAATATGTTTAAGAGAATGATTAAAGAAATCTCACCTTTCTTAATGTTTTCGCGAAGATTCGAATCACAAAACACCTTCGGAAGGATGGGAACACTCTTCTCCTTGGTTTCTCCTCTTCCCGCAGCCTCAAACTCATTCTTGCATAAAGAAATGCGGTTATGGTTGAGTTAAAACATAAAATAGGGCTTAAAAACCCGGAATTCCGTCTTTTGTCCCTAAACAGAAAATGGGGTGGGGAGGGGGTTGGCTCACCCAACCGGTCCATGGTTGGACCCCCAAACGAACTCTGAATTCAGTGATTTTTGGCTTGTTGGAAAGGTCTTTCAACGATCTTCGATTTGTTACCTTATTTGTGTCAATCAGAGTCTCCAGAGCCGATCTATGGAAGTTCCAAAATCACCCTTTTTACACCATCGTGATTAATCTTCTCTCTTCACTTAAACTCTCGGAGAGTTGTTGAGTCATCACAAGGGTCATCCACCAACATTGGTTCCATTTCCAATCCTTTGGGCTTGACTTGAATGGCCCACAATTGTCACCAACTCGGGGCCCGGGTTCGCGGTCTTGAAATCACGGGTTAAAGGGGTAGAAATCTGGGGGATTTCACAGTTCATCTGCTTCTTCATTTTCTTTCCTAGGTATTTGTTTAAAAACTACCTGATCAAAGATCTTTTGAAGCTGGTCGACCACCACAAGGTATTTTGCCATCCGCTCATCCTTTGCATTATACTCCCCTTTGATTTGATTGACAACCAGTTGGGAATCACTTCTGACTTCTAAGTCCCGTGCTCTGAGGGCTCGGGCAACTCGTAAGTTGGCAAGTACAGCTTCGTACTCAGCCTCATTGTTAGAGGCTAGGAAGTTGAACCTTAGTGCATAACGAATTGTAAAACCTCCCGGGCTTTTAATAGTTAAGCCTGCTCTTGAACCCATGTGACTAGTTGATTTGTCCACATGCAATAGCCAGAGGTCTTCGACATCATTGGGGGTAGTAAAATCCTGATTTCTTGCCTATGGGAAACTGTTTTCCACAATAAAGTCAGCTAGAACTTGGGCTTTGATTGTTGTTTGGGATTAAACTTTATTTGATAGTCATTGAGATTGACCGCCCACCCGACCATTCTCCAGGCCACATCTGGCTTGTGCAAGATTTTCTTAAGCAGGAAATTAGTCGGGATAGAAATTGGATGATTGGATGTGCCTAGAAGTAGGGCCTTAACTTACGTGAAGCTACCAACAGGGCTAGAGCTTGTTTGTCAATATCCGAGTACATTGTTTCTACATCAATGAGCACATGGCTCACATAGTAGACCGGGTTTCGTGTGGTTTCTCCCTTGACCAGTACTGCACTTACCACAATTAGTGATACGGCCAAATAGACTGTTAGATTCTCCCAAGTAACAGGCCGTGCTAGGATGGGAGTTGTTCCGAGTGACTTTTTGAGTTCTTCAAATGCTTGTTGGCATTCTTCCGTCCACGCGATCTCTCCTGAGTTTGGTGTGGCCTTTGAAAAAAGAGTTGCATTTCTCCCCAGCTCGGGCAATAAACCGATTAAGCAGAGCCACTCTTCTAGTTAAGCATTGAATATCCTTTATGGTTCTAGGAGGTTGCATATCAATTAGGGCACGAATCTTCTCGGGATTTGCCTTGATCCCTCTTTGAGATACCATGAACCCAAGAAACTTCCTGGATGATACCCCAAAGGTGCATTTTTTTGGGTTCAGACGCATCTGGTAGGTTCATAACACATCAAATGCTTCCTCCAAATCTGCTAAATGTTTGGCCCGAAGCAAGCTTTTTACAAGCATGTCATCAACGTAAACCTCCATGTTTCTCCCGATCTGTTCTTTAAAAATTTTGTTCACGGCCCTCTAGTAGGTGGTGCTGGCATTCTTTAGTCCGAACAACATTACCCGATAATAATAACTTTCCCAATCAGTCATGAATGAGGTATGCTTTTCGTCATCCGGGATCAAGAAAATTTGGTTGTACCCCAAGTAGGCATCCATGAAGCTAAGAACTTCGTTCCCAGCTGTTACATTGATGAGTAGGTCGATCCTAGGAAGAGGGTAGCTGTCACATCCCGCCCTAAATCCACCAAGGGGGTACCCTATCTAGATTACCCGGGGAGTGAATCACGGTCCCGCCGATCAAGTTTAGGAACAATCATAGCCACATAGCACAATAATATAATCAAAAGCAAGAACAATTCCTTGTATTCAAATAATTTAATAATAAAAGTCTAGAAAAGATCTCAGAAGATTTCACAAATAATATCAGAGTGCGGAAATGATACAAATAGGACAAATAGTCAAAGTGTGAAAAGGAGGGAGGAAAACCCATCCTATAATAATAGCGGAAGGTAGATCGACTAAAATTAAGGATTACAACCGGTTCCCAACATGACAAGGGAACAGACTAAACTACGGTCTCAACAAATTAATTAAAAGGTTAAAAAGAAAATGGGACGGTATCCCAATATTAGAACACAAGTGTAAAGGCCGAACTGCTCCAGATAAGTCCCAATCTCGGACTACTAGTCTTTATCAACTTGTACACCATGACCAATGGGGTACGGGTCATCAACTTGGTCTTCAGAGTGTTGACCATCATAGTCAACAGTAGTAGTACCTACAGTAGAGTCTAACAAAAATGTTGCAAAAAGGAGTGAGTTCAAAAGAACTCAACAAGGCAGGTTATTCCATAATAACATAGATACATGATACAAAACATAGCATGATGCAATATGATCTGAAACACATGATGCAATTATGATTCTACCTCTATGTATGCTAGTCTCTATGGTAGACATGCTTTAAGTCATAGCACCATACTTCTTTGGGTTGTCAGTCAATCTCCCTCAACCCATTTCGTATCTTGGGAATGCCATGGTAATTGGGTAAAGTCATCTCAAACCATGGTAAGGGAATCGGTCACCGCTCTCTCACATCACCGTTTGGTATAAGTACTAGCGCATGTCACAGTAAAGCCTAGCCCAATGCAAGTCATCTACTCAGTCGTATCAAGTCAGATCCAGATACGTCCATTCCTCGCCCCTGGCGATCCTTTCCGGTATCCTTCACACTAGAGTCAGCGTAATCCCGGATTACGGACTCATCAACCCTATTGGTCATCCACAAATAGTAAACAGGAAGCTCTCACGTCCTCTCACGGATTGGTTACCGGTCTTGAGCGCCCGTGAGCCCAAGTCTAGCTATTTGCAACCCTACCAATAAATGGCCCCTTTCGGGTATCCATAGCATAGTTTATGTCCCCTATCGGATTGGTTACCGGCCTAGAGCACCCATCAAACCATACACTACCATGGGTCATTTGGTCTCAATACCCTTCCGATTCGGGTCTGATACAACGGGGACATCCTAGCCATACATCTAGACAAGTCCTATATATGTCATCCAATAATTCGGAAAAGCGTCGATGGGCATCTTCGGAGAACATCCCATACTATTCCCTCCGATGTCCAAGGACAGAAATGTCATTAGGACATTCCCCAATCCCAAATCATACCTATTCAATCACATTCTGAATTCCATCATATCATACATAGATGACATTTCATCATATAGAAAGATACATACCATAACATGATCAATTACATATGAATTTATTAAGAATACATAATCATGATAACAAAAGAATAAGTAAACATGGCACTACTATACTTGAAGTACTTATAATAGTCATATACTGTAGGAAATACGATAAAGAAGGTAAATCTACTAAGTCTCTAACATAGAAGCAAGAATCACATAATCTATGTAGTTATGGTAACAACCATCCTTACCTTAAGTCGCGATGATGATAATCCAACAATCTCAAAAGAATGATCCAAAGATGGTAATAAGACCCTAGACAAACATAAATGAAAGGTTAGAAAAGAAATCGGGAAAATCGGAAGTCAAACGGATCAAAACGGAGCAAGGTTGCTGTCAGCAACAAGTTTGGTCGATGGTCCTTGGTCAATGGCATCGACCAAAGAGGATCGACCAAAATTTCTTCGGGACAGAATAGTGGGTTTTGGGGATTTTGGTCCGAAATTGGTCTTCCGAGGCTCGGGTTGATTCGAAACTTGGAGGGGATGCTAGGAACAGTAGCAGGAGACTATGTAGCAAGAATTAACATGATCCAATGGTCAAATTGAAAACCCCCAAATTGAGGTCCTAGGTTCAAACTTGCAAGAATCATGTTCTTCAATGGAATCAATTGCAATTGCAAGAGAACTTAGGAATTCAATTAAGGGAATGATGGGCAGTAGATTAGAGATACATACTAACATATAATCAGACCTAACTGAAAGAGAAAATCAGATTAAGAGATGAATTCATGTTGTAAAGAAGAGAAAAATCAAATAAGAAAGCAAGAACATCATGTATGAGAATCATAGCATGGAAAGGGTGAAGAGAGGTTTAATCAAAGCAAAAGAGCTTGTAGAAGAGGTGGTTGCAAGGTTGCAGCACCTTCTTCACGAACTCAGTAGCAAGAACAAGATGAGGTAGAAGTAGATTAGAGAGAGAGTGAGAGATTACATACCTTGGAGAAGAGATTAGAGAAGAGAGACAATGATTCTTGTAGAAGATCATCACCCAAGCCAAGGAGGAGCCTTCCCACGTTCTCAGATGTTGAAATGAGTGAAATATGGTTCTAGGTTCGAGGTTTCACTTAAATAGAGGAAGGAATATCCAAAGAACATTTTTTTCTCCAATCTGGGTAACTTTGGTCGATGGTCCTTGGTTGATGGCATCGACCAAGGCATCGACCAAAGAGCATCGACCAAAACAGGTAACAGGTTTCAGCAGAAAATCCAGAAATATTTTAGCAACTTCGAACAGAGATTCGGAGGGCTATACGGGGTCAAATTGAGTGAGGTTTTCTCCTACAAGTCAATAAAGAAGTCTAGTTTCCATAAATACATTTTGATCAAGCATGGGAGTTCATTAGGTCCACCAACTAAGCTCACCTTCTTTGATGCGCAAGCAGGATTTTCCAGACATAGTTCAGCAACTTCAGACAGGGATTTGGAAGGCTATATGGGGTCAAATTGAGTGGGGTTTTCTCCTACAAGTCCATCAATAAGTCTAGTTTTAGGAAATATATTCTTATTGAGCACAGGAGTTCATTAGGTATTTCAACTAATTCACCCCTCTTTGGTGCGCAGAATCAAAACTAACACTGACAATGCTCTCAAGTGAGGGGCATCATCGTCAATGTCCATGGGCTTGGGTTCCGACACAAAATCATCAACCAAAAGGGTCCACAAGTCTCTCCCACTTTGGGTCTTCGGACCTATAAACATAACAAATTCCGGGCCGGGTCAAGGTTAGGATAAGGCCGGACATTACAGATCTACCCTAGGGAAAGGTCTGGCATGACTTCCTAAGGCTTTCAAAGATAATAACAATGAAATCATGGTCCAACTTTAAGGTTTAATATCAAATAAGTCTTTCTTCACCCAAAACAAATGGGGTGTCCTGGCTAGGTTTGGGCTGGATGTCACAGTAGCAATCCTTTAGACAGGCCTTGTTTAGGTCTGTGTAGTCGGTGAACATCCTCCACTTCTCGTTTGCCTTTTTAACCATTACTACATTTGCTAGCCAAGTCAGGCACTCAATCGGTTCTATGAAACCCGATTACACAAGTTTCTTTATTTCTACTCTAATTGCCTCGTGTTTCTCTATTAAGAAATTTCTTCTTCTTTGGATGACAGGGATTGCATCCTTTTGAATCCAGAGCTTGTGCTCAGCTACCCTCCTGTCAATCCCGGGCATATCATTTTCCAACCACGCAAAGATATCTGTGTTGTCACACAAGAACTCGGTCAGTTCATTTTTGAAGTCTTCGGGTTGTTCAGACCCTACAAATGTCCCATGATCAAGATGATCTGAATTCAATTGGATCCTTTCCCACTTCTCAATCGATTTTGCTCTCTGCATGCTCTCTTTGTCCGATCGTCTCGGACCTCAATTGTTAGAGCGCTTCCTAAGCTTTTGGACCTTTGTTTTTGCTTTAGGTAGTTTACATAGCACTATCGGGATGTTGATTGGTCGGACTTGCATTCGCCTAGCCCTATGTCAGCAGAAACTTGAGTTTCAAGTATCACGTTGTATGCGGACAGGTCTTTTACTACCATGAAATTTACCCAAACAAGGGTGTCCCGGGGGGAGGTCCCGATCTTTAGATCCAGGTGAATCATTCCTTCTGCAATTGCTGAAGATCCCGCGAAGCCATAAAGTGAGGTTGCACAAGGGGTCAGCATATCGTTGGCTAACTTTAGCCTTCTGAAAGCTTCGTATGATAGCAAATCGACCGAGAAGCCTGTGTCCACCAAGACTCGATGAACCTCCCGATTAGCTATCTTTACTTTGTTGATGATGGCATCATCATAAGGTGCAACTATCCCATTCAAGTCTTCATCCTTGAATGTAATGGGTTCGAGGCAAGTAGGGTTTTTTCTCTTTTTGGGCAGGTGCACTGCTCCCACGAACCGGGCCTTGCGTTTCACTTTTGATTGATTCCACGATCGGGCTGGCTATAATCATGTAGACGGGACATTCCTCTCTCTCCACCTGCTCTTTTCCTTTGTCGGCCTTCTTTGGGGCTTCTCTTAAACTGGAAGACCGGGCCCTCTTCTTTGGTTCTGGAGACTTATCTCGGGGACGTCCCGTGCCCTGGACGTATTGGCCAAGCTTGCCATCTTGAATCAATTTTTCAATTTTTGATTTGAGACTCCGGCAGTTGTTGGTGTTGTGGCCATAAACCTTATGGAAACGACAATATTTACTTATGTCCCAATCTTCAGGGGGAGAATATATTTTCTCGGGCCACTTTAGGGACTTTTTATCCCATATTTGCATTAGGATTTTTGATGGTTTAGTATTGAGCGAGGTGTAGATTTCCCAACTATTGTCCCATTTCCACTTGCCTTTTGATCCTCAATCCTGATCGGTAGGACGACTTCTTTCATTTTCTGGCCGACACTCCCGGTCAGCTTTTACCAGAGCATTTATTACCTCGTACACATTGGCTTGCTTTTGGCACTTGCGCCATAAGGTCCCATAAGTTTTGGGCTTATTTGATAGTAAGACCTCTAGAAGCCTTTGGTGTGTGATGCCACTCCAAAAAGTGCTATACGCGACCTGGTCATCCAACTCCTCGATCTCAATGGCCACTTCATCGAAACGCTTCAAATAATTTTGGATTGACTCGTTCTGGCCTTTGTCTGATAGCAAATAAGCTATCAGATGTTTTCTTGCTCCTGATCACGCTCTAGAATTGGGCTATGAATTTCCGGGCGAGTTCTCTGAAATTGTGAACTGCTAAACTATTTTATGGCCGGTCCTTTCAAGGAATCCGGGAAAGTACGCTAGAGTAGCTCATCCTCTCAACCAGAGTAGTCATTACTGATTTGAAGTAGCTGGTATGCTCCACCACATCGAAATCTTAGTCTTGATCTCGATCCTCCAGCCTTCATTCTACTTTAGCCACCCTTCTCCGGAGTCGATTTTGCCTTGATCCATTTTTGCCCGACTCTACAGTGCTAGCTAGTCTTGATTGCTTTTGAGCGGCTGATATTTGGGATCGAGTTCCTTGGGGTTGACTTTCTGCCTCCTGGTCGTACTCAACCCTGTGGCTTTTTCGAGGAAGATCTCTAGTCCATGTTGGTTTTGAGATCCAATTGAAAGCACTGACTCTTGTTATGTTTTGTTGTCTTTGGTTGGCCTCGAGACCTAGTTGGGTTGTCCGACGACCTTTGGTTCGACCTCCTCTCAAATTCCCACCTTGCGGTCGGGTTCCTCTTGCTGTTTGAGCAGCTCTGTGCAACCTTCCCGTTTGGGTATTGGGTGTGGGTCCTTGTTGGATTCCAACCTGATGGACCAAACCCTGCAATACCCCTTGCATCTCGAGCATTCCTTTCCGGATTTCATCTATACTAGCAGCTGTGGCCGGCACCTGGGGTCTTGTCGACGTCCCTTCTCCATGAGGACCTTGAGGTATGCGATTTTCCTTGGGAGGATTTTCCTCAACCCGAGTTGAGTGATCGGCCCCCATTATCCTAAAGAGTTTGATCATCCTGGTCACCTGCTGTTGTATCCTGCCAAGTTCGCCCATTGTTGATCATTCATCTCGACATGATTTAAAAATTGTTTTTGTCATTTCCCACAGACGGCGCCAAACTGATATGTCTCAGTTCTAATCTTGGTTCCAACTAAGCTGCACTAACACTTGAGTGCCTTCCCTTCCCAGGAGACGATGAGTCCTACAAGAAAGGTCAGACGCGGGCCGGCTAGGATGTCGGGTAACCGCCTCCGATGGCTAAGTCAAATAGTAATTAGGTTAAGGTCCTGTGCAAGAGCTACACAAGAGTTTGCGAGAAATGAGTTCGTGTCTTACAGGAGGGATGGGTCTTTTTTTAAATAGTATGTGGGTTACCTTTTCGATTGGAGACAAGCTTCCTAGACGGTGGCCACCCAATCAGCCCTGGACAGGCTCCCCCATCGGTTGTCCCACCTAATCATCTTCGGAGTTGACCTTCTGTTTTGGGCGGTGTTGCCATACAGGTTTGGCGTAGATGGAGCCTTCCATCCGTGCGATCGGCCAACATCTCTACTGGCTTACCAATGGTCGGGTCCACTCCCAGTCGGGTGGAATCATCCCTTATCAGACTTAAAGGGATTTATTTCATGTGAAGAACACTTGGTCCGATTCCCCCTCTAGCCTTCACTAATATGGATTGGTATTTACGTATTATGTTATCAACAGGTTATTTAGGTGACTAGTGTAAGTTAATCTATATAAACCATAGGCCTATTTCATCCCAAGGTAACTGAATTCTACCCACTCTAATAAGATGTTGATTCATCATCTTCTTCTCTTTGCAGCTTTCTAGTTTAGGGTCTCAAGTACCCTATTTGTTGGGGAAGGCGTTTCTTCAGATATTGACTTTATCATTGGAGGCGGCTACTCGACCCACACAGTTAGCCCACTCTCACCCTTTGTCTTGTTGAACAGGTGTAGGTTCGATTTCCAAGGCCAATCCCTGGTCAACTTAGATAGTTAATTTTGGACTCGACAACATCAAAGCTTCCTTTTTTTTTTTTTTTGGTTAAGATTTCTTGTATTCTTCATCCTAATTCTTCTACCCAAGTGATGGTGGCAGTGTTGTAGGTGATTGTGGTGGTGTAATTGACCTTTGCACGTATCGCCTTTACATGGAGTTACTACAATGTAATTTCAACAATGGTGAAAATTCAAAACGATGATGGAAGAGAAGAAAAAGAAAGCAATAAAATTTGATTTTTGATCTTGAAAAGAGATGACTAGGAGAGCGTCTTGGTCTTCTTCTTCTTCTTTTATTTATTTATTTATTTATAAATGATGCTTTATATTAACTTACTGAGAAGAAGGGGTAGGGAGTAACCATTAGTGAGGTTCAAACCTTGACCTCCCCATTAGGAGGTGTTTGTTAAAGCCAACTGAGTTGATCTTTGATTGTCAAGTGAGTTGATCTTTTTTATGTTAGAAAGGAATCTATAATTGAACTGATTTTTTTCTTCTTCTCTTGGAGTAGGCAATTTTTTTCATATTGGGGAGGGGGTATTACATGATATAACACTAGGTATAATCGAATCCACGGTCTCTTCACTAGGGGTTGTTGGTTTTACCAATTGAACAACCTTGCGATGGTAAATCAAGATGATTTTCCATTAAAAGAGTCAACATCTTGTCGATACATTCTAAAGTAGAGGATGCATTTGTCATTACATCGTTTTTTTTTTTTTTTTTTTTTTTTTTTGGTTGCCAACCCCGGTTCCAAGGCTTTGCCCTGACTAATCCGGGGTTCGACGGACACACCGGGTGGCGGTGGGTGAGTCCCCCAGGGGTGAGTCTCCAGTGGAATGTTTTCATCCACAAGGTTTCGATACCGGAACCTTGCTTAAGCGGACCAAGTTGCTTACCACTTGGACCAACCCCCGTTGGTTGTCATTACATCGTTTCTATACTTACTTTATTTTCATTATTCTTGTTATCTTTTGTATTCCTGATGTTTGTCTATTTCTGTTTGCTCTAGGCAAAAAGAAGACGTGACATCGTTTTTATACTTTCTTTATTATTTATTATCATTATTCTTGTAGCTTGCATCCAAGAGACTAGATGGAGGGGTAAAAAAGCTAAAGAGTTGGATGACTTTAAACTTTGGTATACTGGGGATAAAACAAATAAAAATGGAGTGGGTATAATAGTGGATAAAGATTTAAAAAATGATGTGGTGGATGTTAAAAGAGTAGGTGATAGGATTATTGCTATCAAGCTTGTAATGGAGAAAGAGTTCATAAATATAATTTAAAGAGTTCATAAATATAATTTGTGCATATGCACCTCAAGTAGGATTAGATGAAAGTCTAAAGCTAGAATTTTGGGAAAATATGGATGGATTAATACAAGGAATTCGTCAAGGAGAAAAGGTTATCATAGGAGGTGATTTAAATGGACATATTGGAAAAGATCAAAGAGGATATGAGAGTGTTCATGGAGGATATGGTTTTGGAGAAAGGAATGAGGAGGGGATTTCAATTTTGGATTTTTCTACTGCTTTTGATCTATCTATTATAAATACTTACTTCAAAAAGAGAGATGAACATTTAATTACTTTCAAAAGTGGACAGCATAGAAGCCAAATAGATTTCTTCCTAACTAGAAGGACTGATAGATTGTTGTGCAAGGATTGTAAGGTGATACTGGGGGAAAGCTTAATTACACAACATAGACTTGTGGTCTTGGATATGTGCTTAGTCCCAAGAACACATAAAAGGTCCAAGGTAAACTATCCCAGAATAAGATGGTGGAATTTGAAAGGAGAGTACTCTAAATCCTTTGTTAATGAAGTAGTCAAACAAGGGAAATGGGATTTTAAAGGGGATACCAATGCAATGTGGAATGAGATGGCTATGTGTATTAAGAAGGTGGCTAAAGATGTTCTAGGTGAATCAAAAGGAAAGATCCATTCTTATAGAGACACATGGTGGTGGGATAGTGAGGTTCAAGCTGCCATTAGGAATAAAAAAGCTAGTTTTAAGACATGGAAAAGAACTAAGGATGTTGAGGATCTTCAAAGGTATAGGTTGGATAGAAATGAAGCTAAGAAAATTGCGGGAAAAGCAAGGGAAAGGAAGTATGAAGAGTTATACAATAAGCTAGGGACAAAGGAAGGGGAAAAATTTATTTATAAGATAGCTAAGATGAGGGATAGGAAGAGTAGAGATCTTGACCATGTTAGATGTATTAAAAATGGAGATGGTAAAGTATTAGTTTGTGAGGAGGATATTGAGAAAAGATGGGAAACCTATTTCTCTAGTTTATTAAATGAGCATTCTTCAAGCACTTATGTTTTGGACGATTACACTTTTCACCAAGGCACCAATGTCCGAACTTATATACGTAGAATTTCGATGTCCGAAGTAAAAGAAGCTTTAAGGAGGATGAAACTCGGCAAGACACAAGGTCCTGATGAAATCCCAATTGAAGTATGGAAGAGCTTAGGAACCCATGGACTAGTTTGGTTGACTAAGTTGTTTAATAAGATTATGAGCACAGGGGAAATGCCAAATGATTGGAGGAGAAGTGTTGTGGTTCCAATTTACAAAAATAAAGGAGATATTCAAAGTTGTAACAACTATAGGGGCATTAAATTGATGAGCCATACGATGAAATTATGGGAGAGAATAATTGAAACCAGACACTTAACTATAGTTACGGAGAACCAATTTGGGTTTATGCCGGGAAGATAGACAACGGAGGCTATTTACTTAATTAGGAGACTTATGGAAAGGTATAGAGAATGTAGGAAAAATCTTCATATGGTATTTATTGACCTAGAAAAAGCTTATGATAGAGTCCCTAGAGCGTTAATTTGGCAAGTACTAGAGAAAAGAAGTGTTGCAAGTAAATATATAGATATAGTTAAGGATATGTATGATGGTTCGGTGACTAGTGTTAGAACAGTGGGGGGTCAAAGTAATGAATTTCAGATAACAGTTGGGCTACATCAAGTGTCAACTTTAAGCCCATATCTATTTGCACTAGTAATGGATGAATTAACCAAATACATTCAAGATGAGGTCCCTTAGTGTATGCTTTTTGCAGATGATATTGTGTTGATTGATGAGACCCAAGTGGGGATTAATACCAAATTAGAATCATGGAGAATTAGCTTTGGAATCAAAAGGCTTTAAACTTAGTAGATCGAAGACAGAATATTTAGTTTGTAACTTTAGTCATGATCGGGCAGATGATGAGGTGGTGATACTTGACGATAAAGAGATTCCTCAGAGTGATTGTTTTAGGTACCTAGGTTCAATCATAAGTAAAAGAGGTGATTTAGAAGATGAGGTTTCCCAAAGAATTAAAATAGGGTGGATGAAGTGGAGAGGTGCGTCCGGGGTCTTATGTGATCGGCGTATTCCATTAAAGCTTAAAGGAAAATTTTATAGGACCGTTGTTCGACCAGCTATGATGTACGGTGCAGAGTGTTGGGCTGTTAAAAATAATCATATAGATAAACTCAGTGTAGCAGAAATGAGGATGCTAAGATGGATGAGTGGCAAAACTAGGATGGATAAGATAAGAAACAATCATATTAGAGTTGGTCTGGGAGTTGCTCCCATAAGTGATAAGCTTAGAGAAAGTTGTTTGAGGTGGCACGACCACGTTCAACGGAGACCTATAAATGCTCCTGTACGGAGAAGTGATATAATCCATATTGAAGGAACTAGAAGAGCTAGGGGTAGACCTAAGATAACTTTAGGAGAAGTGGTGAGAAAGGATATGTATAGCTTAGGCTTTGTATCTAGCATGGCCTCGAACAGAAATGATTGGAGGGCAAGAATCCATGTAGCCGACACCATTTAGTTGGGACAAGGCTTATTGTTGTTGTTGTATTATTCTTGTTATCTGTTGTATTCTTGATGTTTGTCTATTTGTTTCTCTGGGCGAAAAGAAGACATGAACCTTCTATGACACAAGTTATTTTCCTTGTTTTGAAATAGGCAAAATTTTTTTTTTGGTACAAAGGGGCTTTATTAAGCCAGGGAATTGGGATATTAATATGCCTCAGCAAGAGTCAAACTCACGATCTTTTCACTAAGAAGTGTTGGTTTCACCACTAGAGTAGCTTTGCATTGGCAATAAGCAATTTTTCATATTGAAGATGAAGTTATTATTATGTAGGGATAATTACTATTGCGCCCTTATACTTTGATTTTATTACTAATCAAACCCCTTTCTTTGTGAAATTACTATTGCCCCCCTCACTTCTAAAGGTGTTAAGTGGCTGTTAACATCAAATATGAAATGTCTATTTCGCCCTTAAAATTAAGAAGTAAAAAATATGGCATTACCCTCATTTATAAAGACTATATTGCATGTCAATTATATCCTTAAAATTTTATATTTTATAATTAGTTTTGGATTTGGTGGGACCACAAACTTATGATTGTTGAAACTTTCACATCCACTTCATTTTTTCATAATCACCATGATGAAAGTTTTACAAACAAATTAGCATATAAGATCTAATTGATAAAAATTTGGTAATATACATAATGGTCAGCATATATTAGGTGATTTTCAATTTTCAACTTTGAATTAAATTTGATATTTCTTAATATTTTAGTTTCTATTTAATTACATCTTTCATTTATTTGGTGATTTATTTTTAGAGAAAAAAAAATCACATCTTTCCTTTATTTGGTGGTTTCTTTTTAGAAAAGAAAAGTGAAATTAAAGTTAATTTTTTCTTATTAAGGGTAGTATTATAACTTGAAAAAAGAATAATAAGTAAAAAGATAATTGCAAGGTTATTTTTGGAATTTTGAAAATATATATAGATGCCACATCATTAGTAAACTGACGGAGCTTAACTGTAGGGGGGCATTAGTAATTGTTGATCAAAGTACAAAGGAGCAACAGTAATTATCCATATTATATAATATATATATATTTTTTCTTGAAATAGACAATATTTATATATTTAGGAAATAGGGATATCACAAATGCCCTTGACAAGGGTCAAACCTACAACCTCTTCACTAAGAGGCATGTGTTTTATAGGAGTTTAACCGGTCGACCAATCTTGCATTATGCATTGACATGGTGTCTATACTTTCTTTACTATTATTATTAGGGTAAATATCACTTACCTCCCCTCTTAGCTGGACAAATAGCACTTACACCCCCTCTTAGCTGGATAATATCACTTACCTCCCCTCTTACCTAGCAAATATATCAAACACCTCCCCTCTGTCAATTTTTTCGGTTAAAGTTAACTTTTACCGTTAAATATTGTTCTAAAACCCCAAACTACCCTTGGCTTTTTTTTTTAACTTTAAATTATCGTAATCACCCTAGCAGTTAAAATACTAAATTACCCTCAATTATAATAATTGTTAAAAACCAATACATTATAGTTTAAATCCAAATTATTAAAAATCCCAACATACCCTTTTTTTAAAAAAAATTATCAAACAATTAAAAAAACTCAAAATAGTAGTACGAGTTTAATTTTATTAACATACCCTCTTTTTTTTAATTGCATTTTTAATTTTACTTGATTGGAGTACTTTTTTTTAATTGTTGGATAAATTTTTTTTTTTAAATGGGTATGTTGGGCTTTTAATAATTAAAGATAATTTTGATTTTAATTATGGTGTTTTGGTATTTAATAATTATTTTAATTGAGGGTAATTTAGTAATTTAACTGTTAGAGTAGTTACAGTAATTTATGGTTTAAAATAAAAAAAATGTAGCCAAGGGTAGTTTGGGGTTTTAGAAAAATATTTAACGGTAAAAGTTAACTTTAACCGAGAAAGTTAACAGAGGGGAGGTGTTTGATATATTTGCTAGGTAAGAGGGGAGGTAAGTAATATTATCTAACTAAGAGGGGGTGTAAGTGCTATTTGTCCAGTTAAGAGGGGAGGTAAGTGATATTTACCCTTATTATTATTTTTATTTTTTAATTTTATCTTCTGTGTGTTCCTGATGTTTGTCTATCATCTTTCTCCTCTACCAAAAAAAACATCATCTTTCTCCCGGTGAAAACATGACGTGAACCGTCTAGAATTATAGCTTATGGGAAATTTTTATAGACTTTTAAATTTGATACAAACGACCGTTAAGAGTTAAACCCCATTCTAGGGTTTAAGACCCCACTGTCTTCTCTAGTCTAGTCTCGTCTGTTTCGCCTCTGCAATCTCATCGCCGAGGACCTCTTCCCGGCAGCAGTGAATATGATTATGAAGTTATTGGTACCGAAAGTAACAGCTAAAACCTTGAATCATATCATGAGACCCTGTCGATTTGATTCTTCATCAACTAGACATTCTTCCGTCACTGAAGGTCTCAGAAGCATTCATTCCTTCTTTGCACAACGGTTCTATTTGGGTAACATGCTTCCCCAACACTATTCAAGGGGAGTGGTTACAGTCTCAGGTGCTGAATCGGAAGTTGATAACCGAGTTCCTGCAACTGTAATCACTGGCTTTCTCGGTTCTGGAAAGGTCAAGTTTTGAACAATTTCCCATATGTAATTAATGTCTCAATTGCGTGTTGCTAGTTAATACTGGCCTGGGTGATTCTAATTTGTTTATTGAGAAAGTTACGGGAAGAAATAAATTTGAAACACTGAAATTGTCATTTGAGCTTATGCTAAAGCCTTCGGTGGATGATGCTCTCCGAGGCTTTTAATGTTGTAGGTGTCAATAACCGGATGTCAATTTGTTTATGTCTTCCTTGTTTCATTGCCTGTTGCTTGCACCATTTTGATTAATTATTTTATGTTTCATTGCAATTAACTTGGACATAATATTGCAGACTACTCTCCTGAATCATATTCTAACTTCCCAACATGGCAGACGGATTGCAGTGATCGAGAATGAGGTACGCCACATTCCAGTTGTGGGTGCTTAATGTTCAAAGTTAAATTTTGCCAATCTCTAACATATATGCGGAATAAAGGAAAGAACAGTGTTTAGACTAACCTCCATTAGGACCAAGCAAATTCATGATGCCATCAAGTGAAGCTTTTTGTTTATTTGCTCCCTGGGGATGGAGTTTTGCTGCATACACTTTGAGATCAATGAGAAAGCTTTCTAGCTTCCAGAGATGTCTCTAGGAGGGTGATTAAGATGGAGTTACACCATACACTAAATTGTAGCCAGGGCCAACTCTTATTAGATGAAAACACAAGGGCAAGAAATCACTGGATACATTTTTATGGTTGGGTTCTTTTTTATTTTTTTATTATGAACTTATTTCCACAGTTCTGATCTTTGAAATTGTCAAGTTGCTGATGATTTTAAAAGAAGTACCTCTTTGTTTTTATGAAAGTGTATTTGATCCTTTGTGTTTTCTTTGCAGTTTGGGGAGGTGGATATCGATGGTTCATTAGTTGCAAGCCATTCCTCCGTAGCTGAGGACATTGTCATGGTTAACAATGGTTGTCTGTGCTGTACTGTGAGGGGGGAGTTAGTTAAAATGCTCTTGAAGTTGGCGAAGGAAAAGCGAGACAAGTTTGACCATATTATAATAGAAACAACAGGTATAGCTCTTATGAAAAGCTAGAATCTTGTAGTCATTGTACAAATGGTTATTGAGATCTAAACATTTAGACCTAAGATGAGATTTATTATGTTCAGAAGCATGATATAGATAGGAACAAGTTCTCCAGTTAAGGCACTTTGTTTAATGACCTGTGACCAATGTTTTCATCTGTTTTCTTTACTAACGTAAAATGAAACTCCTCTATATGATTTATATAGTTGCTGGAGTGCTCTATTAATGATTTTGTCGTTGGCTGATAACAGCCACTCCAAAACTCAGCCTTATCTCAACTAAGTAGGGCCCGGTACATAGATCCTTTCAAGACAAATTAGGACAATTGAGGTCTTCACAAAGGGGAGGGAAGGAAATTCCAGCCTCATGGGGTCTACATCATGGATCCTTGCCCTTCAGTAGGCTCTGTTTGGGGTCATACTTGGCACAAGACCCAAGCTATGCTTGTAATTCTTCTTAACCTTCATATTTGGTCATTTTAGGCATGCCCCTAGCTCTATCTCATTTTAATCAGGATCAGATCAAAAGTGGACCTTGAACTAGGGAAACTAGCATCCAATTGAGTACATCCAAGATTAACTAAACAAGGATAATAAACTGGTTGAATTATCTAGACTTTTGTCGCTTTTATCTTATGTTCTATTTACATATGAAAGAAGTACATAGAAAACTATAATGATGAGGAGGGGATATAGTAGAAAGGGGGATGGGAATTGTAGGCCATCTCAGCTTTGTTCACGGCCGTAGTCTTCTACTAAGCCAACTATGCTGGCACTTTCCACTCCACAAGGACTAAGTCAGCCTATAATGCTTCTAAGAGTGTTAAGAGAAGATATAATGTAGACCTGGGATTGGGTTGTTATGGTGGTGATGTGAACAGAAGAAGGAGGCCCAGCAAGAGCTGCAAGAGGGCCTAGCACTTCCAGGACCATGCGCACCCCTCTGGGGTAATTTTGTCCTTACTACCCTAGGTTAATTAATTCTCTAATTTCAGTATGTGTCTTTAGTAATTAAGTTTTAATCCAGCATGTGAGACTTTTAGTATTTTTAAATTTTAATTAGCATGTTTCAATTAGAGTTTTTAGTCAATTATGTTTTCAGTTTCATCATGTGTCAATCATTAGATCTTATATTATTTGGTTGGTTGTGTACTAATTTAGTGAACACTTAGATCTAGTCTTTTAGTAGGCTATAAATAGCCTTCAAGTTTGGATGAATAAAATTATTGAGTGTTTACAGCCAAGGAGGCATTGGCAGAGGGGGAGACTTTGTGGTTGTCTAGATTGCTATTTCCAGCTTTCAGCATTCAACCTTCAATTCCAGCAAGTACATCAAGCACCCACTTTCAGCATTCAACCTTCAATTCCAGAAAGTACATCAAGCATTCAACCTGCTGAGTTTCAGTTCAGCTCTGCTTCTGGTAAGTACAACATCCTAGTAGCCATCGCAACCCTCCCTCCCTTGCTCTGTTTCTGCGCAAGGCAGAACCTCCCATCTCTAACACTCTCAGGCTTTACAGACCCCTCCCCTAGGTATTTCAGACCCATAACCATCCTCTCCACCCTCCTGCGATTCCTCTAGGCCTTTTCGCAACATCCGCAGTCCCTTTGATGCCTCCTTTAATTCGCCCTCTCTATCTCGGGTTCCTTGTTTTGGTAGTAAAACAGAGCAGGAAAAAAATTCAGAAAAAAGGAAAAGAAAGAAAAAAAAGAAGGAAAACAGAAAGAAGAGAAAGGAAGAAAAGAAGGAAGAAAGAAAGAAGGCAAGAAGAGGGAAAGTTTGGAAAGATTTTAAAGATCCTCTCGAGAATTTCCCATGACCTATGCAATTCACCCTAACCAAAACCAAAACCAAAACCGAATTTGCCCAAGTATTGACAATTCCTACTTCCCATGCTCATTGGTTTATATCAATTGTCAGAGCTATGGATAGGGTACACCATATCACCCCTAACGAAGATGATTACAACTACAGACCAACCATGAACGTTCTTGCAAAGATCCTTGTATTAGAAGTTGAAGATGAAGATTGAAGATGGAGCAGCCTTTTCCATACTCGATTATGGGATGGTAAATTAGTAGTAAGAGCCATCATTGACAATGGGTGAAGCACAAGTGTCATTTTTGAAGCAGTGTTGCAAAGGACTAAGCTGCCCGTAGAAGAACATCCACAGCAATATTCGTTTGAGCTCCTCAACCATGAAGTTGTAGAGGAAAGGTTTAGGTGTTTTGTTCCTATTAGTCTGCTTCTTATATTGATGATGTCTGGTGTAATGTACAGTCCCTATGGGTTTAATTGATGTAATATTGGATAGACCTTGGTTATATGATAATGATTAACAATTCATGGGAGGGATAGTACTTGTAAGTTTACGCACAAGGGAAAATTAACAATTCATGGGAGGGATAGTACTTGTAAGTTTAAGCACAAGGGAAAAAACACTCCCTTTTAATATGTAAGAGGAAGATAGGAAGAGGGTAAAGAAGAGTCCAGTCTTAGATGAGTCTGTTCCCCAATCCCAACCCATAGTGACTCTCACCAAGAAGTTTGAAGATCCTCAAGAAGTGTCTAGTGTAATTCTGGCACTAGTCACCAAGTCGGAGACTCCTCAACAAGAAGAAGAGCCCCCACCTCAGGTTTAGGAACTCCTCTCTGGGTTCTCAGATATTATACCAAAAGATCTTCCCAGTGGACTCCCCCCCACTGAGAGATATTTCGCATGCCATGGATCTAGTAATTGGAGTCTCTCTTCCCAACAAGCTAGACTACAAGATGAGTCCAGTAGAACATGAAAAGCTACAGAGACAAGTAGAAGAGGTTCTTAACAAGGGCCACATCACAGAGAGTTTGAGTCCTTATGCCGTACTAGCACTATTAACCCCAAAAATGATGGTTTGTGGAGAATGTGTGTGGATAACTGGGACATAATAAGATCACTGTGAAGTACAGGTTTCCCATTCCATGATTGGATGACATGTTAGGTATGGTGATTGGAGCCTCTATCTTCTCAAAGTTAAATCTCAAAATTGGGTATCATCAGATTTGGATCAGACTTGAAGATGAGTGCAAGACAACCTTTAAGACAAGAGGAGGGCTATTTGAATGGAAGGTTATGCCTTTTGGGCTCACTAATGCCCCCAGTACCTTCATGCAAGTAATGACCAAAGAACTCAAACCTTTTTTGGAAAATTTTAGTTGTTTATTTTGATGATATCTTGGTTATAGTCAAGAGATTGAAGAGCAGAGTCAGCAGACAAGACAACAGAGGTTAGTCATGGAGATCTAAGGAAGAAGAAGTTGTACCTAAACTTAAAAAAGTGCACTTTTATGATGCCCAAGGTAATCTTCCTTGGATTCATAATATCTGCCAAGGGAGTTGAAGTAGATCCAGAGAAGGTTTGATGCATAACAGAATGGTCCCTTCCAACAAATGTCACAGAGGTCCGGAGTTTAATGGCCTTGTATCTTTTTACAGGATGTTCATCGGAGATTTCAGTACTATCATGGCTCCCCTCACAGATTGCACAAAAACCACCAAGGGTAAGTTCGAATGGACTCCAGCAGCCACCAAGGCCTTCAATACTATTAAGAAGAAGATGATTGAAACCCCACTTTTGAAGTTACCAGATTTTGTCTAGGTGTTTGAGGTAGCCACTGATCCCTCACACATCAAGATTGGATTTCTGACGCAGCAAGGCCACCCTATAGCCTTCCACAGTGAGAAGTCAAATGAAGCTAAGTCCTGGTATTCCACATGTGATCTAAAGTTATATGCAGTTGTATAGATCCTGAAACACTGGAGGCACTATTTAGTAGGCAGGGAATTTGTGCTTTAATCTGACCATGAAGCCCTCAAGCATCTCAACACTCAAAAGGCCATCAGTAACAAGCACACAAAGTGGGTAGGTTATCTTCAGCTTTCAAGACATTCACTCACTGTTTACAGCATTCAACTGAAGTTCTTGCAGTTTATCATCAACCAAGTAGGTCCTAAGCCCCTCCCCCAGCCCTTAGACTCCCCTCTTCAGTCCGCAGCCTTTCCCAACCCCTCCCTTTAGACCTTAGGAGCAGCCCTAACCACATCGCAAATATCCTCTCGCCCTTCCCCTTCAGTTTTCTAAAATTCCAACTCTTCCCTAAGCCCTAGAAGCCATCTCCGATCCTCTTCGTTTTCCCCACCTTTACAGTCCTAACCCTGCGGCTGGCTTGTTGTTTTGTTTCTTCAACTTTTGAGACATTCACTCACTGTTTACAGCATTCAACTGAAGTTCCTGCAGTTTATCATCAGCCAAGTAGGTATTAATCCCCCTCCCCAGCCCTTACACTTGCCTCTTCAGTCTGCAGCCTTTCCCAACCCCTCCCTTTAGTTTAAGACCTTAGAAGCAGCCCTATCCCCATCGCAAATACCCTCTCACCCTTCCCCTTCAGTTTTCTTAAAATTCCAACCCTTCCCTAAGCCTTAGAAGCCATCTCCCATCATCTTCTTTTTCCCCATGTTTACAGTCCTAACCTTCATAGAAAACCAGCTGCAGGTCACCCCCAGGGCTTTGACGAATCTGAGTCAATTCTTCAATCAATTTTCATTCATGATCTCAAGCTGAAAATTACAATGCAAGAAGAGGCTATTTATAGCCTAAAATAAAAGACCCTGTCTAGGTTGGGAATCTTTAATAGATGAGGATCCAAACATTGGACTATTGTACTAAAAAAGGAATCAAATTACTACAAGTTTACAACCATTAGATTTGAATCTTGTTAGGGCACTTAACAAGTTCCAAATAAAAAGAAACTCGAATAGATAAGATCCTCTCTAGATAAGGAATCTTATCCACAATTAACTAACTCAACACAACTTTAAAAGGACTATAACTCTCAAACTACTGACCCAAATAGAAAGCCAAAAGTTGATCCATAACACTTGGATTGAGGGGATTCGGTCATGACCCATATTGAGCCCCAAGAGTGGGCTTGGAAATTGACCAAAATACCCGTGGGGTATTCGGCCAGGGCCAGCTTTAAGTGTCCTTTGGGGTCTAGTTTTTTGGGCCCAATTTAACCTTGGTTATGTCACCCGATTTTGAGGAAAACTCGCACATGAGTTTTATATTATGAGACAATCGGCTGTATGTGATTGACATCCACAAACATTAGCTTTGATGGGGGTGATGATCCAATGTGTCTCAAGAGTCAAGGCTAACCAGCTAATGGTCGCTAGTAAATATCGTCTCTTTAATGGTAATCTGCTTATGGGCACCATTGAAATTGGACCACTTAGTAATTCTTTAATATCAATTTCGCTCAAACCATGCACATTAATCTGATTGTTGCCTTGATAGATCTCCTTTTCTTCCACATTTGATTCATCTTCTGAGGATTGTAACATGCATGAGATTGTATCATAGAAATTGTTTGTTGAAGCAACCTAGAAGGGGGTGAATAGGTTCCAAATAGTGTATTAACCTAATTTCTTCCAATTAATTGCACATACAAGATTAAATAGGCAAAATTTAAATGTAATTAAGCAATTGAAGATTAACTTGGGCAAATTTTCAAACACACAAACCACAACATAGGGATTTTATAGTCCAAGTCTACATCCACTCCTCTCTTGGGCTCAGGAGAGATTTCTACTAGCTCTTTTATTATGGTGGGTAGAAAATCAAACCCTTGCAATCTTTGTTATAGGGCAAGAGCACCCTTTTACAATCTTGGTTCACGGGCAAGAGTACCCTCAACCAATTCTAATATACCTAAACTTAGAATTAAAAAAAAAAAAATAAATAAATAAATAAATTGCAAGAGTATGGTTGAAGATTATATCTAATAAGGGGTATACATTTTACCCCTTGTGTGAGAGTGATGCAAAGTGAATGCATAAAATGAATAATATGCAACACGTTGACCTTCTAAAGCCTTCCATCACCACAGCTTTGCTCTTACGAGCTTGCTTATCTTCCTTGGAATGTACCATAAGGGATGAGTGAGGGTGAGAGGCAAGAACACAATTGATTTCTTGTTATTTGAGAGTTTGAGACTGAGTATAGTGTGTGGTTAATATGCAAGCTATAAGCTCTCAAATGTGGTGAGTTGGGCTTATATAGATGGCCTTTAAGTACCTTAGCCCAACTCGTGATGGATAGATTTAATAGTCATATTCTGATTGAGATGGTGTGCCGTCTAGGAATATATCAATTTGAAAAATAGCCATTGGGCTTCATGTGCTCAGATGGATTTCCGTTAGGATCAGACGGTGCACCGTTTGCTCAGAGTCTTAGACAGAGTACTTTGTCTGAGCCATTGTGATTGTATATAATCACATAGAATTATAAGGTGCTGTCTCTATCAGAAGGTTCGCCGTCTGAGTGTGGAATTCAAGGGATTTTTGGTCCTCCTAGCAACCCTCCATCTACACACGCTCTCCTAACATGTCCTAGGTCAATCTAATGATATGATGCACATGATTTTACAAAGATTAGTGAAATTACATTCATATGTGCAAGGAGGTGTTCCAAGGTCCTAAATGTGCTAAGTCTTCATCATGAGCTTGGTTTGATCTTCATTCTTGCTCTTGAGTTTTCTTGTACTCCATGCTCAGTTTGATTTAACCTTTATGTTTTATCTTGACTTCATTCTTCACTTAGACTTGGACATACCCTTTTGAGTTGGGCTTGTGTTATCGCACTTTAGCTTGGTCTAAAGCATACACAACTCAAAGCACACATTAGTATCTTGTGTGTCTTATCATCAAAACCAATAGAGGCTGTGGTGGTATTCATGTGGCAATGCTGACATGACATTTCCTCAACATTGTTGTTAATATTAGCAAGCTCCCGAGGAGTGTTGTCAAGTTTGAAAGCTCTTATTGCATTTTAGAGAACCCCTGAGTCCCTGATTGATTAAACGAGAAAAATCATTTAGCTAGATGCAGTTGTAATTGTGACTCAAACTTGACAACACGCCTGAAGATAGGGCTGCTTTGGGGAAACTGATGTTAGGGTAGAATAGGGGTTTAAGCTTGCTGGTTTTGCAGATCATAACTATCTTCTATTGTGGTTCCTTCCATGGAACAAAATTCGAGCGATATGGTTGAAATATCACTCGAAATGCCTGCAAAATTTGAAACCGAAACGAAATGCATGTATAAATACAAAAAGTGTCAGATATCGTTTCGAATTGACCGATATATCGATCGATACGAGTTGAAATATTGGCCCGATACCATATTAGGCCGAAACGATACCTGCGTAGGCTTTAAAATGTCCAAATCGACCCATTTTTCGACCTATCGAGCCTTTTTACATGTTTCGAGCGATATCGCCCTGGAGATTTTGACCTCTTTTTGAATTTTTTTTTTGATTTCTCTTGCTTTCATCCCTCTTTACACCTTATTTCTACAACTCCATTTCCTTCAAACATTAGATTTGCTCCTCCATTTGTGCATTTTCTCAAATCTTGCAAGGTGAGTAACCAACTTCTTCATTTTTTGATTTTTGTTTCATTTGTACCTTAAATCATCTTAGATTGCTTCCAAATTTATATATGTTTACTTTAGAGTGTTGATTTATGAATTTGTAGTGTCAAAATTATTTTTTGATTCTTCCTACTATTTTTTTATTTTTTCTGTTATTAAAAATTATTTACTAAATTATGTATATTTGCTAAAAATGTATATGTATAGTACATGTATAAGCTTCAAATGAATGTATGTGAGAGTTGAGACACCATATTGCTGTGATGGTGTTGAATTAAAATTTTTTTTCTGTATTTAATATATATTTAAATAATTAAAAAAAAATTTAAATATGAAAAAAAAACTAATTAATTTCTGTTTTAAATTTAAAAATAGTAGAGTATTAGTGGAAGAATGTATGCAATTTTTGGAGCATGTTGTGGATATTTTTAAGATAGTTTGTGTGTATTTTATATATTTTAAAATTATTTATATATTAAAAAATACTTATATAGTTATACATATATTTTTTTATATTTAAAAATAGGAGGTTATTATTCAAAGCATGTATGTCATTTTTGGAGCATATTGTGGAGCTTTTCAAGATACTTAGTGTGTATTTCTTGTATCAGGCACTCTCTTTTAAAGATGTCAAACATAGCTTGGGAACATGGGAGGCCACTGACAGTTGATAAGAGGAAGAGTGAGTGTAATTATTGTAAGAAACAAATAGGAGGAGGTGGGGCCACTAGATTGAAGCTACATCTAGCTGGTGGCAACAGGGATTTAATAGGGTGCCCAAAGGTGCCCGTAGAGGTCAAGAGGGCAATGGCCTCATATATTAGTGATGGAATGCAAAAGAGGAAAGAGAAGAGAACACAGAGGGATGAGTTCGAGGATGCCTGCTTAAATGACCTTCCAGATCCTGAGGATTATGGTATGGATGAGCCAGGAGAGTGCGACCTTGATCCAGAGGCCGATTAGCTGAGGAGGGCGATGATGATGAGTAGGGAGCAACAGAGGATTGATGACATGAGGAGACAACAGAGGGGTCTGGGTTGTGGGTCCTCTAGAGAGCCAATAGGTATGGGAGGCACAGGTGGCTCCCAAGTCCCTATGAGGAGGACTCAGAGTGTGAGGCAGGAGGCTCCTATCCCACGGGCTCCTACAAGGGGTCGAGCTTTGTCAGCACATCCTATAGATCCGGATCTTGAGATTCTTCGCAATGATCCGGCCCTATTTGCGAGGCCTGAGCATAAACAAAGAAAGTTGAAGCATTTATGGGGGAGTGTGAAGGAGAAAGTGGGGATGGCTTTCTCCAAATGGGCGTATTACCATAGTATTCTAGCACATACAGCCCAGGGGCCCTACTATAGAGATAGGATTGAGGAGATAGGCAGGGCTGGGAGTGGTGTACAGGGCCCCACTCCATATGAGATATATAATGTGTATTTGCCTAAGCATAAAGAGGATTTAAATGAGTACATTAAGGGATTAAAGCCCATGTGGAATCATTATGGAGTGACTGTGATAGCTGATGGTTGGACTGGTCCCACTAGATAGTCCATCATCAATTTCATGTTGAATTGTGATGGGAGGACAATGTTCCTTAAGTCAATAGATGCATCCGGTGAGAAGAAGGATGCAAAATACATTTACTAATTATTGAAGCAAGTGGTGAAGGAGGTTGGAATGGAAAATGTGATTCAAATTGTGACTGATAATGGCTCCAACTACAAGAAAGCTGGGTTGAAGATGCAGGAGAACTTCAGGTATCTAAACATATAGTATTAATTTTCATTTGTAAATACATATATTTACATTACATATATACATGTACACTTTATAACTTTGTATTGATGGCTTGATGCCTTGATGGATGGACAGATATAAGCTCTTTTGGACTCCTTGTGTTGCTCACTGCATTGACTTAATGTTGAAGGACATTGGAAAGGTCAAGCTTGTGAAGAAGACCGTGGAGCAAGCTCGACATGTTAGCACCTTCATATATAACCACACCTATGCATTAAGGATGATGAGGGACAAGTGTCAGGGTGAGTTAGTGAGGCCAGGCATAACCAGATTTGCTACTAATTGGATAGCACTGCAGAGCTTTAAGAGTAAGAAGATTGGCCTTAGGAGCATGTTTGCATCTAATGAGTGGTTTAATTGGGAGGGTTCTTCATCAGTGGGAGGAAGGAGAGCATAGTTGACCATACTTGATGAGACTTTCTGGCATAATGTGAGGATAGTGGTGAAGATGCTTGAGCCTGTGGTGAATGTGCTGATGATGGTAGATCAGCAGAGAAAACCTACTTTAGCATACATATTTGCTGCAGCAGAGAGGATGAAGCAGCAAGTTGCTCATGTCCACCCACACAGCAATAAGAAAGTCCTCCAAATCATCGATATTAGATGGCAGTCTATGTTGCAGCATCCATTGCATAAGGCTGGTGAGTTGTTAAGTGACTTAAGTCTAGTATTTAATTTAATTTTCATTATGTTATCACACTATTAAGCATTAACTATTCCCTTTTATGACATATTTTTTCTTACACAATATACTATTTAAATCCCTAAGTACTATTACAAGGACAATCTTGGGATGAGGCAAGATTTGATGGATGTTGTCCAAACTGTAGTGGAGAAGTTTGAACCGGATTCAGCTAAACAAGCAATCATCCTTATGGAAGTGAGATAGTGATTTGAATTTTGAATCATTTGATATTCACAATTCATAGTTTTATACTAAGTCATTAATCTAGTAAAGTAGTAACTAGTAACTAATTATTGTTTTTTCTCTTTATATATTAGATAAAGGCTTTTAAGGATGCCATTGGGAGCTTGGGTCGTGCTGCAGCCGTATCGGGACGGGGAAACCCCCTTGCGGGTAAGTTCATTAATTTATTTCATTATACATTTAATTATTATATTCTATCTTTAATTTAGTTATTTAGTTATTGAAGTATTAAAATGACTTGGAGTCTATGTTTGTTGCAGCTGAGTGGTTGCAATTTGGACGTGATTCACACCACTTGAGTAGGATTGCAAGCAAAGTGCTCTCCCAAACATGTTTTGCCACTGGTTGTGAGCGAAATTGGAGCACCTTCAGCCTCATTCACTCGAAGAGGCACAACCGATTGGGTGTGAAGCGTCTAGAGGACCTTGTCTACATACACTATAATATGAGACTGAGAGAGGATCATATTAGACAGGGGATGGATAGAGAGAGTACCAATATCGAGTTGGCCGACATATTTGAGATGGATGATGATGATAACCCAGTAGTTGACTGGATCAGGGACAGTGGAGAGGCATTGTTGGATGAGGAGGGAGGTCATCCCAAGAGACAGTTGCAGAGGAGATGGGGGCTGATGTGGACGACTTCATGGCCCAGGAGGGGAGGGCACATGTAGAGCCCACCCATCCTTTCGTGCCACACCCTAGTGCATCCACCTAGAGTGAGGATTTGATTGTTTGGTCCGACACTGAGGATGAGGTGACTCAGGCCTCAAACGATGATGACAATGGTGGTGATGATGACGATGGCGGTGATGATGGTGATGATGGAGGGGATGAGGAGGGTGTGGGACCTCGTGATCATGATTTAGTTGATCCTAGGGACAAACCACCACCACCACCACCACGACGTGAGAGTCAAGGGTGGGGAGGACGACCACCGAGATTCACAAGTGAGAGTCAGTTCACCCACGCGACACAGGATTCAGACCATACTGGAACTGCATCTCAAGGCCAAAATGTTTCCTTTATATATTCGAGGAAGGGGAAGGGGAGACAGCACGGCTGTAGCACAGAGGACACACCATCATATGGGTCCTACCGTCCACCCGATGCCGAGAGCTTGGTGGGATCTATGAGATCGATGAGCATTGATGATGCTAGAGACTCCTCCACCAGAGGATCCGGATGGCATAGGCCTGCAGAGTCCTCATATGATACTGCAATGGAGAGTATTGGTTCTACCAAGTCAACTTATGGTTATGGACCATATGGTGTCATTGTCCCTCCTGGCTATCAGATTCAGGGTCAAGCCAGTCAGCCACTAGTGGAGCCTTATGGTTATGGAGCAGCCTATGGAGCTTATGGTGTCCCTCCCACTGTCACTTATTGGAGTCAGCCAATGGGACCTTATCAGTGTGGACCTCATCCTTCTCCTAAGAGCTAGGGTGCTTTTTCATTTGTTGAGCAGATCTTCCACGCTATTCCACAGCCACAAGGCCCACCACCACCAGTTCCTTTGGAGATTCACAACTTCCCATTGTCAGGAAATCTTATGCATGTGGATGAGGCCACGTACAGAGATGCAGTTGTTGACTATGTCCAAAACTATATGGGGCGAACATCATGGGAGTTGTATTGTCATTTGTATGGGGTGCAGATGGAAGAGGGAGACCTTGAGGCTTGAATATAATAGACTTGTAAGTAATAACATTCCCTTTTCTTCTCTGATTCATGTACTATATACTTGAAATGTTGGATGTTACATTTTTAGTAGTTTTTTTAGTAAACTAGTAGTTCTATAGTGTTTATTATGCTTGAAATAGGTAGTATGCAAAAATCCAAATCAATTTGAGTGCATTTGAGGCTCGAAATTGAGTTTTCAAGAGTCAGATAAAAAGTGTCTAGTTTCGGTCGAAATTTCGACCGATATTTTTTCCTTGGTTCCTTCAACTAGACTATGGTCTAATTGATACAACTACTAGAATCTAATTGATAGAACTCAATAAATTCAGATTTTCTGGAAAATTCTGAAATTCGTGCAACTTCAAGGTATAAGATGAAGTGCAGGTTTTTCTGAAACACTGAAGATAGGGCTGCTTTGGGGAAACTGATGTTAGGATTGATACCAAGATGCTTCTGCAATTGTGATGGGGTAGTATGGGTTGAAATAGAGCAGGGGATGGGGGGAGTCCTAAAGGGGTTGGGATTTGGAAGCCGTAGGAGAGAGAGGAAGTGGGGGAAGGTCACCATGGCTAGGGGAAGGGGCAGGGGTGATTTGCGATGGGGTGGGGATGGGTTTTTAGGTCAAACAAGAAGAGAGGGGGGCCGGGGATGCTACGGTTGATGGGGAAGGGATATTCTAGGGTTTGCGCAAGAGAGGGGGAAGGGTGAGAAGCATTGTGCTTTCTTGGGAATTGATGAATGCTGAAAATATTGCTGGACTTCCTTGAAGAGGATGAACTGCTGCTGGAATTGTTGAATCAATTGAGAACTACTCTCCAGCCTAGGCCATAAGGGAAGTACAACTTAGTGCCGACAGGAGTGCCTTAGTGGATCCATCCCGTGAGCTGGGTATTACTGTGCATGTAACATCCTCTCCTCGACCAACGAACATAGACATCCCATGACATGTTATGCCTATGGTTGTTGAGGTAATCGATAAATGCAATTTTATAAGTTTGGTCATTAACATGCCTAAGAATAACCAGTTTGAGGGAATACACAATTTGGATACGGAAGTCTTGATGGAGGGGGTATTGGTCGTGGTATTTAGGGAAACATGAAAGAAAGAAAAAAATTGAAAATTTGGGGAAAATACAAAATTTGTAGGAAAAAGTCCGAGGTTTCCCTAGAATTTTTTCTCATGAACCAACTGGTCCAGCTAGGTTGAACCCAGTTGGGGGAAATTTCCAGTTTCGCATGGTTTCGTTTCAAGGTTCTCAAATTGCAAAATTTCAATCGAAAATTTGAAGGTTTCGATCGAATTTAGTACGATGTATCCAAAAACTTCTAATACTTACAAACACTTACTAAATTAGGACTCACTAGAACCCAACATTAGGGGATAAGAGACTAACCCCAAATAGATCTAACTCTAAAGATAAGATCCCTCTTTTTTAGGTAAGGAATCTTATCCACAATTAAGTAACTCAACATAAATTTTGAAGGACTATAACCTCCCAAACGACTGATTCAAATGGAAAAATAAAAGCAGATCCCTGATCCTTGGATCATTGGATTCTATCAAGCCCATATTCAGCCCTAGAAGGGGGCTGGATAAAATGACCAAGATACCCCTGGCTATTCAGCCATTTGGTCTTTTTTTGGGGCCCAGCCTTGGTTACATCAATTGTGCTGAATTTTTGGATCTTCAAACTGAAGCAGAAAAAAATCCATGTCCTCTGGGTCTTTGTGGTGGTAGTATAGGTGCAGAGATCACTTCATAGATCCTCGAAGAAGCATCTTAAGTCTTCAGTAAGGCAGCGATAGGTGGCTGCACACTGGTTAACCGAAAAGAACTGAAAAAAACAGAGAGATGAGAAGGGTTTGGCGGATATCCTCAAGCTGGTTACGGTGGCTCTGATACTATGTTACAAATCAGGACCCTGCAACCAGCTTAAGGACAAGAGAAGCCTGGAGAAGAAGAAGAAGAAGAAGAAGAAGAAGAAGAAGCAAGAGAAGCTGACTGTCCCAGTCGCAGGCTCCCTTTGCTGCTTGGTAGTCACCTTTCTTGCTTCTTGTTCTTCTTCTCAGGCTTTTTCTTGTCCTTATTCTGTTTGCAAGGTCCTCATTTGTAAGACATCTTTTCTAGAAGTAGAATATATTGACTTAAAAGTTGCATCCAACGCTAGAATATGGAAGGATGCTTGTCGAAGTCATGGTTAGAATTAGGAATCAAGGGCAGAAGGAACAGGAGAAGGAACTTTATGAGGCATTTTTCATCCTCTTGTCTTGTTTTCTTGCTGGCTACCCTCATCTCTCTATACAGTAGAGTTTAAGAAGGTTTTCGCTATAATTTGAAGCCTCAATTGGTTACTACCTTCTTCTCTGTTTCTCCTCTTTTCTTTAGTTTCAGTCTCTAAGTAACATGGTATTAGGGATGGTCTGCTACAAAATCATACATCTTGCCCTTCCTTTTTAGGCTTAAAGTCTCTATTGGTTAAAGTTGGGTGGTCTTGTTTTGAGGTACCACAAGAAGGCGCTCCTGGATGCGGTTTACTTCACACAGTTTATTGTGGTTATAGATGGATTGGGGCCTTTTCAGATACTGATTGATCTGGGTCAGCTATTAGCAAAAGTTAAACTACCTGTTATTGTACTTTTGTTGGAGGAAACCTTGCATCCTTGGATGTAAGAAACACATACTGGTCAGTTTCTGAGTTAAAGTGTATCAGACACGACACATGTCACTTGTGACTTGTGAGTTCATGTGGTTGAAACAGTTGTTGAAGGATCTTGGCTTCGGTTAAAGTTCATTTATGCCGTTCTGGTATGATAGTTTGGTTGCTTTCTGTATCACACAAATCCTGTGTTCCATGAGCGTATTGAGCCAAATGTTGATTCCCATTTTGTTACTGAGAAGCTTCAACAAGTACTTACATCACTTAATATGGCCCTGTAGGAAAACAGCTAGCAGATCTGTTTGCAAAAACCTTTAGGAACAGAGAAAATCTGATTATATTTGTAATGAGCTGGGTATGGTTAATATCTAGGCTTCAACTTGAAGGAAAGTGTTGGAATGAGGACTAAGGAAAAAAGGGAAAGGCAAAGAAATATCATGGTTAACAAAAAAGAAATCTTGGGAGTAGCATCAGGGTGTTTATGAGGGCTTTGATGCCTTTTAGGCTTGTTTACTTTCCGGTTATCCTGTTGTCTCTGTATAATGAAGTTTGTGGAGGCATTCACTGTAGTGTGAATCCTCCATTCAGTGCCCTTTCTTCTTCTCGTTGCAGTTCCTAGTTAACAGTCATTATTTGATGTTCCTTTTGCAGGTCTTGCCAAACCGGCACCTGTTATTGAAACATTTTGTACTGATGAACTGGTTTCACAATATGTCAAACTTGATGGAATTGTTACTTTGATTGATTGTAAGCATGCCATGCAGCATTTGAATGAAGTGAAACCAAGATTTGTGGTTAATGAGGCAGTAGAGCAAGTTGCTTATGCTGATCGTATCATTTTGAACAAGGTTAGCCTGTGTATGGAATAAACTTTCTGCTGCTGATTTGAATCATCTGTAAGCTGTTAAGAACATTCTTTGTGTGCCAAATGTCGGGCAATCTGGGATATAATTTTTGAGTCATCAGTTCAATTGTTTTGCAGATAGATTTGGTTAGTGAGGCTGAATTGGAGGCGCTGACAAGGAGAATCAAGGTAGGGCCTTAACTTGTACAAGTTGTCACAGTCACAGCTTCTTGCTCCTGATGTTTCTTGATTCAACGTTTTCAGCATATAAACGGGATGGCACAAATTAGTAAAGCTACATTTGGAGCTGTTGATGTTGACTTCGTTCTTGGAGTCGGAGGATATGATCTTGATAGGTAATTAGTCACTGATCTCAAGTCAATAGTCCATCTTTCTAGAGGTTGTTGCTCTTTAACTGTTGTAATGTGAAGAATTGCTCAGAAAAGTATTTGATTCATAGACCCCAATAGGGTATATATAGTTACAATCTTGTTAAGTGTCACACTAATTAGGAAAAGGAAATGCAAAACAAATAGAAATAAAAAACTAACTCTATACTTATTAGGAAACTAAATCCTATTCTAATTAAAAAACCTCAGTCCATGTTTTCAACACTCCCCCTCAAGTTTGAGCATAGATATTTATCATGCCTAACTTGCTCATAATGTAATTGAAATACCTTCATGCTCAAGCTCTTTGTGAGCACATCAGCTCGTTGCTCGTTTGAAGTAACAAAGGTGAAATGGATCAACCCTACCTCAACCTTCTCTTTGATGAAATGTATGTCAATCTCCACATGCTTAGTCCTGTCATGCTATACTGGGTTGTGAGCTATGTTGATCGTTGACTTACTATTTGAGTATAATTCTATAGGAACCTCCAAATCTGTCCCAACCTTTTGAAGCAGCCCTTTAAGCCATAGTACCTCACAAATTCCTTGAGCAACCACCCTAAACTCGGCCTTGGCATTGGACCGTGCAACCATAGCCTGTTTATTGCTTTTCCAAGTCACAAGGTTACCTCCCACATACACATAATACCCAAAGGTAAACCTCCTATCATCTGAACATTCTGCCCAGTCTACATCTGTATATGCCTTAATCTTCAAATGTCCATAAGTTGAAATTAAAATCCCTTTTCCTGGAGTAGCCTTCAAGTATCTTAAGATCCGATATATTGCATCCAAGTGTGAGTAGGGATCATGCATATACTGGCTAACAAAACTAACTGGAAATGTGATGTCAGGTCTAATGTGAGATAGATAGATCAACTTTCCCACTAATTTTTTATACCTTATCTTGTCAACTGGTTCTCCTTCTTTTGCCTTCAAGTGTAGATTAGGCTTAATAGGAGTCTCAGCAGGCTTACATCTTAGCATCCGAGTTTCCTTAAGAAAATCGAATGTATACTTCCTTTGGGATAGAGATACACTGTTACTAGAATATGCCAACTCTAAACTTAGGAAATATCTGAGTTTTCCCATGTCTTTGATCTCAAATTCGGTTCCCAAAAAGGTCTTCAATGCTGAAATCTCATCGTCACTACTGCCTTTGATCAATATCATCCATATATACTAAAAGTATAGTAGTGTGGGAACCATCTCTTTTAATAAACAAAGTGTGGTCTGCATTGCTCTGCTTATAACCATTATATATCATTGGCTTATGGAAACTTCCAAACCACGCTCTTAGAGATTGCTTCAATCCATATAAAGCCTTTTTTAACTTGCTCACTTTCCCATAAATCTCGTTAGTAGAATACTCAGGTGATATATTAATATATACCTCCTCTTGGAATTCTCCATGCAAAAAGGCATTCTTCACATCTAATTGTTGTAAACTCCACCCTTTTTTAATTGCACATAAAATAATAATATGAACTGTGTTCATCTTAGCAACAAGGGCAATGTCTCCAGGTAGTCAACGCCATAATTCTGAGTGAAGCCTTTGGCCACCAATCTTGCCTTGTACCTTTTAATAGTCCCATCTGCCTTGTGCTTGATCACAAACACCCATTTGCACCCAATAGTCTGCTTTCTTGTGGGCAAAGTTTCCAAGTCCCACGTTTTGTTTTTCTTCAGAGCTTGCATTTCCTCATTCATAACTTCCTTCCAGTTTGAGTGAGATAATGCCTCATGCCAAGCGTTAGGAACAGAAGTAGAGGACAAACAGGAAATAGAGCTTTGAAATTCTGGGGATAGGGACTGATATGAAACATAATTGGAAATAGGATGTTTGGTGCAAGTTCAAGGCTGCTTTCTTAATGCAATTGGTAAGTCTAAAGTAGGATCAGAAGAAGGGTCAAAGACAGACTCACCTGGAGGAACGGATTGTTCAGGGCTAGGAACCGAAGCTTTTAATTGGCCTGGTTTAGAAGGGGTCACTCGTTGCTTTCTTTGATAGGTCTTCGGAGGTCTAGTCTCCCCTTGTATATAATTTACTAGCTGTTCCTGTCTGGTCACTCCCATCTTCCAAAGTAGGATCATCTGCAGGAATCTCAAGAGAAATATCGAAAGGAGGAATCAACACTGGAACCTCTTCACTAGAACTCTCACCCTGAAGAGGTGTAGGGGGAAATAAGGAATCTGTTCCTGGAACACATTGTCCATAGAGACGAGAAAACGATGAGAGCTAGGATGATAACACTTATACCCCTTCTGTGTAGGAGGATAACCCAAGAAAATGTACTTTAACCCACGAGGATATAACTTTTCATAAACATGGTGGTTTCGGACAAAGGCAACACATCTAAAAACCTCAGGTAGCATTGTAAAGGCTGCTGTCCCTAAAAGAACCTCAAGGGGACAGTGTAAGTCTAAGACTCGGGAAGGCATTCGGTTAATTAGATATGCCGCAGTAAGAATGGCATCACCCCAAAACCAAGGAGGCACATGCATAGTGAACATGAGGGAACGTGCTACCTCAAGTAAATGTCTATTCTTGCGTTTGGCAACCCATTTTAAGGTGGAGTGTTGACTCAACTAGTTTGGTGTATGATGCCATGATTTGCTAAGTAGGAAGGGAATGCTCCACCCAAGTACTCAGTTCCTTTATCCGTACGAAGGATTTTGACTGTTGCCCCAAATTAAGTCTTAATCATATTATGAAAATTTTGAAAACATGAGAAAACATCACTTTTTTGGTGAAATAAGTAAACCCAAGTGGTCCTAGTGCGATAATCAATAAAGGTAACAAACCATCTATGACTAGATAAAGACACAGTCCAAGAAGGACCCCACACATCAGAGTGAATGATTGAAAAAGGGATTTTACTACGATTATCCAAAATAGGGTAAACATGCTTGGTCTGTTTGGCTAAAATACATGTCTCACAAAAAAAATCATTCAAATTACATATTTTAATTACATCAGGAAATAACTTGGATAAAATAGGTAAAAGAACGTGGCCAAGATGACAATGCCATTGCAATAAAGTAAAAAGTGTAGAAGAGGTGGAACGAGAGACCGTAGAAAGAGTTGATGGGGGACCCATCCATCAAGTAGAGCCCCCCTTTCTGTTTACCATTGCCAATCGCAAGCCCCATTTCCAGGTCCTGAAACACACAATTAGAAGGAAAGAAAGTTATTTTGCAGTTCATATCATGAGTAAGGCTACTAATAGATAAAAAATTAGCCGAAAACTTAAGAATATGCAAGACATTAGATAAGGTAAGACAAGGCGAACATATAATAGATCATTTCCTAGAGATAAGGGAAAGAGACCCATCAGCCATTCGAACATCCTGAGCAAAAGGAACAGATGAATAAGTATGAAACAAAGTAGATGAGCTTGTCATATGGTCGGTTGCACCAGAGTTGATTATCCAGGAGGGATAAGTAAAATTGACATTCTGACAACTAACAACCAAAAATACCTGTAGGGAATTGTGGATCAACAGAGGGAGCAATGTCAAAGGCTATACTCACACTAGTCGGTATTGGAGAAGATGAGTTAAGTCTGGACATCAACTGGTGAAGGCGCTAGATCTCATTTGAGGAAAGAGGTGTTGGAGTACTTAAGGTGTCAGAACTGGTTTGATTTGCAGATGTTTGATTGCTACCTTTGGTTTTATTCCTAACTCCTCCACAGGAATTTGTTGGACGTCCATGCAATTTTCAACACTTGTCCTTTGTATGAAATTCTTTTCCACAATATTCACACTTTACTGGAGGGCAAGGATCACGAGAACTAGATTTATTATTGCTAGAACCAACCACTAATGCAGATCTATTAGATGTCTAAGTGTGTACCATAGCTGTCCTTCGACTGTCCTCTATATCTATCATGGCATAGGCTTGAGCCAGAGAAGGGAAAGGCTCTTTAGAAAGGATTTGTGCGCGAATTTGATCAAATTCTATATTCAATCCTACCAAAAAATCATAAACTCTTTATTTATCTTCCTATTGTTGATAGGTAATAGCATTTTTAGCATTCTTTGGTGTAAACTTCTCATAGAAATCTAAAATCTGGTAATATCCTCGAAGAGTGTTATAGTACTGAGAAAGAGTAAGGTCTTTCTGCTGTAACTGATTGATTTTTTCTGTCTAATTTCAAAGCATTGTGCATCATTGTCTACTCTGGAGTATGTATCTTTAGCAACTTTCCAAATAGTTGCCACATCAGGAAGGAGGAGATAACTCTTTGCTATGCTTGATTCAATGGAGTTGATGAGAAAACCCATGACCAAGCATTCATTTGTGTACCACTTGGAAAGTTGCAGACCAGGTGTGGAAAGGTTTGGTAGAAGTCCCATCAAGATGGCCAGTAAGACCACGAGCTCCAACAACAAGGGAAACTGAACAAGAACATCTAAAATAATTTGTCCCATTAAGTTTCACAATGGTCATCTGAATCGGAGAAAACTCAAGATCCCTATGAATGGAAGACATGGGAGACTCTTCAGATGTACCAGACAACAGAGATATGGGGTCAGCCATCTCAAGAAGAAATCACTCAAATTTACAAATAGCTCCCTAAAAGTTTTTGAATTTACACAAAAACCCCCTGAAAGTTTTTGAATTTACAAAAAGTCCCTGGAACTAATCAAATTTAAGAAACAGCCCCCCAGAACTATTCGAATTTACAAAACAGCCCACTGTGAAGAACTATTCTGGTCAGGAGGAGAAGATGCCATTGATTTCAAAAAATGCAGAAGTTTCGGATACCATGGAATTGGGAAGGGACTTGATCCCGATTTGACATTATAGAAATTGCTAAACCCTATGTGATGGAATTACTGAGGTTTCGTGAGGCAGCTGTTGAGGTCATCATAAAGGACTTTAAGAAGAGATGGGACCAACAGTCCTGTGCATTCTACAACATATTTAGACAGGCAGATAGAGTTGAAAAGCTTGCTGAAGTCATCCAACCGTCCAACGGTTGGAGCAAGGTAATCTGAAACGTCGTGTTAGAACATTAGAGTCTGAAAGGGCTTTCCAGCGTGTTGCAGCTGTTAAGATGACAGTTGGAAGTGCAGTAGCTGCTGTCAGCTTTGTAAACCTTGCTACAATCTTGTATCTTAATTCAATTCGAGTGGTTAAAGTGACAGCATATCTGCTGTCTGCATTCTTTACCATTCAAATTCTGTTTGGTATTCTCAAGGTTAAAAATTTAGACCAACGGGAGAGGCTGATAACTGGAACTGCTTGAACTCATAGAAAAGGATCAACAGTTGAGCCAGCAATTTAGTGGTGGTGGTGTGGTTGAGGAGGTGAAGGCAGAGGCAGTGGCAGCAGTGAGGGGAATCAAGAGAAAGAAGGTTTCTCTAGTTCCCTCTTTCTTCCCTAATCGAAATTAGGCTTTGATACCATGTTTGTAATGTGAAGAATTGCTCAGAAAAGTATTTGATTCATAGAATTCAATAGGGTATTTATAGTTAAAATCTAGTTAAGTCCCACACTAAGTAGGAAAAGGAAATGCAAAACAAATAGAAATAAAAAACTAACTCTAGACTTATTAGGAAACTAAATCCTATTCTAATTAGAAAAACTCAGTGCATGTTTTCAACATTAACATAGTCCTTATCTTCTGTGGTTATATGGGTTATTGTTAAGAACCCATGAATCCACTCTAAAAACTATTAGAATTTAATTACTGTAATGGAGAAACAAGAACAATAACTGGTTTTAATGGTGCCAGTCACCCCCACAGTCCATTGCTGCCCTTAGCCAATAGGCTACCCAAAGATCAACACTAAATATTTTCCCCTCTCCAAATCCCTCTCTTCCTCTAATAGTAAATCACCATCCTAGCAATTACTTTCCATGCAAGGGAGAATGAAATGTCCTTCCATGTATGAAATTGATCCCATATCTTCCCCTCCTTATTATACCTATATTACTTATGTGTATGCCTTTTATTGGGATAATAATATCCTAACACTACTCCCCCCTTTCAGTTTTATCTTGCCCTCAAGGTGACATCAAGCTTTCGTTCCATTTGGCTCACCTCATGTACCATCCCATTCCCACTGTAGTCGTTGGATCCTCTTCTCCGTTTTCGTATAGAAGCAAAAACCGAAATTATTTGTTTGGACATTGATGGGTCTTTGAGTATGGTGCATCGCAATGGGAACATAAACCTTTTAATTTCTTCTTGGGTTGGCCAACGAGAGTGATTAGTCGCTGCTTGGGACGATGCAGGTGTGGTTGCTGGGTTAGTTGTTGCCACAACTGGTTGGACTTGCGCTGATTTGATCGAAACCCCTGGGTTAAAGCCAGTTCCATTCAATTGTCCCTGCGTTGGGCTGGGCTTTGGTCCCCTTGAAACAAATGAGCTAATATTCAAATAACACTGGGCCGCATTGGTACTTAATCAACTCATGGGCTGTACTAGGGCCTGGTTCTTTGTCTCAATTGATTGAGCCAGGTACATAAGTTAGGTCAGACCTTTGGTTTTAAAAGCTTCACTTCAACCCTAATCTCCTCCTCCAAACCTGATAGAATGGCACCCTTCAACCATGTTTCATCTCCATCTCAGGCGATGGCAACAAGAGCTTCGAAATGGCTCCGATACTCAACGACTGAACTCTCCTATCGAAGCCCCATCAAAGCCTGCTGCTGTATCTTCGTTTTGGGGGAGCTGAACCTCTGTCTCAGCTCTTCCTTCAACTTTGGCCAAGAAGTGATGGGGTTTTGCAGCTCACTAAATTGGAACCACTGAAGAGCTGGTCCATTGAAGCAGATGGTTGCCACTCGTAGTTTCTCCGTTGCACTGAGACCACACATCGAGAAGTACCTCTTTGTTCTCACTGCCCAACCAATCGGATCCTCTCCACTAAAGATTGGCATCTCAAGTTGAGGTGGGAGGAAGTCTCACTGAGGTTCTGTCTTCTCCATCTGTTCACGCTGCTCAGGTAGTCCTCCTTGTGATTGTGCTCTCCCCATTCAATGGAAGTCTCAAAAGTAAAAACAAATCATAATATTCAAGTAATTTATTAATAAAAGTCAAGAAAGGATCTCAAAAGGATCACAAAAGAATATCAGAGTGCGGAACAAGAAGATACCAATAAAAGACAACTATAGAGTATAGCGGAAATATACCCCACAAACATATGTGGAAAGTTGATCGAAATCTAAAGTAAAGCTCTAAGCTAATGCAAGTAAAAGAAAAAGTCTAGAAGAAAAGAGACAATCTAATCAACATCTTCCATTGACTCTTCTTCTTCTTCAATCTTCATCTTCTTCACCTTTGGGTTATGCTCTTGAAGCTTCAGACCAGCATCTAGCTTACGATCCCATCGGCGAACAAGATGATGTCGGCTGCCGTCAATAGGAGCCATCAATGCAGTCCAAACCTGAGTGTTGACTACGTCGCTGATCATAACTTTCTCTAGAGACTTCTAGAGCTACATCATATAAGGAAGGGTCCTCCGTACCGTGGCACGAGTTTTCTTCCAATCCTACTAAAAACAAGTCTCCCGAAGGGTAAGCTCAAAAGAACTTAGCAAGTATATCCAATCACAATAAGCATCTTCACACACAATCAAAGACAAACATAAATGCAATGATATAAAACAATATATGCAAGTATGCTTCTAACTCTATATATGTATGCTAATCTCTATTGGCAGACACTCTTTAAGTCATAGCACCATACTCCTTTGGTTCTGGTCCAAATCACTCTCTTTCGGTTGGTAATGGGTCTTGAAACTTTCCAGACAACATTGGCTGGGGTTTAGGTCAACATTCTCTCACATCACCGTTTGGTCCGAGTAGTGGCGCGTGTACATGGATAATCATAGCCCAATGCAAGTCATCTACTAAGGGTTAGATACGTCCATTCCTCGCTTCTCGCGATCCTTTCCGATACCTTTCCCACTAAAGTCATCGTCTCCTTCTTGGCTACATAGACTCTTAACTCTATGGGTCATCCACACATAGTAAACGGGAAGCTCTCGTGTCCTCTTATGCATCTCACAATCTCGAGCGCCCACGAGCCCAAGTCCACTACATGCAACCCTACCAATGAATGGCCCCCACAACGTAATCCATGTCCTCTCACTGGTTGGTTACCGGTCTTGAGCGCCCACTTCTCCCCATTGTTGCCACGGGTCACTCGGTCTCAATTCCCTTTCCAATGGGGTCAGATATGACAAGGTTTTCCTAGCCAAACACTTCTAGACATGCCCTAGGTATGTCAACCAGTAGTCAGGGAAAGAGTCAAGGGGCACCATAGGAAAGCATCCCATACCACTTCCTCTGGTGTCCAAAGACAGAAGCGCCAAAAGGGCATTCCCCATTCCACAACTACAACTTAGGCATCCACAACATATCATGATTTCATACATATCCAAATCACATTCTCATAATAAACAATCAATTCTAATATGAATATGCTACTATAGTTGCAAAAGTATCATGATGTAAAGAAAATAAAACATCAATAGCTTAATTATGCATTTATGTCATAATACATAAAAGCATGTAAATAGGCATATTGTGAGTTGGAATACTCACCTTGTAATCCGAACTTAAAATCTTCAAGTAAGAGATCAGAGAACAAATCCAAAATCACCTAAACAAGCTTGAGAAAACATGTATAGATCATAAGAGGTAAATCCAAGAGAGAGGAGTTGCAACGGAGCAAAAATGGAGTTGCGGTCACTGTGGGTCGATTGGCTGGGCAGCTTGGCCTAGTCGACCCAAGCAGTCTACCCAGTGAATAGTGTTCGACAACAAACACCAAATCAGTCATAACTTCTTCGTTTGAAGTCTGATTGCTCCAAAATTTGAAGGGGAACTTCACACAAACATACTAAGACTATCTAGCATGGATTAGACACCATCCATGATAAAAAAATCATACTTACAACAATACTTACTAATTTGGAAACATGACTTTCTAATTTGTTAAAAAACATGGTTTTCAATGAAACAACCATGGATGCAAAGGAAAATTAAGGATTCACTCAAGAGGATCATTAGCAATAGATCAGAGATGAATACTAACATGAGAATGGGTCTAACATGCTAGAGAATTAAGATTAAACATGCATGCATGAAGATATCAATGATCTCTTTTAGAAAATCAAATATGGAGATCATAGCATCATTGGAATGAACGGAGATTCATTCAAAGAGGAATATGTACAATAGATCATGCTTAAAAACTGATAAGAAACAAGTCTACTATAGGTTAGAATAGAAAACTACAAGGATGATGAATCATGTTAACAAAACCAATAAAAAACATGGAGAATTGCCATATGGCTTCAAGGAATGCATGGAGTGAATTCAAAGGAGATCAAAGAATAGGCAATTACAATAGTGTAATGCCTTCCTCACAATCAAAACAATAAGCTAGAACAGTAGAGAGAAGAGATTAGAGAAGAAAGAGGTAGAATACCAACCTTGTTGAAGAAAAATCAAAATAGAAACTTGGAGGCAAAGCTTGGGGATCTTCCTTGGCTTGAGGAGGAGGCTCTAGGGTTCTTCCCACGTTCTCCAAAGGCTTAGGAACATAATGGGGCTGGTTACCACGAAATTCCAATATATAGAGCACTAAAAACCTAAAAAAAACAAAGTTTTACGCATATGCCCCTTTTGGGCAGCTTGGCTGGGTTGATCGGCCCAGTTGACCCGGCCAGTTGACCTAGGTTGACAGCAAGCCCAAAAATAGGGATTTCAAGCTCCAAACCTCAATATTTTTGATGGGGCTTCTCCCAACTCAACAAGCAACTTTCTTAGCATAGAGGAATGCCTTCAAACCATATCCAACTAGGCTTTGGGTCCATCAACTAAGCTCTTAAACATCAAGGTGCAGTTCATCTCCAATCTAGACAAGATTCCAAAAAGGGGACTCCATCATCAATCTCCATGGGTTTTGGATCAAACACCATGTCTTCTATTGAGATGGCCCACAAGGTCTTCTTCCTTCACTTCGGGCCTTTGGATCAACACTAAGGGAGAGGTCTGGCCTTACTTCCTAGGACCTTTTAAACATATTTATTACTGAACTTTGGGTCCCACTTCAAGGTCAAACATCAACAAGTGACTTCTTTATTCAAAATAAATAGGGTGTCCAGGCTAGGTTTGGGGCTGGATTTCACAATTGTGCTACTTAGAAAGGGTACGAATGTTATCATCCTCCTTCTAAAAAGACTATCGTGTCTATGAATGTAATATTTAATGAGTCTTACCCTTACTATATACCTCTCAGGGGGAGAGTCCTAGAGGAGAGGTGTTCTTTCCAACTTTAGACTTCCTATCACACACAATGACTCCCACACACCACCACAACACAACTTAGGAGTTTAAGAAGAGTTTCTTGACCGGGGGAGACTTCGGCCAGTATACCTGAGGACTCTAATTCTCCCCCTCCGTTTTTTGAACCATGTGAAGAAACCTGGTTAGGGGGAGACCACTTTTGTGAGTCATATTATTGAGGTCTTTCAAAACAAAATTGACCATAATAAGGAGTTGCAAACTTATTAGAGGAAGAATTACAATTGGCCAAAGGAGGTGGAGAAAAGTGTCATGGTACCATTTCAGTCCCTTGCTCCAGAATTAGATTCTATTGTTCCCCCTCAAGTATCTTCTTCTGATCTTCCCATTGCTATTAGGAAAGAAATTTGATCTTGTACTCAGCATTCCATAGCTAAATATCTTTCTTATGACTCTTTATCTGACTCTTACCGTGCTTCTATATAATGTCTATTATCTGTTTATGTTCGAAAAAATGGGTAGGAAGCCTATGTTGATAAGAGATGGAAGGTAGCTATGGTAGAGGAAATGCAGGCAATGAAGAAAAATGATACTTGGGAGCTGGTTATACTTCCTTTAAGAAAAAAATCCGTGGGCTGTAAATGGGTGTTTGTGGTTAAACAAATTATGGATGGATCTTTCAAAAGGTTGAATGCTAGACTAGTTGCAAAGGGGTTTACGTAAACATATGGGATCGATTATCAGGAGACTTTTGCCCTTGTTGCGAAACTAAACACTGTTAGAGTTCTATTGTCTGTAGTTGTGAACAAAGATTGGAACTTACACCAACTAGATGTAAAAAATGCCTTCTTGCATGGGGAGTTGGAGGAAGAAGTATATATGGAAATCCCATATGGTTTTTCTAATGACAATACTGCAAGGAAAGTTTGTCGGTTGAAGAGGTCAATTTATTTAAAATAGTCTCCTAGATGCTGGTTTTGACGCCTCCAGAAGGCAGTGACCTCTATTGGGTACAAGTCAGGTACCAATATCACACTTCTCATTGTTTATGTGGATGATATTGTCATCATAGGGAATGATGGTAAGGAAATTCAAATGTTGAAGGACTTTCTTGGCAGAGAGGTTGAGATTAAAGATCTAGGGAAGTTACAGTACTTCCTAGGGATTAAGGTGGCTTGATCAAAGATGGATGTGTTAGCATATACCTATCCTAGAGGAAGTATGTCCTAGATTTATTATTAGAAGTGGGGATGTTGGGGTGTAAAACAATTAATTCCCTCATTGAGGCTGGAGCTAAACTTATGGAAAAAGAGGGAGAACCAATGGCCAAAGGAAGATATCAAAGGTTGATTTACTTTTCTCACACTAGGCCAAACATTGCTCATGCCGTGGGGATAGTGAGCCAATTTATGCATGATCAATGTTTAGCTATGAAGGATGTTACCGAATAACTGCAATATTTGAGGGAACTCCTGGAAAAGGAATACTTTTGTCACCCATTGATAATCTCAGGGTAGAAGCATACACTGATGCAGACTGGGCTGAATCTCCTGTCAATAAGTCAATTTCAGGTTACTGTACCTTTGTTGGAGGTAATCTTGTTACTTGGAGGAATAAGAAACATAATGTTGTAGCTTTATCCAGTACTAAAGCTGAATATAAAGCCATGTTTGTGGAGTTTGTGAGTTACTATGGTTGAAAGGCCTACTAGAAGATATTGGAGTCTAGATTCCAAACCCTATGATGCTATTATTGTGACAATAAGGTTGTCATTAACCAAGTCGGCCCCCAAAAAACCCCCCCCCCCCCCCCCCCCCCCCCCCCCCCCCCCCTTAGTTCTCTCTCTTTTTCATTGCCAAATAGTGACCCTACACTAGAACCTGTTCGACCTTCATCCTCCAACATGACCCTCTTTGAAAGCCCTTTTTCCCAACTAAGCACATTGAAATTGATAGGTTTTTTTGTCAAAGGAAAGCTTGAACAAGGGCTTATCTGCATATGCATTTTGTGAGGTCCAGAGACCAGTGTTTATGGTGGAAGAAGTGGCAGATATTTCCACGAAGGGTTTGAAGGAAGGAGTTCCTTCCTATTATAGGCAAGTTAGGCATGACTAATATATATGCCTCAACTTGAGGGGAGTGTTGGTTGAACCCTATAAGGAGTTCAATTCTGTTAGAGTTTTAGTTTGTGTAATTTTCTATTTCTTGTTACCAAGTGGTATTTATGTAATAGTCATTTTTCCACTTTATTATAAATAAAGGGCTTAAGATCACACTAATCAATTAAGTCATTCTATCACAATCATTTTTCTCAACAATACCCTATATATCCTTCTATCTTTATCCATTTGTATCCCATCAAATAAACCAAATGGGTTAACTACTATGGTTGGATACCAGTACTTAACCATGGTTGGATCCTAGGGATATGAGATGAAAATTTGCAGGATGGACAACTAGGGCCTATAGCAGTTACAATGGGTTGATTCTTGGAGTGAATGAAGACAATGACATAGGGATATGATCCCCCTAGTCTTGTTGGGTTTGGATTGTTAAATTTGAAGATATGAGGGTTTTTGTTTTTGGATTTGTTAGGTGTTTGAAAATTCAAAAAAATATTAAAATCTTGAAATTGGTTAAATGGGGTTGAACTAGGATCTAAGGTCTCCAGTGTTTGAGAAAGGTGTGCTCTAAGTGTGTGACAGCTCTGGCGGTTAGATTGTTGAAAATCTGACATTGAATTTTTTGAGTTTCTTGAGAAGTTTGAAAATTCAAGGGAAAAAAAAAAGGAGTCTGGAAAGGAGAATGGGGTGTAGGCTGCAAGATACCTGGATGGATCGTAGGCTGCCAAATAGCTTCTTGAGGACTGTCTATTCCACCATACTGAGGAATGGGGTTTGACTTCACTAAGAATCTTTGTGTATCTTCAATCTTGGACCTACCAAATTGCAAAAAATATTCCTGCAGTAGCAACACTTACAAAATGGGACTTGAACAGAAAGTACTATATAGATAATCTGAATTAATGCCTTTCCCATTGAGTGGAGGCTTACTTATACTTAATAACTTAAATAGGTCTTAACATTTCAGACCTTTATATGGACTAGGTTCCTCAGTTGTGGGCCTTCTATTTAACTAAAAATTAATTAAAAGAATTATTGAAATACCCCTCAAATTGGACAGAATTATAAAACTGCCCCTGAACTGCTGCTGGGCAGCAAATCTTAGTGCTCTATTAGGGGCTGTATCTGCATCACTTATTACTCTGAATTTTCTAAATGTCTATATGCCAATGAATTTGCAGGATAGAGTCTGAAGTGAAGGTGGATGAATTCCATGATACAAGTCAGCATTGTGAGGCTGGCCATGGTAATGTTTTATTTCTTATGTATTGTTAGTTCTTACTAGCTTTGAGTAGGTCCATAAATCCATTGATGGGTATGAATTTTATTTGTATGCATAAAAATCATGAAAAAGTGTTACTAGTCCCTGAAGAGTAGAAAATCACCTGTAGTGTCCAACTTCAGGATTTCACAGCAGATGATATATTGTTCACTATCCCATAGAGTTCATTTTAATTTGTGTAAAGAATTTCTTTCAATGAAATGCAAGCAGTTGATTATATAACCATGTGTACATTATTGGGCTGTGCAATTTGACTATTAGTACACATTTCCATGTATCGGTTATCTGTAACTAGTGTATGCTTTTAGACTACACCTACTTGACACAGATTATTCAGATGGCTTTCTCATACATTTTGCAGTCACAGTAACATTCTTTGGTATATCCTCCCAGGTCAATCTGCTTCCAACACTGATTGGAAACTTGCAATGCTTTTGATGTGTTGTAATTAGAGGTGGGGGGTGGGGGTGGGGGGTTACAGGGCTATTTGGTGTCTTTGTAACTTGGTGTCCTTGTAATTTGCTTCTTGTTTCCTTTATTGTTGTTGTAATACCTGGACCAGACCAGGGTAAGGTGGAAGAGTAATGAGAGAAAGAAGGAAAGAGAAGAAACAGTTCATGATTGAAGAAGAGACAGCCGGCGGATAGAGACACTGCACTTAGTTATTATAAAATAGATATAAACACAATAGAGCATACGAGGACAGTAATGCCCCTGTACCCATGACACCTTGCTAATTGCTAGTAAACATAAGAGCAAATTACTTGGGCATCCCCTGACTTACCCGATATTTAGGTGAATATCCCTTGTGTTTCCGATAATTACTTGTGTTTCCCTTGACACTAACACTGTTAGTTAAATCTCTATTTTTGACCAAAATACCCTTATTTATAGAAGGCAAACATTGATGCAGCATTTCTTTTTTTAATTTCTTCTTCCTCATCCAAATCACTTTTTTATTCTTTCTTTTGCAAACTGATCTGCCCCCATCCTCAGCAACTCCATCCACACAGCTGCAACCTCACTCTTATTTTTCATCTTTCTTTTGAGCTGAATCCAGCTGCTACTATTTGTTTCCAAGCTGCAAGTTTAAACAGTTGCTCAGCCCTGTTTCCTAATTCTGGATCGGCAGATTCATAGTCAGTCCCTTTTCGATTGGGTTCTATTCCTTACCGGCCACTGGTGTTGAATCTCAATGGGATTTTCACTTAGTATAGCTTAGTCCTCTCATGCTTTACATTACTTGCTCATCTTAGTTATCTATTCTCATGTGTCTTCACTACCTTTTCTATTTCATTCATTTCCTGGCTCTGCTCACTTCACCACTATGAGAGAGATGTCTTTCTTTCAAAGGAAGGCCTGCTAGAAGACAGAAAGAGAGCATCCTAAAAACATTTCCTGTTGTATGTCCGGCTTTAGGGTTTTATTACCCAATCCATACCCAAGATGGGATGGGGGATAAAGTTTAGATCAACAATATAATCCACAACAATATTTCTAGGGTTAGGAAAGGTCTAAGATTAGGAATTTAGGAGATATGGGATAAATTCCTTGAGATGGAAAACTTTGGTTATAGGTGTCAGAACAGGCTGAATACTCGAGGCAATGTATGTAACAATATAGGAAATTGATTCAAGAAAATAAAAAAAGAAGGGTGCAATGGATGAGGGAAGAAGAGGGAAGGCTACTTGGAGAAGGAAAGAAGGCTGCTGTAGTCTTGAATTGTTGCTTGAATTTAATCGTAACTAGGTTGCTGTGAGCCCAGCTTTGTTTCCATGACTCCAAATCTGATTTTCAATTCAATATCCAAGCTGCCTTGTCACATGAGGGGGCGGCTTTATTTATAGCCACAACTAGAAACAGCAAAAGACTCAAACTTGGGAAACTAATTAGAACTCTAATTGGCTGACAACCTTTGACTTAACTACTACTTGACTAAGACTTTGACTCACACAAGAAAACTCAATAATTGACACTAGAGGACTCCAATCCAAATTCTAAGAGTGGATATGGAGTTAAAAATAAAGAGATTAAAATAAACTCATCTTGTGGGACCCCAACATCTCGGAGAATCTCTCCTAGACTAGGACTCTTAAATAAATGAAAAAATATTAATCATAAAAATGAAATAAAATAATATCCATGGTCCAGCAACATCCTGGACTTGATGGGACCAAGACCCAGGATACCACGAAATTGACCAAAATTTCCAAAATACCGTGGTGTTGGTCAAAATTTGCTGTGGTTGCTGGTAGAGCAGTAGGACACTGGCAAGCCCTTTGGGGTTAATTTATATATATATATATATATTTTTTTTTTTGGGAGGGTGGGGAGTGGGGTTAGCTTTGCTTACATCATGTACCTTCTTCTCCTTTTTCCCCCGCCTTTTGTGGGATGTAAGGGGCTTGGGGGTGGGGTGGGCCTGTGCTTCTTTACAATTTGATGCTCTGGCTGACCCAAACCCTACTATCTCCCTGTTAATGTAGTCTCACAGGAAAAAAATTAAATAAAATCCTTCAAAGTTGAAGGTTAATTGTTGGACACCAGATAGGCCAGGATCAAGAGGAGCGGAAGATTGTAGATGATGGGGAGATGAAAGCAAAATAAGCAAGCAAAGGCAGTGGGTGGGCTTGATAAGAAAGTAAACAAACCCTAACGTGTATTGGAGCAGTGGATTGATCGAGAAAGAAGCCATATAGCAGCACAACCGCTAACAGTATAGCTTCAAATGTAGTCCTGCCATGGGTGAAACACTATTCTAACTCATTATAGTAATGCAAACAATAAAGTTTGTGGGAAAAGCTGGTTAATTTCACTTGGACTTGGCTTAGGTCTTATAAATTGACCCTTAATCGACTCGCCATTGTGGGTTTCCTTTCGCTACTCTGTTTCAAATAAAAAAAGACTTAAATAAATAAAACATAAAAGGACTAAACTGTGCCTGACTTAGAGTCGGGCAGAATTACAAGAATGCCCTTACTCAACCAAATTTCGTTGGACTTGAAAATAAGTATAAAATACTATTAAACTCCTGATGTGCTGTTGTGCAGCTGCCCTAGCTGCTATGAAACTTCACTTGGGCTTCTAACTGCCACCCACCAAATCTGAGATTTCTAATTAGGGGCTGGACCTGCATCAACTCTCCTCGTTTTTGAATAAGTTCAACCTCAAATCTGGTGGTAAGATGCTGAGAGTAATATGTATAGGAGCCATGGTCATTCTTAAGCAAAACCCTGGCAATCTTGGGACACTAGAATGTAGCGTTCAACCCTTGATGCAATTTCTAAAAGGATCATGGGGTTATGATAAATTGATCAGTATCAGCAACTATATCCATGTGGTATTCTACAGTCACATCTCCAGCTGGTTTTACTAGTTTCATCATGTCTTTGCAAGCCTCTGCAATACCATCTTCAGCCTCGTTTGCTTTGATCTTTCCTTTTTTGATCTCTTTGATACTCTCTTCCACCTATAGGATTGTTGTTGTCATTTCACTTAGTAACTCTCTAGTAGGGTGATGCAGTATCCGAGCTTCCAAGTCCAAGACCAAGTGCCCCCTAGGGTTGCTGCCCAGCCAGCTTATTTACAGTTTTATTTTAGTTCTTTAGTGTTCTCAGTAGAACTAGTGCAAAATTGTAATACTGTCCACTTGAAGGGCATATTAGCCTGGGCGTCTTGCTTTTTTTAGATATGTGGTTATTTGTTATTTTAAGTCCGTCTGATGTAAGCAGGATTGGCAACCAGAGGGCGTCTCATATTTTTAACCCCCCAAAGAGACCCCAAAGGTGCAATATAGGCTGGCCAAACCATATGAGGGGCAAAATTGGTATTTACCAACCCCCTTTGAAATCCAGAAGTGTCCAGTTAATTCTAGAATAAATTTAGGATCCAACCTCTACTTTTTGTTTCTCAATTGCACAATGGTGAGAATCCTTGTCTGAGTAGGAATCCAAGTTGGAATCAAGTAGGATTCCTTTTTAAAGTTGATCACTTATATTGCAAGTTGTATTTGTTTGGAACTCTTACTTGGGAGTCCTTTTCCTAATTTACAAGTTGAGTCTAGTTGTACTAGGGAGTACTAATGCATATAGGATTCCTCAGTTGAGTCCATGTAGGTTTCTTGTTGAGTCCTAATTAATCCTTTATTTCTTGAGTCCTAGTTTAATTTTCCTTCAATGTAAGTTGTCAGAAACTAGACTTTGAAAATCAAACCAGAATCTAGAATGGGCAAGGAAGCAAAGAAGAAGAAGAAAAGAAAAGAAAAGAAGAAGAAAAAGAAGAAGAAGAATGAACTAGCATAGATAGGATAACTCCCAGAATAGCAGACCATTTTGTTTATAGGCTGCAATTACAATATACTCGGGACAGAATATTCTGCCCACTACGATAGAAACAAATATTATAAGAGATCAAGGCAGAATAGTCGGTCCAATATTCTTTTCACAAAAAATAAACAGCAGGAAAAAAGAAACTACAAAAGAAATAGAAACTATTAGAAGGCAGCACAAAATAGAAACTATAGAAGATCCAGATCTCCAATCCAACAAAAGCTATATCCATATCTCACGCAAATCTTAACACTCCCCCTCATGTTGGATCATACAAATCTCCCATGCGTAGTTTGGAACAAATGGTCAAATGGATCGAAAAGTAGAACCAAACAAGGCCTTTGTGAACACGTCAGCTAATTAAACAACAAAACATTCAAAGGGTGTCAGGCTAATTTTCTTCTTAACAGCATCACGAACAAAATGACAATTCACCTCTATATGTTTTGTTCTCTCATGAAAAACAAGATTACTGGCTATAAGTGGCAGCTTGATTATCACAAAACATCTTCATGGGGGAGCAAATTGAAAACCCCATCTCCTCCAGTACGGAACGAAGCCACATCAACTTTCCAGCCATATGAGCCATAGCTCTATACTTTACTTCGGCCCTAGATCTAGGACTGTAGATTGCTTTTTACTTCTCCAAATTACAAGGTTCCCTTCAAAACTGAACTTTGTTTTTCCTATTTTTGTCCAAAATCTTAATCAATAAAATGAGTTATCCTGAATAAATTCTCCACTCAAATAATTCCTGGATCCAAATTTGCTTACTATGACCATGACTCCTTTAGGTGGGTTCAACTCTGAGATAATTACTGGGCTGATATCCCCAACAAATCAACATGTTGTGTATGAGGATGATTTAGGTGATTCAATGGGATTTAGGTACAATCAAGTTTAGCTACAACCAGATGGTTTCAAAGACCCAGAATCACGATACCACAGACACTGATTTTGTGGAGTCATGCAACCAAACACTTTCCAATGGTTCCAGATTCGAGTGTTTGAATTTTAAATGACAGTGAAACCAAAATTGATGTATCAACTTAGGAGCAAAATAGGTTAGCACATATAGGGGAGTGAGGTTCAATCTATTAGCTATCCTTTCACCTAAATGCTTGAACTGTTAGGGAAGGCAACCTAAATGTATATCGATCCTCCCTTGCATGTTATGCCTATTTGGTTTTGGCGCATAACATATTCAGGTGCCAACACATGACCCCAGTGGACAATAATTGAGGAGAATCTCATTTTATACTCCATAGGAATTGAACACCTGCCAATGCTTTACCGTTTCTTTACCCAGTGGTAAACCCACCAAAGCTCCAAGTGTTACAAGTTAAGGGAGAATCCATTTCCAAATCCATAGCAGCTTTCCATCTAGGACAAGAAGAGCTTTAGTTTGATTTCTGGTAATAGTAAGAGTGGACAAGGAAAGATCAAAACTGTGTTCAGATGGAAGATCGGACAAGGAGACATTTTATCAGTTCATCACTTAGATAGCGATTTTTGGCAACAGGTGCACATCTTTACAAATAACTGTTGGTTGATCAGCGAGTACAATAAAATCTGGAACTTAATCAAGGTCAAGATTGGTATGGGGGGCAGAGTTGAAGGAGACACTTCTGTACTACCCTGCCTTAAGTGCCTCCTCACTCTGGTAAAGCTTGTAATGGCTTTGTGGCAATGTGGATGGGAGGTGGGTATGTTAGGCTGATCAGAAAATGGGTGCCTTCTAAGGTCAAGGTCACATCATAACTAAATCTTCCAAGTCTAGGTCATAACTGGTGGATTCTTGTATCCCTACTTCATTATTACTTGGTTTGGCCCAGATCGTTGTGTCATTTAACATTTGGTTCCTTGGTTTTTGTTGTAATGTATGTTTTCAACAGTTTTATTTTATTCATATTCTGCATTATATTGTTGTGAGTGATGTTTTTTCCATTGTCATGACTAGGGTTTGGGTTTGGCAGCCCTTATCATATGGTTATCACTTTTTTCCCCTTTTTTGGTTATCACATTTGATACCTAGACAAAATGGGGTAAGGGTACAAATGTCAATACACGTATTTAATTGTATTTGCAAACAATCGACTTTTTTCAGTTCGCACATGTTTTATGTGCATTTCTTGGTTAATATGAAAGTCTTAAAAATAAGACAGAACCATGTGGATTTGCATCAAGGTTTGTTATAACATAAAGTTTTGATTATTTTAAAACGTGCGCTTGAGCTTTACTGGAAAACCCAATATGTATCATGTATTCATCTTGGCAGTTCTTGTTTCTCATACAAATTTATTTTCGGTTTTGCTTTCCTCCAAACAAAAACAGAGCACCATGGAGGACATCGTGATGATCATAAGCATGATTCAGCTGTTTCCAGTGTCAGTATAGTTTCGGAGGGGACTCTGGATCTTGATGAGGTACTGGTCCATCTTGATTTGAGAACATAATTTCATTAGGAATGCTGATACCCAACCTGCCTCTCTTGCTCTGGCCCTCCTTCCCTCTTTAGGTGAAAGCTTCTAATGTATCTTCCCCACTCATATAAAGGAATGTTCAAAACTTTGCTTGGCTAAGGTACCCTCTCTGGCACTCATGCCATACCTTGAAAATTTTCAAACTCATCAACTCGGCGACTCCCCTATATCTATGATCACTTCCAAATTGAAGTCTAGCTGCCATGAGATCTAACTGATATAATAATGCCTATTCCTTTCAAGATGGCTGTCATAATCGTTAATGCCAGGCAACACCAAAAACTTGACATCTTCTGGCTCTTATTACGAGGATTTTTTTTTACTCCAAAATATAAATTACACAAACTATATCCTTCAGTTGTCAATTTATGTAACAATTACTCTAGAACTTTTTTTGTCAGCATAAAATTGCAATTGAATCCTGTGATTTGGATGAAAATTAATTAAGTTTCTTTATGATATAAAATCCAGGTAGATGATTGGCTTGAGCGACTGGTTGAAGAAAATGGTGAGGACTTGTATAGGTTGAAGGGGATTTTGTCTATAGATGGATCAGATGAACGATATGTTGTACAGGTTTCCTCTCTCACCTCAGATTATGCCTAGAGAAACATTAGGTAGAACTGCACTGCCTTACCTTTTTGTAATACTAATGAAGTTGTTATTGATTCTCAGGGAGTGCATTCCATTTTGGATGGTTGCCATGGCAAAGTATGGGCACCTGAAGAAAAAAGATTAAACATGCTTGTGTTCATTGGGAGGAACTTGGATGAAGCTGCACTGAGGAAAGGCTTCAGAGGTTGTTTAGTGTGAATGAGCTCGATGATCAGATCAGTGCACCCAATTATACACCCATTCTGTTACTAGATCACGACTACCGAGGAGAATATTTTTTCTCATAGGGTCTTATATACAGACAGATAATTGTAGATTGGAATGGCTTTCATGGAAAAAAGAAGACAAAGGTATTTCATGGAAAAAAGGAGACAAAGGTATTCTTCCAACCATAAAGTGAGTAAACATAATCTTCCAAAAGGACTGCATACGCTTTGTTAGTAATTGTTGGATCTTGTTTCTAGTGTATGTAATTCATTCATGAGTTTCCAATATCACCAAATTGTAAGTTTTGAAAAACTATTCTGAATTATACTTTGGTTTTTGACTTATTAGCCCTGGCAATTTGTTGCAGCTATCCATTGACTTGGGCTCTGTTTTGGTATGAATTCTCATTCTCTATTATGCCTATTTAAAAGAAATAAGTACAATAATTCATTATTAGTCAAGAATGAAAAATGGTTTGGTGAATTTTGTCAAAAATAAATTATGGAATGAAAAATAAGTTTGGTATATCAAAATAAAAAATTATGAAAAAATGATAATGAGCAAGTGAGAAAGGAGAAAAGAATAAAAAAAAAGTATGGTTTTTTACAAAAGAATATGCATTGACTATTTAATCTCATCTTAAGTATAAAATTTTAAGTAAACCTTTGCATAAATGAAAAGAATGAAATTCTCGCCATAATTCATAATAAATAAAAAGTCTATTATGAATTTCAGAGGTTTTTTCATTATTTTAAATAAAAAATAATACTGATAATAGATGCCAAATAATTTAAAATAATGAAAAATTCTCATAATTGAGAATGTTTGATACAAAAAATAGCCTTAGTTATGCATGCATTGCATACATAGTTAGCACCGCTCATCACTGGGGATTGAGAATGCTAGATGTTATGACCTAATTCCTTAGGATTTAAGCCGTAGAATTAACATATTTGAATATCATAAGCAATAATATAAAGAAAGCTTAACCTTAAACTTACGAAAAAAGAAGAATGTCTATGTATATATGTATATATATATAGTTTGTAACATTCTTCACTCTTAAATGTCTATGTACTTTGTACAAAGCTCTTCTTTGAATAAAAGACTGAGCGGTACCATGTTCAATTGTAACAGTAGCATAACATGAGCAGTCGTTATGGAAAACAAAAAATACGACGTAAGAGCTAAACTGTGCATCAATCACCACCTGTCAGTTTTTTGGTGGGCTTTTTCTTAAGCTTGCCATTGATTAGCTGTTCTTGACTGGCAGGGAGTAGTTAATGAGGGTCACGGTACAATAGTGCATTCCCTCTAGTCTCCTCTCACGTTGGGAGTGTCCTTTGGTTTGCCACAAATGGTGTCACTGTTACCTTGTGGCCTCTCACAAGTCACAACATTCATCCTTGCTCTTCGAAATCCCACAAGTAACACATATCACAATAATACATACACAAAAAAAAAAAAAAAGAAACTCTTCCATTTTTAATTCACTCGCATCACACGAGCTGAAAAAGAAATCAGCACCATGGGTAGCCCAACTTCAATTCCCTATCGATAACGGAGTAGCACTTCTGAAATAGAAGCTAGCTATGAAGTCTACACGATGAGCATGAACATGATACAATGCACGAGAGTGTTGAGGTTGTCACTATGGCCCACAGCCCCCTGATGATCAAATAGTATATTTGTATCATCCTGTTATCAGCATTTAGCCTACTATCCTTGGACAGAAGGATTAGCTTCAGACCAGCCTTGTGGATTATATCCAGATCGGGCACTTCTCGGCTCGGGTACTCGTCTAGGCCCTTTTTTCTGAGAAGCTACATGAAGAGCGATGTAAGTCGAACTTCCTCTTGGTAATGTGGGACTTGGCAGAAGTGAAAGGTTCCCCACGTGGCGGGTAAGCATTAAATGTTCCATAGATCTTCGTTATCCCCTGCGGGTGGCAAAAACTTCTATCACACTCAAAGCCTCTCTCGAGCCCAGAGCTGACGGCTCGATTGACCCCTCTTTTATGAGCTTCGGTCACGTCAGCAGTAGGATAACGCAGGCCTACTCCTCGTTGAAGAAACGTTCCGACGGCTAAATCATCTGACAACTTGGCTTGCCACTGCCTAAAGCCATCTCAACCATTCGCAAGCATATTCCCAATCGAAGGGCCAAAAACAGATCTTGGGATCTCTATAGGTAGAAGCTTGCAGTATAAATAGCCAGTGACTATGGAGGTAAAAAGCAGCTCTCCACCAAGAACATTCTCTCCATCACTCTCCTGCAACCTTTTTGAGCATTTACTTCTCTGCAAGTAATCCGTAGTTTTCTCCCTCAAGGACTGACTTAATCATTAGAGGTGGCTTCCCGTCCTAAGAGGCAACCTACTCTCACTTCTCTTTTGATTTTAGGAGAACCGGATCGAAAGTGAACCTGAACCAGTGCAAGGAGAATCATCTTTTCCACAACACGTCCCTATGTCATTTCCTCATATCCACATACACTGATATACGTTACCACTTTCATTAATACCATATCTAGCCAAGTGTACTTTTTCCATTTACACTATTCAACACATCATTCCATCCTTATGCATAGCCCCAAATGAATGTATGGCATGATAACAAATATTAATGGGCATTCCTCTTGCATAATCTTTTATTTATTTATTTATTTATTTATTTTTTTTTTTGAATTGAGGTTCATCGGGGCCAGCTTGCGCTTATCACGATTTACTTCCTCAAGGGGTGAGCTTTATATTAATGCTGCCGAGTGGGTGCGAACCCAAGACATCCCCTAGGAAAGTTGGGTCTTCTTAAACCATGGCTTTCCCAGTGCTTTTGCTCCACTAATTGCATTCGATTACATTAAATTGCTTAATTTAGTTAAAATGATCACACTATACTTCTAGGCTTGATTCAATCCATACTTGCTATTGATACAACATTTGGGGGTTCTGGATTCGTTTTAGTGAAGAGATCCCCCAACATTCATCCAGTCTTTGTAACCCCTATAGTTATTTCCCTTTTTAATCTTGAAACAAACAAATGACCTACCTAATCAACAAAAGTTATATGTAGTGGTATAGGGCTGAGGGATATACTTGATCTGAGATTTATTGTAGTTTTTCCATCAAATTTGGTGCTCCCATAGTGGATTTTTGACCCTTGTTGCTCAAAGCTCCCCTTACTCCGATCCCAAAATGTTTCTAAAAGTAGATTACACACATAAGTGGGGGGTTTAAAGGTAGTGTCCAGGAGTAGTAGAGTTATGTTTATAATTATTCATGTATTCAACAATCATCTAGGTCACTAAGCGGTCGAATGGCAATCAGCCACCCCTAATTGACCACTCTTTTTTCTGATAGCATAGTGGGTGGGTTTGTAATATTTCTCTAGAGCTGATCATTTGGTTTAGTTTTGTTTGGTACTTCCTGTTAGGGATAATGGATGCACAACCATGAACGGCGAAGAACACAAGCAAAGCACACAAGAGGGATTTAACGTGGTTCGACAAAACCATGCCTACATCTACTAGAGAGAAAAAGAGTTCCACTATTTCTAGGAAACCTCACACCACTCTCACACCCACAAAGTGCTACCCTTTGCTTGCACCCCATACTTATCCTCAGGATGGGTTTCCCAATCCCCTACAGGGATTGATGCCCCAATCTCCTACAGAGATTGATACCTATAGGTTATCCCACAGAGACTATTTATAGGGAAACCTAAAACCCTAATCCCAATGTAAATACAGTTTTACCCCAATACTAGTAATTGACCCAAACCCTGTTTCAATTACAGATACAACCAAAAACATAATTACATGGACCCACAGAATCTCCACCTTAGCTTGAATTTTGCAAACCACCTTGAAGAAAACCGTTGATGATGTCTCTTTGCAATCATCTGTCACTGTGTATCCACCACACCTTACTGCATGGTCCACATCCCCTCCAAGGATGCTTTTGTTACCACCATCACTAAACCAGCATGGCGAACACCCCCACCTAGGGTGTCCCATACAGCTCATCACCGCTATACGACGTGACGTGGCTCCATCTTTCCTTTTGTCACAGTCGGCTTTGAGAGATCACTGCCACTCACCAAATCCAAAGAAAAAGTCATTTGCTTCTTTCCAGATTTGCCCTTGTTTTGCACTTGAACAACCTGCAAATTCTGTCTACCTGTATCCCTTGCCAAAGTATCAATTGGAGCTCCACCTGTTTCAACACCACCTGCAAGCCTGTACAATTTTCCTGATATGTGGCTTTCGTACCCATCAATCAACTTAAGAACCTCACCATTGATCTCCGTACTAATTCACAAAATCAATACCAATGGAGCGAAATCTCCTCGATCCGTTACTTCCACTGAGTCCGGAACACCCAAAAACCTTAGGAACACTTAACTCCATACAAAAAACCTTCACACAAAAACATGTGGAAACAATATGTACGATACAATCCGATAATACAAAAAAAAAAAAAAAAATCCCTTTTTCTTTTTTCCGTCTTTTTCTCAACCGAACCTTCTTTCTTTTTTTCGTTCCATTTTTCCACGTTCCTCTCTCAACTGTTTTCAACCTTTTTTTTTTTTTTTTTTTTTCCTCTCAACAAACCAATGTAATAAGTATTACATTAAAACCAATAAAAAAAATAAAAAAAAGCTTCAAAAACCTTTTCTTCGGTTCTTCCTCAAGGTCAACACCGCTCAAACTTTTTTTTTCTTTCTTTCTTTCCTCTTTGATCAAATCCTCTCAAAGCATAAGAAATAAAAAAAAGATAAAAAAACTTCACCGAACAACTACGATCCAAAGTTAGACCGCTCCCTTCTCTCTCTCTCTCTCTCTCTTTTTTAATCAGATCCGATCAAACTACAAGAAAAAGAGATTAAAAAAAAAACTTCACGATTCTAGATCCAGAATCGTACCTTCGATCAATCCGTCGAAACCTTCTCCGTTCTCCTGGTACCTATCATCTCATTTCTGGATCTTCGCACACCTCCCACGATGATCCACTGAACCTCGCTCTGATACCACTTGTTAGGGATAATGGATGCACAACCACGAAAAGAAAAGAACACAAGCAAAGCACACAAGAGGGATTTAACGTGGTTCGGCAAAACCATGCCTACGTCCACTAGAGAGAAAAAGAGTTTCACTATTTCCAGGAAACCTCACACCACTCTCACACCCACAAAGTGCTACCATTTGCTTGCCCCCATCCTTATCCTCAGGATGGGTTTCCCAATCCCCTACAGGGATTGATGCCCCAATATCCTACATAGATTGATACTTATAGGTTATCTCACATAGACTATTTATAGGGAAACCTAAAACCCTAATCCCAATGTAAATACAGTTTTACCCCAGTACTAGTAATTGACCCAAACCCTGTTTCAATTACAGATACAACCAAAATCATAATTACATGGACCCACAGAATACAAGACACCCAAACCCAACACTTCCTACACTAAAGGGGGTAAAATCCGATGAGGTGTTCAAATACCAGTTTCACCCACAACCTGCTATATTTTATCCCACAATGCTAACAGGGGTAGCCAAGGTAATTTGGTTAAGTCAACTCCCCCACGGAAAAGACATATTGGCAAATTTCGGCTAATTTTCGGCTAAATTTGCCAAGTTCCCCAGTGTGCGAAATAAAAAGGTAATCGAAACCGAGATTTCAAAACTTAAATTTCCAAAGTTTCGCTGATTTCACCAGAAATTCACCGTTTTGCCGGTGAAATACACAATTTTTCAGTGGATCACAACTCAATGGCGTTTATTAATGGCGGTGGCTCATACGAGCGCCCAACAAAACCTTCTTTGGGAAACCCGTTGAGAATGGTGCTAGAGGAGGAAGATTGACAGAGCCTTGAGTCTTGGTCGTCGCAGGAGGAAGATTTGACAGAGGCTTTCAAGGTGTTTGATGAGGACGGCGATGGGTTCATCTTTGCCATGGAAATTGCAGATTTGCTTGCAATGAGAGGCGGCGAGGGCTGGAAGACGAAGACTTTGTGATTGCCGTGATCGATTGGGATAAATGTTGTGGCTGGATATTCGTTGCTGTTGTTGTGGGCTCTGGTGAGTATGGTGACACCGGTTGGGCTAGTGATGGTGAAGAAGATCGCCAGAGGCAAGCAGAGAAGCATAGCACAGCACAGAGAGAACGTCATCGAAGCTATCAATTTTCTCTTACTCTCTTTTGGAAATTCGTATGGGTTCGTCACCTATGAAGAAGAAAATGGAGAAGAAAATGGTGAAATATGGGTTACTCTCAGGTGGTGCTAACTGCTGAGAAAACTAGGGATGCCTGAAGGCCGAGATATGTGCTACTCTTCGTAATTTTATTGCCGATTCTCAAGCAAGATTTCGCCATATTGCTGGGTTCGCTGGGTAACGATCCGACAATACAGGATGAAATCTCGCACCTTGTCCCCCAGTTTTGACCTTCATTAAGATGCATCCGTTGAAATGATACTACCCATCTCCCCATCCCCTCTCTGTAAAGGCCCTTTCTCCTATCTTCTTCAGGTACAGAATCTTCAGCAAGGACCTCCTTTGGGATTTCAACCTTGACTTGTCTACTAGGACGGATCACAACATACTTATACTTGTCCTCTCGAGCTAGGGACTTACAACAAATTGGTTAGGGTTTTAGTAGGTATTATATCCTCCCCGTTATAAAAACTCCATCCTAGAAATTTTAGCAAACCTTGTATTCTAAAAAGGTGGATCATCTTTCTTTATCTTCTTGCTCCGGAGATGCCTCCTCGGGTGAGCAGTTCGTCAATCGCACCTTGACATAGGAAGCTACTGGTTTTCGTAAGTTATAATCCTTCCCGTCTAGGATTTCTTTAGGTACCTCTTCATATAATAGATCTGCATCTAACCCATCGGGTGCCCTTAGTAGAAAATGTTATTGGTCAACTATACATTGTTTTAGCATGAAGATGTGGAATATGTCATGTATTGCTGCTAGAGATGGAGGTAAGACTAGCCTATAAGACATTGTGCCAAATTCTCTCTAAGATCCTGAGAGATCCAATGTATATGGGGTTGAGTTTCCCTTTTACATTGAATTGTTCCAATCCTTTTGTGAAATCCAGCCCAAACCTATCTAGGACACCCTATCTGTTTTGGGTAAAGAAATGTTAGTTTAATGTTACACCTTGAAGTTAGACCTTGATTTCAGTGTTCTATCTCCTTCTTCTCTCTTTTTAACTTCTTCTTATTGTTCTATCTTGATGTTTTGATTGTGGAGAAGGTGTGTTACACTACTGTAACTATCTATTCTCTAATCTCCTTATGTCTTAGAGTGAACCCCCAATCACTCTATGCATTCCTTGAAACCACATGGTGAATCTCCTCAATTCTTCACTGATTTTGATTGAATTTTGAACAGCATGACCATTCTACTGTAGCTTCTTTTCTAATTAATGTTTAACATGTTTGATCTTAGCCTTTATTGTTTTTCTAATGTATTTCATCTATTTGAATCAATTCCCCTTTCTTTCTAGCCATTATAGCCCTTCTATGTTGACCATTGATATTAGCATTCTAGTAAGTTTCTATTTTTGATTCCTCTCATTCTAGGATTAGTATTCTTTTGATTTTCTATATAGTTATTCTTGCCTCTGATATGTTCTTGATATTCCATTAGAGTGAAGCCTTGTTCTCTCTAATTCTTCCCTTGAATCCATGGTGAGTTTACTATGAGAACCATGTTGTTTACAATTTAGAAACTCATGTTCCCAATTTATAAAGTACTGATTTTTGGACCATGGATGATATCCAATTCATGCTAGATAGTCTTAGTATGTTTGTGTGAAGTTCCCTTTCGAATTTCGAATCAATCGGACTTCAAACGAAGAAGTTATGACCAAAACAATGCATTATGTACCTTGCTATCTCCATTGGTCGACTGATTGGTCGATTGGGGCCAGTAGACCAATCAATCGACCAATGAGATCTGTTTTGCAGATTTAGGTCTTTGCTTGCTCTATTTAAGTCTAATCTCGAGTCTGCATCGTATTTTCTGCCTCCTAAGCCTCTGGAACGAGCCAAAGCTCCATTTCAACTATTTCTTTTGCATCCAAGGTTGGATTCTTGCAAGGACTCTTGCGTTTCTTCTCTTCTTGCATCGAAAGGTATGTTATGCTCTCTTCTACTTCTCCATCTCTGATTTTCTTTCTTTTCATGGGCTGAGACAATAGAGAAGATGCTGCATTCTTTGTTGCAAGCATCCCTCTACTCGTCTCTCATGATTTCCTAAGGATTAATGGCTAATGCAATGATCTTAATCATGATCATTGCAAGCTTTCGAAGGAATCATGATCTAAATCATGATCTTGTCTTTGTTCATCTTTGATTCAAATTCTGATCTTCTTAGATCTGTTTTATTGATCATATTAGTAGTCAATTGTTGTGTTTTCTTTACAAGAGTTGTAACCTATCAATCTCTAGTTCTTTCTTCTTGATCATACCATGCTTTCTTCGAAAATCATGACCGATACATTTATGGTAAGTTTTGTTCCCTTATTTGTGTCTTTAGATTTTTGATCAATGATAGTGTTAGGTTTGTTCCTTAGCACTAGAATACTATCATGATGATTCCTTTCTTGTTTGGTGGCGATTTGAATCACAAAATTCGGATTTCGGACCAGAAATCCCTTGTTTTTGGTTGTCACTGACCCTGTTGGTCGAATGGGTCAGTAGACCAATCAATCGACCAATGAGGACAGCAATCTCATATTTGGTCTGTTTTGGATGATTTTATCTTCTACCTTCTAGGTTTCTTTCCTAATATGATATATATACTTGTTTAGGACCTTCTTGCCAAGTTTGGGAAGATTCTCCTTGATCCTTGGAGATTCTCTTCAAGTTATATAAGGTAAAGATGGTTACTTCTATACTAGCATAGATTGTGTGATTTTAGTTTCTATATTAGAATCTTTCGAATTTGTTACCATAAATAGATTCTTTTATGGATATACTATTGTTGAACTTACTTTAATTATAGTAGCTTTATTTACTTGTATTCTTTAGTTTATGAATGTCTTTATTTGTCAATTGTATATGAGATGGATCTTATTATGGTATATTTTCTATATACTGTAAATGTATATGATATGATTGATTTGTGATTATGACTGATTAAGTATGGTTCGGGAAGGAGAGGTGTCCTTTTGACACTTCTGTTCTTGGACATCGGAGGGAATAGCATGGGATGTTCTTCGAAGATGCCCATTGACACCTTCCTGAATTGTTGGTTGTCATACTTAGGGTTGTCTAGTAGTGTTTGGCTAGGAATACCCCGTTATATCAGACCCGATTCGGAAGGGTATTCAGACCGAACGACCCGTGGCAGCAATGGGGATTCATGGGCGCTCAAGACCAGTAACCAACCCATGAGAGGACAGGAATCACATTGTGGGGGCCATTCATTGGTAGGGTTGCATATGGATAGACTTGGGCTCATGGGCGCTCAAGACAGGTAACCAATCCGTGAGGGGACATGAGAGCTTCTTGTTTACCATATGTGGATAACCAATAGGGTTGATGAGTCCGTAGTTAGGGACTATGAGGACTCTAGTTTGAAGGATACTAGAAAGGATCGCCAGGGGCGAGGAATGGACGTATCTGGAACTGAGTTGATATGACTAAGTAGATGACTTGCATTTGGCTAGGCTTAACCTTGACATGCGCCAGTAATTAGACCAATGGTGATGTGGAAGAGCGGTGACCTAAACCCCAGCCATGGAATGTCTCGAGGGATGCCGGACCCACTACCAAACGGAGTTGTGTGATGAGACCTTCCCAAAGAAGTATGGTGCTATGACTTAAAGTATGTCTGCCAATAGAGACCAGCATACCTAGAGTTAGATTCATACATTCATTGTTTGTCTCATACCATATTGCATTCATGTTTTGCTTTGAAATCTTGCCATTTATGTTATTATGGATTTAACTGCCTTACTGGGTTTCTTTTAAAACTCACTCCTTTTGTACCATATCTTTTGTTAGATTTCTCTACAAGTTCGGATTACTATGACGATACGTATAAGGAAGCGCAAGGTGAAGAAGATGAAGAAGAGCTGATTGAAGATGTGGATTAGATTTCTCTTGTTTCTTCTAGACTTATCTTTTACTTTACTTGTATTAGCTTAGAGCTTTACTTAGATTTCGATCTACCTTTCGCATATGTTTGTGGAGTATATTTCCGCTATACTTTACAGTTACCTTTTTATTTGGTATCATGTTTTCCACACTCTGATATTCTTAGTGATCCTTCTGAGATATTTTCTTGAATTTCATTATTTACTATTTAGAATACAATGATTTGTTCTTGCTTTTGATTATATTATTGTGCTAAATCGTTCCTAAACTTGATCTTTTGGGATGTGGATCACTCCCCCGGGTAACCCAGATAGGGTATAGGCTGGGTGTATTTGGGCGAGATGTGACACCTTTTGTTGGGACCACTTTTTGAAAAGCCTTTTCTCCTACCTGGAATTCTAAAATTTTCCTCCTCTTATCAGCATATGTCTTTTGTTTGGACTTGGTTGCCTTTATACTTTCTCTGATGAGGTCAACCATCGGTCTAATGGCTTGATCGTGTCGCTAACATTAATCAAAAATAAAATCCTATACTAATTGTTGGGATTTATTAATTATTTTATTAATAAATTATATGCCCAAGGGTAGACATGGAAAAATCACTTTTAGGCAGTTACAAAATATAGGGTTATATATTTGTAACCACTGGATCACTTGAGTGATCACAACAACATTATTATTCGTGCGTGAGTTTTCTAGAGAAAGGCGGCTCCTATCTCTCTCTCTCCCTCTCTCCTAGAAACACAGGAAGGAAAGAAGCCATTAGAAGTTTTTTCTTCCCTTTACTTTAGATCTCCTTACCATCCTTTCCACACGGCATTTGGGTTGTGGAATTTATTCCCTTTCCTAGAGATTGTGGAATCACTCCGGTGAAGCTTTGGTGGAGGAACGAGAATGTGGAATCCAGATTACTTCCGCTGCAGATATTATGTATTTAAGAAAGCGAATCCAAGGATCTTTCCCCATTAATTATGCAATTGATATATATATATATATATATAACCTATATTGGCATCAGAGCCTAAGGTTCCCGTGATTCTCGGTTCCTCCATATTGTTTTGCTTTATTGAATGGACCCAATGGGAGGATCCAAGGTTTAATAGGAAACCCATTGGAGAATTGAGAGGGTTTTTAAAAACCCTTATGTTTTGGTTCGAGTCCGAGTGGGAGATCCTTTGATTTCCCTTATGTAAAAATTGCATGCATTGATGATCCATGATGAATGTTTATGTTCAATGTTTGTTGGATTTTTTCTATGAATTTTTTGAGAGAAAAAAATGTGTTTTTCCATTTTTTGAAAAAAAAAATTCTTTCAAGGAAAAATGACGTTGTTTGGCTTTATTGAATGGACCCATGGGAGGATCCAAGGACGCCCTGGGGAATTGAGGGGTAAAAACCTATGTTTTGGTCGGTGGGGATCCTTTGATTTCCCTATGAAAATTGCGCATTGATGATCTGTGAATGTTTATGCAATGTTTGTTGGTTCTTGTGGTGAGAAAAAAAAACGGTCGTCCGTTCGGTCACAGAGGGCCAGACGAACTTTCCGTTTGGGAGACAGTCGTCCATCTGGCCAGACGACAATTTGTCTAGGAGATGGATTTTTTGGATATTGGTTTGTCTGGTTCAGAATGTGTTTCTAACTTATTGGACACCAATGGCCCGACAATCTATGTGATGTTTGGGCATTGAAGGCCTAATGGGGCCTAGTGGGAGCTAGTGAGGTAGAAGCATTATGTGTGAACCACCTCAAAGCAAAAACATGATTGGATATTTTATTTTAATGAAATTGTTTTAATTATGGGTCTATTAATAATGTTTCTTGCACAGAATGAAACTAGTGTATAAGTCTATGTGGGTTTGCATGAGAATTTGATTGAATGTTTGTTAGCATCTCTTTTGGTTTAAATGCTTATCCCATAGGTTGATTATGCTAGAGTGATTTGCTGTTGCTTGTGTTGTGTTTTATGCTAGAATAGTTGAACTCATCCTTGTATATATTGTCTTTAGTATAATGGCTACTACAAAGAGCATAGTTGTTGACCTCACAAAAGGAGATAAACTAAACGAGAGGAATTATGACCTCTGGCACCGAAAGGTGCAGTATCTCCTGGAAGAGCAAGATATGCTGGAAACCATAAACCAGACCATGTCCCCACCTGAGGAAGGTACCACTGCACAGCATCGTAGGGACCTAGAGCTTTACAGTGCCTGGAAGAGGAAAGAGCGGGTAGCTAGGATATCCTAAGCTCCATGAGGGATGACCTAATGCTTTAGTTTAAGAAGCATAAGACTGCAAAGTCTTTAAGGGAGGCTGTGAAGTTCCAGTACGGAGGGACTTCCACCACAAGAGGCCGCAAGCTCGGACTCACTTTTGATGGTGAGAGGGGTGCCTTCGGAATGCGGACAAAGGTGGTGCATGGCTGTCTTCAGCTCATGCTGTAAGGTGTTGGGTTAGGTCCCACAATGAGCGCAACCCTCATGTTTAGTTGCCACCATTGAGTTTGGAACCTGAACAGACTGCCGATGATAAGCCGGAGGAAGGTGAGGATGATGTCAAGTCATCATGCTCCTCATGCCCTGGGTGACACACGTGCTACAATGGACGGGACAAAGGGTTGCGATCCCGCTAGGGCGAGCTAACTCCAAAAACCCATGTGCCGGGGTCACACCATGAGGCAGCATATAACCATCATGTCTAACATGATTAGTGAGTTGAGCGCATGTGGGTGCCAAAAGACTGATGACGAGCAAGTCTTTGCAGTCATCATGTCACTGCCGAAGACTTGGGAGCATATGAAGATCTTCTTGACTCATGCTGATGATGTCAAGACTTTTGATCAAGCTGCTAAGCACCTTGAGCTAGAGGAGGATCGGATGTTGGCTGATGCCCCTCAAACTAAAGCACTTGTTGCTGAAGCTAGCACTAGTAAGGGGGTTGGCTCTAAGCACAAGAGAGAGAAAGCTCAACCTTAGCGGTCCAGGCAAAGCAACCAAGGTGGAAATAGAAATAAGAATGTCCCCAAGCGTTCAAGAGAGACTAGAGTTGGCAAGAAGAAATCACCTTTGATTTGCTTCAACTGCCGAAAGCCTGGTCATTTTGCTCATGATTGCACTGAGCAGGAGGTATGTACAGTGTGTTATACCTCATCTTGTTATGTAACAAGTACTATTATGCTTGCTGAACTAAATCCTTTGTGGATTGTTGATTCAGGTGCAACAGAACACATAACAAGGGAACGCTCAAGCTTCATGCAATACCATCATGTTCCAAGAGGAAGCAGGAGAATAACGATAGGGAATAGCTCAAGTGTGGAGGTTCATGGCATAGGCACATGCAAATTAGTTTTGCGAGGTGGTCAGACACTGTTACTCCATGATGTGTTGTATGTTCCAGACATTCGGCAAAATCTTGTTTCTTTTATTTGTCTTTTGGGACATGGTTTTAGAGTTGTATTTGAGACCAATTCTTTGGTTTTGTATCTAGGTGATACAGTTTATGGTTATGGTTTTCTTCAGAATGGTTTTATTGTATTGGATACAATTGATGATTTATTTAATTCTAGTAATGCTTTTGTTTGCCAAAATATTGTGTGTATTGATTCTAATATGTGGCATGCTAGACTAGGACATATTGGCATAGATAGGATGAACAGGTTGGCAAGAGAAGGTCTCTTAGGCCAAGGGTCACTGTCACACCCCACCCGCCGGTCTCGGTTACCCGCCCGACAACCCGTGGGGAGTGATCTGTCACAGGATCCACGGTCTTACCCATCAATAATAATAAATGCAAGTAAAGATAATCATGAGCAAGAATAAGTTTCAATAATTAAATAAAAGGATTACAGGAGTCCAAATACTCCGCTAAAATAATCAATGGTAAAAAAAATATGAGTTTAGCGGAAGCAATTCAAAATGACTAAATAAGTTTCTTTCCGGTTTCTTTTTCTAAAGCTAGAAAATGTTTCTCATGTTTATCAAGAAAAGGGGTTCTCAAGTTCTTCTCCAGACAGTCAACAAAATGTTTGGTAACTTGTCTCTTATGCCCATCAATGGGTGCTATAAGCGCACTCCTTGCACTCGTAGGAGCTCCCGCATAGGCTATCTCCATCTCCCATTGCCGATGCCACATCCTCTTCATACGAGAAGGCTCCTTCATGGGGTACCAATCCATTTTCTGGCACATATCCTCCATCTGTGCAGGAAAATATTACATAGAAAATAAAGGAATGAGTTCTAACGAACTCAGTAAGAACAACATAATTCTCATCCATATGTCAACACCATCAGAAATGCATATATGATATATATGAAGTGCAAAAGTATGAATGCCTCAAAGATCTAACTATGCAAGTCTCTAACAATTGACATGCTTTAAGATATACATCAGCCCTCCTCTGGGTAGGTCTAGTCACTCTGATTTGGCAAGGACTAGATACCTCTGAAGGGATCTTGGGTAAAAGAGTAATTCCACACTAGCTCTCAAACCATGGCTGGGGTTAAGTCAACACTCTCTCAGCATGACCATTGGCATGAGTACTGGTGCATGTCGGGGTTTCTAATCCAATGCAAGTCATAATGGTGACATACTACATGAAGTCCAGACACATCCCCTATGACAACTACCAACTCAGCTCAGTATCCTTCGCAACCTAGAAATGAGAACCCTCACAGAATGGCTACCGCTAGTGGACTCCACTCCCTAACCCTTTGGTCATCCACATATTGTTGGTGCGGAAAGCTCTCATGACTCCTCATGACACGTGGTCCGCTTTTTGGACGTCCATGAGCCCAACCCTAGCATATGCAACCCTACCATTGTATGAACAATAGTAGACCACTGAATCTCCGCACGGACTGGTTACCGCTGTAGGATGAAACAGAATCACATCACCATCGTCACGGGTCAACCGGCTTCAATTCCCCTACCAAAAGGATAGTAGTATGTGGGGTACCTAGCCATGCAACTCTAGACTCTATCTAGGTATGTCATCCAATAGTTATGATAGTGTTGGAGACATCAACGAGCATGTGTCATATACCACAGTCCTTGATATCTCAAACCAAGATATCCCAATGGAATACCCTTTCCATCAGAACCACAATACATCGACCATCATCATATCACATTCATAATTAATAAAATATATGCAAAGACAATACAAACAACAAGTATATGACAAGATCAACATGCTATACACAGTTACAGCAACATATACAATTAAATAATAGTATTAAAAGACACTGGACTAGCATGTTCAAGTCATTACATAAAGATAAGATTGTATGTCCTTACCTGTAAATAAGTAGAAGTCCTCTAAAGTGCAAACCAGAAATAATTATAAGATTTTTAGTAGAAACAGAGAACACCTATAAACAAGGTTACAATAATATATAAGTCAAATGAATTAAAATGGATCAAAGCCAAAAGCCACATGCTCTCTGGAAACTAGCCGGTTGCTTGGGCCTGTCGCTTGGCACAAGCAACAGCCTTGAGCAACCGCCCTAAAAATAGTGTGTTTTCAATCGAAACTCAGGCTTTTGATCATCCGATTTCAATCCAATTTTGGGATGATCTGAAATCGAATTTCGAACCAAACACACCCGTAACCAAGGGGTAACACGAAACCTAACAATTAACGCAAATTGGTCACCCAAAACTCTCCCCTTGATTGGATCCATCCTTTTCACGAAAGCAAGGTTTCGTTTTCGGACAGGATCTCATCAAGAATATTGGAAAGAGAGCTAACAAAATGCAATTGGGTAACCACTAACAACATGGGGATGGGTTAACACCAATCAATGGCTAAAGGAGATAAAGGGTGAAAGGAAAACCAATTACCTCACACCAGAAACACCAAAAAGGGAAGGAATGAATCACTAGGTCTCAGTCCACGCTTTGCACACCTTCCATAGTGTCTCCACCGCCTCCTAACCACCAAAAACAGCAATCCTGAATATAATATTCATCAAGTGGGTGAGGGTTGCTATTTATAGAGGTCTGGGGGAAAATTAGGGCAAAACCCCGCAACCAGGGCCAGGCAGTCGCTTGGTCCAATCAATTGCCACTAGCAACCGCCCCCTAGTATATTGCTATACAAGGGTGCTTTGCTCAGGGGGTTGAAATCCAAATACAACCTAACTCTAATCAACACATGGGGGAGGTTTTACCTTCATTTCGAACATCTCCAGACACCACTTGCCTTCCAGAGATCCAACTTCCAAGCAAGGCAGGTTCTTCACCAAGAGAATCCTGATCCATGGGCTCAGGGTATAAACCCGACAAGACCTTCGAGTTCTCGGACCTGCAATACGGATCTCGGGTTAGAAATACGGGGGTTGTTACATTCACTATCCGATTTGCCAACTTGTGAGTCATGTCTAGTAGGAATAGCAACTAGAACAAGATATAGGAATTTTCAATAAAAAAACTAAAGGTATTTCAAAGAAAAAAGGTACAATAAAAGATTTACTTACCTGAGAAGAGAAACAAAAATTATACTCTTAAAAATTCCCATTTTTTATTGGATATTTTTGGCATTTTTGTTACTAATAACAAGATATACTCTTAAAAAAAAAAAAAAAAAGTATTCTCATACATTCCCTCTCTCTATGATTTCCATTTCCATTTTTTTTATCAAAATCTAATCATCTTCCAAAAACTTTCCTACCATTTACCAAGCTTCTTTTCTTCCATTATACTTTTGGTATTTTTTTCCTATTAACTTTATGGAATTTATTTCTATATAGAAAAAATTTAAGAAATCCATGATACCTATATCCTTCTTTTCTTTCTTTTTATTTTTTATATAAAAGAACATGTATCCTTAATCCTTAGTTTTTATTTCATTCGAAAGTGTTTTTTTTTTGGGGTCAGATTTCAGATCAAATCTATTTCAAGAAAAATTTACCTTCATTGGTTCCTGATACGAGGAAAATTGCACCGAACCTGTGGACCGGGTTCATGATCTTCAACCAAGTTAGACCATAACCGGGGACCCACCAAACCCTAATTTAATGATCATAAAGGCGCCGCATTTTGGTTATCAGTCCGGTTAGATCTCCCGAACCTTGCAGTAGATGAAGCTGACTTGTAGGAAGAAACTATCAGCAAAGCAGTGAGGGAATCGTGCCGCGATTGGTAACTACTTGTGTTCCTGAATATCTAAAAGGAAACCCTACAATCGGACGGCCACTAATAGAGATCAAGACTTCACTCAACGGTCGAGAATTGGAGGTAAAATCTATATAAATAAGTGATCCACTCACTCCAAAGGTATTTGAATCATTTCCAATTTACATATGCATTATTATGCTCTGCAACTTGCCAGAGCCTTGGTGATTAGTTCAGTAACTGACTTAAGCTTCGGAGGTGGCCTCCTGACCCCCACGGTCAGGCCACATCTAACTCTGTTTTGCAGGCCATCGTCAAGGAATCTGGAGGCTTGGCATTTTCTGGATGCATCATTTGGCGCCGTCTATGGGAAACGCTTCAAGAAGTCATGGTAACTAGATCAGCGGCAGCAGCTGCAGTGGCTCAGCGGATCGCAAACATCCCACCACTCCTTAGGGAGAATAATCCGTCAAATGTTCCCCAAGGAAGCCAACCCCCAGGAGCACATGGAGATGGAGTTGATGGACCCGAACATCAAAGCCATCCGAATCCTCTTCAGCAACAAATGGACCAAATGCAGGTCCAATTCCTAGAGATGCAGGATATGATCCACACTATGGTTAGACAGGTAGTGGCTCCTCAGGCTCCTGATCAGGTAGAAGCCCGGAGACGAGCAGGAGGAGCAGATGAGCAATGCCACACATTCAAGTGATTTTTGTCAAAAGGGATGGACAACCAGCTGAAGGCCAGAATTTTGGCCCAAATGCTCAAAGAGACCTTCTACAACGAGCTCGAGATTTGAGGATTGGCGAACTTCCAAGAAGGGACGATTGGTATGACAGGCTGCAGGCCAGCCGAACCAAATCTCAGACGAGATTGCCGAGGGGAGTGTGTACTCATCTCCAACATCCAAACGCTCGAAAAGAGTGACCGTTTGGAGTTCGGACGGAGGATGGACGATCGTTGCATTTCAGCCGAGAGCTTGCCAACATAAACCAAAGGCTGGGGCAACTCTCCCGAGGGCGAAAAACTAATGATGTTTATTCATTTATCCCGGAAGACTCCTTTTGTTGATGCTATTGCCCTGTTCGTGTTTCCGCATAATTTTAGACTTCCAACTTTCACAGCGTTTGACGGTTTGGGAGACCCTACTGCCCATATTAGCTATTATCAGCAAACCATGGCTGTAGCTGGAAACTCTGATGAAATTCTTTGCAGGGTATTAGCCTCTTCCCTAACTGGGGCAGCTTAGAAGTGGTTTTCGAACCTTCCTTCGAGAAGAATCAATGATTTTGACGACCTTGCCCGCAAGTTTATCGGACGTTTCCAGAGTGGTATCCAAATCAAGAAAATAGAGGAAACACTCTTTACAATCAAACAAGGAGGAAATGAATAGATTCAGGAATACCTGAAGAGATTTAACAAAGTCACCATGGAATAGAGAATTTGGATGAACAGGTGGAAAAAACCGCTCTCTTTACGGGGTTAACCAACCGAAAGCTATTGGAATATCTACTTCAGGATATGCCATCCACCTATGCTGAATTGGTGCAAAGGTGCCAAAAGCAGGTGAAAGAAATACTCAATGCACGACAAGGAGAATCTAAGACAGCAACCAAAGAGCAAAAGGTCCCTGAGAAAAGCCAAAAACAAAAGCAACCTACTCAGGATCGTGATCGGACCAGAAAGCCACGTCCGGTTTGGAGAAGGCGATCACCTGATCAAGACGAGTATACACCATTAAATACTCCCCAATCGGAGATATTGATGCAGATCAAAAATCAAGATATTCTGAAATGGCCATCTAAGATAGTTGGGAAGCCGGGAGAAAAGAATACAGAGAGATATTGTCGATTCCATGAAGACTTTGGGCATTATACTAATGATTGTAGGAACCTCAAGGTAGATATCGAAAGATTAATCAATCAAGGGCATCTCACAAGTTTTTTGAAAGTTCGGGAGGATGGGAAAAGAACGACGAATGAAAAAAGAGATTGTTTGCCAAGCAGGGAGTGTCGAGTCGAGGTTCCAAAATCCAAAAAAGGCAAGGAATTGGTAAGACCTAGTAGATCCCCAATCCTCACTATATTCGGGGGACCTGGACCTGAGTCCCTGAGGAAGCTAAAGGCAAAATCAAGATTCGTGGGATTAGAAGAATCCCAGAAAAGAAAGAAAGTGGAGGAAGTTCCCATCACATTCGGTGAAGAAGATGAGCGAGGCGTGAGCATGCCCCATAATGATGCAATAGTTATCAAAATAGAAATCGGACAAAGGGAGATACACAAGGTCCTGGTAGAAACAGGATCTTCGACTGATCTTCTTTCTTATGAAGGTTTTTAGAAGTGGAGGAATGGAAGTATCTGGATCTAAGTTGATATAACTAAGTAGAAGACTTGCATTCGGTAGGCTTAACCTTGACATGCGCCAGTACTCAGACCAAATGATGGTGTGAGAGAGTGTTGACCTAAACCCTAGCCAAGGTTGTCTGAGAAGGTTTCAGGACCCATTGCCAACCGGAGAACCCAAGATACCAAGATGGTTGAGGGAGAATGATTGAGACCCTACCCAGAGGAGTATGGTGCTATGACTTAAAGCATGTCTTTCAATAAAGACCAACATACATAGAGTTAGAATCATATTTGCATTGTCTGTTTCATATCATATTGCATTCGGTATGATTTTCTATCATGTGTTATTAGGTTATTATGGAATGAACTGCCTTGCTGAGTTCTTTTGAACTCACACCTTTTTGCAACATCTTTGTTAGACTTATCTGTAGGTACTGATGATTATGATGGTCAATACTATGAAGACCAAGTTGATGACTCATATGGTACCCAAGATACTGGCTATGGAGACTACAACGGTGAAGACTACCAGTACGAGATTGGAGCTTATCAGGATTAGTCCGACTCTATCGCTTGTGTGCCAACGACGGAACATAATCTCTTTTACTTATGGTTACGTTTTATATAGATTCGAAGAGACTTTAGTTTAGTTTTGATTACTTCTTTTCTTTTCCCTTTCATTTTGGGAATCGATTGTAATCTTTCTTTCTTTTATTTTGATCTACTTTTCTGCTACTATTGTAGAGTAATTTCTGCTACACTCTACATTTGATTTATTCTATTGGTATCATTTTCCGCACTTTGATTGAATTCTTTAAATCTGATCTTGATCTCTTGATTTATATAGTTAACTTTGATTTATTCTTGTTCTCGATTATATTATTGTAAATGTGGGAGGTTGATTTCCTCGATACTAATCTTTGGGACTGTGGATCACACACTCGGGTATGCCAGATAGGGTACCGGCTGGGTGGATGTGACAGATATAGTTGGGAGGATCAATCGGGTTGAAGGGGATTGAGTTTGTTGTCCATGGGTATTCCATGGAGTATGAGTTTGTTCTTCAGTTATGGGGTTTTTCCCTGGGTGAGCCTTCATTCTAATTAATCTTTTCTTTGTCTTCTATTTTCTGACCTGATCATCTTTCTCTTGTTGTGCAGTGGCTGAAGATGTTCCCATGAGTGATCTTTTGGCTGTTGCAAGTGGGGCCATTTCTCTTGCCCGGGCGAGGAAACCGCCTTCAAAGCCCAAGCCTTCTGCTCTTTCTGCTGTGGCCAAGTCTTCCATGGTTGTGGGTCAGCCTTCTGCAGCTGTCGGTCAGGACTATAAAGAGTCCCAAGAGAAAAGCTATTGTCGTTGCCCCCGAGGGCGGAATGGAGCTAGATTTGGACCCACCTCGTGCTCCACCTGCCAAGAGGGTGAGGATTCACGAGTCCGACTCCTGTGTTGGTTCTTCCAATGCTTTTGTTCCCCAGTGGAACTTGACCGACCAGGATTCGGTCTTTGTTGACCCGAATGTTGCTCGACACTGGGTTGAGGGTACCACTCTTTCTGGCTGATCAGGAGTATATGAAGGATGCCGGGGATGAGGAATTTTTCTCGGATAGTTACAAGTAATTTCTCCTCCTCAATTGTTATTTTTTCTTTTTTCTTTGATGATCTAGACTAACGTTTTCTATCCCTTAGGTTCCTAGCTGGGGCAGCCCATTGTTTTGTCAAGGCGTTGAGACGGGATCGACACTAGTCGAACCAGATGAAGCTTTTTGAGGAACTTTGTCGAAAAGCTAACCATAGTTCCGTCCAGGCCAGGAAGGATCTTGAGGAGGCTCGGGAACAAATTGCTCCTTTGAAGAAGGAGAAGGCCGATCTTTCTAAGAGTCGGGGGAAATACAAGGGAAAAGTTGGGTCTCTCGAGAAAAAGATCGGGAAAGTTACTAAGGATTTGGACAATGCCAAGACCCTCCTGGGTGAGGAGGAGGAGAAGAATTCAAAGTTGAGGAAGATGATCAAGGAACTGAGGGCCAATACGTCCGGGAGTTCCAGGAGGAAAGTGCTGGAGGATTATTTCTAGACTCCTGAATTCAGGGGCTTGAAGGTGGCTCTCTCGACTTTTGCTTTTAGGAAGGGGATGGCCAGGCCCTCAAGTTCATGTTGGAGTAGACATCTATCCCGGATGTGTCAAAGCTGTCTGGCTTCTTGATCTGAAGTTGTATGACGAACTCCAAATTCCTCGACCCGAAGGTCTTCCTGAGCTTCAGCCCCTAGTAATTCCCAATCCCGTGGACTTTATAGATCCTCCTCCGGAGGATGATAACAAGGATGAACCGGCTGAGAAATCCCAGGCTGAAGGTGGAGGGACCCCAAGAGATTCACGGGTTATTTGATTTGGAATACTAGGAATGCCAACAGATTTACCCGATAACCTCTAAAACCAACGGGCGACTGTCCAAATAATCTCTTAGATTGAGTTTGATCACGGGACAGACATCCAGCCAATGGAACAACATGCTGATACATTACCTTACCCATATGGAAAAGTGACTCCAAATGTGATTGGAGGAATCACCGAGAGAGGACTGTGAATGGGTAAATGGATTTGCATTGAAAATAATAGGTACTTGTAGAAAGTTGCAGGAAGGAAGAACAGAAAATACCCAGTAAGTGGAAATCTTGACGCTCTACCGAGGCACCCAGAATGCTGCTTTTCTGGATCAACAAGTTACTCGTGTTGTTCCAGACTTCCTGGACAATTCTCAGACCATATAATGTTCAACCATTCCATCTAGTACATTTGCTGTTAACTATCATCTCTAGTATCAAAAGTGCTAACCTCACCCTTGCTTATTGTCATGAACCAATGTATTCAAGGTTTCTATAAACCCAGTCAACAAATACTACTGTATGCCAGGAACCTCAAGGGTGACCGTAATGTTTGACCATATTTCATGATTAGGAGTTATATAGGTTACAGCAAGGAAATGAAAGTAACTTTCCTGGTGTGGTCTAAAACCATATATCCTTTACAAGTTCTCTGTTTCCTGAGTATCGTCTTCTGTCAAAAGATGCTTTAGAGCAACTCTTGCCTTCTTGGATTTAGGTAGGTTTTCCTTCGTGTTAGTATCTTCAACCTTCAGCTCAGCGGGTTTTGTTTTTCCTTCTTCACCATGTTCATCCAAATCTGCGCATTTTTCTGATGATTCATGCAGATCAGATTCCCCAGAAGAACCTCTCCTCTTCAATTCAAGTGGCGTATCCACAACAGATTCTTTGTTTTTGCCTTCCAGATCTCCTCTCTTTGATGACTCCTCATGTTCTCCTAGACATGAGAGAATTTCCTCATTCTTTGCAAGATCAATAGGGATTTTCCCTGCTTTTGTCTTTGCACTCAGATTCGCTCCTCTCTTAATCAAATATTTAATGAGCTCCAGATGGGAACCTTGAACAGCATAATGCAAGGAGGTCAAGCCTTTACGGTTGGAAGCTTGGACGGATACCCCTGATGTGAGAAGAACTCGGACTACTTCTAAATGACCCTTTTGAGCAGCAAAATGAATTGCACCCATATCATCCATGGCAGCAGCACCAACATCAGCTTTGTTCTTGCAGAGGTAACTAACCACTTGTGTCTGCCCAGCCCATGCAGCTAAATGGAGTCTCCAATAGAAATCACTTGGGTCAAGGAAAAAAGGAAAAATAGACTTTCTGTTTACAAAAGACAAAACTCAAGAACAGTTTATTCATGGAACAAATGCCAGTTGAACATCCAAAATCAGATCACCAGTTAATATCAAGATCAAACTTCAGTCACAAAAACCAGTCTGCCAAAAAAGTACAAATATTGACTTCTCAGCAGTAAAAGGTAACGATGCTTTTCAATCAGGAAATGCTATGTTTTAACTTGATATGGGAAAAATACTAGAAAACGCCCTGTACTATGCTCTGGTTGCTTGTTATCATTACCTTTATTTGGAGCCCGATGAAACCTGACGATGTTAGTCTGCTATTAGTGATTGAATGGAAAGGTCCATTTTACCTTTACGAGTTATTCAATTCGAAACTTGTTCACTTAAAATGACCTACTTGTCCTTTTATTATTTGAGCCTAGAAAAAAAAAAAACCTCAATTAATTCTAATAGGACCATGTTATAAGAAGCTTGGCTTTCCTCCATATCCATCTTCATGATGGAGGTTAGATGTAGATGATGACCAAAAAACCTTAGTTTTTGCCTTTGATCTCTGACTCTCCCCCCTCAAGAATAGTAAAAGCCAATTGGATCCTAGAAACACACACAACATGCAAGAGACCCCACTCTACTGCAAGACCAACTGCAAAGGCAAATCACCAGAACCACCTGATCACAACTGAACAGAGCACACAAAATGACTCCAAAATTTTGAATTAACATCCAAACAAGAGAATACCCATGTTGAAAACCAACACTAAAATCATAGAGTAGCAAAATCAGGATGCATAATCCAACACACCTGCTTGATATAAGTAACAAAGTCAAGCTAGAATGTCCCTGAACTTGACCGCCTGGATTCAAACATAGATTAGTTTGTGGAGACAAAGACAACAAACATTGCACTCGTCCAACATCAGATAGCAGTAGTGACCAAATTCACACCTGAACCCAGCATCCTTAAGCTTAGAGCACTTGATGAATTGAAACCCTGGAAAGCTGTGGATATGAAGATTAAGAAATCAAGAAATCTAGAGAGCAAAAGAAACTAACAACAAAAAAGGAAACCTAAATTCTCATATCAGAGAAATTTAAAAACTTCCTACTTGCCCTATTCTACCAATAATACCGTTTGAAGAATAACCAACCGTACTGGTAGAGCTTATCAAAACATGATTATCTCGTTACTCCCACCTGGGTCCCAAATTTAGCTTGAAAAAGCAACTCCAATGCTCCAAAAATAAGTAGAGATTTGAAGATTCTCCAAGCCAATTAAGACATATTACAAACCATCAGTGAGAGAGCCAATGGGCTGAATGGGCAGTAAAGGCTACTAACCTCCAAGCTACCCAAGATATTTTTTCCGAGCCAAAAGAAGCAGCCTTAATTTTGAATAACCACCAGTTCTAATGGAAGAGTAGAAGATTATGCATCAGGTACTGAATAAATCTAGGGCAGTCGCAATGAAAGAGGACAAAATTGTGGATCACATATTGACAGAAACCAGAGTAGTGTCAATTATTCCCCACTATGAGTTCATTCTACATTATGATTTTCCTAACATGGATACAACTTCAAATAATTTTCCCATTATTTTCCAAAGTTCAGGGCGAAAAAAGGGTAAGAAAAACCCTTTTCCGATGATTTTCTTATGTTAACAAATCCTAAAAGATGAGCAAGTATCAATAAGGGGCTCAGGTCATCACCCAAAGTCCCATTAGTAAAAGCCTTAGAAGAGAAGAAGACTATCTAGAGGATACCTGTGTTGAAAACAACAAGAAGCTTGATCTAGATCCTCATGGGCAGGCACGTGACATCTACCATTCAGTGATGGATGTTTCCAAGCAGGGAAAAGTTTATGCAAGCCAACATCCACAGGAAAGCTAAGAGGAAGAAGGCCAAGAAACCCAGGGCTCAATGAGACCCCTGCTTAGTTTATTTAAGAGTTTTAAGTTAGCCAACCAAGCCAGGTTATGCTGGTTAGTTTTTTTTTTTTTTCAATTCTGGGTCAGTTTAAGAGATCATGTGATCACTTAGGTGGTCAAACAAATGGGGGTTATTAATTGTTTTACAAGTCATTTTTAAGAGAGGAAGTTGTTAGGGATTAGGGATTAGGTAGTTTGTTAGTTAAGAGGTAAATGATTCGATGTGACGCAGCCAATGCATCCTTCTCTTTTTTGTTTTCTTCAGTCCCTACAGGACCCTGATTGCAACCTTTTCAGCCACTATAAAAGCCCCCATTGTGGGATTAAGAAAGCAAATGTTGGATTGAGAAAATATTGACTACTTGAAGTTAATTGCTGGGGAATCTCTTAGAAGTACTCACTAAGTATCATTAAAAAACATCAGTAATAGTCTAATATGACCCCAAAACAAAAGAACATACTAAATTACTCCAAAAGCTTAGGAACTTTTAGCTTTCTAAAACTACTGTTTATAATTATTAATTACATTATTAAGTAAAACTAATTAAAAACATAATCATCATTATCAATTTTTTCTAAAACAAAGTAATTTTGAATAATTTAAATAAATAAAGAACCAAAAAAAAAACAGCATAGATTATGTGATTGTATCTCACATATATTAAATTGGATGTCATCTATCATGTAAAAATAGTACTTTTTTTCCAAAACACATCGTAAGCAATTAATTTTTAAACCAATAAAATAAAATAAAAATACTAGGATTACTCAAAAGAAAAAAAAAATTGAACTACATGGAGTCATAGATCCAGCCCTGAAACTAACATATATGATTTGAACAAGGACTAACATGTATTGACAGGTCAACAACTATCAAACATTCATGATTTGGGGGAGAACACAAATACAGTTCTTCAAACAAGCCTTAACCCACCTTAATCCAGCAAATGGGACGAAGAATCAAAAAGGACTATACAAATTTGCCAGAAAAAAATGGAAATTTGAATTAAAAAAATGCGCCTAAGAAGCTCAAGATGGTAAAAATAGGTCAAATTTCAGGAAAGAGATGAGTACAAATTGGACTGTAGGCTTCAAATAAAGTGGAATTGGGAGAAAAAACTCAACACAAGCAAGCAAGTGCAGCCATCCCTGTCTACAAAGGCGGTTCTGTTCATTTATGGAAGAACTTCATGTGATACACTCCCACGCGAACTGATGTCACCAACATACCAACACGAGTAAGCAATTGCAGCTATCCATGTCTAGAAAGGCGGTTCTGCTCATTTATGGAAGAACTTTATGTGATGCACTCCCATGCGAACTGATGTCACCAACATATAGACTCAACAAGACAGAGGAACTAAAACAAAAGTTAATAGGAGTCATCTGCCAATAAAGGTTGATTTGATGGGAATGGTGAACAGAGGGGGTCAACCAAACAGATTACCATGAAAAAATAATCCAGATTTTCTAAGAAGAATTGACCCAATAAATGAACCGGGGTCATCTGCCAATAAAGGTTGATTTGAAAGGAATGGTGACCCAGGGGGGGGAGAAGCATCAAGCAAGCAGATTAATCCATGAAAAAACAAAGATTTTCTAATAAGAATCGTCCCACTAAATGAACAGAACTAGGAAACTTCATCAATTAGAAAGCATAATAGTCACATAAAAACTGCAGCCTGCACAATACAAAACAAGAATAGAAGAAGTGCTTCCAGATTCCAATAACGCAAGTTTGCATCCAAATAAAGAAGAACGCCAAAAAAGAGAAGGACAATCTTGACCATTATAACAATAACAACTTGGAGAAGACCCTAAAAGTAGGAACTAGTCCTAGAGAAATTGCAATCGTTATCATTTTGCCTAGTGACCTAAACGAACTTAGGATTAGTTCAACGGTTTGAAGCTCCACATATTTGGTGCCAGTCTGATGAATAACGAGGCACCTGATTAGAAGTTTAAATTACTAAAATATAGCATATCACCATTTTCTTCTTTTTCTCTTCTCCTTTACTCCTTCAACTTAACATAGTTGACAAATGATTAAGGTTCACTGAGTAAAGAAAATGAACAGCACCCAAGCACGTCAAATTAAGTTATATCAAGCATTTGAACCAAGCAACTATTGTAATCTTAATGTATTGAGAAATAAAGAGTATGCATCTCAGTCTAGCATAATTAATAATCCTATGTCAAAGCCAAATATTCTCAAGGAAACAAACCCAATTCCTGCAAACTGACCTAAACTGTAGAAACCGAGTTCAATTTTCAAAAAAAAAAACAGAAGAAAAAATAAGGTAGCCTCTTCTTCTTGCCTCTTCTTCTTTGAAATAGATATGACGATTTAGTAAAGAAAATTGCATCGTATTAGATAACAACCAAAATAAGGATACGGAGTTCTTGAGTGCTTATCTCTTGAATTGATAGCTAAAGGATTTGAGCTACAGATTGTTTGAACGGCGGGAAGGTCCCCGGTTCTTGCGGCTGCGTGAATATCCATGCCGGAGTCCTGGCTGTTTCCAGGGTTTCCCATTTTCTCGGCCGACATGCAGAGCAAACGAGCTACCTAGGAAGCCCCTACCTGTGCCGCTGCGCCCTTTTCATTTTTCCCAGGTGAAGCCCCTCCATCTGCGTACATGTGGATTCATAAAGGGTGATCCGGTTGGCTGGTCTTTTTTTTTTTTTTTTTTTGCCAAACCGGTTGCTGGTCCAATGCAAGTATCATTATAAATAGAGCAAATTGCACTGGCACCCCAAAATAGAGACTGTAAAGCACTGACACCCCATTTTATGTTTAAAAAACACAAACACCCCATTCATTAAACACACTGGTCCATTCTGTTAGTAAAACCATTAACCCACAATTTGTTTTTTATTCCAAAAATACCCTTACCAACCCTTAAAACCCTAACCCCAATTTGTTCTCTCTCATCACTCGGCTCTCCTCTGCTTCACCGTCTCCACCTTCCTCCGGCAAAGCGGAAATCTTCGTCGGACAGTCTCTGATTGTCGAATAATGGTGAGTTGAACAGTTTGTCTTCGTCGTCTGATAAAGTTGAGGAGGAGGAGGAGCGAGCTCATCACATCGCTCGTCCACGGGAGGTCTATGCAAATTATGCACGCAAGCATGTGATTTTTGCAAATTGCAATGCTTCGCTCTTAGCAGCAGTGGTCCCCGCGCCCACGTGCTCTTCAAAATGCTTCCTTCAAAATGCTTGCTTTTATTCTTAGTGGACCCCGCCAGCCAACCCACCTTCACCTTCCATGGAAGCTCCGCCCATCCGCTTAAAACCACCACCGAAGAAGCCCTATTGTTCTTTCTCATCTCAATTCCTTCAGCTTGCTGGTTCATTTCTTCTTAGATTCCATGCGATGCGGATTCCTTTCTTTCTCTTCTCATGAATCTCTTTGACACTAGCTTAATTTTGGTGTCTTTGAATTCATCGATGGCCAAAGTCTTACTATCATACAAAGCAGAGCTGCGCGCCGCTACCCAACAACGGGGATCGAAGCCCGGCCGCGACTCATCATCCGCAATAGCAGCCTCCTCTTCGATTCGCGAGAGCGCTTATCGTAATAATTGAGATTTCCGGTGCTTCCATAGAAACCGCCGGAGAGAAAAACACTATTATGAAGAGATCTACCTAGCTTCTAAATTGGCTTGAAGTTGAAGATTGAGAAATGTAGAATTGATTTGAAGTAGGAAGATCAGGAGAGAAATTGAAGGGAATGACAGGGGGTTTTATAAGCAAAAGAGGGAGAGATGATATTATGCTGAGATGGTGGATAACGCTAGGCGGAGGTATCAAAAGCTAACGAGAATTAACAAAGAAGAACTTCACGAGTTCTAGTTACAGATATCGGACCAGAACTGGAGACGGTGATGAGAGAGAACAAATTGGGGTTAGGGTTTTAAGGGTTGGTAAGGGTATTTTTGGAATAAAAAACAAACAAACTGTGGTTAATGATTTTACTAATAGAATGGACCAGTGTGTTTAATGAATGGGGTGTTTGTGTTTTTTAAACATAAAATGGGGTGTCAGTGCTTTACAATCTCTATTTTGGGGTGCCAATGCAATTTGCTCTTATAAATAAGGGTCAAGAATTCAAATTTTCAAGGACCGTCGCTCAACCAATTATGATATATGGTGCAGAGTGTTGGATTGTCAAAAAGAATCATATAAACTCAGTGTAATAGAAATCATAATGCTTAGATAGATGAGTGGCAAAACAAAGAAAGATAAGATAAAGAATGATCATATTAATAAGCTATGAAAAAGCCGTTTGAGATAGTGCGATCACGTTCAACGCAAGTTTATAAATGTTCTGTACAAATAAGTGATATAATCCAAATTGAAGAAACTAAAAGAGTTAGGGACAAACCAAAGATAACTTTAAGTGAAGTGGTAGGAAATGATATGCATAGTTTAAATCTTGTAACTAACATGGTCTCAAACATAATTGATTAGAGAGCAAGAATCCATGTACCCGACTCAATTTAGTTGGAATAAGACATATTATTGTTGTTGTTGGTTATTATAATTGGATCTGGACTCCTCCTGTGAAATTCAGGACTAACCCTAATCCGGAAACCCTCTTGTTTGTAGATCCGAAGACCTAAAGTGAAGGTAGAAGGCAACCATGGGCCATCTCAATGGAAGACATGGTGTTTGACCCAAAACACATTGAAATCGATGATGGTGTTCCATACTTGGAAACTTTGTCTAAGTTGTAGAAGAAACTGCACATTGATGAATGAGAGCCTGATTGTTGGACCTAAAGCCTATTTGGACATGGTTTGAAGGCATCCCTCCATGCTAGGTAAGTTGTTTGATGAGTTGTGAGAAGTCCATCCAAAGATATTGAGGTTTGGACCATTAATTCCCTATTTTGGAGTTGCATACATCGTTGGTAGACTGATTGGTCGACTGGCCAGTCAACCAACCAATTGAGCAACAGTGATCAGTAGGGTCAAATTGGAAAAAACTCTGATTTTTTTAGGGGTTTTGTTCTATTTAAAGGGAACTCCGTGTTTTTCACTCATAATCAATTCTAAACCTTTGGAGAACGTGGGAAGAACCCTAGAACCTCTTCTTCAAAGCCAAGGAAGATCCCCAAGCATCCGTTCGAGTTTCTTCATCGATGCTTCTTCTACAAAGGTTAGTAATTGAATTGTTTCTTCTTTGATCTATTCTCTCTTCTATTCTTTTGATCTCTTGACTATGAGATATGTATTACACTATTGTAATGGCCTTTCCTCTAATTCTATTAGCCCTAGAGTGAATCCCCCCATTCACTCTATGTTCTTGAAGCCATATGGCGATGTTCTTAAAATTGATCTTACCAAAGATCTTGATTACTCCCTCATTATTTTTCTACCTATCTTGGTAATTGTGGGAAAGGTCTCACACAGTGTTACAACTTTTCCTTGTATCCCCATAATTGTTGGGTGGCTCTCATTTCCCCTTTCTACCTTAGGAAACCAAAGTGGTTGATTTTAGGAGGAAACTCTTTGGTAACCCTCATGAGAGGATACCCAAATTGGGAATCATAATTCTCTTTTAATTTGTTGGATCCTCCCTAACACCTTTCTTGATTATAAATTTCTATTTTTCTTGACCTAGGGTGAATATTTATTCTCCCTAATCTTTCCATGAGATCCATGGACTATATGCGATGAAACCTTAATCTTATGGTTCAATTAGGATTCTAACTTTTTACCATGTTTTGATGCTTAGATATTTATAGATAGTCTTAGTATGCTTTTGGGAAACTCCCTTTTGAATTTCGGAGCAATCAGACTTCAAAGGAAAAAGTTATGACCAATTTAGGATTTTCTGCCCTATTGGTCTACTGGTTGGTCGACTGGACCAGGCTGCCAATAGTGACACCAGCTTGTTCCTTTGTCCGATTTGATCCGTTTGACTTCTAATCTTCTAGGGCTTATTCCTAATGATTGTTATATGCTTGTTTAGGGTTTATTCGCTAGTTTTGGACCTCTCTTATTTCTCTAGAATTCTTCGAAAATTGTTTAAGGTAAGGACGGTTGATCCTTAATAACCTCATATACATGTTTACTTGTAATTAATTAGATTACTTGATCATACTACTGTTTTAGTAGCTTTCTTATAATTTTATTGCTGCTGTAGTTTCTCAACTACAGTAGTACTTGTTATGTGACTCAATTATTATTTCAATCTTGTATGAATAATTACTTACTTATGTTTGTATTATCAGTTGTGCTTGTGAATGACTGATTTGGGAATGTGATTGCCTAGATTGTGATTGGGGAATGGGGAATGCCCTTTCGGCGTTTCTGTCATTGGACACCAGTGGAGGTGGTATGGGACGCATTCCTATGGTGCCCCTTGGTGCTTTCCCTAATTACTGGTTGACATACCTAGGGCATGTCTAAAAGTGTTTGGCTAGGATGTCTCTGTTATATTAGACCCGACCGGAAGGGAATTGAGACTGAGCAACCCGTGGTAGCAATGGGGATTTGTGGGCACTTAAGACCTATAACCAACCCGTGAGAGGACATGGATCACATTGTGGGGGCCATTCATTGGTAGGGTTGCAGAGTGGAACACGGGCTCATGGGCGCTCAAGACCGGTATCCAACCCGTGAGAGGACATGGGAACTACTTGTTAGCTATTTGTGGTTGACCAATAGGGTTGATGAGTTCGTAGTCTGAGTTGGTTGTAGCCATAGGATACGCTGACTCTAGGGAGAAGGATACCGGAAAGGATCCCGAGAGGGGAGGAATGGAAGTATCTGGATCTAAGTTGATATAACTAAGTAGAAGACTTGCATTTAGTTAGGCTTAACCTTGACTTACACCAGTACTCAAACCAAATGGAGGAGCGAGAGAGTGTTGACCTAAACCCCAGCCAAGGAATGTCCAAGAGGGATGCAGGACCCATTGCCAACCAGAGAACCAAGACACCTAGATGGTTGAGGGAGAGTGATTTGGACCCTACCCAGAGGAGTATGGTGCTATGACTTAAAGCATGTCTGCCAATAGAGACCAACATGCATAGAGTTAGAAGCATATCTGCATTGTCTATTTCATATCATATTGCATCCTATATGATTTGCTATCATGTGTTATTATTTTATTATGGAATGAACTGCCTTGCTGAGTTCTTTTGAACTCACTCCTTTTTGCAACATCTTTGTTAGACTTATCTACAGGTACTAATGATATTGATGGTCAATACTATGAACACCAAGCTGATGAATTATACAGTACACAAGGTACTGGCTACGGTGAGTACAACAGTGAAGACTACTAGTACAAGACCAAAGCTTATCAGGATTGGTCCGACTCTAGCACTTGCGTGCTAGCGATGGGAACATCGTCTCTTTCTCTTTTTGGATATTTTACTTTATAGATTCGATGAGACCTTAGTTTAGTTTTGTTTTTCCCTTTTATTTTGGGAACCATTGTAATCTTTCTTTTTGATCTACTTTTCCGTTGCTACTGTAGAGTATATTTCTGCTACACTCTACATTTGATTTATTCTATTGGTATCATTTTTCGCACTCTGATTGTATTCTTTGAATCTTATCTTGATCTTTTGATTAATATAGTTAACTTTCATTTAAATCTTGTTCACAATTATATTATTGTAAATGTGGGAGGATGATTTCCTCGAATACTGGATCTTTGAGGTTGTGGAACACACTCGGGTATGCTAGATAGGATACCGGCTGGGTCGATGTGACACCTCCTGTCACACCCCACCCACTGGTGTCAGTCCCACCCCACAACCCATGGGTGTAATCCATAGTCACAAATCTACAGTTTAGCCATCAATAATAATAAATGCACACAACATCAAATCGAGAGCAAAAAACAATTTAATAATTAAATAAAATGATATACAAGTGTCTAAAATCCAAAAAAGGAAAGAATATAATCCAAGGGATGAATGAGAAAAATGTGTCTAAAAAGGGTATTTCAGCGGAAGAAAAAAAAATAAAAGTCTAATTATTATTCTTGTCTTTCTCGGGGCTATCATTTTTCTCTTCTAATCTCTTGATAAAAGGAGTCATGAAACCATGTGAAACCCTTTTGTTTGTAGGTCCGATGACCCGGAGTAAAGGAAGAAGTCAACTATGGGCCATCTAAGTGGAAGATATGAAGTTTGACTTTGAACCCATGGGTGTTGATGTTGGTGTTCCAATTATGGAAACTTGCTCTGAACTAGAAAGGAAACTACACCTGACTGAAGATGAGATTAGTTGAAAGACTTGGAGTATTATCTGACTTGGTTCGAAGGCATTTCTACACCCTAAGTATGTCACTTGATGTGTGTGTAAAAGCTCTTTAGGTTTGGTGTTCATTTGATCCTCCAATTCCCTGTTTGGGCCTTGCTAACCTGATTGGTCGATTGATTGGTCAACTGGGCCAGTCGACCAACAGTGTGTTAAATCCGAGAAAATCCAATTTTAGGGTTTTTCACTTTCTATTTTAGCACACTTCGTGTTTCTTAGTATCCTCTGCCTCCAAAACACTCAGAGAACATGGGAAGACTCGTTCGAAACTCTCTTCAACGATTTCGAAGAATTCTCCGCAAGCTCTGAAGTCTCTCATCTTTAATCTACCAATTCAAGGTTAGTAATCTCTTTAGTGTCATGATTTATCTTTCGATCTTGTTCTTGGTCGAGATTGAGAAGAAGATGCTGCATCCTTGCAACCATCTCTTCCATGATCTCATTCTTTTCTTAAGGGTTTATGATCAGCATAGGGATCTCAACCCTAATCCTTGTAAGACCTTTTTGAATCCCTAATTCTTCTTATGGATCTAATTTCTTAGCCGACTGAATCTAATTTTCATGACATACTTGTGTTTGATTACCTTTTTCTTGGATGAGATCTAAATCATCCCTAGTCTTTTCCGTGATTTCATAGTGTATTTTTCATCGAATTCTAGGGTTTTCACCCAATTGGGGAAACCATGATTTCAAATTGGAAAGTAGTGTTTTTAATCATTATTAGGGCCTAACCTTTGCTCCTTTAGTGTTAGAATACTATTCTAAAATTTTCCTCCAAGTTTCGTGAAGTTCCGAACCCTGTAGATTGAGTTTCGGATCAAATTTTCCGTGTGTTTGCTTCGTACTGACCCTGTTGGTCGACTGGGTCAATAGACCAACCAATCGACCAATGAAGTCGAAGCTCTGGTTTTTTCGCTCAGTTTGATTCGTTTGCTCTCCAATCTTGTAGACTTTTTTCCTAATGTTGTATCTATGATTGTTAGAGGTTTAATTGCTAAGTTTGGAACCTCTCTCTTTGATATTTGGATTATCTTCGACAATAATTAAGGTAAGGACAGTTATTTCATAATAACATAGATCGCATATATGTTGGTTTCTAATTTTAGAAACTCTGAGTTTAACTACTGATATTGTATTTTATACTTATGATGTACTACTGTAAGTACAGTAGCACTTTATTTATGTTTTCTTTTTCATTATTTAAGATTATATGAAGTGTTTATTACTGCATATTGTTTAATGATTGAATCATGCTTTTACATCCTCTTTTGTATGAAGAGGTGTTGATTGTGTATGTCATGACCGATCTGAGAATGTGATTGATTAAGTATGATTTGGGATTGGGAGGTGTCCTTTGACACTTCTGTCCTTGGACATTGGAGGGAATAGTATGGGATGTTCTCCAAAGATGCCCATTGACACTTTCCTGAATTGTTGGTTGTCATACCTAGGACTGTCTAGCAGTGTTTGGCTAGGATGTCCTCGTCATATCAGACCCTAGTCGGAAGGGTATTGAGACCGAACGACCCGTGGTAGCAATGGGGATTCTTGGGCGCTCAAGACCGGTAACCAACCCGTGAGAGGACAGGAATCACATTGTGGGGGCCATTTATTGGGAGGGTTGCATATGGATAGACTTAGGCTCATGGGTGCTCAAGGCCGATAACCAACCCATGAGGGGACATGAGGGCTTCCCGTTTACCATATGTGGATGACCAATAGGGTTGATGAGTCCGTAGTCAGGGACTATGGGGACTCTAGTGTGAAGGATATCGGAAAGGATCGCTAGGGTCGAGGAATGGACGTATCTGGAACTAAGTTGATATGACTAAGTAGAAGACTTGCATTTGGCTAGGCTAAACCCTGATATGCGCCAATACTTAGACCAATGGTGATGTGAGAGAGCGGTGACCTAACCCCCAGCCATGGATTGTCTCGAGGGATGAAGGACCCATTACCAACCGGAGCCAAGTGACTAAGACTTACCCAAAGAAGTATGGTGCGATGACTTAAAGCATGTCTACCTATAGAGACTAGCATACATAGAGTTTAGATGTATACATACATTATCTGTTTCATATTGCATTGCATCTTGTTATGTTCTGCAGCATGTTATTTATGTTGTTATGATTAACTTGATTGTTGAGTTCATTCGAACTCACTCCTTTTTGTACAATCTTTTTGTTAGATTATTCTACAGGTACTGACTACTATGAAGGACAATACGATGAAGTGCAAGCCGATGAAGCGTACTACACGCAAGGTGCTGGCAACAATGAAGATCAGACTGATGATCCCATGAGCGATCACGTTGCGTACTACGATTAGACATAACGTAGAATGGGAGCATTTGTGTTGGATTGATGAAGTTCACGATTTTGAAGACGTTATCTATAGAATAGAATACTCGTAGTTCAGTTCGACTTTCTTTCCTTACTTTCCTTTAGAAACATTTGTAATTCTTTTTAGACTTACATGCTACATTCCGCTATAATTGTGGAGTGAGATTCTGTCACATCCACCCAGCCGGTATCCTATCTGGCTAACCCGGGAATGTGATCCACAGCCCGAGGATCAAGGATCGAGCGGCCATGCCTCCCACATACACGATAACATAATCATGAACAATAAAATCAGGGTTCTAAGCAAGTAATAATTATATCAAGTGAATAAGAAAAGATAATCAATCAGAGTGCGGAAATATCAAGTATCAAATACATAACAAGAAAGTCTCAAAAGAGAAAGGAAGTGATCAGAAGTCACTCCTTCTCCAAAGCAGCGGAAATGGTTAATCAATTTAGTTACAAATCCCAAAATTAAAGAGTAAATCTAAAAGAGTTATTACAACATATCCGGGTTCCAAAAGACATAAGGGCCTAGGCTAGAGTCTCCTCCGTCAAATATAGAGTATCCTCGTAAGTGTACACAAAGGAGACCTAGCATGGCCTCTCCCAAATCAAGGTCGGGCTAACTCTAGTATGGAGGGTAATCACCCTCGGCACCTTTACCATAATCTTCGTAATAGCTAGGACCTTCATCGTAGTATGAGGGATCCTGTGCCGCCTCATAGTAGGAGCCATCAATGTCTTCAGTACCTGCAGATATGTCTAAAAACAATTGCAGACAAGAAATGAGTTCAAAGAACTCAACAAGGCGAATCATTCCACAATACATGAATCATACGATACAAGTCACAATATGATGCAAGATGATATGAGACAATAATGAAATATGATTCTAACTCTGAGTATGCTAGTCACTAAGGTAGAAATGCTTTAAGCCATAGCACCATACTTCTTTAAGTCGTCAGTCACTCCCCCTCAATCATACATGATATCGGTCTGCGGGGGTAATTGGGTAAAGTCCTCATTAGAAACCATGGTTGGGGATTTGGTCACCACTCTCTCACATCACCATTGGTATAAGTATTGGCGCATGTCACGGCGAAGCCTAGCCCAATGCAAGTCATTTACTCAGTCGTATCATGTCAGATCCGGATACTTTCCCTATGGCACCGATGAACTCGGTTCCGTATCCTTCACACTAGAGTCAGCGTATCCTATGGCTACAACCAACTCGGATTACAGACTCATCAACCCTATTGGTCATCCAAAAATGGTAAACGGGAAGCTCTCATGTCATCTCATGGATTGGTTACTGGTCTTGAGCGCCCGTGAGCCCAGGTCTATCCATTTGCAACCCTACCAATAAATGGCCCCTTTCGAGTATCTGCAGTATGGTTTATGTCCTCTCACGGGGTGGTTACCGGTCTTGAGTGCCCATCAACCATACTCTACCACGGGTCGCTCGGTCTCAATACCCTTCCGATTCGGGTCTGATACAACAAGGATTAGTCCTAGCCATACACCTAGACAATCCTATGTATGTCATCCAATAACCCGGGAAAGTGTCGATGGACACCTTCGGAGAACATCCCATACTATTCCCTCCGATGTCCAAGGACAGAAGTGTCGGTAGGACACTTCCCAATCCCAAGTCATATGTAGTCATTCACAAGCTCAATCTCATCATATCATACATGATCAATAATTCATCATATAAACAAAGGCATATCATAACATGATTAATCATATACATAATCATAAAGAATAGTTAAGCATGATATTTCGAATGACATGTAACATACTATTGCTGATAAAAAAAATACATCTAACAGTCATATATGGCTAAGGAGTACACATATGAAGTATATTTACTAAGTTTCCAAAGTAGGAGTATATTTGCATAATCAACGTACTTGAGGTAACAACCGTCCTTACCTTAATCTAGTCGGGAATAAATCAAGAGTCACCAAGAATAGCCCAAAAGTCAGTGTTTGTACCCTAGACAACATATAATCAACATTAGAGAAGAAAGCAATCGAATCGGAGATCAAACAAAGCATTTTGGCCACAAACAGACTTGTTGTCATATCTTGGTCGACTGGCTGGTCGACTGTTAGTCGACCAAGCAGTCGACCAAAGCTTAACAATTATGGGCAGAATTGGGGATTTGGCCCGAAACTGATCTTCTGGAGCTCCGATCGACATGAAACTTGGAGGGCATTATTATGGCAAAATGGGGACACTACCCACCAAAAATTATCACGATCCAACGGTCCAATTGTGAATACCCAAATTGAAACCCTATGTTCTATATGCTAAACATCACATATTGAATTGGAATCGATTGCAATAGCAAGAATTGATGGGGAATTAATTAAGGGGATGATAAGAACTATATTAGAATCATGAATCAAAAGTAATTCAAATCTAGTATACATCTACACATCAATTTGAATTAAAGAATATGTTGAAATGAAAGGAATCATGGGATTGTAATGTAGGTGAACATAATCATAGCAAGAATGAATTGAGATTGATGAAAATGAATGGGGGAACTCATGGCCAAGTGTTTGCAAGGTTGCAGCACTTCAACCATGCCCCAAGGATTATAATTTAATAAAAGATTGAGTAGATTTGAAGAAAATTAAGAGAAATCATACATTGAGTTGATGATTGAGATGGAAAACTAATGGTTGGAGTCAAGGATCTTCACAAACACCAAGAGAGGGCCAAGAGAGTGCCAATATTCGTTCTCTGGAGTGCCAATGATTGGGGTAGACCTTCATTCACGAGTTCCAAAAAGCTAGGGTCAAAATGGTAAGTAATTTTGTAAATTTTCAAATTTCATTACTGTTGGTCGACTGGCTGGTCAACTAGCTGGTCGACTGGTCACGACCAAGCAGTCGACCAAGGCTGACAGCAACCTTAGAACAGGGATTTGGAATGCCAGACTGATTCGAATTGAGTCGGGTTTTCTCTTACAAGTCAATCAACAAGTCTAGTTTCAAGAAATACCTTCGGATTGAGCACAAGGGTTCAATAGGTGCTTCAACTAATTCAATCTTCTTCGATGCGTAGATTTTCACTAAACACTGACAATGTGCTCAAGTAAGGGGCATCACTGTCAATGTCCATAGGCTCTGGATCAAGCATTGAATCTTCAACTAAGAGGGCCCACAAGTCTCTTCTACCTCCACTTTGGGTCTTCGGACCTACAACAATACAAAAATCCTAGCCGGGTCAGGATCAGGATAAGGCCGGATTTTACAGATTCTGCCTCACTCTACTTCTTTTTGATGTGCTTACATCTGGTATCAATTTCCACACTCTAATTATACTGATATTCATTTTCTGATTTAGATATTTTGTTTATAGTATTAAAACATTGATTATTTTTGTTCATGATTATGTTATTGCATATGTGGGAGGATGATTTCCTCGATACTTGATCTTCGGGGCTATGGATCACACACTCGGGTATGCCACATAGGGTACCAATTGGGGGCATGTGACAAACCATCCCTCATTGATCTATCTAAATGGCAGACCACCTGAATTCTCTTGCCGTCAATAGGTGTTATAAGCGCACTCCATGCACCCGCAGGAGGCTTTGTGTTGTGCAACGCCACTTCCCATTGATGTCTTCACAGTCTCTTTAGTGGGGTTCTCCTAGACATATTGAACTTCTCCCACGTCAGTATAGTCATTTAAATAAAATAGAAGCAATCCATAAAGGATGATTTCTAACGAACATAGTAAAGCAACAATCTCATACACATATAAGAATCATAAATATGATAAATATAATGAAGAAAAGAATATGTGCAATAGTATGAATGTATTTGATAGCTAACCAGGCAAGTCACTAATAGGGCAGACATGCTTTAAGCCCTCATGAAATGGCTACCTTCGTTGGGGTCCCGAGCAAGGGGTACGGTCTTCGTCAATCAATCATGGCTAGGGTTTAGGTCTACAATCTCTCTCCACAACCATTGGCATGAGCACTAGCGCATGTCAAGGATTCTAACCCAATGCAACGTCCTACAGTATCATACTACATATGGTCCGGATACCTCCCCTATGGCACCAACCAACTCGGTTCCATATCATTCTCTACCTAGGAATAAGAATCCTCATAGAATGATTACCTCTATTGGATTCCATTCCCTAACCCTATGGTCATCCACATATTGTTGGGGAGGATGCTCTCATGACCCCTTATGACTCCCAAGCCGCTTATTGGATGCCCATAAGACCAACCCTACCATTGCAAGATTAACAGTGGACCACTGAGTCTCTACACAAATTGGATACCACTATAGGATGAAAGAGAGTCACATCACTATTATCACAGGCCATTCAGCTTCAATACCCCTGTCGAAAGGGTAGTAGCATATAAAGGTACCTAACCATGCAGTCTAGATCTCCTAGATATGTAATCCAACAACCATGATAGTGCTAGGAAAATCAAAGAACAATGTTTCATACCACAGTCCATGATATCCCAAGCTAAAAATACCCAGCAAGGATAATCCTCCATCATAGTCACACCAATGCATCACTCCATATCAAATAATAAGTCAAGTACATCTAATCATTATGCACAACATATTATCATCAAGCAATCAATTAAAACTATTGTTACAACAAGTTATAAGACTATATGCACATTCAAAGTATTAGACAGTTATCATATCACATGTCAAAACATATATGTAATTGCAGCCTTACCTGACGTAGCAGAATTATCATTGAAAGATATTAATTATCTCAAACAAATACTCTCACAGATCTTAGAGATCACCTAGATTAAAGTTAATAAGTTTCATTAAAGTCTAAGATCAAACGGAGCAAAAATCAATCTGATATGCCCATTGTGACCTAGCCAATTGCTCAGGGTGGTTGGTTGGGCCAATCAACCGCTCCCTTCTTGGGCACAAATCCAAGTCCAAAATTCAAACTTTTGATCACCCATTCTTGATCTATTTTTGGGTTGACCCAAATTCGAATTTCATCCTCAAGACCCTTGAGAGATCAACACATTCTAGATTACAGAAGAGGAAGATTTAGAATCCATTTCATCTCATTCAACAAAATTAGCCTTTGATCCAGATATAAAAATCCATCTTCGGGCGTGATCTAGTCATAATCATTGATGGGAATGATTCTAAATATTCCAACTCACCATTACAAAATTCTAGAGGGAGGAACAACACTCTAATAATAGAGAAAAAAAGAGTAAGAAGAGAGTGTGTTCAACTAACATCCAAAATATTAGAAAGTCTAAGTGAGTCCAAGCCTTCTTTGCGATTTGAGACTCCTTCACCACCAACCACATGTACACTATCTCCCAACCGTCCACAATAGCCTCCACAAATAAAATAATACGAAATTAGGTCATGTATGACTATTTATAGAGGGTCGGGGGGCAAAATAGGGTTTAAAACCAGCAAATAGAATGACCAGTTGCTTGGGGCTGTTGGTTGGGTCAATCAATAGCCTTAAGCAACCACCCCCTAGTACTTTTTAGTACTTGGGTGCTTTGCTCATCTGGTTGATCCCGACACCAATCTAACTTAAACCAACATGTGGGGTGGGGGTCCTTACTTTGATCTCGGACATCTTCAAAACTCAACTTGTCTCATGCTAGACATCCATCTGCCCAGTCCATCAAGTTTTCCACTAGATCTTCTTTGGGTTCCCAAAATGGAAAATTGATCCATGGGTTTAGGGTAGAGATCATGGGCCTCAATCCAAATAGCCCATAGCTTCTTCTGACTAGAACTTCAGGTACTCGAACCTGCAATACGGATCCCGAGTTAGAATTATGGGAGTTATTACAGCTCCTCTCCTTGGAGGAAATCTCTAGAGGAGTGCCTATTGAGGTTTGAAAGTTTGTCTTGTAGAATATGCTGATCCAAGGGGGCCAAGATAAAAAAAAAAAAAAAGTATTCCTAGTGAAACCCGCTGAAGCCCAAACCCAATTTGGGTTCTATCTTCCCCTTTTCTTCCAAATCGATATTAGGTCTTTGTCTTTGTCGTTGTTCCCATGAAGACAAAGGCTTTGCTAATGAAATCTACTTTTCACCCAATAGAAGATCAACAAAGTCTCTATTTGAATCGAAAACATCATTCTTTGAATCCTACCTAGGAGAATTGAGTTTCCATCATTCTTTCATTATTTATGTATTTCTTTTTTCTTTTGGTAAACATTATTTATGTATTTCAGTGTTCTATTCAACAGTAGTTTTCCATGTGTTAATAGCCATGTATTTTCATCAAAGTCAAAATGTTTTTTACTGCGTGTGCTAGTAGCCATGCAGAAGAAAAAAAGTTACCCATGTGCTAGTAGCCATGGAGAAAAGAAAAAGTGAAACCAAAAGTGTCGGAAAAAGAAAAAGAAATAAAATGTTTTGAAAGTTTTAAAGTTTGTAATTCACCATTCTATCATTCAAACCTTCCACCCTCTTGAGTCTTAGTTGGGTTGTGCTCTCATTAGCAATACAAGAAAGGGATTTTCGGCTATGCTTTTTCCTGTGTAACCGTTTCTATATAATTATTTTCGCTAACGCTTTACCTAAACCGTCGCCCAATATAATATTCACCAATGGTTTAAGAGAAACCATCGTGGAAAATGAGTATATGGTGACACATTTAAAATGTGTGGGGAAAAAAAAGGGGTTATGGGCGACGCTTATGATAATGTGTCCTGGAAAACATGCATATTCACTGATGGTTTTGTAAAAACTGTCGTGGAAAATGAGTATATGGTGACACCGATAGAAAGTGGGGAAAAATATATTTTCGGTGACACTTAATAGAGAGTGTCGTGGAAAATACTTAATTTGGCGATGGTTTTTGAAAAACCATGGAGAATATATTTTAGGCCACGCGTGGAAAATACTTAAATTGGTGACGGTTTCTAAAAAACCATGGAGAAATATATTTTCGATGACGCTTTTTAGGAAAGTGTTGCCAAAAATCCAATTATTTCCCCGCTTATTTCATTCTCCCGCTTTTGTGAAAATAGGCTCTCTCTCTCTCTCTCTCTCTCTCTCTCTCTCTCTCTCTCTCTCTCTCTCTCTCTATGAGCTCTCTCTCTTGTTGGCGCTCGCTCTCAGACCTTTGGCTCGCAGCTCTCTCTCTTGCTTGCGCTATCTCTCCCTTTGGCTCGCTGTTCTCTTGCTCGTGTTATCTCTCTGATCGTTTGGCTCACAACTGTCTCTCATTCACACTATCTCTCTGGCCCTTTGCCTCACAAGTCTCTCTCTCGCAATCTCAAACATTTGTCTCATTAATTTTTGTCTTGATTTTTTTGGGTTCGTGAGATTGGGGTTCGCATCTCTGTATCCTTTTAAATTTGTTTATGGGAGAGACATGAGATGGGATTTGAGGTGGTATTTGGTCCATGGTGCTTATGGAATTGAGGTTGTACCAACTTTGACACTACTATGATTACCCATTGCCTTCAATGTCAAGATAATTATGGGAACTAGTGGTTTGGTATTTAGTTGCAGAGTTTCTTATGCCTCTGTGAGAGGAGATAGTATAACTTATTGTAAATGTATTAAAGGCCTTTGTGAGTTTTGGTTCTAGTTATTCTGAACTTTGTTAAATGGATGGTCATGTTTAGTGAAATTGTTCAAGATCTCACTTGTTGGAATGCTTGGGTTGAAGGTGCCTGGAGATGTTCTGCCATATGGCCCATATCTCAAGATTCTTTCCTTTTAAATAAAACAAAGTGAACGTGTGACAATGATCCTGGAGATGCTCTTGCTTCTCATTGATCTCTCAAATATATATAGCATTTGGTGGGATTTATTAGATGGTTTAGAATAGGTTCTACAATTCATCACTGTGATCTTTCAGAAATATATGTGACGTGTTGCTTTGGGAAGTTTTTTTCATCGTAGTGATGCTTGATTTCAATGTGCTTAGTTCTTCCATGAAAATTTGATTTTTTACTCATTGCAATTGCAGAAGAACTATCACACATAACTTCAGTAGCCTCTGTTTGCTCCTTGCCAAGATAAGATAACATCTTTCTCATCCAAACCGCTTCACATGCAGCTGCTACACCTACAACATATTCAGCTTCACATGTTGACAATGCAATTGTTGCTTGCTTCTTAGAACTCCAAACCACAACTCCTAAGCCAAAATTAAAACAATAATCAGAGGTGCTTTTTCTATCATCAACAACAGCTACCTAGTCACTATAAGAAATCCCTTTTAAATTAAAAAATAGAGTGCAAGAGTACCAACTACCAAAGTCCAGTGTTCCTGCCTCATAATGCAAAGTTCTTTTCGCAGCTCTGAGATGATGCATGGTAGGATGATGCATATATCTAGACACATAACTAAAAAAATAAGCAATATTTGGCGAGTATGTGTCAAGTAGATCAAACTCCCCACTAAGCTTCTGAGTAATTTGGCATTCGCCTTCTCTTTGCCATCATCTTCTTTTTAGATTTCATTGACATTCATTGGTGTAGTAGACTTTTTGCAATTATGCATATGGAACTTCTTCAAGAGATCAGCCGCATACTTCTTTTGGGAGATAAATGTTCTTCAGGTTGTTGGATTATTTCCATCCCAAGAAAATAATAGAGCAAACCCAAATCTGTCTTTTCAATTTGCTTCCTCATGGAACTCTTAAAATATGCAATGAAACCATCAGTAGAGCCAAAATAAATCATGACATCTACATATAGACATATCAGCAGTAGTTCTCCTTCACCACCCTTCTTTATGTATAGTGTTGGTTCATCCTCACTCCTGTTGAACCCATATTGTAGAAAAATAGGTGTCAATCTTCATATACCAAGCTCTAGGAGCTTATTTTAATCCATACAATGCCTTCCTCAACTTGTAGTCCTTAGCGGAATGTTTTTCATTAATAAAACCTTCAGGTTGTAAGACATATACATCTTCATGCACTCAGCTCTCCATTAGGAAAGTTGATTTTGCATCAAATTGATATAATGGCCACTTCAAATGTGCTGCTAAGGCAAGGAAAACCTGACAGTTTCAAATCTTGCAATAGAAGAGAAAGTTTCTTCAAAATCTATACCTTGTTTCTGTGAATATCCTCTTGCAACTAGACGAGCCTTGTGTTTTTGGAGTGGACCATTAGCATTATACTTGGATTTAAAGACCCATTTGAGTCCTACAACTTGTTTTCCATGAGGAGGATCCACAAACTCCCAAGTTTTATTTCTCTTAATTGCTGAAATTTCCTCTTGCATGGGTCTCCCCCATTCTTCTTTACTTGTAGCTTCAACAAAACTAATAGGATCTTATGTGTATAATTCAGAAGTATATGTCTCATATATCTCCCCATTCTCCTCTGAAGTTTCTTCACTCTCTGATGTGCTCTTGGGAGTTTTGGAGCTACTTGTTGGAGTAGAAACATTGGTCCTTGAGCTATTTATTGGCGATGGCATATCTTGAGCACCTAATGCGAGTTCCCATCCAGTAACTTCAGCTGGTGCCTTTGACATAGTTTCTTCATCTAGTTGAAGTTGTGTTATTGGTAGCTTTCCCTTATCATCCCAAGTCTAGCCATCATTCTCATTAAAGTTGACATCCCTACTAACTATGACTTTACCATTTGCTGTATTATAAAGCCTATATGCCTTAGAATGTGAGCAATAACCATTAAAAATGCATTTAATAGATTTAGCATCTAACTTCTGTCGGTTTTGCGGATTTACCATTGTATATGCTACACAACCAAGTACCTTTAGATGGCTCACTTAAGGGTTCTTCTTGTACCAAGCTTCAAATGCTATTTTATACATCACTACCTTTGTTGGGGACATATTTAACAAATATACTATTGTAGTGACACCTTCTGCCCAAAATTCATTTGGAGCTCTTCTTGTCTTCATCATACTCCTTGCCATTTCAACGATGGTTCTGTTCTTCCTTTTTGCAATTCCACTTTTGCTTTGGTGTATAAGGGGCTGTCAATTCCCTGCGAATACCATTGCTTTCACAAAAATAGTTAAACTTAATTGAGAGAAATTCACCACCTCTATCTGTTCTCAATACCTTGATGCAATTCCCACTTTGCTTCTCAACTAGAGCTTTGAATTTGAGAAAATGTTCAAAAGGTTTTGATTTATACTTTAAAAAAATATACCCAATTCATATTTGAGGAAACATACTCCATTGTGACAGACTCCCTTTAAGAGGCTGATGGACAGCTAGTGCCCTTATGGCCGCAGAGTAATGAATCCTAGAATCTAAAACAAAACATTCTATATGGTGTCAATTTGTATTCACTAAATATTTTGTATGCGAGTGGAATTTACTAGATCTATTGATTTTAAAAAAGATTTACCTAACAAAATGTTTTTTAAAAAGTTTTAAGCTACCAGATTTTATTTTTGAAAAGAATTATCAAACCCCTAATCTAATTTTCTTGCTCAATGAATATTTTATTCTAAACGACAAAAATTATCATTCTAATAATTGATCATTTTAATTTTTTTCGCTAAAAGGATCATTTGTATTAAAAAGAGAAAAGAAAAATTACGAACATACAATCAAAGAGCCAACCCTCAAACTCGCAACTTCAGTTGGCCCAAATACACCCAACCTCATTGGATCCAAATCACATAATCATAGATAACAAATCAAAATTTGAAATGAAAACAACCAGAAATCTCTAAATCAAGTTCACTCCTTATCAATGTTGTCCAAGGTATATTAACAGATGAAGAACCCCGTCTTGCTGCCCGATTTGCCAAGAAATTAGCCGCTTGATTGTTTTCCCTATAACAATGCGAAATTTTCCAAGAACGACTGGCAAGAAAAAAATCAATACCTTTCCAGCGCTGCAAGAAAAACCAAGGAATCTTCCTTTGCTGAATTAAAACCACAACTACCACTGAATCACATTCTCTCCATAAACATTGAATATCTAACTTTACTGCCCACTCTATAGCCTGAATCAGGGCCTCCATTTCAACCTTAAAATTATTTTTGATACCTAAATAGGTGCTAAAATTTAACAAAATAGCTGATGATTCATCCCTAAACAGACCACTTGCACCAGACATACCAGGATTGCCCAACAAACAACCATCGACATTTAACTAACCCACCCTACATAAGGAGAAAAACATAAAATTTCTTGAGTAGTGTTCTTAATAGAAATTTTCAGACCTTTCACTCGCGATTGAGCAAACACCATTGGAGGGACCTTCTGCTATGAAGAACATAATCATGACAACTGTGATCAAAGAAGATCTGACGCAAAACCCAATCTTTAGATAGACGCACCTCCTCATGTCGACATTTGTTACAAGCAAACCGCAAATAATATAATAGCAAGAAGCAGCCATGATGTGAAACCCAGCCCTGACCCTAATCCGGAAACTTTGTTAATTGTAGGTCCAGTGACCCGAAGTAAGGCAAGAAGTCATCCTTGGGCCATTTCTGTTGAAGACTTGATGGCTGGATTGGAATCCATGAGTGTTGATGCTAGTGTCCCAATGGTGGAAACTGCACCCGGATGAAGATTGGATTAGTTGATGGTCTTGGAGTGGTCTTTGTATTGATTCAAAGGCATTTCTAACTCCTAGGTATGTCACTCTAGGTGTGTGCAAAACCCCTTGATGTTTGGACTTGATCTGAGCCTTCAATTCCTTGTTTTGAAGTTGCTGTCTTGATTGGTCGACTCATTGGTCGATTGGACCAATCGACCAATTGATTCTATTTTTGAAATTTGAATCATGTGTCTTCTATTTAAGTCTAATCTAGGGAATACTCCACCTCCTCTGCCTCCTATGCCTCTGGAACGAGTTAGAACCGTAATCTAACCCATTCCCTTGCATTCTTTGGTGATTTCTCGCAAAGACTTGAAGAATTCTTCATCTTCCTACGGCAAAGGTATGATTTCACTCACTCTCTCTTCTATCTCTGATTTCTTTCTTTTATTCTATTCTTCATTGAGATCAGAAAGATGATGAAGCATTCTTGTAATCATCAATTCTCTGATCTCACCATATTCTTTAAGACTCATGATCATCATCATGAACTTAAAACCTGCCTGTTGAATTCTTGAAAACCTAACCCTAATTCTTTGAAACCCTAACCTGTGTGATTGTCTGGAGAACTTTTAGTAACCTACCTTGTGAAAGGGAAATCCTTTTTGGGTGACCTTGTGTTAACCTAAAACTTAATCATCTATATTTTCCTATTTTGATTTGTCTTTGTTCATCTAGATCTCACAATTATTTTTCGAGGGAACCAAAAAGGGTGAAACCCTAATTTTTCTTGGATCAAACCCAGGAACCCCCTTGTTGATCATGTGAACCCAATTATTATGTTTTCTTTACTAGATCTGAATTCTTTCATATCCTAGTTCATTATCCTTAATTTTTTCTAATTTTCCCTCCCAACCTATGTTCAACCTAATTAGGTTAACCTCATGATTTCTAGGTTGTAACTTGAGCACTTGTTTTGAGTTCTGATTTGATATCCTCTATACCCTAGAATACTACCATGATAATTCCCCTCTGATTTGTACCCTTTTGAACCATCGAATTTGGTTCTGGATTCTCAAAATTCGGATTCTTGCAGGCCACTGTTTGCATTCAGGGGCGGACCTATGAAGGGGCCGAGGGGGGCCATGGCCCCCCCCCCGGATTTTTAAAATTTTTATATATTCCTTAATTCCCTTGTTTTTTCCACTTTTCTCTTCCATATGTGAAATGTCGCTATTTGGCCCCCCCCAATATTGAGAACAATTTTTAAAAGTAAAATAATGAGCACATATGTCATTCCTAATTAAAAACTAATTCCTTAATCCCTATTTATTCTCCCCACTATTCTCTCTTATCTTTTCTTTCTATTTATTCTCTTCTGTTTCTATAAACCTGGTTAAAGGAAATATTTGAAAAAACATTTTATTAGATATTCAAAAATCAAAATGTCATTCATAATTAGAAAGTAACTCTTCAATCCCTATTTATCTCTTCTATATCCTCTATGCTCTCTCCTTTTTTCTTTTATCTATTCTCTTCCTTTTTTTCTTTCTATTTATTCTCTTCGCTCTATAAGCGTGGGTTAAGAAAATTTGAAAAAAATCTACTCCACAATTAAGTACTCTTTCTCTTTCTCAATTTATTTATCGTTTATCTTTTCTCATTTTTTTATTTTTTTATTTGATTTTATATTATATGTTTCTTTGTTCTTTGTTTCTTTTGCAATTTTTGTTATTTGATTTTGAATTGTGAATAAAATATCTATAGTTAATAGGTAACTAATTGCCATTGGTTTGCATTTATTACCTAAAAAAAATTTTTGATTTACATCTCCTACCAAAGAAAATATTTGCTTGCATCTAACTTTTTAGGGTTGAAGTCATGTGTATATATTTTTTTATATTGTTGCTTTAATTTTACCTATATTTTGTCCAAAAAAAAAATCATTATCAATAATTTACCTTTTTTTTTTCTTCAAATAAGTGTGGGCCCCACAAAATATATGTGGGTCTATTCTTTAATATAATAAAATAATTTAGATGTGAGATCTAAAATGAATATTATAAGGGCCCACATAATATGTGTGACAAAAAAGCATTAGTGCTTCCCTAACAGGAAGGTTATCTAGCTTTCGTTCTTCGGCGCCCCCCAATATTTCATCCTGGGTCCGCCCCTGTTTGCATTGGTCGACTCATTGGTTGACTGGTCCAGCAGACCAATCAATCGACCAATGAGTACAACAACCTCAATCTTGGTCTGTTTCGATTGATTTATGATCTTTTCCTTTATGCATCTTTCCTAACATGTTGTGTGCACTTGTTTAGGACTGTCTTCTCAGGTTTTGTCAAGATCATACTTGATTCTTTAAGATTCCATTCAAGTTAGAAAGTAAGGACAGTTAATTCCTTAACTACATAGATTGCTTGTTCTCTGGTTTCTACTTTATGAAACTATGAGATTACCTATTGTTATTGTATTTTAATTCTGATCTCCTACTGTGGGAACAGTAGCACTTGTTTATATTGTCTTTTTATTATTCATGATGTATGAGTTACTGATTATTGCCTAATCTGATTTCTGCTTTTACATTCTCTTTTATATGATGAACTATTGGTTGTGTATGTCATGACTGTTCTGAGAATGTGTTTGCTTAAGTTTGGTTTGGGATTGGGGAGTATCCTTTTGATGCTTCTGTCCTTGGACATCGGAGGGAATAGTATGGGATGTTCTCCGAAGATGCCCATCGACGCTTTCCCGAATCAATGGTTGTCATACCTAGGGATGTCTAGCAGTGTTTGGCTAGGATATACCCCCTGTTATATCAGACCCGATTCGGAAGGGTATTGAGACCGAACGACCCATGGTAGCAATGGGGATTCACGGGCGCTCAAGACCGGTGAAATGATCCGTGAGAGGACGGGAATCACATTGTGGGGGCCATTTATTGGAGGGTTGCATATGGCTAGACTTGGGCTCATGGGCGCTCAAGACCGGTGAAATGATCCGTGAGGGGACATGAGAGCTTCCCGTTTACCATATGTGGATAACCAATAGGGTTGATGAGTCCGGTGAGTAATATCCGTGACTCTAGTGGAAAGGATACCGGAAAGGATCGCCCGGGGCGAGGAATGGAAGTATCTGGACCTGAGTTGATGTAACTGAGTAGATGACTTGCATTGGGCTAGGCTTTTCCTTGACATGCGCCAGTACTTATGCCAAATGGTTGTGAGAGAGTGTGTTGACTTAACCCCTTGCCATGGTTTGTCCTGAGGGATGCAGGACCCATTACCAACCGGCTGCCCAAGATACCTTAAATGGTTGAGGGAACCCAAGATATCTTATATGGTTGAGGGTGTGAGCGGACTTTCCTTAAGAAGTACGGTGCTATGACTTAATGCATGTCTACCATAGAGACCAGCATACATAGAGTTAGATGCATACATACATTACTTGTTTCATACTGCATTGCATCATGTTATGTTTTGCCACATGTTATCTATGATGTTATGGATTAACTACCTTATTGAGTTTCTTCGAAACTCATTCCTTTTGTATATTTCTTTTTGTTAGATTATCCTGCAGATATAGATTATCATGACGAGCAGTGCAGCGAAGCACAAGTGGATGAAGCGTATTACACGCAAAGTGCTGGCAACGATCAAGATTACTTTGATGATTCCCCGGCGGATCAAGTGCACACTACTTTTGAGAACTGCATAGAGTTAGAACGGATTCATTGGATTGATGAAGTCCATACTTATGAAGACGTTATCTATAAACTTGAAGACGCTTGATCTTAGTTTATTTCCTAGTACATTTGTTTCAGTTGTAATTCCTTTTGATTTTCATACTACGTTCCGCTATTTTTGGTGAAGTGAGTTTCCGCCTCACTTTACTCCTTTTTGATATCATTGGATATCTGGTATCTTTCCGCACTCTGATTATACTGATTATTCATTATTTGTTTTGAACCTTATTTATAATATTAAAACTTGATTTATTTCTTGTTTATGATTATGTTATTGTATATATGGGAGGATGATTTCCTCGATACTTGATCTTCGGGGTTGTGGATCACACTCTCGGGTATGCAGTTAGGGTACCGGCTGGGAGGATGTGACACATGAAATCATATATTTCCCAAAGACAATGACTTACCCTGCAAACACCACCACTTATAACTATCTTGAAGAGAAAAGGAAGGCTTCTAACTGAAACCGAATGAAGAACACAAAGCCTACAACCAGCTGCGAGCAAAAGAGCAAAGAAGAAAAATATGAGGAATATCTTTAAAAGCCTCTAGACACATACCACATCGTGAAATCAAAGAGATTCCTTTGGATATAACAATTGCATCAACAGGGATCTTCAAATGGAAAACCCGCCAACAAAAAATCTTCTACCTAGGAAATAACTTCAATTTCCAAATCTTCTTCTCCCAATCCACAACACACTCTTATTCCTGATCATATCCAAAGCTGGTTTCATTGAAAACTCTCCTTGAATAGTTCCAATCCAGTGACAAATATCTTCGTGAAAACCAGCAGGAAGATGGATGAGACTACACACTCCAAAATTTCTTTTAAACAAGGAGATTGCACCTCCATAAAACACCACTGCCGATCAAGAAAGCAGTCCGCCACTTTAAGATTCAACTTGTCCTCCAAAATGAGAGGAACCTCCAAATGATCAGCAACAATAAAGTCTCCTAACCAACGATCATTCCAAAAATTTATTTTTGTGCCATCGCCCACTGTCCATCTCTCATGAGAAGCAACAAAATGCCAAACCTTTTTCATAGCAAAAATAATTGAAAAGTGAACCCTAGAATTTCGCAAATTTCCCTCATCATCAATCAACTTTCCTCTAAAAAATCTTGAAAATGAAGAGTTACTATATTTTATTTGCCAGGCCAATCAACAGACAAGCAAAATTGACATCTCGTAAACAACGAAGACCCAACCTGCCTTCACACTTCGGAGAACAGACGGACTCCCATTTGACAGTGACTTTCTTTACTGACTTTATATTACTAGTCCAGATAAAATTACACATCCATGCTTCAGCTTGCTTTATAATAGTTCCTGGCCACCAGTACACTGAAAAATTATGAATGGGCATACTAAAGACTACAGAGCGAATATGTTCCACTCTTCCTACCATAGATAGGATCTTCCCTTTCTAACCAAGAAGGTGACTTTTAATTTTATCAAGCATGGGCAGTAGCCTAGATCGAGTCACTTTCCCTTTAAAAATATCAACACCAAGATACTTTGTAGGGAAAGAGGTTGTTGAAACATGAACAAGTTCTGAAAACTGAATCAGCATGTGAAGACCTCTACACAACACTTCTTCAGCTAAAAGAAAGAGAAGAAGGGAGATGGGATCCCCTTGACGCAGCCCCCTCTCAACACCAAAAAAAACCCACCGGACACCCGTTGAATATAATAGAAATTCAAGAAGAACACAACATCTTATGACTCCACCCAACCCAAATATCAAAAAATCCAAATTTTCTCAAGACAGCAAAGAGAAACTCCCAAGATAAAGTATCAAAAATTTTATGGATATCAATTTTAAGACCCAAACCACCTCCCCTAACAGATAAAAATAGTATATTGGTAAGCTTCGAAGCAACAAAAATACTTTTTGAAATAAACTTACCCTTTTGAAAAGCTCCTTGTTTGTCAGAAATCAATTTGGAAAGAAGAAGACTGAGATGGGAAGCCATGCATTTTGACACAACTTTGCATAAAAAATTGCTCATGCAAATTGGCTTGAATTTATCCAAAGAAGCGGCATTCGTCACTTTCGAAATCAAAGTAATGAAACTATTATTGACCCCTTTAGGGAGTTTCCCATGCCAAAAAAAGTTGAAATAGCAGCCCCAAAATCTCAAGAGATAATGTCCCAGCAATGTCTAAAGAAACTGCCTGAAAAGCCATCAAGACTAGGAGCACTATTTGGATCAAGTTCCCACACCACCATTTTGATTTCCTACTCAAAAGGCAGCCCCTCTAGGGATTGATCATTTTAATTTTTATACTTAAATTATAAATAAAAAAATTAAATTAAAAAAATAAAGATGCAAAAATTGATCTGGGAAACTTTTTTAAAAACATCTTATAATGTAGATCTTTTTCAAAATCAATAGATTTGAGAAATTTTCCTTTGTATTTTATAGGAAAATAGAGAATAAGAATTGATAAAAAAAACATACGAATATTTGTTATTTATTTATTTCCTTTCCCCTCCTATTGAAAAAAGAAAATGTACTTTCTTCCTTCCAATAGGAATCACTTAAATGTGATTATATATTTACTGAGTCGATTTCACCAATGAATCAATATCTAATGTAAAAGAATTTTTCTTATGACTTAATGAGATCATCAACATCTTTGCAAAACAAACGTTTAAAAACTTAAATTTATCATTCCATAATCGTAGAGTTTTTGGAATCAAGCAACAAAACACTTCCAAGAGTGTCTTGGTTACAAGTTCATTAGTTTGTACATACCTTTTATATAAAACAATTGATCTCTTTTTATTTTTTTATTAATTAACCAAGATTTCTTCATTGTTTTTTCCTTTTTGTTATACGACCACGATTTTTTCATTAGAAAGAGCAAAATATGAAATTATACCAAAACAATACTCAATGTATGTTTTGGTTTAAAAAATTTGTAACTTTTATATTTCTATTGAAAAGTGAGATTGTTGACATTTGATAGCCAAACTTTGTAATTTGAACTTGGAATCGAGCTAGTTGAGCAAAAAAAATTTAGATCAATTTGATGGGGATAAAAATTTTCAATTATGGTATTTTGTTGAATGTGTTTTCTTATTTTTCTAGATTTAATAAGGACCATTACAAAAAAAACTATTTACACATCAATGAGTATGGTACTTCTATACCTTCGAGGAAAACATATAATGCTTTCCTTTATGTCTCGTCATTGTACATTTGAAGGGGGATGATCTTGTCAGTGTTTAGGAATGAACCTCCCTCCTAAATGTAAGGAAGAGACATAAGAGTAACGTATAACACTATTCCCATTAAGAAAAATAAAATCCTTCAAATAGAGTTTTTCATTTTTTTTTTATTGCTTAAATCCACATTTTGAGTTTATTATTGTTAATTATTACCTAATATTTTTTAGTAATGTTAATGCATAATCATTTGAAAAGTCTAACTATGTTTTAAATGTTGTTGCTATTATTCTATTAACTTAAATGTGACAAATTAACTAATGATTAAAGGGGCATCATTAAGAATTGAACAAATATTCTCCTTTATTTATCAATACAAGAATAATAAGAGTAAAAATATTATATAGAATCCTAAATAAAATTTGATTTCGTCTCCATCCATACTATTTTTTTGATTTTCTAGTACTGCTAGACATCCACACAATTACAAAGCCTTCTACATCTCTTTAGGTCTATTCTGTAAATTTTATCGTATTAAAAAAAAAAAAAAACTTCAAATCAAATCAATGATAAAGCATATCAATAAACAAGGATTTTCCTGAAAAACAAAATTTGAAAAAAGAATATATCTTACATTACCACCCCTTCCTCTATGGGGATCTTTTCCTCAACCATGGAGGTGTGCAAAATTTCTTCCATTATCACCTTTGCTTGATTGATGTGGAGGAGGATATGGGTGAGTTCTGGGGCCATGGTAGTCAATTTCGTAAGCCTCACGTTTAATACCTTTGTTGGATTGATGTGGAGGAGGATTTGGATGGGTTTTGGGGCCATGGTAGTCAATTTCATAAACCTCTCGTTCAACGGTTGCGAAATCACGTCCAGCTATGAGAGAGTGAGAGTGAGAGTGAGAGGGGGGGGGGGGAACAAGAATGTTAGCAACATAACTGATCAAAATGTGTTATATACAACTACATATGATGCGACTACAAACCTTGTGATGAATTGGGTAGTGCTAAGATGAAGAATAGGAACAAAAAAGTGACCATATTGCGCTTGACCTCCATTGCTTGCATTCCTTTCTTTTGCTTTCTTTTGGGTTTCGTTTTTTGATGAACTATCATAAAGTGTTGATGAGAAATTTATAGGAAGAAACACAATAGTCTGAGAGTTATTTATAACTGATCAAATTGTTTTAAAGTTAAAGATAGAACCAAGGTTTAAAGTATCGCGTATCGGTAGTGTATCGGTTGGGTGATTTTAAGAGACGTTTCGTTTCGTATCGTATCGTTTCGCAGGTACGTATCGATAGGTACAGAATTAAATAGAAATGACCAAAATACATAATTCAAGCAATGGGCAGGCTTCTATAATGTTATTTCAATCTCCATGTCATACGCTTGGTTTTGGTTGGGAAGACTCCGCAAGTATGCGTTTCGTTGGGTTTTCAAATTTCAATTTCGATATAATGTTTGTCTTGTAACTCAATTTCTATATTCTCCAAATTCTTTGACAATAAAAAGGAATTGGACTTTTAATAGTCTGTTGAAGAACTGAATTGCCTTGCAATACTACAATAACACTAGTATCTCACTCAAAGCAAACTTAAAATCTTTTTAAAGACTTGTACGGCCAACAACCAAACTTCGCAAATAATACTATACTTTTTTTGCCAAAGACAACCCCTGTGTGTACAAAGGGACTTCCAAAAAATGCTAAATATCCTGCTAATCCCATGCAACTTGTTATGCATTTAAAGTTGGAGCATCAACACTTAATCTAAAAAATTTGCTAATCCCATGCAACAGAATCTTGTAAAAGCAAACAGTTCACAATGGGCTGAGCTGGATTCTCAAGCGGAAAAACGCTATGGAAAAATCAAGGATCAACTCCAGCACTACGCATCTTCAAAGTTCCTTGAAAGTCATCATCGGCACTCTCTCCTCAGCTTGCTCACTGCACCATCACAAGAGATATATTATTCTCCATAACAGAATTAGTTGCTTGTGTTGAAAACACAAAACTTCCAACCGACCTCATTTGGAGCCATCTCGTGAAATCAAACTTCTTGTCCAAATTGATTCAGCCTCATCAGCTGTTGTGAGCAAAGCCTTTCAATGCAAGTGAACAAGGACTGGAAGTAGCCCCCACCAAGAGAAAGAACCAAATAACTAGAATTCTTCACAACCAAATATTCTAAATTATCTCTGTTTCAACAAGCAACAAGCATAAAGCACAAAGAAGAGAGGGTTGGGGGGGGGGGTCGCATCTTGATGTTGTAGAATCATAAAAGCATA